>NC_048585.1:21581107-22257357 GCF_013265735.2 Oncorhynchus mykiss | reverse complement strand
ATCATGTAACATCATATAGAATGTTAGATCCTCAGTATACAGTAGGAGAAACATCATGTAACATCATATAGCATGTTAGATCCTCAGTATACAGTAGGAGAAACATCATGTAACATCATATAGCATGTTAAATCCTCAGTATACAGTAGGAGAAACATCATGTAACATCATATAGCATGTTAGATCCTCAGTATACAGTAGGAGAAACATCATGTAACATCATATAGCATGTTAGATCCTCAGTATACAGTAGGAGAAACATCATGTAACATCATATAGAATGTTAGATCCTCAGTATACAGTAGGAGAAACATCATGTAACATCATATAGCATGTTAGATCCTCAGTATACAGTAGGATAAACATCATGTAACATCATATAGAATGTTAGATCCTCAGTATACAGTAGGATAAACATCATGTAACATCATATAGCATGTTAAATCCTCAGTATACAGTAGGATAAACATCATGTAACATCATATAGCATGCTAGATCCTCAGTATACAGTAGGATAAACATCATGTAACATCATATAGAATGTTAGATCCTCAGTATACAGTAGGAGAAACATCATGTAACATCATATAGCATGTTAGATCCTCAGTATACAGTAGGAGAAACATCATGTAACATCATATAGAATGTTAGATCCTCAGTATACAGTAGGAGAAACATCATGTAACATCATATAGCATGTTAGATCCTCAGTATACAGTAGGAGAAACATCATGTAACATCATATAGAATGTTAGATCCTCAGTATACAGTAGGAGAAACATCACGTAACATCATATAGAATGTTAGATCCTCAGTATACAGTAGGAGAAACATCATGTAACATCATATAGCATGTTAGATCCTCAGTATACAGTAGGATAAACATCATGTAACATCATATAGAATGTTAGATCCTCAGTATGTTGGGATAATGGGAGGAAGAGAGAGGAAGATTGAGAGAGAGAGAGAAAGAGAGAGGGCAATTGAGAGAAAGAGAGAGGGAGATTGAGAGGTAGAGAGAGGGATATTGAGAGAAAGACAGGGAGATTGAGAGAAAGAGACAGGGAGATTGAGAGAAAGAGACAGGGAGATTGAGAGAAAGAGAGATGGGGATTGAGAGAAAGAGAGATGGGGATTGAGAGAAAGAGAGATGGGGATTGAGAGAAAGAGAGAGGGAGATTGAGAGAAAGAGAGAGGGAGATTGAGAGAAAGAGAGAGGAAGATTGAGAGAAATAGACATGGAGATTGAGAGAAAGAGACAGGGAGATTGAGAGAAAGAGACAGGGAGATAGAGAGAAAGAGACAGGGAGATTGAGAGAAAGAGACAGGGATATTGAGAGAAAGAGACAGGGAGATTGAGCGAAAGAGACAGGGAGATTGAGAGAAAGAGACAGGGATATTGAGAGAAAGAGACCGGGAGATTGAGAGATGGTTGGTTGAGAGAAAGAGACCGGGAGATAGAGAGATGGTTGGTTGAGAGAAAGAGACCGGGAGATTGAGAGATGGTTGGTTGAGAGAAAGAGACAGGGAGATTGAGAGCAAGAGACAGGGATATTGAGAGAAAGAGACAGGGAGATTGAGAACAAGAGACCGGGAGATTGAGAAGAAGAGAGAGGGGGATTGAGAGAAAGAGACAGGGAGATTGAGAACAAGAGACAGGGAGATTGAGAAGAAGAGAGAGGGGGATTGAGAGGAAGAGACAGGGAGATTGAGAAGAAGAGAGAGGGAGATTGAGAAGAAGAGAGAGGGGGATTGAGAGAAAGAGACCGGGAGATTGAGAAGAAGAGAGAGGGGGATTGAGAGGAAGAGAGAGGGGGATTGAGAGAAAGAGAGTGAGATTTAAAGTGAGGGAAAGAGAGAGGGATAGAAAGAGGCGAAGACAGATGCAGGTAGAGATTGAGTGAAAGAGTGCCACACCGGCTGATAAGAGGAACATTGAATCCACAGGCAGTCCAGCAGGACACTGCATCACTCCTGACGTGCCCATAAACGTCAGGGGACTGGAGAGAGAGCCACCAGAAGGAACTCCAATTACCAATCCAGCCATCTTCCACTCATCTTCTGTTCCTTTCTTATACCGTACCTTCCCGATCTGTCTTTCACCTTCTTTACCTTTCTCTCCCTGTTTCTATTATCTTGTCCCTTTCTCCCCTTCTCTCCCTCCAGCTGCCACTCTCCCTCCTTCCCTCCCTCATCGCTAATCTAATCTATCCTTCATGAGAAAGCCTGCCACAAAATGTCAGATCAGTGACACATTTGAGGATCAGATCAGGGTGTTATTTGTCACCACCTAATCATACCCCTTCGCACTGTAGCTCTGTTGATGATGGGTGGACAGGCTGTCAAAGGCATGCACAGTGACAGGACAGCTGTATGACGCTCACAGTTTCCATGGAGGAAATGATGCGGCGCCGTGGAGGAAGTAAGGTGGGGGGAAGTGGGCGGGGGGCATATGTTTGGGAGGTCTGGTGGGGGATGGACGTCAATTCCATAAGTGCCAATTAGATTCAGGGACCGTGGGAGGACAGGAAAAAAACAAAGTCCCCCTAAATTTGTATCTAACGGCCTTGGACAGATGATGTTTAGCAACCATGATCAGACACACAGACATGCACATACACACACACATGCAGGCATACACACACACATGCAGGCATACACACACACACACACACACACACACACACACACACACACACACACACACACACACACACACACACACACACACACACACACACACACACACACACACACAGGCACACACACAGGCACACACATAGAGAGTTGCATGCTCACACACACACTGGGCGCACACACACAGGCACACGTACAAACAATTACGTGTGTGTGTATACCGAGTGTAGGTAAGGCAGAGAGCTTAGATGGGTGTCTGTTTGTGAGAAAAATCAACAGCTCGGATGACATCTCTCTCGACACGGGACCACGGAAAATGACAAACAGAGCACTGTCAACAAGTTCTCGCCACTCTCTACAAGTTCTCACAACAAGTTCTAGCCACTCTCTTCAAGTTCTCACAACAAGTTCTAGCCACTCTCTACAAGTTCTCGCCACTCTCTACAAGTTCTCACAACAATTTCTCGCCACTCTCTACAATTTCTCACAACAAGTTCTCGCCACTCTCTACAAGTTCTCACAACAAGTTCTAGCCACTCTCTACAAGTTCTAGCAACTCTCTACAAGTTCTCGCCACTCTCTACAATTTCTCACAACAAGTTCTCGCCACTCTCTACAAGTTCTCGTAACTTTTGGGGAACCGTTCATTCCACCTGGTGCCTGATTTGTAGCATATGGAACAATGTGTTGTGGGTAACTTCCTGTAAACGCCAGATTGGTTGACAGTATCCATGACTGAGTGCAGTACCATGGGTGTGGAGTTTCTGTCCTGCGTCACTGCTTGTGTAAGCCGAAGTCACACAGCATCTCACAGTAGGAATGCTGATCTCGAATAAGTCCATATAATATTATTCATTATTATCTAAAAGGCTAAACTGATCCTAGATCAGCACTCCTATTCTGAGATGCTTTGTGGATACATGCCCTGACCTGACTGCAACTAACAAGTCTGAAATCCCCCAATGGTGTGTGTGTGTGTGTGCATTTGTGCGTGCGTGTGTGTGTGTGCGTGTGTGTGTGCGTGCGAAGGAAGTGTTCCTGTCACAAATGTAACAATGTGGAGCTTCTTATACCATGCTTGAGTTGGTGTTTGGGTCATTGGGTTCCCTCTACCTACAAGTATGTTTTAATATGCAACATGTTCTTCCTGATCACGCTTTACTAGACCTTGTCACTTGTGATCTCTGTGGCTGAGCCTTGTGGGAGTCTGGGTACGGCGGGGGAAGTGAGAGGGAGGAGAGGGAGGGAGAGGAGGAGGGAATTATGTTCGCTATTGCTTCCCTCTCTCACTTTCTTTGCTCTTTCCGTCTCTCTTTTTTCTCTTTCTGTGTGAAGTAACACTTCACGTCCAGATTCAGTCACTTCCATCCACCTGCAATAATAGAACATAACTTGACAGGGGGAATCTGTCTGCACAGAAAAAAATACCCTGTTTTTACAATATTGTAGTCCAAAAATAGAGAGAGTGAACAAAAGTGAAAGATGAAAATATAAAATCCTCCTCCAGGTCATGCCCTCTCAGACACCCCATGAAGTCCGTCACGCCTGCCCACCCTCTCAAACCTCCGGCTGGAACTCCCCCAGAGGGGTCAGTCTAACTCCTTGACCATTAGAGTCCTGTCAGTCACTCCCCACTTCTCTTCTATTCTCTCACAGCGTCACGCCTCCAGTGGTCGTCGGTCGCCGGGCAGATTTCCCAGTGGGGTGCTCTCGGCCCGGGTAGTGTTCTGAGCAAATAGCCCCCTCTTGACCGTACGACTCACCTGTTTACATGCAGTCCCTTACCCCCTGTCCCTCTCCCCTCCCTTCCTCCCACATCAGCCTGATTCCAACAGACACCGTTCTCCACAAGGGCTGTCTATATTAATATGGGTCCCCAAACACCCCCAGCTGCCTCCTCCCACCGCCCAGCAAGCCTCGCATGCAACCAGGGGTAGTAGAGGGTAGCATTGAGGGGCTGGTAGGAGACCGGGTCTGTCCTGTGTCTCCTATAGAGAGGACAGTTATTCAGGCTTCCAGACTACTCATCATCTCTTCCTTCTGTTCTATATGAGATCATCCCTGGATGACTGATACACCAGACACACGCTCTAACACTGTTGTGTATTTAGGAGTATTACAGCGCAATACCCCATGCTATGTTGCTGTATGGGGCCATTTTTCCTGAGAAAGCAATGTTCTAAAACATACAACTAATGGGTGGTAGACCAGGGAACTGGGAAGGTTTTAAAAAAGTAATCTGGCCGTGGAGAAAGGACAGTGGAAAGGTGTGAATCCCCCAGTTCTAAGAGCTCTACTCTCACAGCTGGAGAGGAAGGAAGGTAATGAGACCCTAGGGGTGGTAACCACTAACATCACTGCTGCTCTGTGACTGAGCTCAGCACAGGGAGATATGTGAAAGCTGGAGTGGTCCTATCATTAGCCAATTAGCCCTGGAAATCTCCAGATTTTTCCAGAAAACCAACATCGCAAAGGGCTCACATTGACCTCGGTGGCTTTACCCAAACACCTAAGTCCATCCAAGCTTGGCTAGACTCCTAGATCCCCCCAGGGCTCTCCTCCTCACCCCAACCCCAGGAGGACTCAGAGCCCTGCTTAGCCCCTAGCTGACAGGCTCATGTTTCAGGGTGCACAAGACACAGACATTACAATATTAGTGAGATGAATAGGACCAGGGGGGTGACTGGGAGGAACTGGATTGGAAGATAACAGAGGGAGGTTTTGAGGCCAACTAAAACCCTTCTCCGTCAGGTTCTGACCAGCACGACTGCCTGTATTTAAGGCCTTATTTCTCCTTCATAGACCTTTCCTCTGTGCCTTTGCAGTAATTGAAAACTGGGGATCTTTCTGCATTGGCTTAATAGAGCTGTCCCTGCCTCGCAGCAAAGCGGGGTTAATCACTTTTTCCAGTTCCATTACCCCTAGAGATTGCCTGCAGATGAGTAAAGACCCATGCTGGACAGGGAGGGAGCTGGGCTCTGGGCTTTCTACTCACACTGCTCATATCTCCCCTTGCAGCAGGCTGAATAATTTGCACCACTTATTACTTACAGTACACAAGAAACTGTGTGTGTGTGTGTGTGCATGCATACCTGTGTGTGTGCGCATACCTGTGTGTGTGTGTGTGTGTGTGTGTGTGTGTGTGTGTGTGTGTGTGTGTGTGTGTGTGTGTGTGTGTGTGTGTGTGTATGTGTGTGCGCGTACCTGTGTGTGTGTGTGTGTGCGCGTACCTGTGTGTGTGTGTGTGCGCGCGTGTGTATGTGTGTGTGTGTGGCTGCACATACCTGTGTGTGTGTGTGTGTGTGTGTGTGTGTTTGTACGTGTGCACTTGTGTGTGTGTGTGTGTGTGTGTGTGTGTGTGTGCCTGCGTGTGTGTGTGTATGTGCATGTCTGTGTGTCTGATCATGGTTGCTAAACATCATCTGTCCAAGGCCGTTAGATACAAATTTAGGGGGACTTTGTTTTTTTCCTGTCCTCCCACGGTCCCTGAATCTAATTGGCACTTATGAAGAGGCTTGCTTGACGGACTGCCGTTCGGAATTGACGTCCATCCCCCACCAGACCTCTCAAACACATTTTTATTGTCACATACACCAGATAGGTGTGTGTGTGTGTGTGTGTGTGTGTGTGTGTGTGTGTGTGTGTGTGTGTGTGTGTGTGTGTGTGTGTGTGTGTGTGTGTGTGTGTGTGTGTGTGTGTGTGTGTGTGTGTGTGTGTGTGTGTGTGTGTGTAGGTGTAGGTGTGTGTGTGTGTGTGTGTGTAGGTGTGTGTGTGTAGGTGTGTGTGTGTGTGCGTGGGCACCTGTGTATGTCTGTGTGTGCGCAAGTGTGTGGGCGAGTGTCATCAGACCATCCTCTAATAAATGAGTATCCTTCCAGTTTTTGCCTGGCAGTTTGTCCACCACTCTGGATAAAATAGCAATTGGCAACTAATGTGCCACTCCAATGGCCCAGTTCATATGAGTCAGAGTTCAGAGCACTCCAAGGCCCAGTTCATAGGAGTCAGAGTTCAGAGCACTCCAAGGCCCAGTTCATAGGAGTCAGAGTTCAGAGCACTCCAAGGCCCAGTTCATAGGAGTCAGAGTTCAGAGCACTCCAAGGCCCAGTTCATAGGAGTCAGAGTTCAGAGCACTCCAAGGCCCCATCAAGTGCCTCTCTGTCTGCACCGCATGTCAGCTGTCCAAACTGGCCTCCAAAGAAATGTCTGAAACTGTTTGGAAAAAAAAGCCTAATTCAAGCAATTCTGTAATGATGAAACGCCCGTAGGGATATTTACCATCAATATTTAGTACATGGCCATGTTATGTTTCCCGTTCACTCAGCTCAAGTGATAGTGAATACAGTACATGTATCTAAAGAATGTAGGGGGGAAATGTACCGCACCTTGAATCAAAGTGAGCAGTAATCTGTTGTTTATACTTTCTTGTGTTTTCAAAGCTTCCTCTCTAGGTGGTAATGAAGCCTTGGATGAAGTAGAACTCTGAAATACACAACTTTTTGTTACGTCCCCCTGTTTCCTTGAAGATAGCACTAAAACCATTGTGTTGTTTGATCATGCAGGCGAGCTATCCACACATTAATGGAATGGGTTTTGAAGCAGGGGTATTCCTTTAATATTTTTAATTGGTATGTTCCAGATGAATATCTCCCCGATTTAATATAGTGAACTTAATTGTTTGATGTGGTGCCACCTGTCTCTAGCCTATTTATGCACGCAAACACAGGCTTTAATTTGGTTTATTTCATTTAATTAAATGTATTGTAATTACACTGTTAGTGTTCCGTTAGTGTTCCCCTCAGATCAAAACCAGTGTTCTCACTCGGATTATTCGTTTATCCGTGTCTGTAAAGCAATTGCAAGTGTCTCGCCGAGGATTACTTTAAATGCTCGGAATGTCCTGAGCTTTCAACTGTAATCAAAATGGGACTGAATTTGAATCCAACAAACACCTGTTGAGGGCAGAGAAATGATGGACGGCTACACAGTCGCAGTCGGACTGTAGCTAATGGGTGTTAAGAAGCGCTGCAATAGATGGTCAAGTGGATTCATACAGTAGTTATATAAAGTGAGTCTGTTGGAGCTAGACTTTTTGTCACTACCTTCCTCCACCATAACAGACAGACATCAGACTGAAGAGCCCTGGGCCCCTCCTCTGTATTGGTGTGTAGTAAAAGCACTTTCTCCCATTGATTCAAACTATCGATCCCGGCTGGAGCATTTATCCCAAACACTCGCTCTCGCTCTCTTTCTTTCTCTCTCTTTCTCTCTCTCTTTCTCTCTCTCTCTCTCTCTCTTTCTCTCTCTCTTTCTCTCATCTGTTCTTTGACAAAACAATTACAACACTATTATTGCCTTCCTGCTTACCAACAGGCTCCTAGACAGCTTCTACCCCTAAGCCATAAGATTGCCAAATAGCCAGACTGCTAAATAGCCAGACTGCTAAATAGTCAAATAATGGTACCTGAACTAGCTGCACTGACTCTATCTTGCACCGACCCTATGCACACCCACTAGACTATATATACACACCATATACACACTCACTAGACTACATATACACACCATACACACTCACTAGACTACATATACACACCATACACACTCACTAGACTACATATACACACCATATACACACTCACTAGACTACATATACACACCATATACACACTCACTAGACTACATATACACACCATATACACACTCACTCGACTACATATACACACCATATACACACTCACTAGACTACATATACACACCATATACACACTTACTAGACTATATATACACACCATATACACACTCACTCGACTACATATACACACCACATACACACTCACTAGACTATATATACACACCATATACACACTCACTAGACTATATATACTAGTGTTTCCCAAACTTTTCGGGGTCTTCTGAAATTGAAATGGGGTCCACTTAGAAAATCTGTAATCTTATCAAACAAATGACAAAATATTTCTTCAAATGAGTATAAAATACAAACTTTTAGTGTCAACTGAGGGCCTCTAATGCGCTTTCATGTCATTACTTTGATTCGGCACGGCATAACAGACCCAAAACTGAGGGAATATCATTTTTTTTAAATTGGGGTCCCCTGCATTTTCTAGTGTCAATTTGGGGTTGTGTGCAGAAAGGTTTGTGAACCCTTGATATATACACACCATATATACACTCACTCACACACACACACTATATTGACAATCCCACAAAAAATCCACACACATTCACATACTCTACATACGCACACACACACACATAACACACACACGCAGACTGACACAACATTAACACATACATACGTACACATTACACACACAGGCACACTTACAGACAAACACTTTTACACTCATCATTTGTTGCTGCTACTCTGTTCTTTATTTACTTTTATTATTATCTATCCTGATGCCTAGTCACTTTAATTCATGTACAGTACATATCTACCTCAAATACCTTATTATTATCTATCCTGATGCCTAGTCACTTCACCCTGCCTTCATGTATCTATCTCAAATACCTCATACCTCTGTACATTGATCTGGTACTGGTACTCCCTGTATATAGCTCCACATTGATCTGGTACTGGTACTCCCTGTATATAGCTCCACATTGATCTGTTACTGGTACTCCCTGTATATAGCTCCACATTGATCTGTTACTGGTACTCCCTGTATATAGCTCCACATTGATCTGGTACTGGTACTCCCTGTATATAGCTCCACATTGATCTGGTACTGGTACTCCCTGTAAATAGCTCCACATTGATCTGGTACTGGTACTCCCTGTATATAGCTCCACATTGATCTGTTACTGGTACTCCCTGTATATAGCTTCACATTGATCTGGTACTGGTACTCCCTGTATATAGCTCCACATTGATCTGGTACTGGTACTCCCTGTATATAGCTCCACATTGAGCTGGTACTGGTACTCCCTGTATATAGCTCCACATTTATCTGGTACTGGTACTCCCTGTATATAGCTTCACATTGATCTGCTACTGGTACTCCCTGTATATAGCTCCACATTGATCTGGTACTGGTACTCCCTGTATATAGCTCCACATTGATCTGTGTTGGTACTCCCTGTATATAGCTCCACATTGAGATGGTACTGGTACTCCCTGTATATAGCTCCACATTGATCTGGTACTGGTACTCCCTGTAAATAGCTCCACATTGATCTGGTACTGGTACTCCCTGTATATAGCTCCACATTGAGCTGGTACTGGTACTCCCTGTATATAGCTCCACATTTATCTGGTACTGGTACTCCCTGTATATAGCTTCACATTGATCTGGTACTGGTACTCCCTGTATATAGCTCCACATTGATCTGGTACTGGTACTCCCTGTATATAGCTCCACATTGATCTGCTACTGGTACTCCCTGTATATAGCTCCACATTGATCTGGTACTGGTACTCCCTGTATATAGCTTCACATTGATCTGGTACTGGTACTCCCTGTATATAGCTCCACATTGATCTGGTACTGGTACTCCCTGTATATAGCTCCACATTGATTTGGTACTGGTACTCCCTGTATATAGCTCCACATTAATCTGCTACTGGTACTCCCTGTATATAGCTCGACATTGATCTGCTACTGGTACTCCCTGTATATAGCTCCACATTGATCTGGTACTGGTACTCCCTGTATATAGCTCCACATTGAGCTGGTACTGGTACTCCCTGTATATACGTAGCTCCATTCTCTGCATCATAGGGAAAAGCTCGTCATAGGGAAAAGCTCGTAAGCAATCATTAAAGTCTACACCAGTTGTATTCGGCGCATGTGACAAATAACATTTGATTTGATTTACAACCTAAGCAAAGCAGTCATTTTGGGTCAAGTGCTCTCTCTGTCTCCAGTGGATGATAGGTTTTAGACAACTTTCAATTTAATTATTCAACTTCAAATAGTTTATTGTCGTCCTTCATCTTTCAATACATTTAAGTTCCTCCATTCTTGGATATAGCAGCACAGTTTACATTTTGCAATCCAGCGTTTGGATGTCGTTCTGAAATGGCTTCGCTCTACATGCACCTCAAATACTGAGTGAGTGGTTTTAAACCACCATTTTGGGGAATTTTTTTGGAACCCTTTTTTGGGAGGTTTTTAATCTGCAATGGGGATGGATGACAGTAGTACTTCAATTGTGTCTCTCTTTCTTCCTTTATAAGAGGTTATCAAGTTAACCTAACAAGCCTCTGCCTGCAGCAAAATGACTTTATCCCATCAAGTCACAAAGAAAAAGGTATTTGGTATATGGTCCGAAGTAAGATCACTCGACTCAATGCCCCACGGTGCATCATTCAATTTGATTGACTGCAATGACATGTAGTGGCTACTGAATCGTTTGTGACAATTAGCAGTTGACATTTAACCTCTCAGGGATAGGCGTCTTTCTAGCGGGACAACTTCCGGTGAAACTGGAGGGCGCGCAATTCAAATAAATAATCATAGAAATTATGGATGTTAAACTTTTAGGTACATACAAGCGTCTTATATCGGTTGAAAGCTTAAATTCTTGTTATTCTAACTGCACTGTCTGATTTACAGTAGCTATTACAGCGAAAACATGCCATGCGATTGTTTGAGGACGGCGCCCCACATCAAAATATTTTTCCACCAGCACAGGTTTCATAAATTCACAAATAGCGATTAAATATTCACGTACTTTTTGAAAATCTTCAAGCCTGAAACCTTGAACATAGACTGCTGACACCCAGTGGGAGCCATATGAGTTGCATCCTGGGAGCTAGAATTGAGTATGCCCTTATACTTGCCATTGGAAGAGCATGCTCTCTCTCAAAATAATTCTGGTTGGTTTTTCTTTGGATTGTCTCCTACCATATCTATTGTGTTATATTCTCCTACATTATTTTATTAACATTTATACAAACTTCAAAGTGTTTTCTTTCCGATGGTACCAATTATTTGCATATCCTGGCTTCAGGGCCTGAGTAACAGGCAGTTTACTTTGGGCACATCATTCAGGTGGAAATTGAGAAAAAAGGGACCTAGCCCTAACATTTAACTATTCGCTAAATGGACATAATTAAACATGAACTGGCTAGTTAACTCATGGATTCTACACATAAGGTGCACTGTCGTTGGATATTCCTCCCATTCTTTTTCATGTCCTTCACTTGAAAGTCAACTTTTTGAGTCCTCTCTGATGAAATTGACGGCAATACTCATCGCTCTGGCTTCCCTGGCTTCAGCTTTCCCTCTCATCTCCAATGGATTTAGAGCCCGGCTGATTTGGCAGCCTTGTAATTTCCTCAAACAGCACGGTCCAAAACACTCTGCCCGCTGAGAGTCCTGGCAAAAATTGGGAAACCTGCAGGAGAACAGGTTCGGAATGAAAGCAGCACTCTTTCCAAACCTAAACCTTGATGGTAGCTTAAAGAACATGTTTCTAGTAGTAATAATTCTACAGTATCTCTATATCTATCTTTCTCAAGCAATATACAGGGACAGAGAAAGAGGAAGAGATAAACAGCTTTGCCAGTGTTGCACCTGGGAGATGGCCATGTGGGGGTTTTGGGCATGGAGGGAGGGAGCTGACCCAGTTAGAGTAAGTCTGGCTGGGTAGTGGGGAGGAGTTGGTCTGGTCTGTGGGCACCGCTATCCAGGCGCAGGGTGTGATGGGGGCCCTGCTAAGCCATCTGGCCATCCTGTAATTGGGTAGGGCTTTTACACCTGCATGGCACACCTCGAGAGGGATGAGCTTTTGAGATGGAAGAGGGGAAGTAGAAACTCAGACTCGTTGTGCTTCCTCAGGTGCTTAGAGGAAAACGACTGAAAGTGAAAAGCAGCTGGTCTTGTTTTAATCTGTCCACTATCCTGAATCCATTATCCTCCATCTTTGTTTGGCATGTTGATTTGAGAGATTTCCAGGCTTTGGTGTCCTGATATTTTAGCTGGCCTTGTATCTGACAGACTAGGTACATTTGACGTGTTGCCTCAGCAGTGGAACAGAGTGGGCATGCTGGTGCATGGCTGTGAGAGGAAGTGGTCTCATTATGACAAAATTGACGCTATGTGTTAAAAGGGCATTTCTGAATTTTATCGGCATGCATCATTTAACATGCTCTCTGTGATGTATTATTTAGCTTTGGCTTGAAGTTGGTATAATAAAGGCAATTGAAAGGGCAGGTATTGACTTACTGTTGAAACGGAGATCGCTATGGCGATGACAGCCCATGGAAAGGGGAAAAGGTCATAGAGGCAAATGAGCTGCCAGCCAGCCAGAACAGAATGCTACTCCATGTTCAAGTTGGTCACCTGCCACACAAGGGTCTTCAGCCTCTATACGAGACTTGTTTATACAAGTATACATAGAATTTGAGATAGAATAACCCTAATATTCTGGGATGATCCTTGAAATGAGAAGCATCACTGTCTCTGTGGATGGTGTCCAACTCACAGTAGGCCTGAGAACATTCTCTCTCCAAGCATAATGCATTTGACATTAATGTCACAATGATCCAAGGTGTTTTACACTTTATATGTGACCACCTGCACATAGAGAACATTAAAATGGCTGCCTAAAGCTAGGCCCAAGTTAGTCAATTCTTTAAGCATTTGATGATCATTTGTCTTTCTATAAAGCATCAGTGGTGATGCATTAATACAACAGTGATATCAACTCTTGTACTACATAGTTACCACATGATGTAGCCTATAGCCACTCATTCTCCAAGAGCCTGTTCATAGGCAAAGAGCCAATAGCATCCATCACTTGGTGCTTTGACCTTGAGAGAGAACAGAGGAACAAAATGATCTGATCACGTCTCTGAGTCTCGACATCAGCCGCTACGTCTCTTTGAGTAACTGGGCATGTGAATAAGAAATGCACTGAGAGCAAATAGATAAATGACTTGTTTCAGCTCTGTCACTTCAGTTTAGCATCTAGGCCTAGGTCCTTTGTGCTGAGGACAAAGTGGCTATATGGGTCATTCCCCTGGTAGGTGGGTCTGTACTCTTCACAGGGGCCCAAAAGGGGGGCGCCACCAAACATCAGGGCGTGTCACAAAGATCTCCCTAATGTTCCAAAGTGTCGGATGTTCTCTTTAATGACAGCCCCGCCACCCTGATCTGGCCTCTAAGTGGATAGATTGTCTCTCTTGTTCCCACAATGCAAATGTGCTCCTAAATGGGGCTGTTTTCTGCTCAGGGTTTCTTGTAATTACAGCCCTTTGATGGAGCTCCTTTGTTCAGCCTATGACTCACTCACGCCTGTTAGGAGAGCGGGAAACTTTAGCAGGTGTGCATTAGGGCCCTTCGGATTGGAGTCTGACGTGGACGAACATGAAAACATCACGCCTGAAGCCTACAATACAATACATGCCCTCCATTCCCTTCCCACGGGATCAATCCTATCTCCAATAGAAGAGAAGATGCCTCCTCCCACATACCCTACTCTCTCCTGAGAGCGGCATTATATTCCGAAAGTCCTCTCCCTGCCTGCACTGAAGTGTCTCTGTCGTGGCCCGTCGTGCCTCTCCACGGCTCAGCCCCCACACTCACCTGGATGCTGCCTTTCAAAGGGAGACAATGGAAGGCAGGGAGAACAGGAAGGTGTAGGTGGAACTTTGAACTAGAGTGGAGATTCAAAGGGCTCACAGAAGCACTGATTGCTGTGTTCATTCATAGAAATTAGCTAAGATTTCAGGGAGGGGGTTTCAAGCCAAGCTAGAACCTGAGTTAGAACACATCAATGCAATTGTATACCCTTTATAAAATAGCCTATACAGTTGAAGTCAGAAGTTTACATACACTTAGGTTGGAGTCATTAAAACTCGTTTTTCAACCACTCCACAAAGTTCTTGTTAACTAACTATAGTTTTGGCAAGTCGGTTAGGACATCTACTTTGTGCATGACACAAGTCATTTTTACAACAATTGACAGATGACAGACAGATGATTTCACTTATAATTCACTGTATCACAATTCCAGTGGTTCAGAAGTTTACATACACTAAGTTGACTGTGCCTTTAAACAGCTTGTAAAATTCCAGAAAATGATGTCATGGCTTTAGAAGCTTCTGACAAGCACAGGCTTGTCAATGCCTGCAAAGTGAGTGAGCAACACCGCCTCATGCTAACAGGCTTGTCAATGCCTGCAAAGTGAGTGAGCAACTCCGCCTCATGCTAACAGGCTTGTCAATGCCTGCAAAGTGAGTGAGCAACACCGCCTCATGCTAACAGGCTTGTCAATGCCTGCAAAGTGAGTGAGCAACACCGCCTCATGCTAACAGGCTTGTCAATGCCTGCAAAGTGAGTGAGCAACAGCTAATCCTGTGAATACGCTGCACTCTAAATTTGATAAAATGTTTTCTCCCATTAACACACTTAGTAAACCTACAAGGGAATCGGATCAATGTTAGCAATACTATATTTGTTCTCAATTCATTCACATGCCTGGGAGTCCATTTGCATGACTAGAATAGATAACGGCATAAAAGTTCACACTTAAAGTAAAAAGTGGAGGTGTTAGAGGCTTTGTGTACGTCCCAAATGCCAGCCTATTCCCTATATTTGGGACACAGGCTTTGTGTGGTGTGAAAGCCAGCTTCATCTGCCTGGGATTGCTGGTTGAACCCTGCAAGATCATTGTGGTTTCAAGGTGTGTTTACTCAGGCTGAGCCAGCAACTAGTCATACAGAGGGAGCATCCACTCACTCATCTGTAGCAGGGCCAGAGAAAACTGTCTTTGGAAGGCATCTGTCACAACCAGCTAATCTTACCTGACTCTCTCTTGCTTTGTCTTTCTTTCTCACTCTGTCTCCCTGTCTCTCTTTCTCTCTCGCTCCACCTTCGATCTGCCTCTCTGTATCTATTTATTCTATGTACACTGGAAGCTATATTAAATTAGGTGTGTTAAACTCAACTCTTTCTCCATCTCTCCTCCAGCTTCTGCCTGGCTGCTCAACACCACCATGGCTGAGAGTCGAAGGGAAGCCCTGGCAGCGGCCCCGATGTCCACCACTGCCTCCACGGTCGGTGCCAACTCTACCGACATCTCTGGCACCGGATCCAGCGAGGACTTCTCCAAGCTCAAGGACAAGTTCATGAATGAGCTCAACAAAATCCCACGTGAGTCATGTTAGTGGTTGGTGTCCCCTAACCTGCCCGGTGACAGGGTGGTGATTGGTTGAGTAGCTACTTCCTGTAGACATCTCACAAATGCCTTACAGCACCCTTGGATCTGTTCTTTAGCGACTAATTGCAATCAACAAAGTACAAGTGGCCATTATGACTGATTGTGGATAGGGACTAATGGTCTTACTCAGAAGTACTGTGACTACTTTTAGAAACCCATTTGGCATTTGAGGTGCCAAGAAAACAAACGGCGTTGACTTCAGAGTTGTGTTTGGAAAGTATGTCTAATTTCCAAAATTGTTGGTTTTCTCAAAGCAAATTAACTTTTTCAATCTCCAAAGTTGTCTGTATTGCTGGGCACCCTGCGTTTCTTCCCTCCATCAATACCCTCCCCCGACAGGAGACATGACTACAGCATGTTGGAATCCTGACCAACTGTGAGCCCATCACTCCTATATAAAAATGTTCCACCCAGTGATTCCGGAGGAGATACTTGTCTTTGCCTGTAACGTCTGTGGAACAGTAGCAGTTAGTTTGGGACAGCAGCATCCTTTGTTTATCCCAAACCCCAACCTACTTATCCAGTGGACGTTGTTGTGTTCAGCCTCCCAAGTCCTAAATATAGACAAATCCACCGGCTCATGTGGAAGTAATTCTCGTGTCAGGAAATGGCTCCCGTGAAAAAGAGAGGTTCTGTTGCTTTAGCTCCAACGTGAATGACGCCACTTGTCACCCCCCTATCCACATCGATGGAACAGTAGTGGAGAGGGTAGCAAGTTTTAAGTTCCTCGGCATACACATCACAGACAAACTGAATTGGTCCACTCACACAGACAGCATTGTGAAGAAGGCGCAGCAGCGCCTCTTCAACCTCAGGAGGCTGAAGAAATTTGGCTTGTCACCAAAAGCACTCACAAACTTCGACAGATGCACAATCGAGAGCATCCTGGCGGGCTGTATCACCGCCTGGTACGGCAACTGCTCCGCCCTCAACCGTAAGGCTCTCCAGAGGGTAGTGAGGTCTGCACAACGCATCACTGGGGGCAAACTACCTGCCCTCCAGGACACCTACACCACCCGATGTCACAGGAAGGCCATAAAGATCATCAAGGACATCAACCACCCGAGCCACTGCCTGTTCACCCCGCTATCATCCAGAAGGTGAGGTCAGTACAGGTGCATCAAAGCTGGGACCGAGAGACTGAAAAACAGCTTCTATCTCAAGGCCATCAGACTGTTTAACAGCCACCACTAACATTGAGTGGCTGCTGCCAACACACTGACACTGACTCAACTCCAGCCACTTTAATAATGGGAATTGATGGGAAATGATGTAAATATATCACTAGCCACTTTAAATAATGCTACCTTATATAATGTTACTTACCCTACATTATTCATCTCATATGCATACGTATATACTGTACTCTATATCATCGACTGTATCCTTATGTAATACATGTATCACTAGCCACTTTAACTATGCCACTTTGTTTACATACTCATCTCATATGTATATACTGTACTCGATACCATCTACTGTATCTTGCCTATGCTGCTCTGTACCATCACTCATTCATATATCCTTATGTACATATTCTTTATCCCCTTACACTGTGTACAAGACAGTAGTTTTGGAATTGTTAGATTACTTGTTATTACTGCATTGTCGGAACTAGAAGCACAAGCATTTCGCTACACTCGCATTAACATCTGCTAACCATGTGTATGTGACAAGTAAAATTTGATTTGATTTGTCATATTACGCTGTCCTAGATTCATAGCGCAGGGAGCCTGATAGCGATGAAAGATTTTTCCGGCGTCTGGTCTGGCTAATTTAAAACCAACATATTTGCTTTGGGAAATAAAGCCGAAGAAGCTTTAAACAGTAGTCCGTGGTCAGTATGTGCTGCCCTGGACTTTACCCCATCAGACCAGAGATAGACTTTCATTGATTGACAAATGACAAGCGACAAACACTTCCTGGTCTCCTCATAGAAGTGTGTTGGAGCCATTGGGTGCTCCAATGAAATTGGCACCACTGAGGAGCATATGGAAGCCATAATGAAGACACTGTGGAGGGGGGTGACTCTGATGTCCCCTGTGCCTTAGAGTAATGGTCCCTCATATCAGAACTGTTTCACCATGAGAGGGCTTGAAGATACGCCACCTGTCACATTTAGCTACTAAACTACACCCCTCAATCCTAGCCAGCACAGCTAACCTGGTGCCTCAGCACTCTCACAATGGAGTTGCGTTACCCTTCCAAAACACCCGATCTTTCCTTCATTTCACTGTCTGTATTTGGCAATGACATGGTGGCAACCAGCCCATTAGGCTTTGTAACAACCCATGTACCACCTCTCTCCCTAATTATCACATTGTGTGATGTGGACAAAGACTAAATAAGGGGTTGTTGGGTGCACCTCAGACAGAGATGGTATCTGCAAGCAGCCCCCCAAAAAGCCACTCAGTTATAGTAGAGTTTAAATTACAGTTTTTGCTCCAGCACTCAGTCAGAACTAGAAAATGAGCGGCTCCGCGTCGAGGGCTGCCAGCCTGATAAATGCCCACTGACGTGTTTGTGCCAGGGAATATCAATACAGCTACTCCCAGGATGGGGACAGGGCATTAATAAGGAATATTCAAGGTGAGAAGGCAGCATGAATAAAACAGAATTAATCCATTGCCATAGAAAATTGTTTCCTTGTGGGTATTTCTACATAGGAATAGATGGTTATCTATAAGACTTGACTCCTGGAGGTAAAGCTGAATGCACGGTGTTGTCAGAGTCGGGCATCTTGTGCTGTATCTCTGGTATAACTCAGTGGAATGCCTTGTGACATTAACAAAGATCCATGGATGAATCTCCAAGCCAGAAGCTCCTCTTCAGCCCCATCTGTTGGCTGCTGCTGCTGGAAGTGGCTGTTTCTCAAATGGAGTTGAATTGCATCCCTACAAAAATCTTCAGTGTTTTCTTCATACATTTCCCTTCTCAAAATTATTTTAAACCACCAAACCTGGTTTAAAAAAAAACAAATAAAGCAACACCACACGGCACAACGCCTCTCCCCCATGTGACCTACTTGTTGTGTAAAGTACTGACATGTATGTGTAACTGATAGATGCACACACACATACATTTCAAAGCATTAACATGTAGTGTATGGAAATTGTATAGTCTTTTGTCTGTAATGTCTTTTTTGATACGTGCCCAGTAAGACTATCTGTTGCCATTTGCGTCGGCTAATGGGGGTCCTAATAAATCAAATCGAATCATTTCTAATTCGCTGTCTCATAACTATTTCCCACCAAGGAGTACCTACAACAAAGAGGATGTTATTAAAAGCATTACTTCCTCCATTACCTGCTGTAGTTCCATCCACAATCCCAGCATGCATTGCCACCACCAGGATGTTTGTGGAGATTAATGCAGACTGTCCCACTTTTCTCTCTTTCAAGTTTACCACTAAAAGTTTGTTGTCAGACTACTGATATTATTGGCTTGTGTGGAGAACGCCATGTGATGCCGTAGCGAGCGCCACATAAAGCTCATGGCCACACTCAGAGGGGTGTATCCGCTGCAGCTGTATCTGTTTGTGTTGGGCCGCACCACACCATGCTCAGGGCCTTGTGGCCTCAGCGGGAGGCGCTGTAATGAATTTTCCAGCACTCCCTCTAAACACCAAGGGACAATAATGAACCTCTCAGTGTTAGAAATGCTTTGCTCCGTAACTGCTGTCTCCACACTCTCCTCCATTACTCTAAATAACACAGACAAACATATTGAAAAGGACATTTCTAAAAACATGTATTTTCAAAGGCTGTCAATATTAGTGTTTTTTTTCACACCTGTTTCTGTGGGTATTCTGTGGGTAAGCTATTCATACTCATTACAAAATGGACTGTTTGGGATTTTAAAATAAAATTAGATGTACAGGTGACTGAAAGCTAACATTTCAAAAAATGATTTACAATAATTACTGAGTAGTTTATTTCATTTAGATTCTGCTCGGAAATGACAGCACCCCGGGGGTTAGGCTGGAGGTAGATCAGCAAAGACAAACTTCTCTGTCTCTCTCTGTCTGGCTCTAGTCCCAGTCCTCTCCCGGGGCTTGGACTGAGCCAGTAGGCCTGCCATTAGGCAGCAGGATGGGGCTGGGGTATCAGAACTTAGAGCTCGCAGCTTATACAGAAGGGAAGAACAGCCCTCCTCGGATCAAACTGCTTGCCCCCCCGCACACCTGAACCCATGTCAGGAGGGTGCTCCATGGAGTGCAGGGTGAGATCTCCCCTCATCAACAGTGTGATGCTTGACCATTTTGCGTTCAAACAAATAAAATGAGATGCCCAGTACGCTACCTCACACCTCACCCACCCCCAGAGTAGCATTTCAAAGAAGGGAATCAGAGGCCTGGTCCGAAACTCAATCACTTTCTTCCTCATTAGTTTTACATACTGTAAATCTTACCACAAATACCAGTTTGTGTAGCTAGTTATTTTTTCTGTTATATATTCATCCTACCCCATTTGCAGCTATTGTTGCACTGTCATTGTTGTTGTTCCCACAGTGGGAAAGTTCAAGGACCTGGGGTGCTGCTCTTGTTGGCATAACAACATGTAATGTCAAGGTTAATTGACCAACAGTGTGCTGTCATAATGTATTAGTTTGTGTTGCCATGCCTATTACCCTGATACATCATCACACACCACCCACCCCCCTGCCCACTACTGTTGCCAGTCTATTGGATCCTCTATATAAAGATGTAAGGAGGCAGGTATCTCCTCAGAGGACCATGGGTAATGTGATAACAAGCAGGAAGCTCCCACCAAGCCCCGAGGCAGACCGCACGTGACTGATTACTATGCGCCCATCTCATCAACCTCACCCGTCGTGGAAAATCAAACTGCTCCAACTCCCTCAGACTGCCTCTGCCCCGTACCATTGAGATAGTATGGAAATCTGCTCCAAAACTAGACAATGAATTACAGCCCTTTAAGCATCCATGATTCCTATTCCGTGTCTCACCGATTTGACTGATCCTGCACTATCTATTGCCACACCTGAAAGTGGTTGTGTCTCTCAGTTGAGCAACACTTCAATAGACATCAATACACATCAATGTACACTATACAACAATAATATACACTATATACTGTACATCAATGTTACTTTTTAACTCTGCATTGTTGGGTTAGGGCTCGTAAGTAAGGGCTCATAAGTAAGAGTTTCACTGTAAAGTCTATACCTGCTCTTGTCAGATACAATTTGACTTGAACAATACCCATCAATATACACTATACACATCAATAATACCCATCAATATTACATGAATATTCATATCAAAACACTGAAAGCAAAACACAATCATAGAAAACAAACATTATTCCGCAAAAAGGTCCTCAATCAGCCTTTTAAATTGTCCCAGAGGCATCAATTTGTCCAATCTTAGAGAGCCTTGGAGATTATTCCACAAGTAAGGTGAAGAAAACTCAAATAGATTTACCTACTTGTAACTCAGTGGAGATTGTAGGGATCTCCAGAGTTAGCCATCCATAAGACCAGGTCTGGTATCTCGTACGTCTATAAGTTAACAATTAAGTAACAATGAAGTTAACAATGAAGTTACAAAATGCAGTGATGTGTACTTAACCAATCGTCTATAATACTTCCTGACAGGCCGCTCCCCGAGTGGTAAGGTTAGGTAACAACACGTCCGCCACGCTGATCCTCAACACAGGGGCCCCTCAGGGGTGCGTGCTCAGTCCCTTCCTATACTCCATGTTCACTCATGACTGCACAGCCAGGCACGACTCCAACACTATCATTAAGTTTGCCGATGACACAACAGTGGTAAGCCTGATCACCGACAATGACGAGACAGCCTGTAGGGAGGAGGTCAGAGGCCTGGCTGTGTGGTGCCAGGACAACAACCTCTCCCTCAACGTGATCAAGACGAGGGAGATGATTGTGGACCACAGGAAAAAGAGGACCGAGCACGCCCCCATTCTCATCGATGGGGCTGTAGTGGAGCAGGTTGAGAGCTTCAAGTTCCTTGGCGTCCACATCACCAACAAACGAACATGGTCCAAGCACACCAAGACAGTCATGAAGAGTGCATGACAAAAAAAATTCCCTCAGGAGACTGAAAAGATTTGTCATGGGTTCTCAGATCCTCAAAAGGTTCTACAGCTGCACCATCGAGAGCATCTTGACCGGTTGCAACACTGCCCGGTATGGAAACTGCTCGGCCTCGAACCGCAAGGCACAACAGAGGGTAGTGCATAAGGCCCAGTACATCACCTGGGGCCAAGCTTCCTGCAATCCAGGACCTTTATACCAGGCGGTGTCAGAGGTAGGCCCTAAAAATTGTCAAAGACTCCAGCCACCCTAGTCATAGAAGGTTCTCTCTGCTACCCCACAGCAAGCGGTACCGGACCGCCAAGTCTAGGTCCAAGAGGCTACTAACAGCTTCTACCCCCAAGCCATAAGACTCCTGAACATCTAATCAAATGGCTACCCAGACTATTTGCATTGCCCCCCCTCTTTTACACCGCTGCTACTCTCTGTTGTTATCTTTGCATAGTCACTTTAATAACTCTACCTACATGTACATACTACCTCAATTACCTCGACTAACCCTTGCCCCTGCACATTGACTCTGTACCGGTACCCCCTGTATATAGTCTCGCTAATGTTATTTTACTGCTGCTCTTTAATTACCTGTTACTTTTATTTCCTAATCTTATTCGTATTTAGATGTTTTTTTCAAACTGCATTGTTGATTAGGGTCTCGTAAGTAAGCATTTCACTGTAAGGTCTGCACGTTTTGTATTCAGCTCATGTGACTAATAAAATGTGTAATCATCTGCCAGAGAGTAGACCCAATTGGCCCAAGCCCCAAGTAATACATTTGGGCCAGCTAACTCACACCGGAATTGGACCGAGCTCAATCCCCACATCCTAGCCATAAGTAATACTGCCGAAGGCAGCCCAGACTCGGGCCACATTACGTCAGCCGAGTCTGACTCTCAGCCAAGTGCCCGACTCTCAGCCGGAATCGGCCCAGATCCACTGTGATAGCTGGGATGGCAGGAAATGTTTTGAAACAATTACTGCTTCACATACAAGCCAGGGAATTCTATGTGTTACAGCTGGATGAGTCAACAGACGTGGCGCACCTGGCACAGCTCCTGGTATATGTCTGTCAAGTATATGGGGGGTCAATTAAGGAAGACATCCTCTTCTGCAAACCTCTGGAAACCAGGACAACAGGAGAGGAACATTTTAAAGTACTGGACAGCTTTGTGACATCAAATGCACTTTGGTGGTCAAGATGTGTTGGTATCTGTACTGATGGCGCAAAAGCCTTGACAGGGAGACATAGTGGAGTGGTAACGTGCGTGCAAGCAGTTGCTCCCTTCGCCTCTTGGGTACACTGCAGCATCCACCGAGAGGCTCTTGCTGCCAAAGGAATGCCTGACAGCTTGAAAGACGTTTTGGTCACTACAGTGAAAATGGTTAACTTTGTTAAAGCAAGGCCCTCATGTATTTCCTGCACAATGCAATGATATGGGCAGCGACCATGTAACGCTTTTACAACATACAGAAGTGCGCTGGTTATCAAGGGATAAAGTATTGACACATTTTTTTAAATTGAAACACGGGCTTAAAGTTTTCTTTACAGACCATCATTTTTACTTTACATAATTTTTCTTTACTGACCACTTGTCTGACCGCTTGCATGATCATGAGTTTCTCACACGACTGGCCTATCTGGGTGATGTTTTATCTCGCCTGAATGATCTGAATCTAAGATTACAGGGACTCTCCCCAACTATATTCAAGGACAAAATTGAGGCTATGATTAAGAAGAGCTCTTCTCTGTCTGCAATAACAAGGACAACACACAGGTATTTCCATCATTGTATGAACTGGATTCGTTATCCTTTTCATGCCCTGCCTCAGAGTATCCTGCCTTGGCAAATCGCGCTGTTAAGACACTGATGCCCTTTGCAATCACGCACCTGTATGAGAGTGGATTCTCGGCCCTCACTAGCATGAAAACGAAATACAGGCACAGACTGTGTGTGGAAAAGACTCTCTCCAATACAACCCAACATTGCAAGGTTATGTGCATCCTTTCAAGCACACCCTTCTCATTAACCTGTGGTGAGTTATGCACAATTTTCGATGAACGTATAGTTTTATATGTAAGATGGCTAAATAAAGAGCAAAAATATTTATTATTATTAAATTATTATTTGTGCCCTAGCCCTATTAGAGCTCTTTGTCACTTCCCACTCACACTCTTATGTTTAATAAATGTATCGTATAGTATGTGTGTGGCAGGCTTACAATGATGGCAAAAAACAACATTTGAGAATGCGCTGACCTTGGTGCTAGAAGGGGTACACATCTGGAGGTTGAATGTTTGAAGGGGTACAGGACTATAAAAAGTTTGGGAACCACCAATATAGACAATATCCCCATATTCTATAACCGGAAACGAATGTTGACTGAATTATTTGTTTTCTGCTATTTAATTAAAACCATGACCGATTCCTTTAAAATAAGCTGTTGTTAAATAGAGCCAATAATCTCTTACAGATGAAGTTCAGTAAAATACCTGTCAGTTACTGTAACCTTTTCTTCTTCATTCCAGAGTGTATGTCTGATGAGTCCCTCATCCTGTTTGCATTGTTCCATGTGGCAAGAGTTCTATAGCCCTTGGCAGTCTGCAAGGTTTTGTTAAAAAACCCTGTCTGATAACTCAGCTGTCATATTTCAATGGTCCCCATTCCAGCCGGTTATCAGATCAATTCTGTCTGGAAGAAAAAAAACATGAGTTTGATAAGAAAGCTGGGGACTCGGAGCGCCAGACAAATGCAGCTGGAGCCTCCTGGTTCGGAGCGAATGAGCCAAAAGGCCCTGCTGTGTCCTTGAAGGCATCCGGAGGAGAAAAGATGGTAGACTTATCAGTTGGCCGATGATATTCACAGCTGAAAGCCAAGGAGGTGTCTCATTGTGTGGCGTATTGGCTGCCGCTCGCTGGATGGCTTTTGACTACGGCGGCAGAAATTTGATTTGCGCCTCTTCTCGGGAGCTGTGAACACCGAACACGCACTCCATCATCCAGAGCCTCCATCGTTTTCCGTTCGCCGTTGTGTGTGGCGGAACGAGGGAGAACTACTGCTTAAAGTTGAAGTGCGGTGCACCCGCTGGCGTCGCGGTCTCAAGTGAGAATAGACGCACCATGTAGTTAATTAGGGAATGCTTTTTATTGCTTTCGGGGACTCAGGTTATTTTAATTAAGCAACACAAAAGTGTCTTGCAGTATGAGAGACATGCAGAATAAAGTATACCCAGCAAGGCCTGGGTTATTGCATTGAGTTTTACAGCAGTGGGCTGTGCATTATAAAGGTCACGTACCGCTGATGACAACACATTGTAAATAACCACAGAGGATGGCAGTACCATTTAAACACATTATATTTCATGATGCACAACGGAATCCAATTGCAGTGCAGTCTGCTTCGTCAAAATAATGCCAAATTCCACTGTTATATCAGTTCATTTATTTACACTCCTGCTGTGTCATTGATATTAGAAATCATTTTTATCAGACCTCCCATTTGAAAAAAAGTGTCACAGCTTTCCGGTTCCTTCAGTGGGAATGTGACTTACCATCCCAGCTTTCAGGCCTGAAATAGGATCCTGCCATATCTCCGACACTTCCATTAAAAGATAGTCTGCCAGGCTGTGTGGAAAAAAATGACGGGTCAAACACTGGAACATGTGGTGGTATCCCAAAGGTATCAGTCTCAGACCGCTGCCCCTGCTTTGGCCAAGGAGCAGAGGAGAGGTTTTAACTCAGCCCTAAACCTGTGACTTTAGGGTCAACCGAGGATGCAAGAGGAAATGGAGTCAGTGATGGATAGCGAGGTGTTATATTATGTTTAGGTATTGATAATTACGATACTAACGCAAAGTGACATAGTTTTACCGCTAAAACAATTATAACAAGCACATTTCAAAACAATATTTCATATTTTTCAAATGTTTTCTTGTTTACCGTTCAACAACTTTGTGAGCAGCAACAAACCAGTTTTTCGAGAGACCACAGCGAATTCAAAATGGCGTGGGTCGGGGGAGATTGTCACTGCCATTAGCACACCACTTTGGTAAGGCCAAGGCTGTAGATCCCAAAGTTATTTTAGAGCATCACTCAATGTTTTTCCTTAAAGGAGAGTGCTTATCGATTTTGTTCTCTCCCCCTCCCTCCTCTCTGACAGCGAGGCGGTGACGGAAATTCAGTGAAGTGCTGGCAAGCCAAAGCCCCAGGGAGAATAGACCGTCATGTATTTCTCCTGTGATGGTTCTTTCTAGTGGCCCGCAGATATAGAGTCTTCAAAGTAGCACAGAAAGGTGACAAACATTGGATTTACAATGAAGCCAATTGGCTCCCAGTGTTCCATACGATCAGAGTTAGGAGTACCACAACAGGTTTCTGAGTAGTGTACAGAGAGGAACTGTACCATGTCATCTTTACTATGGTTGTAATTATTCTGTAATTATACTGAACAAAAATATAAATGCAATATGCAACAATTTCAGGCGATTTTACTGAGTTACAGTTCATATAAGGAAATCAGTCAATTGAAATAAATTCATTAGGCCCTAATCTGTGGATTTCACATGACTGGGCAGGGGCACAGCCATGGGTGGACCTGAGAGGGCATAGGCCCACCCACTTGGGAGCCAGGCCCACCCACTGGGGAGCTAGACCCAGCCAATTAGAATGAGTTTTTCACACAAAAAGGCATTATTACAGACAGAAATACTCCTCGGTTTCATCAGCTGTCTGGGTGGCTGGTCTCAGACGATCCCCCAGGTGAAGAAGCCAGATGGGGAGGTCCTGAGCTGGCGTGGTTACACATGGTCTGCGGTTGTGAGGCCAGTTGGACATACTGCCAAATTCTCTAAAATGATGTTGGAGGCGACTTATGGTAGGGAAATGAACATTCAATTCTCTGGCAACAGCTCTTGTGGACATTCCTACAGTCAGCATGCCAATTGCACGCTCCCTCAAAACTTGTTTGACAAAACTGCACATTTTAGAGTGGCTTTTTATTGTCCCCAGAACAAGGTGCACCTGTGTAATGATCATGCTGTTTAATCAGCTTCTTGATATGCCACACCTGTCAGGTGTAAAGATTTTCTTGGCAAAGGAGAATGCTCACTAACAGGGATGTAAATAAATATGCTTTTGTGCGTATTGAACATTTCTGGGATCTTTTATTTCAACTCATGAAACACTGGAACAACACTTTACATGTTGTGTTAATATTTTTGTTCAGTATAGCTTGCTTGAATTTATACAGGTGGGAAAACTGTTTAATTATCAGATCCTTCGTTGGTGAAGTAAATCAAACCAGCCTGAATCTACCATATGGTCTCCATCTTGTGCATGGTAAATATTGACAAAAACATATTTTGTTTGCTGATGGGGCTGTTGGTGGCCCTCTCTGTTGAAAGGAGGAGTGGGTTGCAAGGTGTTTGATGTTTTGTGAGCAGAAGCCGTAATTATCCCTCCAGAACGGAGCAGTCTGACACTGTGTTTCTGTCCTCATTATTTACAGCACGTCTGGCCACTCTACCATTCCTCTGATACATTTAACAACCCACTTTTGTGCCGTGCATAGCTGGTGGCTGTGTGTGTGTGTTCTGTCGGGGAGAACTGCCTGACTCCTGTTGTTTAGATGGGAGTCCCTGTTTGTCAGCAGGCTGTTAGAGTGATCACTGTGCTGTGGAGCTGAGCGGCTCCCTGTCTGCCTGTGACAGCCCTGACTGGAGCATTCAGCTGGACTGTTTAGTCCATCCAGCCTTATATAAAATAGGGCCTGGGAGGAAAAAAACACGTCATTACATTCTCAATTAAAGTAACATAACGGTCCATGGCTGTTTTAGTATCCTTTGCCGAGTAGGTCACATCCACGAGCAATGCTAAGAAATTGACTTGATAAAAGCTCTCAAAGAAAGTTCTCAGAAACTAGCTAGTATGAGATGAATCTAAGACAAACGTGTGAATAGGAACTCTCTTTGAGAGAGAAGTGTCAAAACCCATCAACATGATGAGTGGTCATGCAATCACTGACTCGACACGGTCACGCTACAGTTGGTAACTCGCTCTCCAACAGGCCCTGCAAATTACCTCTACACCCTGACCCGTGTGCCCGTGATTGGTGTGAAAGTATCAGTTGTCAGAGAGAAATGTTTTGTTTAAATGGCAAGTGGAAAATGCCAACCTCTGTTATTTCCACTAAATTGGCCGAGGATGCTCAGTGAAGCGTCGGGACGCTTAAAACGTCTCTCTTCGAGGGCAATCGTTAGGAGTCCATGTCTAGACTGCAGATTGGGGACGCTGCCACCCACCACTGTTGATCAAAGTCTTCCGTCTGCACATTACCTTTTACATTTGAGTCATTTAGCAGACGCTCTTATCCAGAGTGACTTACAGGAGCAAATAAGATGAAGTGCCGTGCTCAAGGGCACATCAGCAGATTTTTCATATAGTCGGCTCGAGATTCGAATCAGCGACCTTACGGTTACTGGCCCAACGCTCTTAACCTCTAGGCAACCTGCCGTCCCACATCCTGATGTCTTTCTCTATGTCCTCATTCACTCCAGCCGCTCTCTTCAACAAGTGGTCTCGACATCCCGCCATCAGTCATTCGTCAGATGCAGGGAGATGGTGGCCAGGCATTTCTGGTCAGCTCGGGCCTTGTTTGAAACAGACAATGGTGCCATATTCTGGACGAGGCACTTTTGGTTGTTTGAGAAAAGAAGAGTGAGAGCAATGGTGCGGTTTTCTTCATCCAGGTATGGCCCCATCTTTGACATCAGCTCGTCTAACCTGTGTCCCTGTGTGTCCCTCTCCAGTGCCAAATTGGGCCATCGTCTCCATCGCCTTCGTGGCCGTGGTCCTGGTCCTCTCCTGCTGCTTCTGCATCTGCAAGAAGTGGATATTCAAGAAGAAGAACAAGAAGAAGGGCAAAGACAAGGGCAAGAATGCCATCAACATGATGGACGTGAACGACGGTGCGAAAACCGAGGTAAAGACTTTGTACAACTGCCATTGAACGTTATTGATTAGAGTTAATAGTTTCTTAGTGAACAGTAGTATTTGATAATGCCAAGTTGTTCTGTATTTTCTACTGCATTATTATATATACTGTATATAACTTACCTTTTACTTCAAGGTAAAAAAAAAAATAATGGAGTTATATACGTTTTTATACATTGCGAGTTTCATATTATCTGTGATTGACTGTAGCCAGAAATGACATCACTGACTTTTATTACACCTGACATTCATTGATGATTGAAACCTATAAATAAATGCATATACAGCATATTTCAGAATAATAATCTTCACATAACAAAGTGATTTCACTATACAATTTATCAGACATACATATAGTTTAGGCCAGGGGTGGGCAGTCGTTTTGGCTCGAGGGCCAAAATTCAACGGAGGGCCGCACAGAATTTAAAACAATACTTTCTATCTCATTTTAAAGGTTCAAGTGTGGCCTGGAGTGTTTTTTTTAAACCCAAAATAATTGAATGGGCCCGCGTGCCGTAGTTTGCCCCGCCCCTGGTTTAGGCCAAACTCTTCCCCATGAAGACCAGTGGACACACATGACACACGACTTGTGTTGACATTGTTGCGTCTGCGATGACTCCTCCCCATCCACTCTGATTACAGGACTGTTAAGGAAGCCTGCCGTTTATAATCGCCTCAGAGAGAGTATTCAATCTCTCCTTCTGTTCCTCTCAATATTTTAATGTGTTAAGAACAATGGAGCTCTGAGTACGGTATGCTGTATTGCCAGTGGTATCAACCCAGAGAAATGACATTAGCTAATTACGAGCGAGGGGAGTGAATTAATTCCGCCCTCCCTCTCCAACGCACACAGAGAGAGAATAGGGAACACACAACTCTTTAACCCCAGTTAGAATACTAATTGCATTAGCGAAGGTTCTCAATCCCCCCCCCCCCCCCCTTCTCTGTCAAAGTCTGTTTAATTTGCAGTCTGTCCACGCCGACGCCGCTCACATCATCAATCAGGGACATTGAATTGGGGTAGAGGGCAAAGCCCTGTGAGATGATGTAGGAGTAGGGAATTGAATAGCCGCACAGGCCAGAGATGCAGAGGTGTTACACAGTCTGATAAGGAGTGAGCTCCACAAGTTTCATCTGATTCATACCAAAGAGCTTATTGTTGAAATGCTTATTTGATATGTAGAGGCCTATGCCTTGTGTCCTTGTTCCTAGTGACAGTTGGTAAGCTTTATAATAACACTGATTTATCTTAAGCTTTAGTAAGATGCACCCATAGAATTACAATGACTTCAATCTAGAATGAATTCTATTTGGATAGACCACTTTTCCTGTGCTGATTTAGGAGCTGCTACGACTACACATCAAGCAATTAGGCTACACACTGCCAATACAACACCCCTATCGGTTCCATATGCAACACACCTATTGGTTAGATATTCTAGAGGCGGGGCCATGGGCTCCCGAGCGGTCATTTCTCCTGGTGTGCCCAGACTCTTGTGTTAACTCCTGTGTGTGGTTGTTTTAATGTGTGTTTCTTCCTTCTATGTCCTCCTTATCTGTGTTGTGTCTGATGACTGTGCGGGATTGTCACTGGCGGTAGGTTCCCAATTGTTGTTGGATCCTCCTTAAGCCTGCTGCTCTGATGTTTTGATAGCCTCTTGACAACAACTTACCCCTATAGAACCAAATATATGTAACTATGCATACAGTACATGTATATCTGCTCTATATATGTGCGTAGTCTTGCACATGCACATATATATGTATGAAAGAAGCCCTGGGCGCGCTTTAACAAGGTTGAACCACACTGATCCTCCATCTGGCGCCTTTTCAATCTTTGCTTTGCATTTCAAAACAAAGATGTGCCTATGAGCTAAAGTAGACTGGTAAAGATGCTAGGTTACTGCTTTTGAAACCTGTAGTAAGGTTTAGACATACAGTAGCTTTACGTTTCACATACATTCACCTGAAGCCAACAGGCAGATTGACTTGACTTTGACTTAACCCAGTAAAATACCTAATACACGTTGTGGGTGTTGAACATGGCTGTCTATTCTGCTGTACTCCTCTCCTCTCTGTGTGCAAGCAATAACGAACAAACAATTACATTTTTTAGAGTTTTGCTTAGCGAAAAATTGACTATAGGTTTGCTTGCACCAGGAGGGGACTCAGATGGGCCGTACAAATTCCAAACAAATCTATGTTGTTCAGCCTTGATGCTTTCACACCAGCAACCTGACCATCACCATGACAACCATGACAACATCTCTTATCAACACCTACCTACTTACTGCTGGCATGATGCTTATAGCTTCCATCGGCGTGGGGGTAACACATGCAGCTGAGGGTTCTGACAATGCGATTGTGTCTCCTGATGGGTGAATGATAAGTAAACTGAGAATGTGGGGGTCACAACCAGAGTACTGTTCTGTTTACTGAGAATGCCCTGCATGCAACAATGACAGTCTGACAGTGTCTGACCTTTGGAAGGCAACTTTGACACTGAATGTACTTGAGAGCTAGTTTTTGCCTCTTTAATCGCATGCTTATCAATAACAAACTGACTGCCCCCCTGCCTCGAACCCGCCTCTCCCCCATCACTACCAGCATCCCTTCAGAACCAGGCTAGCGAAGGAAAACTCACTCTTCTTCTTCTTCATCATCTTCTTCTTCTTCTTCACTCGCGCCATCTCTTGACATTTCCCTGTTGATTTTGTTTTGCACCACAGACTGATCTTCTTGAAATAACATCAAGGGAATTGTCGTTGGTGGTTTGCAGAAGCGCTCTCTCCCTCTCCCCCTCTCCCTCTCCTTTTCTCTCTCTCTCTCTCTCTCTCTTTCTCCCCCTCCCTCCCTCCCTCTCTCCCTCTTTCCCTCCTCTGCCTGCCCATTACTCTCATCTTTTGGCTCTATCATTTGATCTCTCTCCCCCCTTGCCCCCTCAGACCAAAACACCCACAAATTGATTGAACCGCATCACGGGTCCCGGCCCGACGAGCATGTCCTGGTGTTAACCGCTGTGGTGTTTTAGTGCTTGCTCCCCCCATTATAATCCCCCGAAAGAGAGGCAGCTTTTTTCAGGAGACGGGCCCGCTGGCACACCCGCTGGCAGGCCCGGGGCGGGGCAGGGCGACAGACGTCTATGGGGCTGGCACAGGAGGCACACGGAGGGCACTGACTGTTGGTGGGTGTCTCCTTCAGGCCTTGAAGGATGAGGATGATGCTGAGACAGGCCTGACCGATACAGAGAAAGAGCCCGAGCCCAAGGAGGAAGAGAAACTTGGAAAATTACAGTTCAGCCTGGATTACAATTTCACCGAGAATACGGTAAGGGTCCGTCTCTGATATCCACTCTCTCTGTCGTTGTCGTTGTTGTCCGAAACATCTCTCCTTCGTAAGTATGGTCACCCCATCTTCCTCTGTGGTTGGCCCATTGACTCATCAATCCATTTTAAAAAATACTGAGAAAATGTTGCCTACCCAGGTAGTGCAGAACATACTCCTACTGTTCATTGTTGCATAACCACTGTTTATAATGAATGCCTATAACTGCAGCATGCTAACCAGAGCTTATCAACTACACCTCACCAGAGGATCACGGTGGTTGGGTTGGTTTGTAAATTAATCACTCCTCCTCTCGCAAACAATCCCATCTTGGGATTTCGGTATTTCTGGGTTTACCATTTTTCTTTGTAAAAGTGTCCTCTTTCAGCCTTGACGGGAACACGGTCCCCTATGGAATCCATCTTCTGTTTTTTTTCCCTCCGTCTGGTTTTTAAAAAGCAGAGCGACTTGAGGAGCAGACCAACTTCCAGATGTGGTGTGACAGATCATAGAGGAGGGTGGAAGGCAGCATGGAGAGGAAGCTCTGCTGTCCTTCACTTAGGCCCTGCTAACTCCCTGTTATTAACAGAACCGATGGACAGCCTGAGATTAGCCACTCACACACATCTGTCACTCTGACTCGTCCACGTGGCCAGGAGTTTTAATTGGCTCACTGGGTTAGAGCATGGTGCTAGCAACACCAGGGTTGTGGGTTCAATTCCCACATGAGCTGAATGGATAGTATGTTGACAGTTCTATGTGGATTTCTTTGTCACTTTGGGTGAAAGTGTTTGCTGAACCGCCATATTATATTATCCACACGTTCGGAACATTAGAGATTCTCCACATGCATCACAACTTTCCCCTGAAAGACCCTCAAGCACTCTGTTTGTCCTTAAATGAAAATGCTTTAGCGAATATAGTGACGGTAACAGACAGTAATGATGCTAATCATGAGGATTAATAATCACAATAATCCCTCACGCACTCAGTTGTTATGGCCATAATAGTCATGGTCATTATCATAATATCAGTCAAATGTATTCTGATAAAGAGCCTTATTACCATTTAAGACGAATGCACTAACTCAATACTAGTCACATTACTTATTTTATATATTGGGTCCAATATAGCTTTCTCCATTCCCAGTAGTTTACTGAGCTGTCATGCAGTGTAAAACCATACCAGCCTGTTCTGTTCTGTGAGACTGTGATTACAGTGGTCCATTAATAATAAGCACCGTAATTCCATAATGGATCCATAATGAATGGATGGCAGTTGTCACTGTGTGTGTGACAGAAACCTGGAGCATTGGGCCCGGCGCTCACTGACTGTACCCAGCTCTGAGGCTGAGAGACAAAGCCAGTGAACCAGGGACTATTGTCAGTCTGACCCACTTTCAGTTCAGCAGCAGCTACAGCAGAGAGCCACAGAGCCCCCTACTCACTCAGCTCCTGTGTCTTCAGATCAGGTCCACAGAGTAGAAGCAATCACGGTGAAAAGACTGCCCTAGTCTGAGGAAGAGTGGCTGGCACAGGTGATTGTTCCACTAGTTGTTCTCTTGTCCTCTACTGAGGACTTTGGAGGGGGAGGGGGAGGAGCAGGGGGGACAGGAGGGCTAAACTCTCGTTTTGTTTAAAGGTAATCTGCCCTTCTCAGCTCAGTAGAGCAGGGCCTCTCTCTGAATGAAGGAAAGAGAAAGACCAGTATGGTCAAATGTCTCCGCCTGGTTCTGTTAGTTAAGCACCAGTAATGGCTACTGGCCCAGGCCTCTATTAGAATGGGGGTGTGGGGGTTGAATGAGAGCACAAGTTAGTAAAGGGTTTGGTACCCAGAGTACGGTGGCCGTATAAAGCAGCTCCACCACAAATGATCCACAAAGGAGCCAGAATGGGAAACATAATATGCTATTTCCCACTTTCAACATCATAGTAATTTCCCTTTTAATGGGTCGAAAGGAGACCCTCTGCATTTATAAAAGAGAGTCTACCGTCTCCCTTATATTGGGTAGGAATAATTAAAAACACAGTTTTTCCCCATTACCTTTCGCTGTCTCTCCAAATGTACTTCTACCATTGACCTCTGAAAGAGAATACATTCTCAGAGGCTCCAGCAAAAAGCAAGAGAAGACAGGAGGAATATGACAGCTCCATTCACATCCGCTTTCGCTTTCTCCTTTGAAGTGTGTAGTGTTTGTGTGGCTATGTGGAGCCGTGATGGCAGAGAGGGACCAGGGAGAGAGTATCGGAACAACTTGATTCAGGATGTGCTGCCCGGGGCTTAGTCACAATTGCAGGTGCACACCGTTCTCCAGCCTCCCGTAAGCGGCCAATATCACACATACAGGGAAGGGTTATGACCCAGCAGGCCCTTCTCTGTGACAGGACGCTGCCCCTCCGTTAAACACACACACAGGTTTACAAACCTGGGGAATGTGAAAGAAGCCAGATCACATGTTCAGTATCATGAGGATCATATAACACAAACACAGATTGGAATAGTATCATTTTAATAAATAAGATTAGTAGTACCCTTTTAATAATCCAGTTTAGTAGTACCCTTTTAATAAACCAGATTAGTAGTACCCTTTTAATAATCCAGTTTAGTAGTACCCTTTTAATAATCCAGTTTAGTAGTACCTTGTAATAATCCAGTTTAGTAGTACCATTTAATAAACCAGTTTAGTAGTACCTTGTAATAATCCAGTTTAGTAGTACCATTTAATAAACCAGTTTAGTAGTACCATTTAATAAACCAGTTTAGTAGTACCTTGTAATAATCCAGTTTAGTAGTACCATTTAATAATCCAGTTTAGTAGTACCTTTTAATAATCCAGTTTAGTAGTACCTTTTAATAATCCAGTTTACTAGTACCTTTTAATAATCCAGTTTAGTAGTACCCTTTTAATAATCCAGTTTAGTAGTACCTTGTAATAATCCAGTTTAGTAGTACCATTTAATAAACCAGTTTAGTAGTACCTTGTAATAATCCAGTTTAGTAGTACCATTTAATAAACCAGTTTAGTAGTACCATTTAATAAACCAGTTTAGTAGTACCTTGTAATAATCCAGTTTAGTAGTACCATTTAATAATCCAGTTTAGTAGTACCTTTTAATAATCCAGTTTAGTAGTACCTTTTAATAATCCAGTTTACTAGTACCTTTTAATAATCCAGTTTAGTAGTACCATTTAATAATCCAGTTTAGTAGTACCTTTTAAAATCAAGTTTCAGTGGTGGAAAAAGTACCCAATTGTCATACTTGAGTAAAAGTAAAGATACTTTAATAGGAATTGACTCAAGTTAAAGTGAAAGTCACCCAGTAAAATTCTACTTGAGTGAAAGTCCCAAAGTATTTGGGTTTAAATATACAGTACTTAAGTGTCAAAAGTAAAAGTAAAAGTGTAAATAATTTTAAATACTTCTATTAGGTCATCTAAATGGCACAATTTCTTGTTTCGTTTAATTTACGGATAGTCAAAGGCAAACTCCAGCACTCAGACATAATTTACAAATGAAGCATTTGTGTTTAGTAAGTCTGTCAGATCAGAGGCAGTAGGGTGACCAGGGATGTACTCTTGATAAGCGTGTGAATTGGACCATTTTCCTGTCCTGTTAAGCATTCAAAATGTAACGACTACTTTTGGGTGTCAGGGAAAATGTAGGGAGGAAAATGTACATTATCTTCTTTAGGAATGTAGTGGAGTAAAAGTTGTCAAAAATATAAATATTAAAGTAAAATACAAAATAGAAATAGAAATAGAAATTTAAATAGAAATTTAAAGTATTTTTTACTTAAGTACCCTTAGTAGTACCCTTTAATAATCCACTTTAGTGTAGCTGTTGGTCACTTTCTACACTTTACTCAACTGGTCCCTCTGAGAATATTCAAATATGATGAAATATTCAGCTAGTCTGAATCTGACTGTTTAACTCTTGACTGTGGACATGTGTTCTGTACGTGTTGTATTAAACAATAGAGGTGGTTTCACAGCAGAATATCTGATTTGGTAGGTAAAACCTAGTAAGTAAACGGTCTTCGTCACAGTACTCCAGTCCCATCATCCTCTTAGAGATGATGGAGATGAGTCCAGGTGGGTGGAGGCTCACAGTAAATGCAGGGTGACACCGTGTAGCAGGACACCTGACACTGCTTCTCTCTGGACAACTGTAGGGAAATCTAATGGACAGCATGTCAGGATTAATCGACACACTTGCATAGAGATGACTGCTGGTTAACATTTTGAGCTCTGCAGAATTCTTTTTGAAAGCTACAATATCATCACAGTGAGGTCTTTGGTAAGTGACGAGCAGGGTAATTGTACTTGCAGTGCCTTCAGAAAGTATTCACACCCCAGTTACAGAGTTGAATGGCTGTGATAAGACAAAACTGAGGATAGATGAACAACATTATTTGACCTAAACGACAGAGTGAAAAGAAAGAAGCCTGTACAGAATAAAAAATATTCCAAAACATGCATCCTGTTTGCAAAAAGGCACTAACGTAAACTGCAAACAAATGAACTTAATGTCCTGAATACATAGTGTTATGTTGGAGGCAAATCATCCAACACATCACTGAGTACCACTCCTCATATATTCAACCATGGTGGTGGCTGCATCATGTTATGGGTATGCTTGTCATCGTCAAACACCAGGGAGTTTTTTAGGATGAAAAGAAACGGAATAGAGCCAAGCACAGGCAAAATCCTAGAGGGGAAACCTGGTCTAGTCTGCTTTCCAACAGACACTGGGAGAACTTCATCTTTCAGCAGGACAATAACCTAAAACACAAGGCCAAATGTACACTGGAGTTGCTTACCAAGACGACATTGATTGTTTCTGAGTGGTCCATTTACAGTTTTGACTTAAATTGTCTTGAAAATCTATGGCAAGACTTGAAAATGGCTGTCTAGCAATGATCGATAACTAATTTGACAGAGCTTGAAGATTTTTACAATCTAGGTGTGTAAAGCTCTTAGAGATGTACCTAGAGTGACTCACAGCTGCAAACACTGACAAAGGTGATTCTAGCATGTGTTCCCTCAGGGGTGTGAATACTTATGTAAATTACATATTTCTGTATTTTATTGTCATACATTTGCTAACTTTTCTAAAACATGTTTCGCTTTGTCATTATGGGGTATTGTGTGTAGATGGGTGAGAGAACAAAAATATATTTAATCCATTTTGAAGAACATACATGTCCAGAATCTTAGTCATTCCTTTTGGGTTGCTTTAGCTTTATGTTCAAACTACACTGAGTGTACAACATATTAGGAACACCTGCTCTTTCCATGACATAGACTGACCAGGTGTATCCAGCTGAAAGTTATGATCCCTTATTGATGTTACCAACTAAATTCACTTCAATCCGTATAGATGGAGGGGAGGAGACAGATTTAAGAAAGATTTTTAAGCCTAGAGAATATTGAGACATGGATTGTATATGTGTGCCATTCAGAGGGTGAATGGGCAAGACAAACAATTTAAGTGCCTTTGAATGTGGTATGGTAGTAGGTGTCAGGTGCACTGGTTTGAGTGTGTCAAGAACTGCAATGCTGCTGGGTTTTTCATGCTCAACAGTTTCCTGTGTGTATCAAGAATGGTACACCACCCATTGGACATCCAGCCAACAGCAGGCCACGGGTCAAAAACGGGTCCTTTATGAAAGAGGACAAAGGAGGCTGACATGAATTGTGCAGAGCAACAGACGGGCTACAGTTAGTCAGCTGACAGATTAGTGCAACATTGGTGCCCAAAGACCAATAAAATAATGCAAAACTCATCGTACCTTGACACGAATGTGGTATGGCAGCCGACAACTTTACTGCTGTTGCAGTGGGCTAAGGAATGAAAACACTGGACACTGGAGAATTGGAAAATCATTGAAAGTCATTGGTCTGATGAATCCCAGTTCCTGCTGTTTCACGCATATGGGAGGACTAGGGTATGGGTACATGCATCCATCATGCCACCTGTCAACATTGCAGGATGGTGGTGATGGTGTGATAGTGTGGGGTGTGTTTTTATGGCACATATTGGGCCCCTTGATAAAAGTGGAGCAACATTTGAATGCCGCAGGATATCTGAACATCATTGCCAATCAGGTGCATCCATTCATGTGTATCCATCTGCAAATATATATTTTTTCTGCAGGAGAATGCCCCATGCCACAAAGCTAGCATTGTATTGGAATGGATCCACGGACATGACAGTGAATTCAGCTGACTGCAGTGGCCTGCCCAGTCACCACATCTCAGTCCATTTGAGCATCTGTGGGATGAGATGGAAAAGCTATTTGAGGTAGAGATCCACTACCAGCCAACTTGACACAACTGTGGAAAACAATGGAGTCAACATGGGCCAGCATCGCTGTGGAACGCTTTCGACACCTTGTAGAGTCCATGCCCCGATGAATTGAGGCTGTTCTGAGGGCAAAGGGGGGTGCAACTCAATATTACAACGGTGTTCCTAATGTTTTGTACACTCAGTTTCAGGAGTTGGAATCTCAGTTATTTTCCAATCGTTTCGTTTTGAACAGAACCATAATTTATTTGGTTCCAATCCATTGCTTCCAACAAACAAAATAAAGTTCTGAACCGGTTCAAACCAAAAAAAGTAACATTTGATATCTTTCCTTTTTGTGCCTTTGAAATCTAAATGTGCCTCTGAAATCCACATTTAGCTCAACATTAAATTACTTCACCAATGTATAGTGGATCCATTCCTGTACAATGCTAGCCTTGCATTGGACAAACTAGTGTAGTGTAGGCTGTGGAGAGTGCTGGGCATGAAGTGCTGGATAACTTGTTGTTATGACATGCATTATCTGAATTTGGCCCACATAATTATACCTATGGAGGAGCGACTTCTATGAAGGAACTTTGAACTTCAGAGAGTTGACTTAACTAACATTGGACCAGAGCTAGCCCTTGAGCATGACTCTCAGTTCCATTACATTACACATAATGCTGCCTAGAGTTTTCGAGAGCTAGACCAGAGCTATCTAACAAGCTAGCTGGCTAACAAGCTTGTGTGTGCAGAGCAGCACCAGAGATATAATAAAAACGTTTCTTATCTTTTTGTAGTTAAGAAATCCAATGTGAAACTTGATAACTATGCTTAACTAGCACTAAAAATGCAAGTCCATTGTTCTCTAATTAAAAATCTATCTCCCTAATTTCAGAATCACGCCTGTAACATCAGTAGCTACAGTAGACTATGCATGGTTTAGAGGGAGGGAGGAACATGTACTGTAGCCTACACACACACTGGAAAAGATGTTCTGGCAGGCACTGGAATACGTTTCTGAATGACAGTGAGGGCACTGTGTTGCATTTTTACTGCAACGTTATTAACCGGTTACCATGCTTTTAAAATAATGGTTCTGTTCCGGAACAGTAGATCACTTTCGTTCTCGGTTCTGGTTCTGTTCCTCGAAAAATGTAATTATTTTCCGGGTTTTTGTTCTGTTCCCTGAACCGCTTCTAACCTCTGCTCAGTGTATATAACAATAATATAACGTTTTTGTGTATTTAACAATGTTTTGAGAATGTTATGCAGTAGCATGGGTGCATTTTAGCACAATATCACCCCCATTGACAGAGGGGGTTCCATCTATGTTCCTTCCATGTTGTGTTCCTGTGCAGTGTATATGGAGTATTTGCTTTGGCCTCTGTATTGTGTCATCACACAGTCATCCCCCACTCCCATCATTTTTTAAACTAGGCAAGTCAGTTAAGAACAAATTCTTATTTACAATGACAGCCTACCCCGGCCAACGCAGGCCAATTGCGCGCAGCCCTATGGGACTCCCAATCATGGCCGGTTGTGATTCAGCTTGGAATCGAACCAGGGTCTGTAGTGATGCCTCTAGCACTGAGCTGCAGTGCCTTAGACCACTGCTCCACTCGGGAGCTCTTCCAACAGCTGGAGTCCCATCACCATCTCCCCTGAGCCTTGCTTTAGCACTGATCTGAACTGCGAAAACACGGGTCACAAATTCTGATGAGATCCAGCATTCGTTGCTATACCGATCCATGCGTTTTGATGACAGAGGGTAGCCTCATTTCTCACGCTCCAATAATCCATGCTGGCTGGCTGGCTCTGACAACTGCTGGAGAGCTCCATGGTTGAGTGCCCTGGTCCCCCTCCAGATTGCCGGTTGATGGCTGCCTGACAGGAAGTTGATTGACTGACTAGGAGGCCTCAATAGGCCTTGGAGGAAGCAGCTGTGACTGGCAGGTCAATCAGCCTTCCCTGCCCCCCAGCATGGTTATCAATTATCAGCCTGATGTGGTGCTTTGGCTTAAACCATCATGGATTTCACAGGAGCGTGACTTTTAATATCACCTATGGCCTACCTCCATGATTTGAAATGTAAAGAGTTACAGATGAGAAGGTATGGATGAGTCCCTTTGTAAGAGATTACCGATGGGCCTCTTTCTCATAATTCAATCTAAACTATAGAGGCTCTTGACTTCAATTCTGCTGGTGATCGTTTTAAACCCATGCCATGTCGCGTCTCTCCATCCTAGTTTTTTGCACCAGTGATGAGACCGGGGGTTATTCCAATTGAACCAAAGCTTGGTGCTCTGTTAGAATGGTGGTGGGATGACAGTCATATCAAGGCTCTGGTATTGCTGTGGGTAGTCTGGTATTGCTGTGGGTAGGACTGTAGTGCTGACTAGTCTCTGTTGTCTCCCCTCCACCCTTCCTCTCCTCAGCTCATAGTAGGGATCATCCAAGCAGCGGACCTTCCAGCCATGGACATGGGCGGCACCTCGGACCCCTATGTCAAGGTCTACCTGCTACCTGACAAGAAGAAGAAGTTTGAGACCAAGGTCCACCGGAAGACCCTAAACCCCACCTTCAATGAGCAGTTCCAATTCAAGGTACTTATTCAAGGTATAAGAGTAGACTAGACAATACTACACCCATGCAACTCTCCAACCTTGTCTTGTGCAGCAGTAGTAGTAGTAGTAGTTGCTGTTCAATCAATCAATCAAATTTATTTTATATAGCCCTTCGTACATCAGCTGATATCTCAAAGTGCTGTACAGAAACCCAGCCTAAAACCCCAAACAGCAAGCAATGCAGGTGAAGAAGCACGGTGGCTAGGAAAAACTCCCTAGAAAGGCCAAAACCTAGGAAGAAACCTAGAGAGGAACCAGGCTATGTGGGGTGGCCAGTCCTCTTCTGGCTGTGCCGGGTGGAGATTATAACAAAACATGGTCAAGATGTTCAAATGTTCATAAATGACCAGCATGGTCGAATAATAATAAGGCAGAATAGTTGAAACTGGAGCAGCAGCACAGTCAGGTGGACTGGGGACAGCAAGGAGTCATCATGTCAGGTATTCCTGGGGCATGGTCCTAGGGCTCAGGTCCTCCGAGAGAGAGAAAGAAAGAGAGAATTAGAGAGAGCATATGTGGGATGGCCAGTCCTCTTCTGGCTGTGCCGGGTGGAGATTATAACAGAACATGGCCAAGATGTTCAAATGTTCATAAATGATCAGCATGGTCGAATAATAATAAGGCAGAACAGTTGAAACAGGAGCAGCAGCACAGCCAGGTGGACTGGGGACAGCAAGGAGTCATCATGTCAGGTAGTCCTGGGGCATGGTCCTAGGGCTCAGGTCCTCCGAGAGAGAGAAAGAGAGAAGGAGAGAATTAGAGAACGCACACTTAGATTCACACAGGACACCGAATAGGACAGGAGAAGTACTCCAGATATAACAAACTGACCCTAGCCCCCCGACACATAAACTACTGCAGCATAAATACTGGAGGCTGAGACAGGAGGGGTCAGGAGACACTGTGGCCCACTCCGAGGACACCCCCGGACAGGGCCAAACAGGAAGGATATAACCCCACCCACTTTGCCAAAGCACAGCCCCCACACCACTAGAGGGATATCTTCAACCACCAACTTACCATCCTGAGACAAGGCTGAGTATAGCCCACAAAGACCTCCGCCACGGCACAACTTAAGGGGGGGGGGGGGGGGGGGGGGGGGGGGCGCCAACCCAGACAGGATGACCACATCAGTGACTCAACCCACTCAGGTGACGCACCTCCTCCAGGGACGGCATGAGAGAGCCCCAGTAAAGCCAGTGACTCAGCCCCTGTAATAGGGTTAGAGGCAGAGAATCCCAGTGGAAAGAGGGGAACCGGCCAGGCAGAGACAGCAAGGGTGGTTCGTTGCTCCAGAGCCTTTCCGTTCACCCTCCCACTCCTGGGCCAGACTACACTCAATCATATGACCCACTGAAGAGATGAGTCTTCAGTAGAGACTTAAAGGTTGAGACCGAGTTTGCGTCTCTGACATGGGTAGGCAGACCGTTCCATAAAAATGGAGCTCTATAGGAGCTCTGTTGTTGTATTAGTAGTAGTATTAGTTGTTGTAGTAGTAGTAGAAGTAGTAAACTTTGTATTCCAAAATAGCAACAATATACATTTCTAAAGGAATAGGACAAATACACAATACACAAACCATACATTGCACACAGTAGTTTAAGCAGGTTGTGTTTGTTCGTTCTATGACAAAGTCATTTGCATGCTGTGGTTTGTTCGTTCGGGTAAGGTGTGTAGACATGGAGCAGCTGGCCCCGTAACAAGCTGCTGACAGACTGCCTCCTGGTCCACACAGCTGGCCCAGTAAACAAGCTCCTGACAGACTGCCTCTTGGTCCATACAGCTGGCCCAGTAACAAGCTGCTGACAGACTGCCTCTTGGTCCATACAGCTGGCCCAGTAACAAGCTGCTGACAGACAGCCTCCTGTTCCATACAGCTGGCCCAGTAACAAGCTGCTGACAGACTGCCTCTTGGTCCATACAGCTGGCCCAGTAACAAGCTGCTGACAGACAGCCTCCTGGTCCACACAGCCTCTGTGTGATCAGGATTCACACAGGCAGATGCAAACTTCCATCTCTGATTGTTCTCTCTCTCTCTTTCTTGTTTTGATTTGGCCTAAATTTGAGCAAAAGATCCTCCGTTTCGAAAATGTGATTGTAGCTACAATATCTCAGCTGTGGAGGAAGAGTTGTGGTATTCACCCAGCAGTAAAAAGATAACAGGTGTTTGTCTGCAGCGAGGAATACGTAGCATATGTGGGGGGCTGGGGGGATGCTGGTTGCCAGATTGGTTAAATACCAGTAGGAAATTTATTTTGGAATTCAGAAAACATGGTAGATCTGTGAAGCTTTATTTATCCCACCGGCGCCTACTTGTAATCACAAGTGGCTCCATTATAGAAATGAAGGAGCTAGGAGTGTTCTTTGGTCGTGCTGGTGATAGTGTCAAGGACAAACTTCAGAAGTCTTATCTCTTTTCTAGCCAATCAGGCAGTTTGTCACCATGTTGTAACAAGACGCCGTGTATAATGAGCTTTGTCTGCCTCAATTGGAGGCAATCAAGAATCAAATCCCAGACACCACTCTCATCCACTCTTCACCATCCCCTCCACCAGCACCCCTTCCTTCGCCCCGGATCTCTGGCAGATAAGACTGCCTGCCGCCTGTCTGTCACAGATAGGACTGGAGAAGGAAGGAGAGGAGGAGGAGGGAGGAGGAGGCGGGTTGATTGATTTGTAATGCTCTAGAACCAGAACTTCCCCAACTCACGACAACTCCTCTATTCCTTAACAAGTAATACCAGTGCCTGGAAGTAGCTTTGATGCAGCGTGCCAATCTGGCGGCCATTTTGTAAAGCACCACTTTCACCACTGTGCTACTACAGTTGTCAACAATAGACTACTTCAATTTATCCTTAGTTTGAGATAAGTAAGTTCCACCAGAAGACACTTAGAGAGGTTTCAAGTTCGGACAGACTCTCTTCTAGTGATTATATGCACAAGTTCAGTCCTCATGGTTCTCCCCAGGTGCCCTACGTCGAGCTGGGAGGCAAGACGCTGATGATGACGGTGTACGACTTTGACCGCTTCTCCAAGCACGATGCCATCGGAGACGTGAAGCTGCCCATGAACAAGATTGACTTTAGTCACGTGACAGAGGAGTGGCGGGATCTTGTGAGCGCCGAGAAGGAGGAGGTAAATAATATAATATATATATATAATATAACATCTCTAAGTTTACACATCAGAAACTCCTAATATTTTCTTCCCCAAAGTTATGACAGTTGACTACCAGTATGGAGTGTTGTCACCAAGGTAACAGTTCATTTCTAGAAAATCCACGATCAGACATTTTAAATGACACGTTTTATCACATGTCAATCGTATGACTATGTTAAAAATGTTTGACCTGGGATTGAAGAGTGAGCTCAGTGCCAAACAGTAGTTGGGGGTATTCCTTCTCTCATAGAAAATGTAACATAATCATCTCTCCATGCTTCTCATTCTATTAATAAAAGTGTGCAGGAGATACAATGTTCAAGGTAAATGTTACGGCGTGCAGCATTTAAGCGTGGGTTGCTAGGGGAACCTTGTTTTTAGCAGCACGCTAGGTTCATGTAAAGGTTCATTTTCACACCTGTGGTGCCAGAGAGTGGAAGGACATCTCAATCTGCAGCGTTGTTCCAGAACCAGACAAGCTACACCTGATCACTTCACGCGAGGCTTGAGACACTGTCTTAATGCCCTTAAAGTGGTAGTCGCTCGCTTGAGTGGGCTTTCGCTGAAGGTTTTGGTTTGATTTGAAATGGCCACTTTCACTATCGTTAGCACCATCTTAAACACAATATGATTATACAAATATTGAAATGTGGTCATTGTGCGAAGGCTTTAAGGATAATGTGACACACCAAGCAACTCGTGTAAGAGACAATGTGAGGTCAAGAAGAAGTTCCTGTCCTCATTGAATGTGTGTAACAGTGGCTGAAAGGAATGTTTCACACATCAGCCGTGCCTCAGTGGCTGCAAATGACACCCAATGAGGTCCTAGCAGTTAGCTAAAGAGATGCTCTGAACAGCCCGTCCTCTAGTCTGGTCCCAGATCTGTTTGTGCGCTATAGCCACCTCCTATTTCTCCCCATGCTTCTACGTTTGGCACGACCACACTAGACTAAGGGCAAAATTGGTCCTTCAGAATAATCCCAATATCCACTCAGAACAATGTATGGACTCATTACCCATATCTATGCAAATATATGCATCCACACAGAGTGAGAGGCATGTTGAACCAGATATTTCCTCTGGGGTATGATTTAAGCAATAAGGCCCGAGGATGTGTGGTATATGGCTAATATACAACGGCTAATGGCTGTTCATATGCACGACGCAACGCGAATTGCCTGGACACAGCCCTTAGCCATGGTATATTGGCCATATACCACAAACCCCCAAGGTTCCTAATTGCTTAATTATAAACTGGGTGATTTGAGCCTTGAATGCTGATTGGTATACTGGTTACACACGGAATTAGAACAGTAAAAACATAAAAACAGGCCTTAGCCCTGGTATATTGGCCATATACCACACCCCCTCGTGCCTTATTGCTTAATTATACCATGGTATTATTGAATACTCGTTTATGATTGGCTTGAAGGGCATTCTAGAGCATGGATTATTTCCCTATAACGCACGGTATATCAGCACTGTAGAATTCAATGGCCATAGTTCATTCTTAAATGTTCTATGTTTGAGCTGCTTTTGAAAGCAAAACTTGAATTGAAAACATTATTGCCGTTGTTTAATTAGATTTTCATAATAGCAAGCTAGGACTAAACTAGCAAGTCTGTTTGTTTGGCTATCAAAGCAACTACTGTATCTTTCTAGTAAACTTACTATCTAGTAAACAGTGGATGTTGAACACATTTCTACCTGCAAATGAACACATTTGTAGCAGTAAATGTGTTAAATTATAGCCATGGTATAAAAGGGATAATAGACTCTGGGCTCTATCCGTTCTCTGAAAAATTATACAACTCCGTGGAAGGTTCCACGTCGTTCATTATTCTCTACAGAATGCATAGACCCTTGTTGATTATCCCTTACATATACAGTAGGTCTGTGGAAAAGATAACATGGCGGCATTCTGTTCATATAACTTTAAAATGAAGCCAGAATAACAGATGGATTCCAGATGAATTCAGAAGGAATCCAATCTTTTTTAAGCGACACGTGTTTTTACCCCCAAGCCATAAGATTCCTGAACAGGTAACCAAATAGTTACCCGGACTATTTGCATTGTGCGCCCCCCCCCCCCCCCCCCCCCCCCCTAACCGGGCTATCTGCAATGTGTCCCACCACCCGCCAACCCCTCTTTTTACGCTACTGCTACTCTTTGTTCCCATACCTACATGTACATACTACCTCAATCAGCCTGACTACCCGGTGTCTGTATATAGCCTTGCTACTGTTATTTTCAAATGTCTTTTTACTGTTGTTTTATTTCTTTACTTACATACACACACATACACATACTTTTTTTTTCGCACTATTGGTTAGAGCCTGTAAGTAAGCATTTCACTGTAAGGTCTACCTACACCTGTTGTATTCGGCGCACGTGACAAATAAACTTTGATTTGATTTGATATCAGGGGGTTTCATAATTTGTTTGTTTTCCACCGTGTATCCTTCTAGAAACAAAGGTTCCTTACAACGGCGTCTGTTGTCGAGAAGAAAAGGGATGCGGGGACAATTGGATTTATCTGCAAACGTGCTTTGAAATAACACACCCATATTGGCTGAGGGAACCACAGACCATGCATTTTATTAGCTACAAAATGTTAGACTCTTCCTACTCGGTTGTATAACAGTGTTGACATAGCGAAAACATCCTCCTCAACCTGGCGGGTCAAACACGAGGCGCTCTCAGCAGGAGAGGCAGTGCTGGCCTTTCCCAGATATTTCTGGAATATATTAGACCATGATGGCTTCAGACAAGCATCATTTATTTCAGCGTTTTTTTTTTCTCTTAGTCTCTCTGCCCACGTCTCCCCGGGAGGAGTGTGTGTTTATGTTGATGAAGCTGGAGCCTCTGTCATTAAAGTGAGTCTCTTTAGTCCCGTCGGCTCTGGGCTGAGTGTACAGGCCAGGCACGGCTAGATACACTGACTGAGTAATGGCAACCCAGGCTGAGAATAAACCTGCCCCATATACAACTCACATCTGGCAACCATATTATATTCTCATCACATATATTTAGTATTAGGGAATCAGTCTTGATTGTAATTTGATAAAATACCTCTGGTATATAACACAAAAATCAATGTTCAGGCCTCCTTGGCCCTTGATTTATGAGGTCTATTCATAGTGGCTGTTTCCAATCATGTGTAATTCAAGTTGGACCTGGGACACTTATTGAGCGTCAGTCTGTTCCACTTGTTAATATGTGTAATTCCAGAAATATAAATCACATTTTGAGTCTGTTCGCTCTGTGACTATGATTGTTTATTTCTGTGTTGATGTGCATGACACAAGGGAATGATTGATGACGTTCTGTCTCTCAGCAGCTATAACCTCAGCCAATAACCTCTACAACAGGGGTTCCCACAAACTGCATTCAGCAGCGGGACGTTTTTTCCTTGAGCGGATGGTCGGGGGTCCCGGAACATAATTGCAAATCATTTGTCAAAATGACCACAAGATGCCCAAACAAATATAATATTTGACTAAATCATAAGAATTTCAAACCTTGATTACATTTGGATATGGTAACATATGTATCCCTATTATGTGTTGGAATACTTGGGGACAGATTTACTAAATTAAAATCTCTTGGAGCTGAATTCCTGTTTTTTTGTTACCCCCTACCCTAAAAAGATCCAAGAAAACCCAAATGGGAAAACAGAATCCATGTGAAAGCATTTAAGCTTTTAGACAGACAAGACTAGACAACCAAAACATGTGTCACTTCGGGAGACAACTTCATCCTTATTCATAGCTATGGTCATGACTCCTCTCTCTCTCTCTCTCCTCTCACAGCAAGAGAAGCTGGGTGATATCTGCTTCTCCCTGCGATACGTGCCCACCGCTGGTAAGCTGACCGTGGTCGTCCTGGAGGCCAAGAACCTGAAGAAAATGGACGTGGGAGGCTTGTCAGGTGAGCAGAGCAGAGCTGAGGGCCAGGCAAGACGATTGACAGCCAGGGGGCCTAAGATGGTAGTAAGGAATTTTACCTCCAGACCTGCTCTCATCTGTGTCATGTCCACTCAAGAGGAGGGGCTGTCATTATGAAACCCTCAGTCAAAGCGACTCTCTCTCTCTGGTAATGAACGCTCTCAGGGTGTTACAGTATGTATTAGAAACCATTGTTTTGCCCTCTCCCCTCTCTGTGCTGTTCTAGGGGTTTTGCTGAAGGCTTGGTGAGTCATTGTGGGGCCCAGTGTTTTGTCAGGTTGGACTTTGGGAAATTGGTGTCTGTTGGAGACTTTGAGCTCTGATTGTGCTGCTCTTTCACTCCCCGCTGGCTTTCCACGCGACAGGCTCATCTTTTGTCTGAGAAAATCTGCGGCAGCAATCACTTCAGTGTCTCCTATTTTCCTGCAGCTATTTCTCTCAAACAACAACCGTCCCCAACCAATCATTGCCCACCATTATATTGGCAGGAGATAACAGATAGCATCTGAAGTGATTAATGTATGTCTAAACTCTACCTCCAAAATGTGGACAGCAATAGAAATGGCATTTTGTCTTCCAGAACAATACCAATGTGATGCCAATGTGATGCCAACAGAACATGTGGTTAGACCCAGGTACTCCAGGGATCAGGGGTGTGGGTGGTGGTTACTGGGCTCCACTGTGCAGACCTGCTGTTGCGTGGGAGAAAATACACATGGACAGTAATGATCGCAGTGGGCACTAATGAACACCCTGCTTTATGTTGGCAGGAGATCCCATAGGGACTACACTGAAGTAACGCTTTGGAAAGTCACCTGGCCATTGCGGCCATGGTTCACTAATGCACCTGTAGAGGCTCATAGATAGACACATTTCTAATGAATTGACCAACTCTGAAAAGTGAGCCTGATGCCATGTTAACAGAATGTTTCATTTGCGATAGTGACCACGCATTACACACACACACACACACACACACACACACACACACACACACACACACACACACACACACACACACACACACACACACTCCTGATCATGTGCAGGTGTGTGTGTACTGCAGAGAGTAATCCATCTAGTATTGAGCAGCTTCCCATCCATCAGTGAGCATGGGGCAGAACTCTCCCTGAGGGCCAGAGAACGCCATGATGGATACCAGACACTCTCCCATGAAGCTCCCCTCGGAACATCACACCATCACACCACCAATACTGTTCTACACAGAAAGGTGGACAGGGGAAAGTTGTCGCTGCTGCACTGCTCAGAGATGAGCAAAGAAATCTAATTTTCTAAACCTTTCCTCTTGGAAGGAGGGCTATGTGGGCGCGGGCCCCTTCTAGCAAGCAGAGCCAGCTGTGTACATTTCCTGTATGGTCCTAGTGATACAGGCCATTCAGGAGCTAGAAATAGGAGCCCACCTGAACCATTCATCACTCCACCCCACAAAGAGCCCCCCCAGCCCCTAAAAATCCCCCCTTCCACAGCTGGGTCTACCCCTCCCGTCTCCCTGGCTCTCTCCTATCCATTCCTTGGACCATTTCTAATCCCCTATCCTCCTCTTCCTCCCTGTCCTTCCTCCTAACCTTAACCCTCTCCAGGCTGCAGTTACCATGCATCTAGTCCATTCTCCCTCCCTGTGCCTCACAGCCTAGCAGGCCATCAGTGCCTGACTTGCCCAACAGAACCGCTACCTCACACTAGCCCAAGACCTTCCGTCATCTGTCTGTGAGTAGTGTGCCTGGTAGCCATTAGCCAGAACCCATGCCTCCCTGCTTGCATTTCCACTCGAAGCATTAGCTCTCATCTGTCGCCATTTGCATCATGGGATTGGCCACATCCTAAGCTGTCAATCAAGCTGATGAGGTAATAGAAGGGAGGCAGTTTGAAGGCCAGGCAGTTACTGTGGGAAACTTATTCCGAAGGAAAGTGGTTAGTAAGGTTGGCTGGGCTTGACATGCAATATGCCAAGGGTAATTGGTGCATGGTTTATCTAGTGTGTTTAAAAGGTCAAAGTGGAGCCAAGTCTGGGGATTTCTGGTTGAATTATTAACATATGGTAATAGCATGTTTTCATCTTAGTTGCCATTGGATTCAGGTTCCGAACTATGATTTCCATTTTAATAGCACATTAGACTGGCTACACTGTTGTCGGTGGGTCTGTGTTAGTGTGTGTGTTGCGTCTGTCAGAGTGTGTCAGTCAGTGTGTGCATGGATATGTCTCTCATTGTATACTCAAATGAGCATACTGTATCATAAAATCTGTAAGGGGATAACATAATTTCTAGCCAATGGCTTCTAGCCATCCCAAGACCCTATTGAGAATCATATTGGCACATCATTGTCTATCCAATCTATCCAACTGGTAAAGTATTTAACACTCTCACCTGGGTTTTTACTGGAATGAGAATTATAGGAGCTATTGTTCGACTTTCATGTTACCTATTGAAGTCCCAAACAGTAGGCTAGATAACAGGCGTCTTGTTCCCACTCACACAGCTTATTTCGGCATTCATGTTTTTGATGTCAACCGAACAATGAACAAGGTAGTGAAGCTGAACACAATGACAGCAATTTTACCTTTTTTAAATGTTATCAGAAAATTGAATAGAGGAATAGCTTGTGCTTGGCTTGTTTTGTTCAAGTTTTGAAAGAGAACGTTGTCATTCCTTTTGAAAGGAGCCAATACTCTGGTATCTCTTCGTCGCTCCGCCTCCGGGTTTGACTAACCAACTAAACAAATACCAAACAAGCATAATTCCCGTACACGCTTTAGGGCAGAAAGTATTGTTTTGGACCCCTGTAGCTAACAAAATTGTGTTCCAATTTATTTTATCTAACAAGATATCGCAGAATACTATATCGCAGTTAGCCCATTGTTTGAAGTGTCAACTTCTCCAGAAGTGTCTTTTTGCCAGGAGAATAGACGTCAAAGCCTGGCAGATAGATGAAATAACACGCGTGTATATAATAACAATAATTAGTGACTATCTCACATCGTGACACAGCCAGAACTAGAGGAGGAGGACAAGTAATTGATGGTCTGGGATTGGTCCTTTCCTCCACTGCTGTCCTGTTTATCGAGCCTAATTACTGCTCAGCAAACGAGACACCTCTATTTTCATTCAAATATGTATAATTATTCATAATTCTTCTGATTGCCCCAAATAATCGTAACAGCCAGAATCGCTGTATCATGCTGTGCACCAAAACTTGTTTTAAAAGAGCACCTAATCTAATCATCGTTAAAAGTTCTCAGCTGAGCCACTCCTGAATCACAGTGGAAGGTTTATTTTTTTGTCAACAACCTCGTCTTATCATAACATAACTATATCCCTGGAGGGACTCGTAGAATACAGTATATACAGTACCATACAATCCATCGAAGGCAAGACACTTGTCTTTCTCATAATCTTTGCTGAAAATGTACAGATAACCTTATAGACTCAAGGTGAGTTCCTATATTTAAGTACAGTATATATTGTGACAATGGGAACAACTCTCACTAGTATGACTCACCACAGGAGAGAGCTCCAGTACCCATGGAATTAAAATACAGTTGAAGTTGGAAGTTTACATACACTTAGGTTGGAGTCATTAAAACTCGTTTTTCAACCACTCCATAAATTTCTTGAAAACAAACTATAGTTTTGGCAAGTCGGTTAGGACATCTACTTTCTGCATGACATAAGTACTTTTTCAAACAATTGTTTACAGACAGATTATTTCACGTATAAAATGTATCACATTCCCAGTGGGTCAGAAGTTTACATACACTAAGTTGGCTGTGCCTTTAAACCGCTTGGAAAATTCCAGAAAATGATGTCATGGCTTTAGAAGCTTCTAATTGTCATCATTTGAGTCAATTGGAGGTTTACCTGTGGATGTATTTCAAGGCCTACCTTCAAACTCCTTGCCTCTTTGCTTGACATCATGGGAAAATCAAAAGAAATCAGCCAAGACCTCAGAAAAAAATGTATAGACCTCCACAAGTCTGGTTCATCCTTGGGAGCAATTTTCAAACGCCTGAAGGTTCACCTGTACAAAGATTAGTACGCAATGATAAACACCATGGGACCACGTAGCCGTCATACCACTCAGGAAGTTCTGACTCCTAGAGATGAACGTACTTTAGTGCGAAAAGTGAAAATCAATTCCAGAACAAATTCAAATGGCCTTGTGAAGATGCTGGAGGAAGCAGGTACAAAAGTATCTATATCCACAGTAAAACGAGTCCTATATTGACGTAACTTGAAAGGCCGCTCAGCAAGGAAGAAGCCACTGCTCCAAAACAGCCATAAAAAAGCCATACTACGGTTTTCAACTGCACATGGGGACAAAGATCGTACTTTTGGAGAAATGTCCTCTGGTCTGATGAAACATAAATAGAACTGTTTGGTCATAATGACCATCGTTATGTTTGGAGGGAAAAGGGGGAGGCTTGCAAGCAACATCTCAAGACATCAGTCAGAAAGTTAAAGCTTCGTCGAAATGGGTCTTCCAAATGGACAATGACCCCAAGCATACTTCCAAAGTTGTGGCAAAATGGCTTAAGGACAACAAAGTCAAGGTTTTGGGAGTGGACATTGCAACGCCCTGAACCCAATCTTATAGAAAATTTGTGGGCAGAACTGAAAAAGTGTGTGCGAGCAAGGAGGCCTACAAACCTGACTCTGTCAGGAGGAATGGGCCAAAATTTACCCAACTTATTGTGGGAAGCTTGTGGAAGGCTACCCGAAACGTTTGCCCCAAGTTAAACAATTTAAAGGCAATGCTACCAAATACTAATTGAGTGTATGTAAACTTCTGACCTACTGGGAATGTGATGAAAGAAATAAAAGCTGAAATAAATCATTCTCTCTACTATTATTCTGACATTTCACAGTCTAAAAATAAAGTGGTAATCCTAACTGACCTAAAACAGGGAAGTTTTACTAGGATTAAATGTCAGGAATTGTGAAAAACTGAGTTTAAATGTATTTGACTAAGGTGTATGAAACTTCTGACTTCAACTGTAGTTGTCACTTCTCAAGGCTGCAGGGCTCTTCACTGGCTGTGTGCAGCAATGTGATAACAGCCTATTTCTATGGGTGAAGTATGTTTGCGGGGCACATAGACCATGTCCCCTCACATAAAAGGTGAGTAGAAGCATATAAAGAGAACTCAGCGCCAATGCTGACAACCTACATACAGTAAAGTGTGTAAAGCCACAGGCACTATCAAGAGCCAATCAAATCATTTGTAGTAAATAATATACTGCTATAGAATAGTATCAGTGTGTTACATACAGAAGCACAGTGGATGTTACTGGAGGATGAGTACATGCTTGTTAAGATAATGGATGTACTGTCTGCACTGTGACACTTCTCTCCCTCTCTCCGTCTATCTCTTTCTCTTTTTCTTTCTCTCTCATCTCCCTTTCTCTCTCCACCTCTCCCTCTCTCTCTCTCTCTCTCTCTCTCTCTCTGTCAGTCACAGGGGATAGTGAGGCTGTTCATAACAGGGTAATGGACCTCCTCAGTGAGGGGGTTATCACATCAACCAGTCCTGTAGTATTAATGAACCTTCACTGCCTTCAGCCAGTGCTCCCTCACCTCACCACACAGCATGCCATCAAGCCTCTCAGCTGGAGACCATATTATTTGTTTTGTTTCTCATGCATACTGCCCGGCTGTTTAAGGGAGCTCCAGGTTCGCAGCCCCACTCCAGTCATTTACACTTGTGTGGAAAGCAATGAGGCCAGGTGTTATTATAATGATGAACGAATGGAAAACCAATTTGGTGGTGATTAGGGAAATGCAGAAGTTTGGAAGTGTGTGTGTGTGTGTGTGTGTGTGTCTGTGTGTGTGTGTGTGTGTGTGTGTGTGTGTGTGTGTGTGTGTGTGTGTCTGTGTGTGTGTGTGTGTGTGTGTGTGTGTGTGTGTGTGTGTGTGTGTGTGTGTGTGTGTGTGTGCGACGTAGCTTAGTTGCATGTGAATGATTCATGTCAACTCCAAGTGTGTAAAACCGAGATGACAGTGGGGCCCTGCGTGCCCCTCCTCCATGGCCCATCCAGAACGATGGGAGGGAAACTAAGATGACAGCTGAGCTATATTTAACCTGCTTGTGTTGACGTACGTTCAACATCTCGTACACAGCCCCCGCAAGCCAACACACAGCACACTCGAGTAAGCAGCCAACGTGCATGTTTACTAGTAGCTTTCTGTTTTTACCGTTTGGTCTTCACACGCTCAGTAGACTAATTATGATTGGCATTGATAGCTATTCTCTTTCACTTAGGCCTATAATTCAAAATATATAGCAATGACTAGTTATCGACAAGCTTAAAGCCTAGATCTAAGCGATTCTGTTGAAACCGACGGGTGAACACACAGTAACGCTGAAATAGGCTCGTAACGGTAGGGAATGAATATAATGTGTTTGTTTTGGATGTACACACTGTCGTGTTAAAAGGTCGTCTGTCATCTGTTTGGCACAGAGCCAGCTGGGATAGAAAAGGTCCTGTTATGGCTGCTGCTCTGACAGATCGCATGGGACAGGTGCCTGCATCGTCTCCTCCACAAACACCTGCAGCCGACGTCGCTCATGTCCTCCCCGTTAGCCACTTCTTCACACACCTGCTGCTCCCTGTTCACTGGGAAGGGAGGGGGACTCTTTATAAATGGGCACAGCATCTTTTCATTATAACCCGGCCCATTGGCAGTGATCCAAATGAGTGACTGTCACGCTTGCAGCAAGGATCTGCCTCCGTATACTAAAGTGTAGACAGACACAAGGAACGGTAAACGCGCTCTCTCTCTCTCTCTCTCTCTCTCTCTCTCTATCTCTCTCTCTCTCTCTGCGACAGGCGCATCACATCAGGTACCGCGGCCACTCATCCGCAAAATGGGCAGAGATTAGAGCTGTCTGGGATGAGACGCCAAAATGAGCTGGATATGAGTTGGGGTGCGTCGCCCGCCAAAACCCAATAATCCTGGCGGTGAGATAAGAAGAGTCGGGGTAGAATAGGGCTGAAAGCCACGGGACACCACAGGTGTTTTTCTAACAGTGGAGGGATAGGTTATCTGTGATATCCCTGCCTGGGTGTTGTTGTTGTGTGTATTCAGCCTCAGTCTCTATGGATAGGGGGATTTTATCCAGTGCTGGTCATTCAGACCCAGGCCTGTGTGGATGGTCAAGATGAGGCAGAGGTAGCCAGACACAGGGTTGGAATGGGAAGGAGTTGGAATGTATTTATACGGTTGTGAATGTGAGGTCTTTTTTTATACAGAGATAAAAGATTTCTGCACAGGTTCAAGACTGTGGCAACTGATGATCAGGAGCAGGGATGAAGAAATACTTTGCCATTAAACGGAAATGCGTAAGTGTGTGAATGCCTGTGTGAGTTATACAGCTGTCACAGCCATGGATCAGGATCTGATGCAGCCTCTGTTATCAGTCTGCTGTGACAGTTCCAACCAAGGGGATTGAGCCTAACCTCCACAGAGACCTTGGGGACCATACTTAGTTAATCCACAAACTTCCCTCCATTAACCTCTAATCATGACCTATTAGAAAAGCTTCCTATCAGCGTCAACAGCAAAGCTGTAGAAGTCTGATTGTTTGTAATCGGCTCTCTCATGACACATCTTTAGTTTCCTACAGGGACATTAGTAGAACCTATAAAGAAGGGAACTGAGCTGAAGATAATTCACTGCACACATCAAAAAAAGAAAGAGAGAAAAAAACAATAAAGGGGTTGTTGATGTTAGAGTCTGATAGAAAGTGGTGATACGGCCGTGTGATGCTCACAGTCCGACACTGGAGAAGATTCCCATTTAGATACTGCTGGGCCTATTCACTAACACACACCTCTCCTCCACTGTCTCTTTTATCATCGCACAGCCCTCACAGGAGAGTAATAAACGTCACAATGGACACCCGCTCTCGAGGCTGCATTCTCTTTCTCTCTCTCTCTCTCTCTCTCTCTCTATTTCTCTCTTTTTGTTCTAGCTGTTCTCTCCCTTCTGTTCATTCACCCTCTCTCTCTTCGTTCACTCAGTTCTCTCTGTCTTTCTCTCGCTATCACACTTTGTCTCCGTCCTTTCTTTTTTCTCCCTTTCCCTCTGTCCCATTGCCTTTCTTTCTCTTTTTTTCTTTCTCTCAGTTCTGCTTCTATTTTTCTCTGTCTCTCAGTGTACACTGTGCACACAGCTATGGGATGAACCTGCCAGTGAGCAATCAGCTCTTACAGATGTAGGGTCTTAATTTGAGACAGTTTTCTACAGCAGGAAAATATGCCTGCAACAACAGGAAATGTAAATTATTGTGTGAATTATAATTAATCTACATTCTTGTAGGGGTTGATACATTTTTCATTAATAAGGCAAATCAAGTCTGAAAACAGGTTGCTGGATTGAATCCCTGATACAAATCTGTTGTTCTTCCCCTGAGTAAGGCAGTTAACCCACTATTCCCCGGGCGCCGAAGACATGGATGTCAATTATGGCAGTCCCCCGCACCTCTCTGATTCAGAGGGGTTGGGTTAAATGCGGAAGACACATTTCAGTTGAATACATTCAGTTGCACAACTGACAAGGTATCCTCCTTTCCCTCTAAATTGGATAACAGATGTTTACCATTGCTTTCAAAATGTTTGCCATTGCTAGGAATCCCACAGATGTTCCACAGTCAAAACTGTAGAACAAATCCCTACAAAGCCCTACGCCATGAGCATCAAAGACAGCCTAATAAAGTCATCTGGGAGCCACAGATACTGCTGGTTCTCATAATCTAGATGTATTTTAGAACAAGAGAGCATTATGAGGATTGATACTGATGCCTTGCTTCATGGTGCATTACCATGCTGGGGCTCAATTGTAACTGCCACCCTTTCCCTTAATGTGATTGGTCGTTTAGCTCAATTACCATGCCATATCCTATCATATTTCTTTGTGTTTGTTGATCCTAGAACCAACAACGCTGTCTCATCTTCAAAGATAAATGGCGTGACCTGTTTTCATTAAGATAAGTCTGTGTCTACTATCTAACTCGAATTGGTTTCAATGGCAGTCCATTACCAAGGCTCATTAGCTCTCCAAAACTAAAGTGTCTTGTCTCAAACAGGGTGCCACTCCACACCCTCCTCTCCCCTCTCCACTTCCCGCTTGTCATTAGCATTCCGAAAGGAGTAAAAGAAATCAGGATTGCTAGCCATGCTAGTCCAACGTCTTGATTGCCAATGATAAAGCAGGAAGGCTGATGGGTGAGTCTGCATCTTTTACTGGTCCTTTTGACCTGATTACCAGAGAGGGGGGGGGGCACAGGGCCAGCCACAGCAGGCCCACTCTGGAGAGGCTTCAGTCTTCATTATTGGGGAAGGGAAATGAGGCCCTTCAGTGAAAGTGGCGAAAACATGAGCCACTTGAAAAAGCAGCGAAATTCTATTTATAGAAATTGTGCGGAACTCTGTTTCTCTTGCATATGATTTGAAATGGGTTTGTAAGTACGGTGAATATTATCAGACGGTGTGATTCCTCTCCGTGTTGATATATCCAAATAAAGTGACAGACAAGGTGTGACTAAAACATATGAGTGTATAGACACTAGAAAGGGAGGGTGTAAATGCCTTGTGGCAGTAGGTTCTAACCTGGCCCTCTCTTCTTTCCTCAGATCCCTACGTGAAGATCCACCTGATGCAGTGGGTTCTAACCTGGCCCTCTCTTCTTTCCTCAGATCCCTACGTGAAGATCCACCTGATGCAGTGGGTTCTAACCTGGCCCTCTCTTCTTTCCTCAGATCCCTACGTGAAGATCCACCTGATGCAGTGGGTTCTAACCTGGCCCTCTCTTCTTTCCTCAGATCCCTACGTGAAGATCCACCTGATGCAGTGGGTTCTAACCTGGCCCTCTCTTCTTTCCTCAGATCCCTACGTGAAGATCCACCTGATGCAGTGGGTTCTAACCTGGCCCTCTCTTCTTTCCTCAGATCCCTACGTGAAGATCCACCTGATGCAGTGGGTTCTAACCTGGCCCTCTCTTCTTTCCTCAGATCCCTACGTGAAGATCCACCTGATGCAGTGGGTTCTAACCTGGCTCTCTCTTCTTTCCTCAGATCCCTACGTGAAGATCCACCTGATGCAGAACGGGAAGAGGCTGAAGAAGAAGAAGACAACAATTAAGAAGAACACCCTCAACCCTTACTACAACGAGTCCTTCAGCTTTGAAGTGCCATTCGAGCAAATCCAGGTAAAGGTGTTGTACGTACCCATGTGCATCTTGGGAGTTCTCCATGTTGTTGAAGCATTAAGACTAGATCTAATTGAGCTCAGTCATAAACCACTGAGTCAAGTTTTTTTTAAAGAATACTTTAAATAAGACTTAGTGCCAACACCGAGACAAATGACAAGGAGATTGTGTTCAAAGCTTGTGGCTACTAAGAGTGAATTGGTGGCTTAAAATTAGCATGTGAATGTGTGCTCTTTGGTCTGTACAGGATAATCAGTCTCAGGCTCTATTCATCATGGGCCCGATTCAGACTTAGTAAATGTACACCTTTCCTATGCACTTCTCAGTAGTTGGTATTCAGGCTTACCTAATGCAGGCGCGTAATGCATTAGTGTACCTCAAATTTGTATTTTGTCGACAGACTACAATACATTGAAGGAACGGGTTCAGAATATAGGGATCAATGAAAGAAAGCCATCTACTGTATATATATGCATATTCAGCTCGGTTTCAGCACCAACTGGTAAATAAAAAAATACTCTGATCTTGTAGACTTTAAGCAAAATGTATGGTTATGAAAGTATGTATGAATCATATTTTACAGGTTTGGAGTGCGTCTACGCACAAAATTGATTAATGAAAGTTGAGATACTCAAGTTCATTCCATTAAATATTAGAAGGTGGAAGTAGATGTACTATAGGGGTTGAACAGTAGTCCTAGAAATCTACCCTGATCCTCATTAATCATGGAACTGTATGACAACGGTCCAGTCATCGTGAACCATGCACCAGGCTTAAACTGCTACGTGTGGTCTGAGTTCCATATTGACTCAAGTAGGCTATGAGTAGGCTGTCCCAAATGATTTCACAGTGTTAGCCTGATATGATCCACTAATGCTAGCACCCCTCAGGAACAACTACACAGACATGACAGAGGAAATAAAAAGTAAACGGAATGGAATCTTTCAAAATGCAGGCAGCAAATTTAACAGTTACAAATGTATGTGTGGCTCCCGATAGTGGCTAATATTTAACAATACATATTGTGAAAAAAAAAAACTGCAAAACGTCTGGGTATATAATTAAAACATTCTAAAGCGCAATTTGGCAGATTCGGTCCGACAGAAGCCTGTAGCTTGGGTCTCCAAATGTCATCTATGCAAATGATGAGGGCATACAAAATAAAATCAGATTAACGGCACAGCTATTTACAGCCTACTTCACTGTGGGAATGGGGACACAATACATATCATGTTGATAGGATTTTTAGTTTGCTTCCATATGACTGGTTTAACATTTAATGGTCACCTACACATGGTTAGCAGATGTTAATGGTCACCTACACATGGTTAGCAGATGTTAATGCGAGTGTAGTGAAATGCTTGTGCTTCTAGTTCTTACCATGCAGTAATATCTTACAAGCAATCTAACCTAACAATTTCACAACAACTACCTTATACACACAAGTGTAAAGGAATGAATAAGAATATGTACATAAAAATATATGAATGAGCGATGGCCGAACGGCATAGGCAAGATGCAGTAGATGGTATAGAGTACAGTGTATACACATGAGATGAGTAATGTAGGGTATGCAGCAGCCACTCAATGTTAGTGGTGGCTGTTTAACAGTCTGATGGTCTTGAGATAGAAGCTGTTTTTCAGTCTCTCGGTCCCTGCTTTGATGCACCTGTACTGACCTCGCCTTCTGGATGATAGCGGGGTGAACAGGCAGTGGCTCGGGTGGTTGTAGTCCTTGATGATCTTTATGGCCTTCCTGTGACATCGGGTGGTGTAGGTGTCCTAGAGGGCAGGTAGTTTGCCCCCGGTGATGCGTTGTGCAGACATCACCACCCTCTGGAGAGCCTTATGGTTGTGGCAGAGCAGTTGCTGTACCAGGCGGTGACACATCCCGACAGGATGCTTTCAAATGTGCATCTGTAAAAGTTTGTGAATGTTTTTAGTGACAAGACGAATTTCTTCAGCCTCCTGAGGTTGAAGAGGTGCTGCTGTGCCTTCTTCGCTATGCTGTCTGTGTGGGTGGACCATTTCAGTTTGTCCGTGATGTGTACGCCAAGGAACATAAACTTAACATAACATAAAATCCACCTTCTCCACTACTGTCCCGTCGATGTGGATAGGGGGCTGCTCCCTCTGCTGTTTCCTGAAGTCCACGATCATCTCTTTTGTTTTGTTGACATTGAGTGTGAGGTTATTTTCCTGACACCACACTCCAAGGGCCCTCACCTCTTCCCTGTAGGCCGTCTCGTCGTTGTTGGTAATCAAGCCTACCACTGTAGTGTCGCCTGTAAACTTGATGATTGAGTTGGAGGTGTGCATTGCCACGCAGTCATGGGTGAACAGGGAGTACAGGAGAGGGCTGAGAACGCACCCTTGTGGGGCCCCAGTGTTGAGGATCAGCGGGGTGGAGATGTTGTTAACTACCCTCACCACCTCTAAAACAATTGCTATGTGTATTTACAATTCTCTTCTCCAAATGGATTACTCATTTACCTAGCTCTTATCAATAGCTCTTATCCATTTATAAATGACTGTGCATGGAGAATGCTGTTATTTCTATCAAAAAAAGAAAGTACATGCTTTTCCCACTTGGAACCGGCAGGTTTGCTCAACCTTATTCATGGTTTCTTCCCACACGAAGGTGGTAGAATGATGAGGGAGTTAAGTCAAGTTCAGAATGGTCTCCACCCCAAACGAATAGCGTGTGAAAAGAATGCTGTTCTCATGATTAAGTTCAAGGTCAGAATGCTCATAGAGAAAAAGTGCATAAAAAGGAATTATGTTTCCATTTACACACGCTTAACTTGGGTCGGAATTCCCCCCATTTGCATTGTCATTAAATGCCTTAATTTCACAAGTTTACAAGACAATTGCACAGGGGAGTGGTGAGAAGTAATGCCATTCTCAACACATCCCTGATTACTTGCCTTTGGCGTATGATTACATTTGAACATTCAAATATCTCTTCTTCATGGTGCAATTCAGTACCTTTCTATTTTCCAGTGCGATGAAATATATATAGAGTACGGTTTAGTATGGCACTCGCACTGTTTGAGGACAAATTACTTTATGAGAAAGCACTTTAAAGCTACTAGGCCCAGAGAATTAAAGAAGATAAAGTGCATGCAAATTGGGCCAAGGGGGAATTATCTGTGAGCGGGCGTCTAAACGCCAGGCATAAAAAAGTAATTGCCTATAATTGATTTAGCACTTCACAGCTCACAAACCACGAGTTTGGTTCCACGTGCCTCCGTTTCCAACCGCGCCTAGCCTGTGAGGATGCCAATCAGAACATCCCATACCCATTGGAGAGACAGAGGGGTGACAGTGGAGGAAGCCTATACTGCTAAGTACACTGCCGCCTCCACAGAGGGTCCTTCTCTTTAAAGGGATAGAACAACCCAAATACAAGTGTCTCTGTCGTTGTTATACCTCAAAGTGATTTGAGGGGGTCAACTATCTCTTTCAAAGCCACTTGACTCCAACTGACAGGCTGAGGGACTTGGTGCAGCGTTTCATTACATGCTTTGGGAGAACAGTGACTCGGCACCTACACAGGTAGAGCAGCTCCTCTCTCCTCTCTCATGTGAATCTTAGTGTGCCGATTCATATTCCCTTCCAGCAGATGACGCACGGATCACCGCTCATTGCTGAGACACTTTGAATAAACACATGCTGAGGCTGAAATGTTGACCTCTGAGTGAGATTACAATCTGTTGTGCGTTTGGCTCTGGAAAGATTCAGGCCCAGTCTTCAAATGGTATCTACAGCTAATTAGCACGTAGGACTGGCTCTTCAAGGGAGCATATCACTCTTCACTCAAATAGGCCACTCTGTTAGTCAGGAGCATTTGACAGAGTGGAGGTTACTCCCACTTGTCTTCTAATTGTACTGCTTTTGGTATTTGAGAAATTAGCCAAGGTCGTTCTGTAGGTCGTCGAGCAGAGCCTTCATCATTGTGCTCAATAGAGGAAGTAGGCTGTCTGGGGACTTGAGACAATATTATTATTCTCTGTTACGTTGGGTGAATACTGGGTGCTCAAGAAAACTTCTCAGCACTACACAAATCATAAAACGTCCATGACTATAGTCTGTGAGCTTTAAATCTTACCAGTACATTACTTTAGTTACCTGTACAGTGTGTGTATCCCACAAACTCATAATCTATTCCAATGTCTTCCTCCCTACTTATCCCCTTACAGAAAGTTCAAGTTGTTGTAACCGTTCTGGACTATGACAAGATCGGCAAGAACGATGCCATCGGCAAGGTCTTTGTGGGCCTCAACAGCTCGGGGACGGAGCTGCGCCACTGGTCGGATATGCTGGCCAACCCCAGGAGACCCATCGCCCAGTGGCACGTGCTGAAGGTGGAGGAGGAGGTGGACGCTCAGCTCTCCACAAAAAAATAGGCAGGGCCCTTTCAGCACCTTCCCCATAGTGCTCTTTAGCCAGTATGTGTAAATACCTCAGTGATATATGAGTCCATCCACCGTCAAACCAATCCAGCCAACACCCATCCTTCCCACCAACTCCATACTACTTGTCTTACCGTCTTCTTTTGTAATTGTCAATGGTTCTTTCAAACCCCCCTAGGCCCTGTCGTTCAGATTTGTGTTTCTATTTGTCAGGTTGGGAGTCCCCGCCCCTGACTATGTTGTCCATCTCTGCACCCTGATTCCCCTTAACCAAATTCCCCCTTCTTTTAAGCAATATGATCTGTATAGATAGTGCATGACTGAAAGACATTTATTGTACCACAGTTGTATATATCAGTCTGCAGACAAAAATGATTTCTAGTTTATGTTGGTATGTTGTTACCCGTTTCCTAATCGATGTATATCTGGATGTTTTTAATAAGATGTTCTATTTTAAATGATGTAAATGCAGATATAGGAGAGACGATATTATATATTACAGGATAAAACATTTTGACCTTATTGCATTCCAGAGGAAGAAGAAAGCAATTCCAACCTGTAAGATGCTAATGGCAGTATAGTCACATTGTAAAGGACGGTGTCTGGCTTTATGTTTACTAATGAACCATTGCAGAAAAAAAGTTGAAATACACAGAAAACTAGGCCGTTAACTACTATGGTTTCATGGGAAAATATATTCTGCTGGATAGTATACAAGCACATGGTTTCTTATACACCTTTTTATACACATTTCTCCATCAGAGGACCTACTGGTTTTGCTTGAAACACAATGTTCTGGAGGATCTCTCAAATCGATGCAAACCGGTTAGCCTTTTTCCTTTTCCTTAAGCAGGGCATCACCTTGTGACACAGTCAGTTACTTCGAAGTGAAATAGGTCCTCATTTGAAAGGCCATCTTTTCATTAAATGATTTACTTTTTACAGACCGGTCCTCTTAAACCCAAATGACTATTCCGCCAAACCCCCCCTCGGAAAGTGATCCCATATGAAATAGAATCAAGCAGTAGCCATTGTGTCCTTAAGCTTGTTGAACAATATTTACTTTCAATAGCCTTGTTGTTGGAAATGGATTATGTTGAGAACATTGGAGTCTCAAGGTCTCCATAAATGGAACAAAGACTTTTGACTCTAAGCTTTTAGATGACTATTTTTTAGATAAATTCAGCTGATTTTTTTTGTAAACTGCATGATTTTTTAAACAATATTTGCTAAAGGCTGGGATGGGATGGGGGGGGGGGGGGGGGGGGGGGGGGGGGAGATCTACCAACACCATGGGGCTGTCTCTTATGATAACATCCCCTTGCCTTCAATCTATTTAATCTAGATTAAAGCTGAATTTAGTGATTTGATGGGTCAGTAAATGATTATTATATTGACTGGAAGTAAAGTGAGTTTCTAAACACTGCCATTTTCAGGGAGGTGACACATGTATAGTAACCTTCTCTCCATGCACACTCCCACTAGGTAGTGGTCGTAGCTTTGGTTTATCGGGAACAATGTATTTGGCTGCACAAGGTGCCCTAAATAGCAGCTTTGTGTTGCCTTCTCACAGTGGCAATAGAGCTAGCCATGTTATACTGCCAATCTTACTTTCTGTACGGCTACTGTTTTGCACTGTATGTCTTTGAACCGGCAATAGCTTGTTGACTTCTTTACACTATGTTGACGGGCCTTATTTAAGGACGCTCAATGCGCAGGGGAGCAACAACCATATACTGTATCTCTTCGTTGAGTAAACCGTAGTTAGCCAGTTTTCTATTGTTGGCTCTCAGTACAACACCAAGAGAACAATGGGATATAAACAATGACTGTAAAAGTTAATGGTCTGCATAGGGGATAATATTTGTTTATATGTCCTTTACTACGGGCCCAATAAGACGCTTGAATCCATGAAATCCGTGAAGTCTCTTATCTTGGAGGAACCTCCATGCATATACTGGATGCTAGCTTCAGGAGTAGTTTCTAAGTGTTTTCAATGTTATTGTGTAGTTGATAGCACTATTATGAAAAAGCTATTTGTCATTCCATGGGCGTCTCTGAGGACAGCTTTGTGTGTCACTGTGACTGCCGTGCGTGCTTAGAGGTGTAGACTTTATCAATAGCGACAAGTTTGTTCTGTAGTGACGTTGTACTGCCATTTCCCTTCCACATGCTGAGAGAGTGCGTGGCATCGTCAGTTCTTATAACTGTGCAGCGGCCGGTTGGTTGATTGACAGGGCTACACACAGGAGTTATAGAACGTTTTATGGGAGAGCGAGAGTGGTTGGATTCACACAGCATTTCGTTGAGCACTGTGCAATACTTGTATGTTCATCCCATAGTGTTGTGTGGGTTGTGTTTGCCCGAGGAAAAAAATGAATATTTAAAGTTTAAAGACTCCTATCAAGTGAGACGTATTCCTCTCCAGTGAGATGGTTAGGACACAGCACATGTAGATTCTGTGGTGGTTGGAGTCTGACATCTAAAATCCTTCTGTTAAGGGTTCCCTCCTATCCAGTTCGTTCTTTTCTTGCACACAGATTCGGCTTCAGAAGTTTCAGGACATAGTGGGATTGGGAAATACCAAAATATGACGCACGCACACACACGGAAACATTTAAATGACCCCTCACCCTCTGAAAGTACATATGTACATATTTTCATCATTTTCCAAAAAGTGATTTATTTATCATATTGAAATGGTCATGATCATTACCGAAACATATCACATCTTGTCATGACAACGTCATCCATCGTTGCATCAACCTGATCTACTATACTATATCTAATTATGATTATTTTTTATTACTAAGTTATGTTTTACAACCCTGTTGAAAATACTTTTATATTTGAAATGAAAACTCTGAATGTACAGTATGGACTGTGTGTTTGTGGTGATTAACTGTGAGATTAGTACTTTTTTTTCATTGTTGCAAAAATATGTTGATTTGTGTGTGTTTTAATTTCTGTATTTAAATACCCTTTTGGGTAGACTTTCCCCGGATAAACTATACATTCCAGAAACGTGGAACATACATTTAATCACAGCAGTATGTGCCCTAATGAATTACATTCCCTCTTGAACTATATATTTTTTCATTTAACATATTTATTATGCATCCTTTAAATCATGAATTACAAAAAAAAAAAAATGCTTGTTTAAATAAAACAAGGATAAAACGAAGGCTCGGTATTTGAATGGAAGGAGCAGATCCACAGGGGTACGACTAAATCACGAACGAAAGGCTGTAATCGGCATTTAAAGGGGAAGGAAATCAAAATGTTTCAACAAAAGAAAAGGAAAGCGTCAAACTCTTGAGGGGCGGACACTACAGTAAGAGGCAGCATTACAGGATCAGATTGTGAGGTGTGTAACTTACTGTACCACAAGAAAAGCCACTAGCTGCAATGTAATGCTACTCTTATTGGTCCCCCCTACTAAATCATGGAAGCAAAACCCCTCACACTCTATTCAAGAAAAGACCATACATCTCACTGTGTGATCAGAAACATACACGATTCTCTAAAATGACGACAACAAAAAGCCACTCTAACCTTTCAAGACGAAGCTGTGTAAAGTATTCGAGTCTGATGCTGTAGAAAGATCCTAGTTGCCTTTGTGTATATCAACTGCCTGCTTGAGTATTTTCTGTGTTGACATTTTCTCTGTAATCTTGTACAACTGTTTGGGCTGTTTTTCCTGCCATATCGCTCGCGGTGACAGCGAGCTGACAGTTACTGTATATTGCTGTGTATACCTTCATTTTTTATGAGGTGTTTTACAGTTTTGTTTCACTTTGTGTAGTGATTCACTCTGTGGAGTTTTTTTGACTGTTGTTATATAACTTCATATACACAAATGATCAATAAAAATGTTTTATTTCCTGTTGATACAGAACCTTTTTCAAGTGCTTTTTTTTTCTTTCCGGATGCTGGTTTGGTTCACTTACCAACTTTTTACGTGGATTTTGATGTGTGAGCAGATAATACTCACATTCACATGTTAGACAACATGCCTTCATCAGCACAAGAATAAGAAGCATTGAGTGAATTTAATAATAAACATTGAGTGCATATGAAGCCTAGATTTATTTTCATTATGAGCCAGATCTAGGAATTGCTGTGATCTATTTAGTAAACACAAGAGACCAGAGAAATGTATGAGTGTGGCGGTATATAGCAGCAACAGTGGCATCTAGTGGTCAAAATCTGGTAAATTCACACTAAATAATCCAAGTGATTTAAATTACAAAAAAAATGTATGAAGGGGAAAAAACATCTCCAGATTCACAGGGAATACATTACATAGTATGGATAAGCAATACTACAAGCCACAGCTTCATACTATGTGTCAGACATAGAGAACTGACACAGTATATTGGTTGTTGGGGGGTCTGTGTGTGACTTTTTGACCATTCGTTTTGTAGAAAGGATGTCAGCTACTATATTTAGTGAATATTATATGAACCCTATATATTTAAATGGTCAATTTGGATGCAATTAATTAGCGTAATTTCCCAGCGATCCAATTATATTTCAACAAAATAATGTTGCATGAATGTTAATCTTATCTGTTTCTAACCACATAAATTATTTCAGAACAATCTGAGATGGTGGGTGTCCTTTTAGAGATGGAATGACCCTACAATCATTCAGACATTATCAAATGACTAATGCGTCTTCATTCATTATACTTAATACATTAGTAACATTTTTATTTATTTATTTTAATTTGATTTAACCTTTATTTAACCAGGCAGGCTAGTTGAGAACAAGTTCTCATTTGCAACTGAGACCTGGCCAAGATAAAGCAAAGCAGTTCGACACATACAACAACACAGAGTTACACACGGAATAAACAAACATAAATCAATAATACAGTAGAAAAATCTATATACAGCATTTGCAAATGAGGTAGGATAAGAGAGGTAAGGCAATAAATAGACCATGGTGGCAAAGTGGTTACAATATAGCAATTAAACACTGGAATAGTAGAAAGTGCAGAAGATGAATGCGCAAGTAGAGATACTGGGGTGCAAAGGAGCAAGATAAATAAATAAATTCAGTATGGGATGAGGTAGATTGGATGGGCTATTTACACTATGTACAGGTGCAGTGATCTGGGAGCTGCTCTGACAGCTGGTGCTTAAAGCTAGTGAGGGAGGTAAGAGTCTCCCGCTTTAGTGATTTTTGCAGTTTGTTCCAGTCATTTGCCGCAGAGAACTGGAAGGAGAGGCGGCCAAAGGAAGAATTGTCTTTGGGGGTGACCAGTGAGATATACCTGCTGGAGCATGTGCTACGTACGGGTGGTTGCTGCTATGGTGACCAGTGAGCTGAGATAAGGTGGGGCTTTAACTAGCAGAGACTTATAGATGACCTGGAGCCAGTGGGTTTGGCGACGAGTATGAAGCGAGGGCCAGCCAACGAGAGCATACAAGACGCAGTGGTGGGTAGTATATGGGATTTGGTGACAAAACGGATGGCACTGTGACAGACTGCATCCAATTTGTTGAGTAGAGTGTTGGAGGCTATTTTGTACATGACATCGCCGAAGTCGCGGATCGGTAGGGTGGTCAGTTTGATGAGGGTATGTTTGGCAGCATGAGTGAAGGATGCTTTGTTGCAAAATAGGAATCCAATTCTAGATTTAATTTTGGATTGGAGATGTTTAATGTGAGTCTGGAAGGAGAATTTACAGTCTAACCAGACACCTAGGTATTTGTAGTTGTCCACATAATCTGAGTCAGATCCGTCCAGAGTAGTGACACTGGACGGCGGGGCAGGTGCGGGCAGCGATCGGTTGAAGAGCATGTATTTAGTTCTACTTGCATTTAAGAGCAGTTGGAGGCCACTGAAGGAGAGTTGTATGTCATTGAAGCTCACCTGGAGGTTTGTTAACGCAGTGTTCAAAGAAGGGCCAGAGTTATACAGAATGGTGTCGTCTGAGTAGAGGCTGATCAAAGAATCACCAGCAGCAAGAGCGACATCATTGATGTATACAGAGAAGAGAGTCGGCCCGAGAATTGAACCCTGTGGCACCCACATAGACACCGCCCAGACAACATGCCCCCTGATTTGACATACTGAACTCCATCAGAGAAGTAGTTGGTGAACCAGGCGAGGCGATCATTTGAGAAACCAAGGCTGTTGAGTCTGCCAATAAGAATGTTGTGATTGACAGAGTCAAAAACCTTAGCCAGGTCAATGAATACGGCTGCACAGTAATGTCTCTTATCTATGGCGGTTATGATATCGTTAGAGGACCTTGAGCGTGGCTGAGGTGCACCCATGAACAGCTCTGAAGCCAGATTGCATAGCGGAGAAGGTATAGTGGGATTCGAAATGGTTGGTAATCTATTTGTTAACTTGGCTTTTGAAGAGCTTAGAAAGGCCGGGTAGAATAGATATAGTTATGTAGCAGTTTGGGTCTAGAGTGTCTCCCCCTTTGAAGAGATTCCAATCTATGGGAATCTCAGATGATACGAAAGAGAGGTTGAACAGGCTAGTAATAGGGGTTGCAACAATTTTGGAAGATTATTTTAGAAATTGAGGGTCCAGATTGTCGAGCCCGGCTGATTTGTAGGGGGTTCCAGATTTTGCAGATCATTCAAAACATCAGCTATCTGGATTTGGGTGAAGGAGAAGTGGGGGAGGTTTGGGCTAGTTGCTGTGGGGAGCGCAGGGCTGTTGTAGGGGTAGCCATGTGGAATGCATGGCCAGCCGTAGAGAAATGCTTATTGAAATTCTCAATTATAGTGGATTTATCGGTGATAACAGTGTTTCCTAGCCTCAGTGCAGTGGGCGGCTGGGAGGAGGTGATCTTATTCTCCATGGACTTTACAGTGTTCCAGAACATTTTTGAGTTTGTGCTACAGGATGCAAATTTCTGCTTGAAAAAGCTTTTTGGGCATGCTTATTTAAGATGGTGAGGAAGGCACTTTTAAAGAAAAAACAGGCATCCTCTACTGACGGGATGAGGTCAATATCCTTCCAGGATACCCGAGCCAGGTCGATTAGAAAGGCCTGCTCGCTGAAGTGTTTTAGGGAGTGTTTGACAGTGATGAGGGTGGTCGTTTGACCGCAGACCCATTACGGATGCAGGCAATGAGGCAGTGATCGCTGAGATCATGGTTGAAAACAGCAAAGGTGTATTTGGAGGGCAAGTTGGTTAAGGATGATATCTATATGGGTGCCCGTGTTTACGGATTCATTGATCATTTGTGTGAGACTGAGGGCATCAAGCTTAGATTGTAGGATGGCCGGGGTGTTAAGCATGTCACAGTTTAGGTCACCTAGCAGCACGAGCTCTGAAGATAGATGGGGGGCAATCAATTCACATAGGGTGTCCAGGGCACAGCTGGGGACAGAGGGTGGTCTATAGCAAGCGGCAACAGTTTCTGGAAAGATGGATTTTTAAAAGTAGAAGTTCAAATTGTTTGGGTACAGACCTGGATAGTAAGACAGAACTCTGCAGGCTATCTCTGCAGTAGATTGCAACTCTGCCCCCTTTGGCAGTTCTATCTTGTCGTAAAATGTTATAGTTAGGGATGGAAATTTCAGAGAATAGTTGGTGGACTTCCTAAGCCAGGATTCACACACGGCTAAAACAAACTTAGGGAGGAGGCTTCTAATGTTAACATGCATGAAACCAAGGCTTTTACGGTTACAGAAGTCAACAAATGAGAGCACCTGGGGAGTAGGAGTGGAGCTAGGCACTGCAGGGCCTGGATTAACCTCTACATCACCAGAGGAACAGAGGAGGAGTAGGATGAGGGTACGGCTACGGTTATCAGGACTGGTCGCGATGTAGAGGCCAGTTGAGTACCCCCTCGAGCAGAATTACGTCATAGTCCAGTCCTGAAGGATCGGCGGGGTTCCGTGCTCCGTACCGACAGTAGAAGGGGTCCAGGTATTGTAGCCCAGGAGTGGCTGATGGGCATCTTTAGCAAACCGGGAGAAAGGGCCTAGCATGGGCTAGCTCCAGGCGAATTGTTGCTTGCTCATGCTAGGCCCTCCCGGTTACCGACGTTAGCCAGTACTCGGGTAGCAGCTAGCTAGCTGTGAAGATCCATGTGAAAATGTCCAGAGCTTGCGGTAGGAATCCGGGGATATGGAGAGAAAATAGGTCCGGTATGCTCTGGTTTGAGTCGCGTTGTACAAACTGGCGAGAGCTTTCCAGGCTAAAGGTTAGCTGATGACCACTAGCAGTGGTTTGCTGACTACTAGCAAATAAAACTGTGAAGGACCTCGGCGTTACTCTGGACCCTGATCTCTCTTTTGAAGAACATATCAAGACCATTTCAAGGACAGCTTTTTTACATCTACGTAACATTGCAAAAATCAGAAACTTTCTGTCCAAAAATGATGCAGAAAAATTAATGCATGCTTTTGTCACTTCTAGGTTAGACTACTGCAATAATCTACTTTCCGGCTACCCGGATAAAGCACTAAATAAACTTCAGTTAGTGCTAAATACGGCTGCTAGAATCCTGACTAGAACCAAAAAATGTTATCATATTACTCCAGTGCTAGCCTCCCTACACTGGCTTCCTGTCAAAGCAAGGGCTGATTTCAAGGTTTTACTGCAAACCTACAAAGCATTACATGGGCTTGCTCCTACCTATCTCTCTGATTTGGTCCTGCCGTACATACCTACACGTACGCTACGGTCACAAGACGCAGGCCTCCTAATTGTCCCTAGAATTTCTAAGCAAACAGCTGGAGGCAGGGCTTTCTCCTATAGAGCTCCATTTTTATGGAACGGTCTGCCTACCCATGTCAGAGACGCAAACTCGGTCTCAACCTTTAAGTCTTTACTGAAGACTTATCTCTTCAGTGGGTCATATGATTGAGTGTAGTCTGGCCCAGGAGTGGGAAGGTGAACGGATGGGCTCTGCAGCAACGAACCGCCCTTGCTGTCTCTGCCTGGCCGGTTCCGCTCTTTCCACTGGGATTCTCTGCCTCTAACCCTATTACAGGGGCTGAGTCCCTGGCTTACTGGGGCTCTCTCATGCCGTCCCTGGAAGGGGTGCATCACCTGAGTGGGTTGATTCACTGATGTGGTCATCCTGTCTGGGTTGGCGCCCCCCCTTGGGTTGTGCCATGGCGGAGATCTTTGTGGGCTATACTCAGCCTTGTCTCAGGATGGTAAGTTGGTGGTTGAAGATATCCCTCTAGTGGTGTGGGGGCTGTGCTTTGGCAAAGTGGGTGGGGTTATATCCTTCCTGTTTGGCCCTGTCCGGGGGTGTCCTCGGATGGGGCCACAGTGTCTCCTGACCCCTCCTGTCTCAGCCTCCAGTATTTATTCTGCAGTAGTTTATGTGTCGGGGGGCTAGGGTCAGTTTGTTATATCTGGAGTACTTCTCCTGTCCTATTTGGTGTCCTGTGTGAATTTAAGTGTGCTTTCTCTAATTCTCTCTTTCTCTCTTTCTTTCTCTCTCTCGGAGGACCTGAGCCCTAGGACCATGCCCCAGGACTACCTGACATGATGACTCCTTGCTGTCCCCAGTCCACCTGGCCGTGCTGCTGCTCCAGTTTCAACTGTTATGCCTTATTATTTATTATTCGACCATGCTGGTCATTTATGAACATTTGAACATCTTGGCCATGTTCTGTTATAATCTCCACCCGGCACAGCCAGAAGAGGACAAGCCACCCCACATAGCCTGGTTCCTCTCTAGGTTTCTTCCTAGGTTTTGGCCTTTCTAGGTAGTTTTTCCTAGCCACCGTGCTTCTACACCTGCATTGCTTGCTGTTTGGGGTTTTAGGCTGGGTTTCTGTACAGCACTTTGAGATATCAGCTGATGTACGAAGGGCTATATAAATACATTTGATTTGATTTGATTTGCTCTCCAATATATTGTCCATGTAAAAAACCTGTCTGATCAGGATGAACAACATCTGGTAAAACCTTTTTTATTCTATGTGCTATGCATTGCGCCAGGAGTTTTGCATCACAACATTGAAGTGTAAGAGGCCTCCAGTTTTTTAAATGGACTGGATCTTTATACTTACTACCTGGGTCTTGTTTTAATAATAAGGAAATCAGACTTTCTTGTTGAGTACCTGAAAGTCTACCATTTGTATAGGAGTAATTAAAACATGCTAATAATGGATCTTTGAGTACATCAAAAAAGGTATTACCATCAAGCCATGGTGTTTTTCCAGAATGAAAAGATTTAAACTGTAATTATTCGCCTACCTCCTCATGCCTTTTGCACACAATGTATATAGACTCTTTTTTTTCTTTTTTTCTACTCTATTATTGACTTGTTTATTGTTTACTCCATGTGTAACTCTCTGTTCACACTGCTATGCTTTATCTTGGCCAGGTCGCAGTTGTAAATGAGAACTTGTTCTCAACTAGCCTACCTGGTTAAATAAAGGTGAAATAAAAAGCTCAAAAAGTTCATCTTCTGTAAGTTGGCCTTCACACTGGTCTTTCTGTAAATGTGTTAATTTCACATTATTATTATTGTTATTAGGAAAGAAATGCATCATTCAGTGGAAATGGAGGAGACTGAATAGAAAACATTTCCTTAAAATATTTTGCTTCCTCTTTCAAAATATAATTTGGTGAATCCTTGTTGACTCGATCATTTATAATGAGTAAAACAAATAAAATTGGTAGCATTTCTATGTTGAATTTCTATGTTGAATTCTTAACAACCATTGCCATTCTAGCGAAGGCTCATATCATATAGCCTAGTTCAGAGCGTGCGCAGATCACTGGCTCTAGTGTTTATGGACATGTTCATACTCTCCCTATCCCAGTCTGTCTTCGCCACTTGTTTCAAGATGACCACCATCGTGCCTGTACCCAAGCAAGCTCAGATAACTGAACTAGATAAATGACTATCGCCCCATAGCACTCACTTCTGTCATCATGAAGTGCTTTGAAAGGCTAGTCAAGGACCATATCCCCTCCACCATACCCTACACCCTTGACACAGTACAATTTGCCTAGTTTCCAAGAGGGGAAGCATTGGAGTCAACATACAATTCATTATTAGTGTTCTTAATGTTTTGTACACTCAGTGTAACGCTACTATAATAAGTCAACTATAATAAACCTGGGACACCAGCCTTAAACTCTGAGCCACTCTAGTCTACTCCTCTGTAGTGGCCCAAAAAGCAGAGTATATTCTTGGCTCATGCTGTTTAGTATGGTCACAGAAGATTAGGGTTGGGGAGTAATTTACATGTTACATGTAATCTGATTACATAAAAATATAACTGTAATCAGTTAGGTTACCAGCTAAAATATTGTAATCAGATCGGCATCTGACTGTAAGGCGCTACAGAGGGTAGTGCGAACAGCCCAGTATATCACTGTGGCCAAGCTTCCTGCCATCCAGGACCTATATAATAGGTGGTATCAGAGGAAAGCCCATAAAATTGTCAGAGACTCCAGTCACACAAGTTATAGACTGTTTTCTCTGCTACCGCACGGCAAGCGGTACCGGAGTGCCAAGTCTAGGTCCAAAAGGGTCCTCAACAGCTTCTACCCCCAAGTCATTAGACTGCTGAACAATTCTTCTTGAACTGCACTGTTGGTTAAGGACTTGTAAGTAAGCATTTCACAGTAAAGTCTACACTTGTTGTATTCGGCGCATGTGGCAAATAAAGTTTGATTTGAGATTGGAGACACTTTCGAAAAACTAGATTACTTCTTGGATAACTTTTAGGATGTTTCCTAGAAGAAAAACTCCCATTATGAAACATTTCTGTTTTCTCAATGACATTCAATTCAACATTGAAAAAAGGCGCAAGTTTAAGTTTGTTCCACCTGAGTGAGTCTGACTACATGTCAGCGACCACTATGACACACACATTTTTCTTCTTCTAATGCCTCTTAAGGGTAAAGTCATCCAGAAGTAAATGAAAGTAACAAGATAACATTACTGTGTTTGAGTAATCCAAAAGTTATGTTACTAATTACAATTCTGGACAGGTAACAAGTAACTGGAATGGATTACATTAAGAAGGTAATCTACCCAACCCTGTGAAGACCTTGCATGTCACAGCTCTCTCTACAAGATGGAGACACAAGACCGTTTTTACACTGATTCTGCATGATGTTCTTCACTACAAAGACTTGGGCATTTGGAGTGAAGTATGAATGTTGTTTACTGCTGAGGTGAGGTTCCTCTGTTAGAATGGTGGCTTGTCCATCAAAGTATCAGGTAACACGTGCTATTTAATTCAAACAATTCAATTAAAACCATTATTAGTGTACTCTTTATCATCATTTGCTTACATAGTTTTCCTAAATGCATGCAGTGCACTCTATATCAGCCCAGGCCATCCATTGACTTTTAAAGGCCCTGATTTACACGAGTCTTTGCTGCCATCTACTGGACTTGTCTAATATGTCAATTGGCTCCATACACATCTGTATGATAGAATCATTAGAAATTACCATCATATTAATCAACATAGCTTAAATGGCAATTTCACCACTTTTCAACTTCATTTTCGATTATCTCCAGCACAATACAAGTGTCTAAATATGTGAAAATGGTGCATTTTTCTTCTTGTTATGAACACAACAAATACAAAACCAGAAATATACAAACAAGAGTACATAAACCTAACAGACAGACAGATATTACATATCGAGATACATTTTCAATTTGACAAAAACCTTTATGGTGCGTATTGCTTTTTTGTTTTTACATTTACTGATCATTTAACAAATTTTATTTCAATTGTATCTTAAATAATGTGAAGAGGGGTTTGTTCTCTGCCCACTTAATTTTATGGATAAATAATCTTCCATGAAAGATAAACAAATGAACAATGAAAGTTAAATCAGGGTCCATATCATTTGGATCTAAATAAAACATAACATCAGAGTCTCTTAGATTAACATTAATAGTCGTTTCCTTTAAAATCAAATATTCTAACTCACTCCAAAATCGCCTGACATAAGAACAGTCCCAAAATAAATGGTCAAGAGTTTCTGGGTCACAACCACAAAATACACATTTGTTAACAATAGCTATTTTAATTATGTGTATAATAAAGGTCTTTATGGGGTAGATTCTATGAATGAGTTTGTATGATACTTTCACCTTATTAGATATGCAATATTTACCAGACAGCAATGAGACTTTGTTCCAGCTCATTTCTATGTTCTGTAGAAAAATAAGTTAAAAGTTCAACCCGACGACATCATCAACAGTTAAAAACATTTTTAAAACAGTGATTTCAAACACTATGGGATTCGCGGTGACGTGAGGAGCAAGAAAATACCCTCTCTGACTAGAAACTCGTTGCAGAAACGTTTAATCCTACACTGTGATGTCTCCGAGAATCATTTCTTAGGACCTTTGTTTTCACATTTGTAGGTCTAGTTTGGTGCTGAAGATAATGAATAAAAGGTTGAAAAGTAGCGGAATTACCCTTTACAATGGCTATTCTGCATTAAACGCGACTTCGTTCATTGTAGCCAGACAGGCATGTCCAAAACAGTTTTCATACAAATCCATGGGTCGTGCATGGACTCTTATTTTGAAAAGCGTGTTTATAACTGCAGGGGTTGAGCGCTAATTCCTTGTGACGCGTTCAAAACAACTGTGAACTCAAAAATATCTGATGTACGACTTCAGTGCGTTCAAGACAGCTGTGAATTTGCGAGAAAAAAAACTCAGAGTGCGAAACATCGTTTTGAAAGGTCATCCAACTCGGAATTCCAACTCGTGAATTCGGGCCTCTCCTAGAACTCCAACTTTCCGATCACCGACGTCATGATTTGACCTCGTATTTTTTCCGAGTTCCTAGTTGCCTTGAAAGCCCCGGAGTCAGTACTTTGACAGCGCGACGGTTTTTCCTCGGAGAACAGACTTTTCGCTGTTGCCTTGTAAGGTGTTAAAAACAAGATGCTGTCTTACATCATTGGGGTAAGTATAATTGCCAACTAGCTAAATATGATCTTTTTTTACATTGGCTTAGGCTGAGCTACAGTTGTGCGATTTGACACTGCACAAGGAATCTATAGCGAACGGCAGGCAAGCTAGCTATGGTTGGCTAACTAGTACTGTAGACTACAGTGTAGATCTTCGTCGTGAACCATCAGGTTTGTAATCCACCGTAGCTGTAGTAAGTCAGTCATATGGTATATAGTAAACTGTCGTCATAACTACCTAACTTGATAACCAAAGCTTTTGCTTTGCCTCTTATTGAGATGTTTGGGCGTTGCATGGCGCAAGTTGCATGGCGCTAGGGAGTGAGTTAACGTTACCTAGTTTACGTGATTGACAGTCTGGTTAATTTCTGATTAAAATAGCCAGCATGGAGATCTCTGCACACTTGTCAAAGGAGTGCACGCCGCTATGGCTCTACCATGTCGTTATTAAGTTAGCTAGCTACTAGCTATCGAATAGTGGTGAAGCGCAGCAGTTTGGTCCAATGTTGGGGTGTGTGCGTATTTATTTAACTAGGCAAGTCAGTTAAGAACACATTCTTATTTACAATGACGGCCAAACCCGGACGTCGCTGTGCCAATTGGGACGCTGCGTAGCCCTATGGGACTCCCAATAACCACCAGATGTGATACAGCCTGGAATCGAACCAGGGACTGTAGTGACGCCTCTTGCACTGAGATGCAGTGCCTTACCGCTGCGCAGCTCGGGGAAATTCGTGTTTCCCCAGTGTTCCTCTGACATAACCACTCCCCTAATTTTAGGGAAGCGTTGTGCCTATCCATTATGACTAAACTATTTGTCAAGTTAGGTGTAATATCACACTGACTGATGCATTGTATATCAGTACAAAAATGAGGTATATCCTAATAACTGTTAAAAAACCTATTTTTGTTGACTTGTTGGTACAGTCTGTAATTTTCCCCTCCCAATCATGGCAGCAGTCTTTACAATGTTCAACATGGTAAAGATCGACATCCTTATTTCCACAATAACTTCAACTGAAAAGGCAAACCTTCCTTTCCCATCTCCGCAGCTCATTCGGAGCAGTATTGACAACATTATCAACCTCATCGTGAGCCTCTTCCTCTCAAAGAAGAAACCTGCCATCACCCTAGAGGACCCCAACATCAAATATGCATTAAAGCTGATAGATAAAGAGGTAAGAATTCAGTGTTGTGATCAGGTTATTATTACTGTGCTGTGGTGAAACCACGTTCACATTATTAATATAATAGAGTGAATGAAACTAATTGGACTAAGAAATCATGAGTAACAATTGTGACTAGATAAGACATGTTTGATCTGGGATGCCCAGTGCTGTTCTAGAAAGGCAATTCCATGAAACAGAGTGATGCTCCGACTCAGATTTTTCACCTTAACATTTATGTAAAACAAAAACCAATGATTGCAAAGTTAAACAAACTATGCACAATGACTACTTTTAACAATTTCCACACAAAAAAAACAACACATTTACCTGAACAGTGCAGATGCAATGTTTAGTAACATAAGGATCCCACAAACTGTCATTCTGTTACCAAACTTTGCATTTACTTTACAAAGTTCTATGCTTTGTAATCATTGTTGTTTTGTTTGAGTCTCAGCATCATTCTGTTACTGTGGAAATGCCCCTTACCATCACAGGAACTGCACAAAGACCAAACACATAAATTAGGCTGGTCTGTGTCACAAGCCCTTTAGGACTTGGGCTGGGCAGCTGCTGCATTGCTACAGACTGAGGTTTCTCCATTTAGTGCAGAGGTCAATATGCAACCAGTCTGGATTATAGTTTGAAGTTATTGCTCTTGTACAGACTGCTACTGTGGATCAAGGCTAACAGTCAGTCAACAGTGTGTGCTTTATATCAGGGGTATTCAACTCACCCTATGAGGTCTGGAGCATGCTGGTTTTCTGTTCAAGCTGATAATTAATTGCACACTTGGTGTCCCAGGTCTAAATATAGCCCTGATTTAGAGGAAAACAGTGAGAGAACACTGAGAGAACGTGGTGGAACTATCTTTGAGGTCTAGAGTTGAGTTTGAGGGATCTATATCATGTCAGTGCAGCTGTGAAATGCTGTGTTGTGGTTCTCATAGATCATCAGTCATGACACAAGGAAATTCCGTTTTGCCCTGCGGGAAAAGGATCATGTCCTTGGGCTACCCATTGGTGAGTACATTCAATTGATGTCGCTGTTCAACTTTTCAGCATTTATATAAAAACACTATTAGACTATAATGTAGTGTAACATTGACTGTAATCCTGGTCTGAATCTGAAATCATACAAAAATGTATCTGTTTGTTGTGTTGTCTTCGCACGATCACGACTACTCTTCATTTAAGTGGCCACCATACTTTGACTGTTTCCGTTCCCAGGGCAACACATATACCTGTCTGCCAAACTGGATGGAGTCCTGGTGGTCAGACCGTACACACCTGTGTCTAGTGATGACGACTTAGGCTTCGTAGACCTGGTAGTGAAGGTACTGAAGAAGCTTTCTCAGTACTATAATTCAACCTCTATCTCCTCAACCAGTTTTCCCAACAAATGTTCTTATTGCTTCCCAGATTTACTACAAGAACGTTAATCCAAAGTTTCCTGAAGGTGGGAAGATGAGTCAGTACTTGGAGAGCCTCCGGATTGGCGACACTATTGATTTCAGAGGGCCCAGCGGCCTGCTGGTCTACCAAGGAAACGGTGAATCATCACGTTTGCCCAACATTGCCACTGTGTGCTAGATCTTGCATTAAATACCCTGTTATGTATATTTAGGCCCTGGCTGAAAATGTTTCTAAAGTGGTCACTGCTCTGAGCTAGGTCAATGGTGAAGAAGTGCACGCAAGCCACTCCTTTACTAAATTGGTTTGTTTATTGGGTGTTTCAACAGGGGCTTTTGCCATCAAGGCAGAAAAAAAGGCGGAGCCTGTGATCAAAACTGCCAAGCAAGTGGGCATGATCGCAGGAGGGACTGGTAAAACAAAAGCCACCATGCTCAATCTGTACATAGCAGAATGGCCATCTGTGATGGGTTGACATGTGTTCTATTGGATCCTGTTCCCTCAGGAATCACTCCCATGCTGCAGCTCATCACAGCTATAATGAAGGATCCCCAGGACCAGACAGTGTGTCATCTGCTCTTCGCCAACCAGGTGAGTTTACACCGCTTTCCTCATCTGGTTTGAATTTGATGTCAATGAGTTCAAACATGGGCTAGTAGTCCCTAATACCTTCTCTATCCTATTCTCCCTCAGACTGAGAAAGACATCTTGCTTCGACCGGAGTTGGAGGAGATCGCAGCGAATCACCCAACCCGGTTCAAGCTATGGTTCACCCTGGACAGGGCTCCTGAGGGTAAGAGATGCCCATAACTTCTATTATGTTTCAGTGAACATGAGCTGATATAGGGAAATAAATGTTTGTTTGCCCTGTTGAAGTGACAATAAATGCCGTTAAAGGTTCACAAAGATTTAAGAGAAGGCTAAGAAAGAATCTTGTCTGGTCCGGAGTGACTTAAAGTTTAACGTCTCTTTAATCATCAGAGTGGGAGTACAGCCAAGGCTTCATCAGTGAAGACATGGTGAGGGACCACCTTCCACCCCCTGGAGACGACACTCTCATCCTCCTGTGCGGACCGCCTCCCATGATCCAGTTTGCCTGTAACCCCAACCTGGACAAAGTGGGCCACGCCAGCAGCCGGAGGTTCACCTTTTAGAAGCCATCCCAGGCGAGGGGTTAAAGGGGCTCAATGATCAGCCACACCCAACATTTATTAAAACTCTTGCATCAGCGCTTGATCATCTGTTGAAATCATTTCACTTATCCTACAGCAGAATTAGTGGACCATTTTCTGTAATTTGGTGTGCCTTAATTTCCAAAACAGAATCCTGAAATGAGTGGTGTCTAAAGCATTTTCTGATTTCATTCTGAATTGAGTAACTGGTAGTTGGAGGAAACAATTATTTGAATGTTCTTCCTGTCAAACTAATTGTGACTGATACCTGTGTACTGAACAAAATATAAACAACTGATTTCCTCCTAAACTCTTAAGTTAAATGAATTAGGCCCTAGTCTATGGATTTCACATGACATAGGCCTACTTTTTGGGAGCCAATCAGAATGAGTTTTTCTCCACAAAAGGGCTTTGTTAGACAAATACTCCTGGCTTTTGTGTCCCCAGCACAAGGTGCACTTAGGAGAAATTCTCACTAACAGGGAAGTAAACACTTTTTTTTTACAGAATGAAAATAAGCTTTGTGCAACTGGAACATTTCTGCTCATGAAACCACTTTGCATGTTTTTGTTCAGTATAATTTTACTTGAGTGCCTTAGCAATACTTATTTGTATGCACAGCTGAAGACATGACCATAATACTGCTCAGTTGCTTCCACTGCAAACTATTCCCTGAAGTGTAATGTATAACTTTGCACATTGATGTACTTATTCCATATTGTTGCAGAAAGTGACTAAAGGGAGGATATCTTGAAGCTGTTACTGGAGTCTTTGTGCTTAAATGTCTTTACAGCACTTGAAATATGGTTTCATTATGCAACATGTTATATTGAGATCAATAAAATACAAATGCAATAAGTTGTTTGTCTAATAGATCTTTTAACATCCTGATGTAAGCACAGCCTTGACTGATCTAGTTGCTGGGTTGAAGTAATGGCTGTGGGTTCAAATCCCATTTCCAGGGGTGCAACTTTCACTGGGGACATGTCCCTCCCACATTCTGAAATTGCATTATCACTGATACAAAATGGGACTTGTGGGTCTCTGGCTGGTGTAAGGATCTATCGACAAAGTGCTCAACTCAGACCTTGCTGAAGTGGAATAAAAAATACTTGTGGAAGTATCTCAATGTACATAGCTCACCCATCTGTAATAGGCTAGTATACACAGTCATGTAGCCCATTTTACCATGTTTTTATTGACAATTCTTCACAAAAAGATGCATAGAAACAGTACACAGTACATTACATTGTGTTCACTGATATGGTTAAGGCTTGCAAAACAATATCATTGCTTTCTGGTGATGTTCACATTCTAGAACATTGGGCTTCCATGTTCCTAAAATTCCACATGGCAGGACAAACCAAAGTGATAATATTGAATTACTTTGGGACACAAACAGGAGCATCAAATGAGACAACTATGGATTAAAAGTCAAAACATTGCAGTCTAAGTGTCCCACTGCGAGTTGACCAATCTTTTAGGTTATATAATTGCTAATAGGCGTGAGAGGGTTCCAAAAATAAGTCAGTCAGGACAATGGCATACCATGTAAGTACAGGGACTCATTTATGGATATTCAAACAAATATATAGAAAAAAACAGTTCTGTAACACAAAAGTATGGAAGTATAAAGTAAATGCTCCCATGTTGAAATCTCAAGTCATGCTACATTTCAACAACTTAAATAAATACACATGTATAACTTCACTTGGGAATGCAGAGCAAGAGATCGTAAATTGCTGAAACGACAACGACGTAAGGGCATAGGTGGTCTCAGGTTGTAGAAGACAGCTTATCAAGGTGTGTGTGTGTAGGGGGGGGGGGGTTTGCATGGCGACGCCAGCTGGGGCCAATGATGTGTATAAACCCTGGATTGCTGATGCTATGTAACAGCCAATGAGAGGCTTTGAAGCCACCCGTCAGCCATATTGGTGCTCCTCAGAAGGAGCACTCCTCCATAGGAATTATTTGAATTCTACAGCACTTCAATCAAATGTTTAAAGGACAAAATTACATGCATTTAGGTATTTATTTGTTGTAGTGGGGACAGTATCATTAGTACTCCCTTGTATTTTTACACATCATTTCAAAGTATGCATTAAAAGGTGTCTAATATAATATACTTGTCAAAAACAAATGTAGACATTAATGCATTTCTACAGCTTCTAAAATCTTTTTTTTACAATTGAGGAGTAACAAAATGGCTGTGTGGTGGCTGCAAAACAGCACCCCCTGTCAGTCATCTAAAGCTAATACATTTAATTGGCGGGAACCCTCCCTCACACGTTGGAGTCGTCATCGGTGACACTGGCCTCGGGGGAGCGAGAGGAGACCTCGCTGAAGAATTCATCCTCCTTCAGCATGCTCTGAAACATGCAGGAGAAAACACACTGAAGTCACACAGGAAAACAAAGAGATTAATAACTGCCAGAAAAGTGCCATGGTTGTTTTGCTAGAGCACAGCTTGCTGAGAGGCACATAAGTGATTTGATGTGTGATCATGTGAGTTTTTGTGGGGTGGGGGGGGGGTATTTTACCCCCCTTTTCAATCTTGTCTCATCGCTGCAACTCCCCAATGGACTCGGGAAAGGTGAAGTTAGAGTCATGTGTCCTCTGAAATAGGACTTCTTAACACCCGTCCGCTTAACCCGGAAGCCAACCACACCAATGTGTCGGAGGAAACACCGTTCAACTGATGACCTGGCCAGCCTCTGGAGCGCGATGAGCCAAGTAAAACCCCCCCGGCCAAACCCTCCCCTAACCCAGACGACACTGGGCCAATTGTGCGCCGCCCTATGGGACTCCAGAGATCACAGCCGGTTGTGATACCGCCCGGGATCGAACCCAGGTCTGTAGGGACACCTCTAGCACTGCCTTAGACCGCTGCGCCACTCCGGAGGCCTCATGTGAGCTTTTTAATGACTTCTTACCGTCAGGTTGTCGATTTCCTCAGAAAATGCTCCTATCTGCCTCACAGCCCCTTCCGAGTCCTCCATCTAAGAGTACAGACAGTGTTCAAGAGCACTTCACATGGAAAATTAAAAGTAAAACACTATCCTCTTGTGGTACCACATTCCAACCTCTCATCTGTTCATTGGAGTGCTCTAACCTCACCTAAAGGATGATTATCATTAATACTTTTAAAATAGTTAGCGCCTCAGTTGAAGGGGCTAAAAAAAAGCCACACTAAAAACACCCACATTCCCTGAAGTTGAAGGGGTTAATGGCAGTCCCCTACCTGGTCCAGGTTGTCCTCATAGATCCTCAGGTCCCCCTGGAAGCTGCTGTTCTTGGGCATCTCCACGTCCATGGGGCACACGTACTCCTCGCTGTCCTCCTGGCGCTTCTTACGCAGGGTCCCGAAGCCACCAAACGGCAGCCTTCTGGGCTGGAGGAGGAGAGAGGATGATGGGAGAGAGTCAGTCAAATGGGGACAAACGGCTGTGTCTAACAAGCTTACCAGCTGCGAGTTGACCCTACCTTGACCTTGGCGGTGGCAGTGAGCAGGGTGTAGTCAGGGTTCTCCAGACACTCCTGTTTGCTGCGCTGGGCAGCGGAGCCGATGAGCAGGTGGAAGTGGGTGGCCAGGTGGCGGCGCAGCAGGGTCTTGTTGGGAGGGATGTTGAGCAGAAGGGCTAGGGACTCCACGTTGAAGCGAGGCTCCAGCACCTGAGACAAAGAGAGATGCAAACAAAGTGTGAGACAGACACCAGTAAAAGGCAGTCAGTGTATGTATACGCTGATGAAGGTGTGTGTTCCTGAAATGAGTCAGTGGCAAGCCAATTCAAACAGAGACCCCCCCCCCCCCCCCCTCTCACCATGACCCCCCCGTGCACACCACTGCCCCTCAGGTTAGGAGCGTACTCAGCCAGGTCCACTGATCTCAGCCACTCCATCACTCTGTGATTGGTCCACTGGGAGATCTCCCCTGGTGTGATGTTGTTCTGGGGAGACATTTTCTTTTAAGTTGGTGTTAATAAAAAGGGAAAAGTTTATTTTCCCCTTTACAAATAACACCACTGAAATGTAACTGAACTGGTGAAGTGAGAGATCATGTGTATGGTGGATATGAAATCACAGGGAGAGAAAGAGCGAGAGAAAAAAAAAAACTTTATTTATTTAGAAGTGACTAAACCGTACCTCGTCAGAGGGCCGTCGGCGGAGGCAGTTGGGCTCGTAGAAGTTGAGCCGGAGGACCTGGATGGCTCTCTTGATGCTGAGGTGGTGGAGAACACTGCCCACCTTTAGAGACAGCAGGTCATCCTGAAGGGGACAAACACACATACTCTTCTCAGTCAGGAGAATGACTACTGTCAATCAATAAGAAATAAAAAGGACACTAGACATACAGATGATCACACAAAAGCAAGGATTTGTTATTTAATAGACTATTCACCCCCTTTGACATTGATTCTAATTCATTTTAGCCGTGTTAGACCGACTACTGCAAATTAAGACTCACCACAGTCATGTAGTGTAGCATTCGTCCATCGACCCTCCCCTCATCAAACTGGCTCTTATACTGTGGCAGACCAATATCATCAAGCCATCCTGAGAAACACCAAAACAACTCAAATCAATCACAAGTCACAGAAAGGTTATTCCATTTTTCATTGTCAAGGCTTTTTGATAACTCTGAGGCTGTGGTCAGTGGTCACTCACTGGTCACCCAGTTGTGGTCCAGTTTGGCCTTGCTGACATCCTCCTCTGATCCCAGTGCCTGGAGAGCCAGCTGCAGCTTCTTCCTGTGGAGGGGCTGTTTGATCCCCAACTCCTGTTGCCACAAACATGTATGGATTGTTTAAAACATCTCACATACTGTACAGTTAGGAAGAGAGTGATAGAGAAAATAGATGTTTGTCAGGACACAGGTAGCAAAGTGAACATTAAGCAACTATAAGCTTTAACATCGGGAGTTTCATTAAAATGTCTAGCGACACAGAATGCACGAGACGCCTCCTGGATGCTCCACTGAGCCGTCCTACCTTCTCCAGGTCGTGCTGGGAGGCCTGCAGCAGGGTGAATCCTGAGCGGATCCACTGCTGGGCTTGAGCCACGTGCAGCCCCAGGCCCTGCTCCTGCAGCCACACACACACCTGCTCCTTACTCCACTGCGCAAAGGGAGCGTCCACATCACTGAGGGGGGAGAGAGCGAACACACTCACCTTTAACGTGGAGGGTAAACAGTACATCATTCATTCCCATTTGCTCCTCTGACACCACAAAATCCTAATACCCTAAAACTGTGATACTGTAGACTTAGTTCCAATAAACTTCTGATCCCTTCTTCTACATCTCTAGTTCACAGACAGATACACACACAGAAACAGTCTAGCAAGAGGTGAGCTTCACATACTCGGCGCTGTGCTGCAGGTCACGTGACCAGCCCAGTCGGGGGCCGGCCGTGGCTCTGACTCCTCCCCTCCTGAACTCAGTCTCCTCCGGGTCTAGCGAGGTGGAGTGACTTCTCTTCAGCCTAAGAGGGGTCAGAACACAGCAAGCCTAAATATCCTGCCATGCTCGATCCTCGTGTTACAGCAAACCCTCTGTCCTCGTATTACAGTTAATAAAGCAATATAGTTTAATTTAAAAACCCTGGCTCCATCTTAATTCATCTTTCCCCCAATTCCTTGCATACCATCTCCTCACCTCTTTCTAAACTTAGGGAACATAGAGAACATTTTGACCCACCTGCCTAAGAACTTCATAAAGCCTTTGGACTTCTTCTTGGCCTCTGGTGAGGAAGGTAGGGTCTGGCTGCTGTCTCCTCCCTGAGGTTTGTGTGGCGGGGCACCAGCCAAGTCCAAGTGGTCTGTGCCCTTACGTTCGGTCTCAGCTGGATTCAAACACACACACCCCTGTTAGATCAATAGCGGACATCTGACAATCCACCACCACAGGAAACTCGAGGCCAACACTGTCCAAGGACTACAGCTGTAATGGCCACCATAACCACTTCTGGACTACATCTTCCACTAAACACCCCCACCACTATGAGTACGCCAAGAACCACTCAAAAGCACCACAACTCAACTCATGCAGGACTGGTTGACATGAACTTTGATGCAAATTCATAGACTTCCAACTGTAAAAGACACATCTCAGAGGCGCATCTTTAAGGACAGCTAGCAGAGTTAAGCGGCATCATTGCAGATGGTGTCACGTCATGGATAAGGAACAACTGGATATGATTTAAAAGGGGAGAGAAATCACACTAAAAACCACCCAGCTCACACCAGCGATCAACTAAACTTTTCACTTGCTTGATACAAGTGAAAAATGAAGAGTAGAAAAATGGAGGTAGGGGCATATCTAGGGATTCTTCACACAACAATGTAACCATTTACCATCTATGACCCAATCAGCCTCAAGAGGGTTCAGAAAAACAGCCAGCCTTTTTATTTAGTCTACAATGGGTCTAGTTGTGTAGTAACATTAGATGGTGATCACATTGTTGTGCTAGTATCCCTGCACACATCCAGCGTTCATCCTGATCTGCCATACTGCAGGCCTGGCCCGTCTGTGGGGCTCTGCGCTGCAGACTACTGTACTGTACCCAACGTAGGCGCACTCGCACTCCGGCTGCGATCTTCACATCACATAGAACCATGGAGAATAGAGAGAGCAAGGATAGAACATAGTCACTAGTGTGAATACTACCCGACAGACAGACATAAGAAAACACACATTAAGAAATGGAACTGTGAATGTTTTTTTTACATCATGAACATGGAGTAATATTTATTGTTCACACCACCCCGTGCAGAGAAACGAGCACCCTTCTCCCCGTGCCCTTCCTGCCGCCCCCCCAATGATGACTCACCCAGATTTGGGGCGCTGGACGTCCTCTTGCCTCCACGCATCTTGAAGAAACCACGTCCAAAGGAGGAGCGGGCCTTCTTGGTCCCAAAGCTTTCATTACTGCTGGGGTTGGATGGGGGGCTGGGCTCCTCAACTGTAGTCTAGAAAAGGGGTGAGGGGTCATTATGAGCGCATTAACCTAATAAAATATTTGGCATGCCAGTAGACAACATCAATCTCCCAATATAACCAGCTCAATTGTTCTGTTGTACCACCAGGTGGTGGTGGAGTAACACAACTGTCAAAACAACCATTGCTCAGGAATCCTATTATGATTCCATATCATCCTGACAGACAGTCCGGAGTCCAGTCAGCCATCACAGTGGGGCTCAGTGACCCCGCCCTCCATGTGGGGGAGATAAGAGATAAACCTAAACCTGTATCTGTATGACTGCCCGTTTGAGAGACACGCCTTTGAGACTCTCCCATGTTGAGAGGTCAAAAAGGTCATAAGAAGCTCTAGTGTCCTAGTTTGATTGATAAAATGGGGGGTGGGGGGGGGGGGGGGGGGGTTATGTGATTCAAGACTAGAACAATGGGCCAGAACAATGGGCCATTAACCAAAAGGTTGCTGGTTCTAATACCCGAGCCGACAAGGTGAAAAATCTGCCGATGTGCCCCTGAGCAAGGCATGTAACCCTAATTTGCTCCAGAAGTGCTGTACTACTATGGCTGACCCTGTAAAAGAAAAAAGTTTGGACATCTACTCATTCAAGGGTTTTTCTTTATTTTTTACTATTTTCTACATTGTAGAATAGTAGTGGACATCAGAACTATGAAATAACCAAAAAAGTGTTATAAAATATATATGTATTGATTTGTTTATTTGAGATTCTTCAAAGTAGGCATCTCTTGCCTTGACAGCTTTGTACACTCTTGGCATTCATGAGGTAGTCATCTGGAATGCATTTCAATTAACAGGTGTGCCTTGTTAAAATGTGAATTTGTAGAATTTCTTTCCTTCTTAATGCGTTTGAGCCCATCAGTTGTGTTATATCCTGCCTGGGTCGGCCCTGTCCGGGGGTATCGTCGGGCGGGGCCACGGTGTCTCCCGACCCCTCCTGTCTCAGCCTCCAGTATTTATGCTGCAATAGTTTGTGTCGGGGGGCTAGGGTCAGTCTGTTATATCTGGAGTATTTCTCCCGTCTTGTCCTGTGTGAATTTAAGTATGCGCCCTCTAATTCCCCCTCCTATCTCAGAGGACCCCTTGATGTCCCCAGTCCACCTGGTCGTGCTGCTGCTCCAGTTTCAACTGTTCTGCCTGCGGCTATGGAACCCTGACCTGTTCACCGGACATGCTACCTTGTCCCGGACCTGCTGTTTGCGACTCCCTCTCTCTACCACACACCTGTGGTCTCTAACTGAATGCTCGACTATGAAAAGCCAACTGACATTTACTCCTGAGGTGCTGACCTGTTGCATCCTCTACAACCACTTATTATTATTATTATTTGACCCTGCTGGTCATCTATGAACATCTTGGCCATATAATGTAATAATCTCCACTCGGCACAGCCAGAAGAAGACTGGCCACCCCTCAGAGCCTGGTTCCTCTCTAGGTTTCTGCTTTTCTAGGGAGTTTTTCCTAGCCACCGTGCTTTTACATCTATATTGCTTGCTGTTTGGGGTTTTAAGTTGGGTTTCTGTATAGCACTTTGTGACAATGGCTGATGTAAAAAGGGCTTTGTAAATACATTTGATTGATTTACAAGGTTGGGGCGGTATACAGATAGCCCTATTTGGTAAAAGACCAAGCCCAAATTATGGCAAGAACAGCTCGAAAAAGCAAAGACAAACGACAGTCCATTATTACTTTAAGACATGAAGGTCAGTCAATTCGGAAAATTTCAACCACTTTGAAAGTTTCTGCAAGTGCAGTCGCAAGAACCATCAAACGCTATGATGAAACTGGCTCTCATGAGGACCGCCACAGGAAGGGAAGACCCAGAGTTACCTCTGCTGCAGAGGATAAGTTCATTAGAGTTACCAGCCTCAGAAATTGAAGCCCAAATAAATGCTTCAGAGTTCAAGTAACAGACACATCAACAAACTGTTCAGAGGAGACTGCATGAAATCAGGCCCTCATGGTCAAATTGCTGCCAAGAAACCACTACTAAAGGACACCAATAAGAAGAAGAGACTTGCTTGGGCCAAGAAACACAAGCAATGGTCAATAGACTGGTGGAAATCTGTCCTTTGGTCTGATGAGTCCAAATTTGAGATTTTTGGATCCAACCGCCGTGTCTTTGTGAGTTGCAGAGTAGGACGATCTCCGCATGGGTGGTTCCCACAATGAAGCATGGAGGAGGTCGTGTGATAGTGCTTTGCTGGTGACACTGTCAGTGATTTATTTAGAAATCAAGGCACACTTAACCAGCATGTCTACCGCAGCATTCTTCAGCGATACGCCATCCCATCTAGTTTGCTGCATCAGATGACCTGGCCTCCAAAATCACCCAACCTCAACCCAATTGAGACGGTTTGGGGTGAGTTGGACTGCAGAGTGAAGGAAAAGCAGCCAACAAGTGCTCAGCATATGTGGGAACTCCTTCAAGATTGTTGGAAAAGCATTCCAGATTAAGCTGGTTGAGAGAATGCCAAGAGTGTGCAAAGCTGTCATCAAGGCAAAGGATGGCTACTTTGAAGAACATAAACAAATCTAAATATATTTTAGAAATTAACACTTTTTTTGGTTACTACATGATTGCATATGTGTTATTTCATAGTTTATGTTATTCTACAATGTAGAAAATAGTAAAAATAAAGAAAAACCCTTGAATGAGTAGGTGTCCAAACGTTTGGCTGGTACTGTACATAAACTCCATGATTGCAGCAAGTCAAGGTCTTTCCAGTTAACCCACCATTCCCCATCACCCTAGGAGTAAGAGGACAGTCTTACCTGCTCTGTGTTGCTGTTTATGTGGCCCAGGCTACCTACTGAATGTGGTGGGACTTCTGGTGGACTGCAAAGAGAAAGGGAAGTTAACAATACAGTCTAGACCTAGAGATGATGAATATACTGACAAACTAAAACTGTGACCTAATGGACAAATAGTGCATGGGAGTGTAGTTTGTCCAGGAAAAAGCCAACCTCACCTGTCTGTGTCTGGTTCCTGTATCAGGCTTTCCTGCTTCAGCTCTGAAAACACTGCAATAGATGGAATCTGGGAAGAGAGGGTGAGAGAGGAATAGAAAGAAAGACAAGAGTCAACCTCGCAAAATGAATGTTTCGTCAATGTCGCAAAGCACAGTGGACAGTTTCATTGGTTAGGTAGTTGGTGTCCTGCTAAACCAATACCCCAAGCCTGTTGACCCTCACATTCCTAACATTACGTTTTGGTAAGGAAGTCTAGAGTCTCGGGTCCATCCTGTGTGTGAGACATTGTTATGACAGGGGAGGTTGTTACCTCGTCACAGCTCCTTCCTGTCTCCTCCCCAACTGCCAGGGTGGCCCGGTCTGTATCCATGGCGACCTGAATGGAGGGGGATCTGTCATCCTGGATGTCATCGTAATCGTCTTCATTCAGTGTGTCTGCGGGGGGGTGGGGGGGGGGGCAGTTATAATTGTTACACAAAATTATCAAGTCCATTATTCTACACTCTAAAACGTGATTGATCTAGTCCGATAAATAGAAATGGACTATTGTAATGATACCGATAAAACACTTCATTACTAGTTTCATACTCCTTGAACATAGTTTCACCTTTCACCAAGTCCTGGACCTTTTTGTACCGTGTGATAGACTCCTGAAGCTCCTCGATCCTCCGGTCCTGTGGGTGAAGGATGGTAGATCAGAGTTAGAAAAGCCATTGAGATCCCCATGCGTCAACTACAGAAGCCTTTATGAAAAAGTGTGAACAGGAGCTCCAGTACCTTGTCATTGTTAGCTGACGTCAGGGACTCCATGGCCCTCTTCATCCTCAGCACATCCACATCTGGAAAACAACAAGCGTGCCCCCACAGGGATCAGAGACACACTGGTTGAGTCTATAAAGACCTACATGCAAGTCAAGTCCACTTAAGCAACAGGACTTTTAATCGAATAGACTTGAGCAGACAATTACATTGCAGTATTTAGGGCATGTTCAAGGCCAATAAATTCTTGAAGTGAATACATTGCACTCCACATAAATTGCATTCCTTTATGGTAAATGGGTGATAAGAGCCTCAGCTGTGGGTTGAAAGAGTCAGAGATCATGTCTAAACATGCTTGGTATGAGCCCTGAAGACAGATAAGACGATAGTGAGGTGGAAAGTACAAAATCCCCCTTTCTATCTGTGTGAGATAGACAGGATGCTTTGAAAATTGTATTTCAGGGGGAAAGTCCAATGCTCAGGCCATGTCTTGATGGTACCCATCATTACTTAAGGGGACTTAAGGGCAGAAATAACTGCAGACGAATTAGGAAAAGGAATGTTGGAAACTTGTTGCCGTAAATCTGTCAAGGTGCAAGTTAAGCCTATTGAAATATTATGGCTCCTCGTGTGTGAGAGTGTAGGGAGGTTCCCCTCCCTCCCACATGTCTAGTAACCGTACTCCCACCTTTCTCTCCATCTGTTCTGTCTGGGGTCAGCACTCCCTGTGTAGCCTGGTCTTTAAGTCTCCTCAGCTCCTCCAGCTGCCTCTGAAGAGTCTGCAGTTCCTCCTGAATGGGAGAGGATCATGTTCGGGACCATTCAGACCTCATTAAACTACAGATACACATCTAGGCCCATATTCATAAAGTGTCTCAGAGTAGAGGGGTAGACTATAAAGCAGGATCAATGAGCTAACTTGCCTAAATAGTCACAATTAACTTTTTATTTTTTAGAGAGAGAAGCTTGAAAATGGGCATGTCCTAATTGACTCAAAAACCAAAAACACATATCTAAATTGAGCTTTCTTAAATTATCCAGAAAATCAATAGTTATTTCTGGTTGTTTATTAAAGTTAGCTGGCTAACCCATTGAACCTGCATTGTAGTATACCCCTCTGATCTAGGATCAGATCCCCTGTCCATTCATTTTAACATAAAAGGCAAAACTCATACTAGAGAAGCACTCTTCGTATCGGACACTATGAATACAGGCCAAGATCTAGATTAAAAACCCAGCTAGACAACAGAGTCTGACCAAACGGAAAGTTAAAACCCAGTCTGATGCCAACTGTGCTGCAGGGCAGTATGACCCAGAATAAGGTTAGAGTGAGGATACATTCTACCAGAGGACTGGTGTCTTAACCAGAGAACCATACAAACAACTGTAAACATGTCAGTTTCTTTCACATTCCACTGAGAAAGAACAGCTCCATTGGGATGTTCATCTCCAGCAGAAGGCCATCTGTGACCGTTCAGTTCCATCCATTAGTTTAGCTTACTTAGCCAAAGGTTTAAGACATTTTAGCATCAATGCACAGTTAACATACAATTAAGTGGATCAGGGCAGGAAGAAATGAAAAACGAGTGTGTTAAGAAATCTGCAACTTTTACTTAGCTGGTAGGAGAACTTAGTCAAAGTGGAAATGTCCTGAAAGTTGGAAAAATGGATAGTGTCAATGGACAGAGGGAAGGTTTAGAGGCCCATAAGGACAGACAGGGAAGAGCAGAGCACAGGGTGTTAACTTCTGCACCACACCTCCAGTGAACCTTAACCTGCCCCATTTCTAGGGCTGCGACAGGTTAGCACGTTGCAGGGGAGAAGTTAGCCAGGCAGGGGTGAGAGAGGAGGAGAAAAAGGGTATGAACCATGAAGGAAGGTGGTATTACTAAGAGTGAAAGCAGTGATTTATAACCAACATATAAGGGAACAATAGATTCAGTACCTACATGATGTAGAAAAAGTGTAGAGGGAGTCAAACTTAATCTGTGGACCATATGTCATGCACAATCTAATTTGAACGGATTGACCCAAGGCCTTCGTATTGCAGACAGATTCTTAGCCATGCTACTCACTTTGGTGGATTTAAGTTTCTTCTCACACTGCAGTCTTTCATTCTCCATATCGGTCACCCTGAACCGCAGGTCATTGACTTCCTGGTACAACTCCTGGGGAGGTAAAAGACTGCATTACCCACATGTCCAAGGGGTCAGCTGAGACTATTGGAGGAAACTGTGGGGGATGTTTTTATGGAGTGAAAAATCCTCAATGAGGCACCAAAGAGTATTTAGAGAGAGAAAGAGAGAGAGAAACAGAGAAGCCCACTACAACATGGAGACAGATCCTTGATTTTGAAGAAAGCGTCATGGTCAATTACCATTACAACTGCTTTTATGTCATGGATAATACATACTCCTGCACCTTGGAGCAATTACCTTATAGACGGAGCACTCAGGAAATATGCATCATCATTAAACAAGAATGTGCTACATGATTCACGACGCATACATTTAGACAAGAGTAAAAACCGCAGAGCACCGTGGGTAGGAAAGAAGAAATGGATCAGACTCATGGGTGTGTGATTTACAGCCGAACAAAGCCCAGCATTAAACAAAGGCGATATTAAATATATATGGAATACATTGCCTTTCTACACACCTCTCCCTAGGTTATAGTAGTGTCGGAAACCCAAACTCAGGATCCAATATCCTGATTCCTCCAGCCCAGGCCTGCTCAGTGCTCATAGATTAGGTGTATGGAAACCCTGACTGTCAGACTCCCAGCTTCTCTGGAGGGGATATGAATTATTTTATGAGAGGAAATGGCTGATGGAGCAAGGCAGTGTTTTGGCACTCCCTGCCCGCCAGTCCAGGATCTGCATGACGGATCAGGGCCCACTCCATCCGACTGAGACAGACCTCTGCATGGTATTAAATGTTTGGGTGACTGCCAAGATTCATATAAACTCACATCCTAATATTATAAGAAGTCTGCCTGCCGTTGAACAAAACGCCAAATATCTACCAAAGACAAGATATCTCTGTGTGGGTGAGTCTATCGCCATAATGCATCCGTGTACCTCACTATCCCTGAGATCTCTCGCCACAGTGGTCAGCTTCAGTTTCAGACTGGACACCTCGGTCATCAGCTCCAGCTTCTGGGTCTCCAGGGTCGACCTGCTCAACAGCTCCTGCACAGGACACAGTCACAAACGAGTAGGAGCGAAGTGTATTAAGTGTGTTAATCAGTGTTCATTCAGAAAGAAACATTTGGATCAAAAGGCTGACCAATACCTTGAGCCCAAGGTTCTGTCTCATAAGACAGAACATCCTGCTAATAACCATAATACACTGCAACCCTGCTGGGGCCTCACCTGCTGCAGCGTTTCTTCAGTGGCGTCGAGTTTCTCTCTGTGCTCCTCCAGACACATGTCCAGATCCCTGATCTTCTCCCCCTGCACCTCCACCTGGTCTGAGAGAACACTCACCTGGGGACAGTCGTCACTCAATAATACACCACATGTCATCTGCGTGTTGTTTTCAGGGTATGGGTTAGTGATCTAAGAGCATGCTCTGTGATGCATGTCTTCCACTCACTCCATGAATAGGTAAAACCTACTGAATTCAACAGCTACCTACCAAATACACTTTAAACAGAGCACCCTTGCTAATGTACGGTTTGCATGTACAATGTATTTGCTAATGTTCACATTTTCTCAATATGGGGTGGTATTTCCTATTTGTTAAAGCTGGTCTCTGCTTGTTCATGGCCTTGTGACACACACCTGGAGGACGAGACACTCCTTATCACTCTCCACCCGTGACAGTCGTTCCTGGTAGATCATGGCGGAGCCATTTCCGTTGGTCTGAAATCACAAACAACCAAAGCCAAGTGCTTAGAGAGGCCATAAATATGGTCAGGAATAACTTCTTGCCCTACCACCATACCAGGAAAGACTCCTGACCCTAGGAATAGAGCAGCCTCCAGTCATATGTACCACTCCATCTCAAAGGCCAGCATACAGCATTCAGGTGTCATAGCATCCCTACATTGAAAAACATCACATGATTTTCCCCTGGGGAGAAAAAAATTTAAAAAAGGCCGGTGACACGTGAAATGCATGTTATTTGAGAGACACGTGAGGGTCAATAGGGTTCTCACATGCAAGTGCTTTATGTGTGACTAAAGTGGCAATTGAATCAAAAACTGAACTCCTCTTCTCATATTTCACACAGGGAACGAAAGGGCTTGAGGGAGGAAAACATGAGCCTCACTGTGAATAATCTCCAGTAAAGAGGATGGAAACCATTTCAGACACCGCTCCAGAGACACTTACTCACAAAGCATGTCATCACACAATAGCCATACAATCAACAGAGTGAAGGTATAAATAACAGGTAAGGCTGTGAAGACAAAGCAGACCACTGCCTGTGCAATCACACAAAAGGAATCTAGTCTAAATAAAAGTACTTCGATGTGTGGAATACTCATCAGCAATACATTTTCCATGATTACACTCAAATTGGGAATATCTCATGCATTAAAGAGATCCTCCGGTACTTCTGTATACTTTTTAGCCAGCAGTTCTGAAAGTAGCGCTCGCGAGCCAAAAATTTATGTACCACATCATTGCTCTCTCGCTCACTCTGCTGTGTGCGCATCTAACTAGCTGCCACTCAAATGGCAAGGGGCAGATTGAGGTAAGACAGTAATTCCGCTCATAAACGATGCATGTATGAACTACACAGACACATTCAGCCAAAAGCGGGAGGTTTAACAAATACTTTGTTCCAGAGCATGTCTAACAATAGTAAAAATACTGACTAACATTAACAGTGTTTGTTTTCTTACTGTTGCAAATGCAGAGGGAGTTACCTACCAGTTGTCCCTGCTGCAGCCACTCCACTAGGCCGTCGGCGGTGGTGTCAGGGACCTGGCAGCGGAGGCCCTCCCTCTCATCCTGGTCCATCATCTCCAGCGCCGCCCGCAGGTCCTCCAGCAGGTGCAGTGCCCGCAGGCTTCCCAGGAAGGGAGAGGTGGGCGACTGGCAGTCAAACAGCCCATTGGAGTAGTCCATGGCCTTGGAGCCTGTTGGGGCCATGGTTAGGAGAGAGGTGGTTAGGAACAAATAAGCAAGTTAGAAGCTTAGATATACAGTACCAGGCAAAGGTTTGGACACACCCACGATTTATCTTAATTTTTTACATTGTAGAATAATAGTGAAGACATCAAAACTATGAAATAACAAATATGGAATCATGTAACAGGAAAAAAAAGTCTTAAATCAGAATATATTTTGTATTTGAGATTCTTCAAATATCAAGGCAAAGGGTGGTTGACAGCTTTGTACACTCGACACACTTGCCATTCTCTCAACCAGCTTCGTGAGGTAGTCACCTGGAATGCATTTCAACAGGTGTGCCTTGTTAAAAAGACAATTTGTGGAATTTCTTTCCTTCTTAATGCATTTGAGCCAAATCAGTGTTGCGACAAGGTAGGGGTGGTATACAGAAGATGGCCCTATTTGGTAAAATACCATGTCCAAATTATGGCATGAACAGATCAAATAAGCAAAACAGAAAACAGTCCATGATTAATTTAAGATTCTTCAAGTGCAGTCGCAGAAACTGGCTCTCATGAGGACCGCCACATGAAAGGAAGACCCAAAGTTAACCTCTGCAGCAGAGAATAAGTTCATTAGAGTTAGCAGCCAAATAAATGCTTCAGAGTTCAAGTAACAGACACATCAACGTCAACTGTTCAGAGACCGCGTGAAATCAGGCCCTCATGGTCAAATTGCTGCAAAGAAACCATTACTAAAGGACACCAATAAGAAGTGACTTGCTTGGGCCAAGAAACACAAGCAATGGTCATTAGACCGGTGGAAATCTGTCCTTTGGTCTGAGGAGATCAAATTTGAGATTTTTGGTTCCAAACGCCGTGCCTTTGAGACGCAGTGTAGGTGAATGGATGATCTCCGCATGTGTGGTTCCCACCGTGAAGCATGGAGGTGGTCATGTGATGTTGCTTTGCTGGTGACACTGATTTATTTAGAATTCAAGGCACACTTAACCTGCATGGCTATCACAGCATTCTGCAACGATACACCATCCCATCTGGTTTGTGCTTAGGTGGAACTATCATTTGTTTCTCAACAGGACAACGACCCAACACACCTCCAGGCTGTGTAAGGGCTATTTGACCAAGAAGGAGAGGTGCTGTATCAGATCTGCCTCCACAATCACCCGACCTCAACCCAATTGTGGTGGGATGGGTTGGACCACAGAGTGAAGGAAAAGCAGCCAACAAGTGCTCAGCATATGTGGAAACACCTTGAAGACTGTTGGATAAATCATTCCAGGTGAAGCGGTTGCGAAAATGCCAAGCGAGTGCAAAGCTGTCATCAAGGCAAAGGGTGGCTACTTTTAAGAATCTAAAATAACACTTTTTGGTTCCTGATTCCATATGTTATTTCATAGTTGTGATGGCTTCACTATTATTCTACAATGTAGAAAATAGTGAAAATAAAGAACAACCCTTGAATGAGTAGGTGTGTCCACACTTGACTGGTACATCTATAGTTTTAGCCCTGTGGTTGGAAGTGTGAGCCTCGCCCATCCTCTCCTAATTCCCTTCAACTAGGAGGATGAAAGACAATATCACCACGTGGGATGTCATTGACCCATGTGATGCGCTGCAGAAGTGGATTTCTGAATGTGTCCTGAAAAATCACATACCACACATTTTAAAAGCAAAGAATAACAGATTAGATTTTTTTTTTTTTGTGCAAGAGGCCTGAGCAGAAGCTTGTGTGTTGGACTTGGAAAAACCACGTTTCCAGTGTGTACTATAATCTGTCAACCTTCATAGAAATGTAGAAGAGAAAAATAAAGAGAGGGATAAATAAATATACAAGTCTTCCCTAAAAAGGCAGCCAGGGACAGAGTGACCGCAGTGGGTTCTGTGGTAACAGGGGCTAGAGGATGTCATGTGATCAGCCATCCCTCTTGGAAAGGTCAATTCTAAAAAATATACAAGTCAGTGGAAAAGCCTGGGCTCTTAAAGCTGTCCCCTCTGCTCATCTACCATCAAAAAAATAATAGGTCCAAAACTTCCCTCTGGTGTCTGACTGACCATTTCTATTGCTTTGGTGCAATTGTCACTCAGAATGTGGTACATTTTCACAGCTCTTAGTACAAAACTCAAAACAGACTCAAAAAGGCAGTTCAAAACTAAACATATTTTCAATTGACTAAGTACAACACACAAGATCATAGACACTTGTGTCTAATCTAAAAATACATGTTTCATATTGCAATTCATGTTTATTTAACTAGGCAAGTCAGTTAAGAACAAATTCTTATTTACAATGACGGCCTACAACGGCCAAATGACGCTGGGACAATTGTGCTCCGCATAAAAAGGACACTCGATCACAGCCGGTTGTGATACAGCCTGGATTCGAACAAGGGTGTCTGTAGTGACGCCTCCTGCACTGAGATGCAGTGCCTTAGACCACTGCGCCACTCAGGGGCCCATGTTCATATAAAGTTATTGCCTTTCACAACACAATGTTCACATTACTTTTGATATGATTCTCTTCGGTTAAAATACATTTTAGAATAACTTAATCTGACTGTTCTTAATTGAAGTTGGGTGAAGCTATAGATTTTACATGGTTTGTCAACTACAGAATGTATGTAACAAATTAACGTGTATTGGTTGCATACACAGATTAGAAATGTTACAGCAGGTGCAGTGAAATGCTTGTATTCTAGCTCCTACAGTGCAGTAACAATATGCAAATATTTCATAAAGTCCAAAACAAAAAATGCATCCCTTATACAGTAAACCTGTATCCAAAATTAAGTTGCTGGGGTCACACTGCTCTACAAAAACTGCATTGGCCAATACAGTACTGTAATATGCCATTTACATAGCAGACACTTAAACAAAGTGACTACAGTCCATATATTTTTGTATGTGACCCAAGTGGGAATCAAAACCCACAACTCGTGTTGCTAGTGCCATGAACTGAGCCACGTACATGACCACTACAATAAATACATACATAACTGTAAAATACAATACAGATGGAAGACGTAGGATTGCCATCCCAACAGGCGTGCCACCCTCCCTTCAGGCCATGGATGAGGCATGCAATGCCTGCAAATCATATTAGCAGTAGGCCTTGAATAATAATTTGTTTCCATCACTGCTGAAACAATGGAACGTCTTGCTTTCTCATATTGGAGGACTGCACTGGGAAACATCCCAGACCAGTACCTCAGTCATATCCTAAGAGCAGCAGCATGGGAACCCTAGTCCAGAGGATAGATATCAGGGTCTTATTTAAGAGGCATTTATGTACATATTTGAGGGGGATCCGCCCCACAGTTCAGAATGTGAGTGAGTTTTGCGCGTTACCTGCTATGATCCCATCCATTTGCTCCAAGGCGGCAGCCAACATCTCGCTGGCGTCGGACATCATCTTCACCCCCCCACTGTGGATCTGAAAAGAAAACAGAAGTGTCAAGTAAAGACCAATGACAAACTGAACAGCCATTGCCCAGAAGACGACAGCACAAGTTAGACGATGTGCTTGTAAAAATCGGTCTGAAAATGGCATTTCAATGGCTTTTAAAACTTGAGCAGTAAATTACATGAACCCCATGGGTAGTTCAAGTCTACACATTTCACACAGACAGAACTAAAGTGGACAGAGACCACCCAAGAGTCAGGACCCCCCTACATTACAACACTAGCAGATTTTACAACTTTAGTGATGATTACAGTAATATTTGATGAAAGGCGTTTCTATGCACCTTAATTTGTAAGCCACTTCCTGGTAGTAAGGATAATGTTCTAGCCTACAGTTAGTTGTAGAATGACACTGCAAATAAGATGTAGGATTTTCTCCCTCCATGTGAATGGGACATTAGGGAATTCCCATGTCTTGTGTGATCAAGTGTAATTACAATGCACATGTCCGGTATTTGTTGTTAGGGGCATAATTGTGTCCCTGGTACATTTCAAATCAAATCAAATGTTATTTGTCACATACACATGGTTAGCAGATGTTAATGTGAGTGTAGCGAAATGCTTGTGCTTCTAGTTCCGACAATGCAGTAATAACCAACGAGTAATCTAGCTAACAATTCCAAAACTACTACCTCATACACACAAGTGTAAAGGGATAAAGAATATGTACATAAAGATATATGAATGAGTGATGGTACAGAGCGGCATAGGCAAGATGCAGTAGATGGTATCGAGTACAGTATATACATATGAGATGAGTATGTAAACAAAGTGGCATAGTTTAAAGTGGCTAGTGATACATGTATTACATAAAGATGCAGTAGATGATAGAGAGTACAATATATACGTATACATATGAGATAAATAATGTAGGGTATGTAAACATTATATTAAGTAGCATTGTTTAAAGTGGCTAGTGATATATTTTACATCAATTCCCATCATTAAAGTGGCTGGAGTTGAGTCAGTGTGTTGGCAGCAGCCACTCAATGTTAGTGGTGGCTTTTTAACAGTGATGGCCTTGAGATAGAAGCTGTTTTTCAGTCTCTCGGTCCCAGTTTTGATGCACCTGTACTGACCTCGCCTTCTGGATGATAGCGGGGTGGACAGGCAGTGACTCGGGTGGTTGTTGTCCTTGATGATCTTTAGGGCCTTCCTGTGACATCGGGTGGTGTAGATGTCCTGGAGGGCAGGTAGTTTGCCCCGGGTGATGCGTTGTGCAGACCTCACTACCCTCTGGAGAGCCTTACGGTTGTGGGTGGAGCAGTTGCCGTACCAGGCGGTGATACAGCCCGACAGGATGCTCTCGATTGTGCATCTGTAGAAGTTTGTGAGTGCTTTGAAGAGACGCTGCTGCGCCTTCTTCACGATGCTGTCTCTGTGGGTGGACCAATTCAGTTTGTCTGTGATGTGTACACCGAGGAACTTAAAACTTACTACCCTCTCCACTACTGTTCCATCGATGTGGCTAGGGGAGTGTTCCCTCTGCTGTTTCCTGAAGTCCACAATCTCCTTCGTTTTGTTGAGTGTGAGGTTATTTTCCTGACACCACACTCCGAGGGCCCTCACCAACTCCCTGTAGGCCGTCTCGTCGTTGTTGGTAATCAAGCCTACCACTGTTGTGTTGTCCGCAAACTTGATGATTGAGTTGGAGGCGTGGAGGTGATATGGTCCTTGACTAGTCTCTCAAAGCACTTCATGATGACAGAAATGAGTGCTACGGGGCGGTAGTCGTTTAGCTCAGTTACCTTAGCTTTCTTGGGAACAGGAACAATGGTGGCCCTCTTGAAGCATGTGGGAACAGCAGACTGTGATAGGGATTGATTGAATATGTCCGTAAACACACCAGCCAGCTGGTCTGCGCATGCTCTGAGGGCACGGCTGGGGATGCCATCTGGGCCTGCAGCCTTGCGAGGGTTAACACGTTTAAATGTTTTACTCACCTCGGCTGCAGTGAAGGAGAGTCCGCATGTTTGGATGAATATGAAATCATATTCCTCTTTTTTTAAACAATATATTTTATTTTATTTTTATTTTACCTTTATTTAACCAGGTAGGCAAGTTGAGAACAAGTTCTCATTTACAATTGCGACCTGGCCAAGATAAAGCAAAGCAGTTCGACAGATACGACACAGAGTTACACATGGAGTAAAACAAACATACAGTCAATAATACAGTATAAACAAGTCTATATACAATGTGAGCAAATGAGGTGAGAAGGGAGGTAAAGGCAAAAAAGGTAATGGTGGCAAGGTAAATACAATATAGCAAGTAAAACACTGGAATGGTAGTTTTGCAATTGAAGAATGTGCAAAGTAGAAATAAAAATAATGGGGTGCAAAGGAGCAAAATAAATAAATCAATTAAATACAGTTGGGAAAGAGGTAGTTGTTTGGGCTAATTATAGCCCACCTATGTACAGGTGCAGTAATCTGTGAGCTGCTCTGACAGTTGGTGCTTAAAGCTAGTGAGGGAGATAAGTGTTTCCAGTTTCAGAGATTTTTGTAGTTCGTTCCAGTCATTGGCAGCAGAGAACTGGAAAGAGAGGCGGCCAAAGAAATAATTGGTTTTGGGGGTGACTAGAGAGATATACCTGCTGGACCGTGTGCTACAGGTGGGAGATGCTATGGTGACCAGCGAGCTGAGATAAGGGGGGACTTTACCTAGCAGGGTCTTGTAGATGACATGGAGTCAGTGGGTTTGGCGAGGGCCAGCCAACGAGAGCGTACAGGTCGCAATGGTGGGTAGTATATGGGGCTTTGGTGACAAAACGGATTGCACTGTGATAGACTGCATCCAATTTGTTGAGTAGGGTATTGGAGGCTATTTTGTAAATGACATCGCCAAAGTCGAGGATTGGTAGGATGGTCAGTTTTACAAGGGTATGTTTGGCAGCATGAGTGAAGGATGCTTTGTTGCGAAATAGGAAGCCAATTCTAGATTTAACTTTGGATTGGAGATGTTTGATATGGGTCTGGAAGGAGAGTTTACAGTCTAACCAGACACCTAAGTATTTGTAGTTGTCCACGTATTCTAAGTCAGAGCCGTCCAGAGTAGTGATGTTGGACAGGCGGGTAGGTTATAAGGTTTCTAAAGAAAATATTATCTATCATGAAGATTCACGGTTGTATGATGACATTGACTGTTGTATTTCTCCCCCGATGCATTGGCTGAATCAAATGCGTCTCAGCCGCCTACTCCTACCTCAGAGTCAGAGTCAACAGGTACTCCTACATGTATTCTCCTATACTGTAAATCTGGTGCCTCACAACTTCCCCATTGATGACTGCATTTAGTACCGACCTCAGCAATTAACTTTAATAATGGGGTCACGACTTAAGCCTATGACTGGGTGTTTACTTGGAAATTATTTAGGGCCTATTGGGCGTTTCCATGGAGCATGTGTGGGGCAACTGGGCCACCTAATGAAAAGAGAGGATAAGGTGATTGTAAACTGCCAGACAGTTACCCAACATTTGCATATGGAGATTTCCAATGTAGGAAACCAGAAAGGAAACTAGGACCATGGTATTGCGAGTGAAGTGAACTGTAAGTGACCACAACATGCAAGTCAAAAACAAAGAGGAGCTTTCAGAGGCAAAACCATAACAGTGATTTCTCACCCCGGCAAAGATTCCCTGAGCAGTCATGGGGATTGAGAGTTGGCTCTTATCTGGAATAATGGTCCCATTCTACCAGGGATCTCTCCCCACAGCATGTTGGCTTGGCTGGAAATCTAAGCTTCAATAACAAAGCATCACTCCCAGCCTCCTGACCCAACATGCACCTCATTCACCTAAATGGACCAGACAACTTCACTTTCATGGTAGGTCTAATGTTATATTACATATTGAATTCACAAAAACAAATGTACAATCTAAAAGAGAAATGTAAAATAGCCTGAGAGGATATGAAATAATCACGACGCAAAGTCAATTGAATTGGAGGGTAATGAGAGAGAGCCCTCTCCTTGTCCAGGGAAGCATAACTCAGGGTAGGAGAGGGGGGCTAAAAGAGCCAAATTAAATAATTGGCCTTTATTAGAGACGGGGAGAGGGAGCCGTCACATTCAGTCACCCACTTCCATCATGGGCCCTTTAGGCTACATGGGTAATATTCCCTTCAAAATAGGCTTACATTGCTATACAGTTGCACTACTCAATAAACAATGATGAATTGTACCAGCAATGGCAGGGCAACTGAAGAGGGAGTTGCGCACACAGAAACATTTTCCAGCAGAAAACAATTCGTTTTATAAAGCTGCCCACACAATTGTCTTGGATGGTTCACACCCTTTTAAAAAAAACAAAGCAGAATCATTGTTCACTGGACATGCCAACTGATAACTGAAATAATCTGAATGATGTTATCGTCAAGATTAATTATTTGCTGACTTTTTCGGCTGAAAAATACTGCACCAAACACCTTAGATGTAAAATTAAGATCTTAGAACTAGAACTAAGATCTCTTCGGCAAAAAGAGATGACAGATTTCTTTAGTTGTCTAAAATTAATTCGGACTATTTCGAGGAAGTGTATATTGGCTACGGCATCTCAAGCTGGACAAACAGTACTATTGCCGCTTTTTCTTATAAGAGCGCATGTGAGCACACTCGTTCGGTTAGCCGAGTTTGGCTAGGCGACTGCCGAAACGAAACATGCTGACGCCTTTAGTACCATTGCTTTTTCCTCCCAAGGCATTTCCTTCTGACGGAGAGCCATCCCACTCTCACTCCAGGGAGGGGGGAAGCTTTATTTGGTCAGCCGTTTGTCTCACCCCAAGAGGGACACCCAAAACGTGGACATGTTTCTAACTGGAACAGCAGTTTTAAGAATTCAAACATGAACGTTCCCTCTCTGGGATAGTAAAATGAAACTAATAAGGAGCATAAAGAAAGGGTAAATGCACTCAAAGCAGGCAAGCTCTAGTTCCTTTAACATAGTAATTCAGTAGGTCGAATGCTTCTGAGACAGGATTTGGCACAAACGTTTCTATGCAAGATTAAATATCAGCAAAGTTGACAAGATATCATATAACTTCTTTAGCGTTCATCCTCTTTTACCCCTTCACCTTCTCTCAATCAGTCTCATAGCTTGAGGTCACAGTAAATTAAATGGTACATACTGGATTAGCAAATTAGTATTACTCCAGTCTCAAATTACATATTTAATAGGGAGAGACAACAGTTTGCATATGATGTAAATACATTAAAAGGGCAACTGCACATTCATATTTTGCCTCGTTTTGAAGATTGCTTATAAAAATGTTTGGGGCCATGACTGAAGCACAACCAGAGTTGTCTTGTGGGTGTGGTTTGATGTGGGTGTGTTATATTCACATATCGTACCCTGGTAGGTACTGTTTTTTGGTGCAGTGTGAACATGCCAAAGGCACGCAGACCCCTCAAAAGAGCCCCTGAAGGGAACCAAACAGACCATCTCCAAAAACAGCACACCTTTTCTCAACATCATCATCTCTTTTGTGGCACCAATGAGAGGGGTTATGGCAGGGGAAACAGTGTTGCAGTAGTTTAGTGTTTGGTACTGGAATAACAAGCAAACCTGACCTGTGGAGGTTTCCCTAAAAAGTGGACCTGGACCATGGAATCCAAGCAAACCGAGATGGACTCAGTTTGGTTCGCTTCAGGGGCTCTTTTGGGGGGGTCTGCGTGCACACGGAGTAAAAATAAAAATTGGCTGAAAGGGACCAAGTGTGAAAACACCCTTACTTTAACTAGGCAAGTCAGTTAAGAACAAATTCTTATTTACAACGACGGCCTACACCGGCCAAACCCTAACCAGGACGACACTGGGCCAATTGTGCTCCGCCCTATGACACCTACCTATGAGCTCCCACTCTTTCCATTTACTTTAACCAGGCATACTCACCCACTGAGCACCGACCGACACCGGACGTCCATGGACGTTGAAAAGTAGTTGATAGTCGGTCAGTCCACCCTGACCTTGATGTTAACGTCCACAGATGGACCGGACCAAATCTGAACCTATCATAGACATTTGTTTCACAAGTTTGGCTAGTACAGTGAGTACAGTAAAGTACAGTAGTATATTGTATTGAGCTGTATTGTACTCTACTGTGCTCTGCTATCCAAACATGTGAAACATGAGAAGGAAATTTACTCCCATAATCATGCATTTCCATTTAGGGAGGCACGATACATCAGCGAACATATCGGTAACGGACGATATTAGCTGAAAATGTCGGCATTGGCCCGATGTCTAGTTTAACACCGATGTGCAAAACCGATGTCAAAGCTGATGTGCATACCTATATAATGTACACTACACACTATCGTTCAGAAGTTCACTTAGAAAAGTCCTTGTTTTTGAAAGAAAAGCACATTTTTGTCCAATAAAATAAATTCAACATTTATCAGAAATACAGTGTAATTGTTAATGTTGTAAATGACTATTATAGCTGGAAACGGCTGATTTTGCAATATCTACATGGGCGTACAGAGGCCCATTATCCGCAACCATCACTCCTGTGTTCCAATGGCACGTTGTGTTAGCTAATCCAAGTTTATCATTTTAAAAGGATAATTGATTAAAACATTTCAAAAGGGTTATGTTAGCACAGCTGAAAACTGTTGTGCTGATTAAAGAAGCAATACAACTGGAGCATGAGCATTTGTGGGTTCGATTACTCAAAATGGCCAGAAACAAAGACCTTTCTTTTGAAACAGGTCAGTCTATTCTTGTTCTGAGAAATGAAGGCCATTCCATGCGAGAAATTGCCAAGAAACTGAAGATCTCGTACAACGCTGTGTACTACTCCCTTCACAGAACAGCGCAAACTGGCTCTAACCAGAATAGAAAGAGTGGGAGGCCCCAGTGCTCAACTAAGCAAGAGGACAAGTACATTAGAGTGTCTCGTTTGAGAAACAGACACCTCACAAGTGAAGAGTCCAGGTCCAGACGTCTCACAAGGAAGAGGTGACTCTGGGATGCTGGCCTTCTCAGACTGGCCCAAAAAAAGATGGGCAAAAGAACAAGACACTGGATAGAAGAACTCTGCCTAGAAGGCCAGCTTCCCGGAGTTGCCTCTTCACTGTTGACGTTGAGACTGGTGTTTTGCGGGTACTATTTAATGAAGCTGCCAGTTGAGGACTTGTGAGGAGTCTGTTTCTCAAACTAGACACTAATATACCAAGTGCGCTATTTTTCAGATGTTGCACTACCGGAGTTACACAGTAATAGCGTCACTGCTATTAGATTCACGACTGACATTTGGACCAGCGATATCAGCCCCATGAGCTTGCTGAGTCTGACACAGCACAGTGGGTTGTTGAGGATTTCGTACTGAGGAAAGTCGTATTGCATGCTCATTAATGTGCTCTATACAAGGCGGTGTCAGAGGAAGGCCCATAAAATTGTCAAGGCCTCCAGCCACCCTAGTCAGACTGTTCTCCCTGCTACCGCACGGAAAGCGGTACCGGAGCGCCAAATCCAGGTCCAAGAGGCTTCTTAACAGCTTCTACGCCCAAGCCATAAGACTCCTGAACAGCTAATCAAATGGCTATCCAGACTATTTGCATTTGCCCCCGCACAAAATGCTGCTGCTGCTACTACTCTCTGTTATCATCTATGCAAAGCCACTTTAACAACTCTACCTACATGTACATAATTACCTCGACACTGGTGCCCCACGCACATAGACTCTGTACCGGTGCCCCCTGTAAATAGCCCCGCTATTGTTATTTACTGCTGCTCTTAATTATTTGTAATTCTTATATCTCACATTTTTGGGGGATTTTCTTAACTGCATTGTTGGTTAAGGGCTTTTAAGTAAGCATTTCACTGTCAGATCCCTGATCTGTACTACACGGAAATTAATGATGCACCTGTTGTATTCGGGCGCATGTGACAAATAAAAATTGATGATGAAATCCTGGTTGAGAATGAAACGACTGAACAAAATAATAACAAAACAGCACAGCAAGTAAGAGAAATAGGTTTTGATATTTTTTTTTACTGGTAATGGGGACATCCGTAAATGCTAACAAAATAACTGTGTGTAAAACCTTTATTTAACTAGGCAAGTCAGGTAAGAACAAATTATTATTTACAATCACGGCCTACCCCGGCCAAAACTGGACGACGCTGGGTCAATTGTGCGCTGCCCTATGGGACTCCCAATCACGGCCGGATGTGATACAGCATGGATTCGAACCAGGGACTGACTGTAGTGACGCCTCTTGCACTGAGACGCAGTGCCTTAGACCACTGCGTCCATGTGTGTGTGTTAATTATTTAACTGTACTAGAATGCTTAAAAGGCTGCAAAAATGTTTCTTATCAGTTTGCTATTGTTTTTTTGGCAAGGAAAATATCAGATATCTTATCGGACAAAAATGTCATCGGTGCATCACTCATTTCCGTGTAGTACAGATCAGGGACCCATGATGTAATTTCGTTACTCGGTGTATATCCACTTCACTTACTATAGATCAATAACCAAGAGAGATTTTTTTCAATGTGCCATGTCATACGTGCAGAATGAGTAGGGTGTCAGCTATCTTTGAATATTCATGGAGCATTTATTTAACAGCGTTTTAGGAGAACGTGATTGCAGAAAAACCTGAAGGAGATTTGACCATAATTCCATTACCAAAGTTTGCATCTGCACAGTTCCTCCACTAAATTCATTTTTGTAAATATTTCTGTAGAAGTTGTTAAAAGTAGTCCTTGGGCATAGTGTTGTATGGTTTGTTAAACTTTGAAATCAATGTTTTTTGTTTGGCATACATTTTAAAAGTAAAGAAACGGAACCAAAGCTCGATTCTGTTACCATGGAATCGCTTTAAAGTACAAGCTACACGCTGTTTATCAGTGCCCGAAATCACTCGCTAGCTAAGTTCCAACTCTGTGTGTGTCAATGACGCTATGTAACAGGTAGTAGCTAGCAGGTACAGTGAGCCACATTCAGCTTATCAAGTCACTGGCAAGGTGTGCTTCGGTGCGTCTAGTTTTTTTTACACCTTTCTCAACATCTATTACCAGAATGTGTCTGTCTGGCAGCATTTCATAGGGAATCATGTTACAAAACAGGTTACAGGGGGGATACAAGATGCTCACCGATGGGTTTTGGAATATTGATAACACTCTGTCAGTCTCAATTCTCATTTTGCCCCAAAAAGAGGCAGACTCAAATGATTGACACCAAACTATCAGCAAGTGGCCACTCCATAAAGGGCTTAGGGCCAAGGGTTATTTTAACATAATGTGTGGTCTTATGTAAACCAGTCTGAGGCGCTGTGTAATGGGCAGGTCTCTCTCACTGTCTGGAGGTTCTGGTTGCTATGATTGGATAGAGCGTGGGCAGCTGATGGAGTGCAATCAGTACAGCTGCTTCTCTCGTGTTAGTGGGCATGATGATTGTAATCCATACCCAACCACCCCAGTAAGTCGTGACAAACTTACAAAACTCAGTTTTGGATGAGACTGACTTAAATGGCGAAAATGATCCTGTAGTCAATTTTGACACTAGAATTGATGTTCCTGACTCCGATACTAATGTCACATATCTGGTTTTAAACAGCCTAAGTTGGTTCTAAGGGGCAGTTTACATTTAAATAATAGCAAGAGAACATGGTCTTTATCTAATATTAAAATCAGGACCTAATGAAATCAACTGAAGCATACCTTTTGAAAGTAGAGCGCCATGGACACAATGGAAAAACAAGTACAATTGTAATGCGTGTCTTTGTCTTTGCTAAAACGGGTAGTGGGAATTAACACCACACAGCCCATCTACTCACAATGACTCACTGAACCAGTAAAGTACCACTTTATGGTGAAGAGCAAAGAGTTTTCCATTTCTGTTATATCACTCAGTGGCTGGCAGATTCACCCAAAGCAAATTTTAAAACCACAGTCTCTACAGAAAAAGTTATCTATGCAGCCTTGTAAAGTACTGTCTGCCAGAAATGGCAACTCGTCAGCTCTAGGCTACACAGACAATTCTACTGTGGGTAAGGCATTGAAACTTTCATTCCAGAGCAGTTCAGTGCTCAGTATGAGGTGTCAGTTCAGTAACTGACACTGGCATCTCTGTGACCTGTATGACCAGCCCTCCCCCTGGATTCCTTCAAACCTCTTCCAGATGTGCTCTGCCACACACAACCAGTTACAAGTTTGGACACACCTCCTCATTCAAGGGTGTTCTTTATTTTTGTACTATTTTCTACACTGCAGAATAATAGTGAAGACATCAAACCTATGGGGGGGGGGGGGGGGGGGGGGATAAAACAGTGTTGGGCAAATCAATATATATTTTTTATATTGGAGATTCTTCAAAGTAGCCATCCTTTGCCTTGACAGCTTTGTACACTCTAGGCATTCTGTCAACCAGCTTCATCTGGAATTCTTTTCAACAGTCTTGAAGGTGTTCCCACATATGCTGAGCACTTTTTGGCTGCTTTTCCTTCACTCTGCGGTCCAACTCATCCCAAACCATCTCAATTGAGATGTATTGTTTTGTGTTTGGTATACATTTTAAAGTGAAACATCTGATTTTCAGCGTAATTCCATTACCATGGAGTTTTCCCTAATATAATCTAACTTACTCACGGATAACAACCAATCCACTACACATTGTGTGCCAACCCCTCTGAACAACCAGCGGGTTCTTCTTTTTCAAAGCTTCCATGTCATCAGACAAAACAAAGGTCTACCACTAGAAAAAAATACATTTAAATCTCCTAGTACGGTCTCATTGTTGAATGTGTGCATTGTAAGCGAGAGCTAACCCATGTGGCTCAGGTTTGCCTTTGAAATCATTAGGTAGACATTCTTTTGGTTTATTTACATAGTTTGACATCAACCAGATGTAGAGATATGGAGGGGGAGGTGCGACTCTTACGAAAAGAAAAACACACCGCCTGGCCCATTGACGAGCCTCTCTCTCCCTCACACACACACACACTAATAGCTACGTAGCTATAGAGTTCCAGCTGTGCCACAGATGTGTCCTTCAGAACTAAACTGACCTATGCACTTGTCTCCCCTTCAGCTGGTAAGCTGTTGTTTAACAGGGGGCTCAAAGTAGGGTAGAGAATTGAAATACCCCATATGGCACAATGTTTCAGTCATACAAATTATGAATGTCCTAACAGTAGTACTGGATGTTGGTTTGGCCATACAGCACCTAAATACACAACATCAGGCGCTTTCAGTCTTCAGTGCCAGGATGTAAAGCAAAACAAAAACATACAACTACACTAAACGTGCACCAATTCCTGAACAGCATCCAACTATTTCAAACCCCTTGGCTTGTTTGAATGCTTCTTTTCCTTAGATGTCTAATGGTCCTTTTGTCATGTCTGGAGTGAGGTCAGGTTGCAGTTGTAATAGTAGGCTGGGACTTCACCCCTGTGGTCGTGGTGGCCGCGGCTCTGTAGACATGGCACACAAACAGCTCTTTGTCCTGCTCAGAGTCACATGGAAAGCAAGGGATAGAGAACACAAGGTACAGCCGTTTTACGCATGTCCCGACTAAATTACAGCCAAAAACACACACTTGGGGGGAGCAACTACACAACGTCACAGGCAGGGCAGAGTACAGGGAGAAAATGCTGCGTTGGACATCTTACTACATGTCTGACTGGCCTTATTGTTCCCTTAGTTGTGGTGACTTGTAGGCCTCAAAGACCCCTTCCAAACAGACTGGTGTTATTATTCAACACACTGCAATTCTGAACAGAGCAATAACAAATACACATCATTCCAACTAATAGCCACGCTGAAGAAACTGAATGTCAGTTTAATTATGCATTTCCTATGTATGTCCTGGGGCTAGTCATCATTAGCTGTAGTTATGATGCGCATATGTTTGACTATCTGCCACTGTAGACTGAATATGGATTTTGAAGCAGGCGCTGAAAGCTTGGCATGGCTGAACACAAATAAGACAGACAATCATCTCTGAAGTTAGGCTAGGCTATATAGTGAACAAGGCTGCTGGCCAAAGCATCCCTGCACTCAGGATGACCTTCGCCATGTCCTGTTAGGAAGTCCTTCCTGTCACATGCTTGAGAAATGTCTTCCTTTCAGTCACACTGTCATTTTCCCAGCTACTACTCAGGGCTCTACGCTGACCTTTTTACAAGGAGCACACCAAGAAATGTAGGGGCACAATGAAAAATATTTGAGTTTTTAAAGCTTGAATCCTTAATTTCTCAAATAAAATGGTGGTGAATAAATGGTCGCACTGTTGAGCCCTGCTACTACTGGTATGTGACGCAAGCCAAAGATCTTGTCAAAGAGGTTTAGTGTGAACAGAAAGCACATTATTCCAGTCAGGAATTTAGGCTACTGTATATGCAAATGTGTATAAGAATTCAACAACAAATGGAATGAAAGAAACAAAGTTTTCACATTAAAATGTCAAGTACAAGGATCAGGTCTACTCCAGCAATGCCCCAAACTGCTTCACAACATTCTGAGTTTGACCAAGAGCCCAGGAGCTGTCCCACCACAGGAGTAGTCCTCCTGAAGTATGGATGGAGTGTAGGGAAAGGGAAATGTGTAGGGAAAGTAGGTCTGAATGGTGGAGAACGGCATCAGGACAAAATCTGGTAGAATGGGTGCAGCTGAAGGAAGGGTTTTTTAAGCTAGATGCTAGACATCTATTACGTCACATAGCTGGGTCTGTCAAATAACTCAGTTGAAAACTGGATGAAGGAGCTGTATGCTAAAATACTTTGCTCTCCACAACAAACTAGGACCAACCCACACTATATCAATGAACTTCACCTCTGCTGGAACTGATTCAACTCTGCCTGAGGGAGAAACAACTGACAGGACACACTGCCTAAGGAAAATAAATGTTTAAAAAAAAACATACCTGCACATAATGCTGAAATGAAAAACCTTTGCTTCAAAAGGACAGACACACAGTTGATTGTCTCCTTGCTATTAGGTTGGAGGGCACATTTGTCAACATAAAGCTGTCACTATAGCTCTTGGAAGTCTGGTCTTATGGCTGGACCTGGCTTGTACAACAACTTTCAGTTGGACTTGTGGTGAAGAATATGTTGTCTTGCAGCACTGATACAGATTTAAAACGATTATCCTTGCCTGATAATGTTGCAGTCATTGGATACACTACTGTATAATACATGCTATCCTTAGGACATTTGACCAAAAAAATAATACATATATAATCTAAAATACAGTAATTGGTCTGAGCGCAGCAGACTGAGCCAAAGTCTTTGTCTGAGAGTAAATCCTTTGTTATGCTTTCAGTCCCCCTACCCAATACACAGAGAGATAGCCAAGAGCCAGGACACAGACAATATCTCAGGAAGGAGCACTCTTTCCTGGACAACTTAAGACTACAGAGTAATACCAATAAAACTATGAGCCCTTAAATGTAAGGACACAATGAATGAATTTGACATGGGCTCTAGATAAACAATTCTTACTCGCCAAATGCAAATGACGTTGTTGAACTAACTTGTCCTTGTCTCCCACAATTGCAAGAATTAAGCCCCCCCTTTATGAATAGGTCTACAGTTAATGAAATTACCTGAACTGAAGGTAACGTTGACCTACCAGAGGTGTGCATTCCATATGCAGTGGTGGAAAAAAGTTCCCCAATTGTCATACTTGAGTAAAAGTAAAGATACCTTAATAGAAAATGACTCAACTAAAAGTGAAAGTCACCCAGTATAATCCTACTTAAGTCTAAAAGTATTTGGTTTTAAATATACTTAACAAGAGTACATGTAATTGCTAAAACATATACTTAAGTATCAAAAGTGAAAGTATAAATAATTTCATATTCCTTATTTTAAGCAAAACAGAGAGCACCGTTTTATTTACAGATAGCCAGAAGCACACTCAGACATCATTTACGAATGAAGCATGAGTTTAGTGAGTCTGCCACATCAGACGCAGTAGAGATGACCGGGAATGTTCTCTTGATAATTGTGTGAATTAGACCATTTTACTGTCCTGCTAAGCATTCAACATGTAACGAGTACTTTTGGGTGTCAGGGAAAATGGAATTAGTAAATAGTACATTATTTTCTTTAGGAATATAACGTTAGTGAAGTAAAAGTTATCGAAAATATAAATAGTTAAGTACAGATACTCCCCCAAAAAACTCCTTAAGTATTTTTTCTTAAGTACTTTACACCACTGACCATTGTGTAAAAACTTCAGTGGTATGCAACACTTTTTAATATTAGTGATGTTATTGCTCATTGCTACACTGTAACCATAATCACGAGTTGTGGTAAAGGTGAAAATGTATCAAACTGTTGCCCATTCATTGTTTTCATCAGCTTGCCAAAGCTTTTGCCGTCTCATCAACTGATTAACGTACTGACAGCTGTGCACAGCAGTATCGTAAATCACTTTCCAAGAAAGTTGGTCTCAAATCTTCTCCATTGTTTTTCAATTGAATAGAAAAACGACTGTTTTTGGCCATATATAATCCAATGGCGCAGACTAAATTTAACCCATACAAACCACACAATTGACGGTCAAAGTACAAAAAAACTGGTCCGTTATAACTGAAATACAAAATTTCATGTAAAAAAAAACGTTTTAAAAAACTTACCCAATTCAAAAAGAATAACTTCACAAGCGTCAACTTCTTGAAGGGCGACCTTAACGCTATTCCAAAAGTTCACTTTCCAGTGCTCTCTCGAGCCGTACGCAACACCTTTTGATAAAGCTTCATGGCGAATTCCCAACTTCCACAAGTTTGCCGTATATCCCACTGCGCATGCGCCAACCAAGGCCAATCACAGACTACTCCATAGTGTTGCAAAATTACTTTTGGATTAAAAAATAATATTTAACCTTTATTTAACTAGGCAAGTCAGTAAAGAACAAATTCTTATTTACAATGACGACCTAGGAACAGTGGGAACTGCCTTGCCCAGGGGCAGACTATTGGTTTTTATTTTGTAGGGAATAAAATAACTAATGGAAAACTGACCATTATACATGAGCCAAATAACATCTATATGGGTGTAAATTATCTTATTCATGTGATTTATTTTATTAATATTAATCATTTTGAATACCATATCATACTGGTATTAATATTATTTTGTTGCTCCACAAAACTGTCTAGAAAACTGTTAGTTATCAGATTATGTCTGTCAGGTTTTTAAACAAAAACTGTACATTATGAGTGTTGCTCCTCATCTCTATCTTTGAGCAGCTATGATGTAGGACATAATTTCCTCCTTTTAGGTTCTGATAATGAGCATAATTTAGCTTGGTGAGCATTCTGCTGTAGGCTTCAGTAATCGGTACAATGAGTTGAGTTGGGAAATTATGGAAATTGGGTGCACTCTGAAAATAACAGTGGTCAACAGGCAAATTGACACCCGATTAAATACTAGTTTTATCAAAGGAGAAGATACTACTTGGAAGATACTACTGGGCTTCCGAGTGGCGTAGCGGTTTTAGGCACTGCATCTCAGTGCTAGAGGCGTCACTACAGACCCTGGTTTGATCCCGGGCTGTATCACAACCGGTAGTGATCGGGAGTCCCATAGGGCGGCGCACAATTGGCCCAGCGTCGTCCGGGTTAGGGGAGGGTTTAGCCGGGGTAGGTTGTCATTGTAAATAAGAATTTGTTCTTAACTGACTTGCCTAGTTAAATCATTATAAAATACAAACTAATAAACCAACAGCCAATTGAGCATACCTTTGCTTAGCGTACTAAACTCCACGGTGAAAGACATTCCTGACGACTCTACCAACAGAGTGGATCAGAGACCAGGCTTTGTGGGATCTAGCACCAACTACATCGATTCGCCCAAGGGCAATACTTCAAAACATTTACATTGTGAAACACCTACCGTGTACCTACGCTTGTCCTCTGTAGTTGCGTGCCTTTGTTTGCTGAAATCCAAATACAACCACCGAGTGAGTGTTTGCTCATTGCTGTTGCTCTAAAATGGCAACTACGTTATGTGCCATTTGAATCTCAACAAGGAAACTGTTGGTGATTGTATTTGGTTAACGTTTATTGAAAAGGTATGGGTTTCAGCAAAGGCACGCAACTACAGAGGACAAACATAGGTACACAGTAGGCATTTAGCAATTTACATTTTTTGACGTATCGATGTAGTCAAAGCTGAATTCCACAATGCCTGGACTCTGCTCTACTCCGTTGGTGGAGTAACCAGAAACTCCCTTCCCCACGGAGTGGAGTATAGTCCACTAACCTTTGCTGGGCATGAAATCAATTCTGACTGCCACTGCTGGAGTAAAGCTAAATGGCTCTCTCTAGTGGTTGTAACAGTCACAGTGCATAATTGATACGGTCAATATATCCAACATAGCCAGCAGCACTGCAAAAACAACACATTTCTGAAACAATAAATTCCTTGTGGCTATCACCTTGGCAACTGGGTGGATCCAGCAATTAATTTACTGTCGACTCGGTCGTTCACTTACTACATACACATCCTCATGGGAGATTCCATTAAGTCTGGAGGAATGTGAACATATTTTTGTTTATATCTCTTCCTGAAAATCATCACTTGAATGAACTTTCATTTTCCGGAGGAGGTTACAGTCACGGGTTAAATAGATAAAGGATTGAATTATAATAACAAAAGTAGGTACTGTAATTAAATCAGCTGCTGATATTCACTGGTATTAGACTTACATAAAATCAATTATATTTGGTCACATACACATATTTAGCAGATGCTATTGCGGTGTAGCGAAATGCTTGTCATTGTTGTTGTTTCAGATATGCATGGATTTAATTCTCTGTTTGCATAGTTTTGCACAAACCAGTGGATGCTCTGGAACAGGTAAGTGTTTGTTCGGGGGAAGAGCAAAAGCGTGCACATCCAGTAGCTATCTGAGAATGGCTGATATTGGAGCTATGATTGACAGAGCAGACAAAAGAACCAGCAGGTGGAGCTGGAGCAGGTCTTACAGCTTAGGGATAGACCTGTAAGGAAATGAGTCACCTGGTCTCGACTAAGATATGAAGAATATGCTATAACTACCTACAGTAATAATGGGCAGTTGATAATGGGACACATATGAATGTACTTGCTCTTTACAGGACTACATGGAATTACTATAAGTATGTCATTACAATTTTTTCTATCTCAATGATTGAACCACATTCAGCATGTCCTTATTATCTCTGAGAGCATTCGATTTTTTAATTTTTAATTTTATTTCACCTTTATATAACCAGGTAGGCCAGTTGAGAACAAGTTCTCATTTACAACTATGACCTGGCCAAGATAAAGCAAAGCAGTGCGACAAAAACAACACAGAGTTACACAAACAAGCGTACAGTCATTAACACAATAGAAAAATCTATGTACAGTGTGTGCAAATGTAGAAGAGTGGGGAGGTAAGTTAATAAATAGGCCATAGAGGCGAAATAATTACAATTTAGCATTAACACTAGAGTGATAGATGTGCACATGATGATGTGCAAGTAGAGATACTGGGGTGCAAAAGGGCAAGAAGATAAATAACAATATGGGGATGAGGTAGTTGGGTGTGCTATTTACAGATTGGCTGTGTATAGGTACAGTGATCGATCAGTAAGCTGCTCTGACAGCTGATACTTAAAGTTAGAGAGGGAGATATGAGACTCCAGCTTCAGGGATTTTTGCAATTCGTTCCAGTCATTGGCAGCAGAGAACTAGAAGGAAAGGTGGCCAAAGGAAGTGTTGGCTTTGGGGATGACCAGTGAAATATACCTGCTGGAGCGCTCGCTGTGGGTGGATGTTGCTATGGTGACCAGTGAGCTGAGATAAGGCGGTGCTTTACCTAGCAAAGACTGACAGATGACCTGGAGCCAGTGGGTTTGGCGACGAGTATGTAGCGAGGGCCAGCCGACTAGGGCATACAGGTCGCAGTGGTGTGTAGTATTTGGGTCTTTGGTGACAAAACGGATGGCACTGTGATAGACTGCATCCAATTTGTTGAGTAGAGTGTTGGAGGCTATTTTGTACATGACATCGCCGAAGTCGAGGATCGGTAGGGTGGTCAGTTTGACGTGGGTATGTTTGGCAGCATGAGTGAAGGATGCTTTGTTGCGAAATAGGAAGCCATTCAGCAAACTAGATGTAGTCTATCACAGTGCCATCCGTTTTGTCACCAAAGCCCCAAATACTACCCACCGCTGCGACCTGTATGCTCTAGTCGGCTGGCCCTCGCTACATACAAGGCGTCACCGATTAAAACACTATTTAGCGCAAACACCGCTAACTAGCTAGCCATTTCACATCCGTTACAGAAGGAACACTGATTGACAATACATTTCACATGCTGTTGTGCAAATGGAATAGACAACAGGTGGAAATTATAGGCAATTAGCAAGACACCCCCAATAAAGGAGTGGCTCTGCAGGTGGTGACCACAGACCACTTCTCAGTTCCTATGCTTCCTGGCTGATGTTTTGGTCACTTTTGAATGCTGGCGGTGCTTTCACTGTAGTGGTAGCATGAGACGGAGTCTACAACCCACACAAGTGGCTCAGGTAGTGCAGCTCATCCAGGATGGCACATCAATGCGAGCTGTGGCAAGAAGGTTTGCTGTGTCTGTCAGCGCCGTGTCCAGAGCATGGAGGCGCTACCAGGAGACAGGCCAGTACATCAGGAGACGTAGGAGGAGGCCGTAGGAGGGCAACAACCCAGCAGCAGGACCGCTACCTCCGTCCTTTGTGCAAGGAGGAGCAGGAGGAGCACTGCCAGAGCCCTGCAAAATGACCTCCAGCAGGCCACAAGTGTGCATGTCTGCTCAAACGGTCAGAAACAGACTCCATGAGGGTGGTATGAGGGCTCGACGTCCACAGGTGGGGGTTGTGCTAACATCTCAACACCGTGCAGGACGTTTGGCATTTGCTAGAGAACACCAAGATTGGCAAATTCACCACTGGCGCCCTGTGCTCTTCACAGATGAAAGCAGGTTCACACTGAGCACATGTGACAGATGTGACAGAGTCTGGAGGCGCCGTGGAGAACATTCTGCTGCCTGCAACATCCTCCAGCATGACTGGTTTGGCGGTGGGTCAGTCATGGTGTGGGGTGGCATTTCTTTGGGGGGCCGCACAGCCCTCCATGTGCCTGCCAGAGGGAGCCTGACTGCCATTAGGTACCGAGATGAGATCCTCAGACCCCTTGTGAGACCATATGCTGGTGTGGTTGGCCCTGGGTTCCTCCTAATGCAAGACAATGCTAGACCTCATGTGGCTGGAGTGTGTCAGCAGTTCCTGCAAGAGGAAGGCATTGATGCTATGGACTGGCCCGCCCGTTCCCCAGACCTGAATCCAATTGAGCACATCTGGGATATCATGTCTCGCTCCATCCACCAACGCCACGTTGCACCACAGACTGTCCAGGAGTTGGCGGATGCTTTAATCCAGGTCTGGGAGATGATCCCTCAGGAGACCATCCGCCACCTCATCAGGAGCATGCCCAGGCGTTGTAGGGAGGTCATACAGGCACGTGGAGGCCACACACACTACTGAGCCTCATTTTGACTTGTTTTAAGGACATTACATCAAAGTTGGATCAGCCTGTAGTGTGGTTTTCCACTTTAATTTTGAGTGTGACTCCAAATCCAGACCTCCATGGGTTGATACATTTGATTTCCATTGATAATTGTTGTGTGATTTTGTTGTCAGCACATTCAACTATGTAAAGAAAAAAGTATTTAATAAGAATATTTCATTCATTCAGATCTAGGATGTGTTATTTTAGTGTTCCCTTTATTTTTTTGAGCAGTGTACATACGAAATATATACGAAAAAAACAAGGGAAAACAATATTTAAGACACAAGACACAACACACTTCCGACTGATACGCCGTCTTGGAAACGTACTTTGCGTGAAGCAAACTAAGGTTTGTGTGCTCTGATTGCACAGTGCTAAGAGCAGCATGCAGCATTGAACTAGTTCTCACACAGTGCTCTAGCTTGACCCTTTATAATGTACAGTCTGTGGTTCTACCACACAGTGAATGAAAAAACATCTAGTGTCCATGTCCTCCCACAGCTGTGTATTATGTGACTCCTTGCCGTTTGCAGTGAGACACACTGTGAGCCACATTGGCTATTAGGTCAATGGACCACTTATAACAACAACAGGACATAATTACATGTTCTAGAACTTCACATCTTGCCCAAAAGGCAGCCATTATGCTGTTGCCATGCTAACATACCAGAGCCATTATACTCTCAAATAGACTTCACTCTTATGTGTTGCATCTCATGCCCATCCTCCAGAATCTCACCATCTGGCATACTGTATACCAACATGACCACTGTGTACTAGCAGTAAACATATGTTTTGAAATGCAGATATTCAGAAAATTGCTTCAACGGTCTGTTTAATTCCGAAATCCATATGGAATCCTGAGTATGGAGTCATTACGAGGGTACTCATCATGTGAACGTGCTTGGTGCTGTCTTTTTGACTGTAGCAATCACACTATGTAAATTAGCATTAGTTTGAAAGTACAGTTTGTGCTAGTACCTTGTGGATATTGCACAGTACGTTGTTGTTCATTCCTAATGAAAACCGTTTACCCCCCATATTTGTCTGTCCGTACAGTAGATGAATGTATCCTCCTGTATACATTGTATGTATGACGACTGTCTTTAAAGACCATGGCTATGGCAGTTGTGTAAAGAAGATACGACTGATCCATCATAATGGAGATTGACATGGAAGGGTTTGAGGGTGAATGGGTAACACCGCAGGTGTAGATGGTGACACTGCCCCTTTGCACTCTGGTGCACAGCAATGGCCTGAGAGCAAATGGATTGAGAGTGACTTTAGAGTGATTCTAATGTCTCATGTCCTTGATTGAAGGCACCAATAGGGAGCAAGCTAGAAGCTTTTATCCACAGGAGCTAAAGGTCAAGTTGATCCGCTTAAAGGTGTAGTGGAGCACTAAATTGGACTGGAGTGGAGCCATTTCTTGTTTCAGGAGTATGTAGAGGGCAGGTTGTCCTGACTTTAACCCCCTAGAGTTGATATCCTCGCCCCGGGATTTAATTAGCATAATAATACAAAAAATCCCTATCAAAATCCGTCTGTTTAAGCAACACCCTCAACATGCCCCTGTTGTGAATTCAGATAAGCTGGCTCTGACACATGTTGAATGGCAAATAAACAGCTGGAGTTGAGCTGGTCACAGGTTGTACAAATTGTCAAAGGAAGTTAGGAAATATTCCAACTTATCAAATCTAATCAAATCTTATTGGTCACACACACGTGATTAGCAGATGTTATTGCGGGTGTAGCGAAATGATTGTGCTTCTAGCTCTGATAGTGCAGTAATATCTAACTATCTAACTACAAATTACACAACATATACCCAATACACACAAATCTAAGTAGAAATGAATTAAGACTATATACATATGGACGAGCGATGTCAGAGCGGAACGGACTGAGAAACAGTAGAATAGTATGGAAAAACAGCATATACATATGAGATGAGTAATGCAAGATATGTAAGCATTATTAAGTGACTGAGATACCGTAGAATAGTATAGAATACAGTATATACATATGAGATGAGTGATGCAAGATATGTAAACATTATTAAGTGACTAAGATACTGTAGAATAAAATAGAATACAGTATATACATGTGAGATGAGTAATGCCAGATATGCAGACATTATTAAAGTGACTAGTGTTCCATTCCTTAAAGTGACCAGTGATTCCAGGTCAATGCCTATAGGCATCAGCCTCTAATGTGCTAGTGATGGCTGTTTAACAGTCTGATGGCCTTGAGATAGAAGCTGTTTTTCAGTCTCTCGGTCCCAGCTTTGATGCAGCTGTACTGACCTCGCCTTCTGGATGATAACGGGGTGAACAGGCAGTGGCTCGGGTGGTTGATGTCCTTGATCTTTTTGGCCTTCCTGTGACATTGGGTGCTGTAGGTGTCATGGAGGGCAGGTAGGGCAGGTAGTTTGTAATACATTGGGCAGACCGCACCACCCTCTGGAGAGCCTTGAGGTTGCGGGCGGTGCAGTTGCCGTACCAGGCGTTGATACAGCCCGACAGGATGCTTTCAAATGTGTGAGGGTTTTAGGTGACAAGCCAAATTTCTTTAGCCTCCTGAGGTTGAACAGGCTCTGTTGCGCCTTCTTCACCACACTGTCTGTGTGAATGGTCCATTTCAGTTTGTCAGTGATGTGTACACCAAGGAACAATTAGAAACACTGGTGATGTGGACACTGATGTTTGTCATTTTCCAGGAGTTGTGCTTGGTTAACAGTCTGTGTTATAAGATTCCAATTCATGTGTAGTGTGTAATTATTATTATTTATTTTTTTGGGGGGGTGGGTTTATTTCTTGTCATAGCCAATAAGACCATGCTTTTAATGTACAGTCCAGAATATTGAGGAGAAACCCATTAGGAGAAACTGTTTCAATGTTGGATACATGAGAAAGCCTTCTCCCGCTTTTGTCAGGATCAGTTGATTTGATAATGGCAGTTGCGAGTATCTGTACCAGAAGCCACCACACCTGAATGGAGAAGCTTGAGCTCTCACTGCCTTGCTATCCTGTATCTCTCTACTACTCTGTTATAGCATCAACTTTGCACTCCTTTTTTAATTTTCTACAATTTTCTTTATTTTTTCTGTTGAAGCGAGGGAGAGGAAGAGGACGACTTCATGACCTGCTTTGACATAATGACCAGTTACTAAAACAAACTGCAAGGTTACATTTCCTTACCAAATCAAGTATGGTAGTGAAGGATAGTGCTAAACCCTGATGGAAATAGGATGATGATCAAGAGTTGTCAGGCGTGTTCGTACTTGAGGTGAAGTCAGGTGCAGGAGAGCAGAGAATTGTGAACAGGCGCACACTTTATTACAGCAGGAGAGATATACAGACGGACGCAGCTGTGTCAAAAACATCCTCCAGCCAACAAGGCAAAGATCGTACCCCTCCCACTCCACGAGGTACTGAAGACCCCCCCCACCCGACGCCTCGAATCCAAGATGGAACGGACGGAGTACGCCGGGGCCCACTCGATTACCAGAGGGGGCGGAGGAACCTCCCGTACCTCAGACTCCTGGAGCGGACCAACCACCACCGGCCTGAGGAGAGACACATGGAACGAGGGGTTAATATGGTAATCAGGGGGAAGCGGTAACCTGTAACATACCTAGTTCACTCTCCTCAGGACTTTGAATGGCCCCACAAACCGCGGACCCAGCTTCCAGCAGGGCAGACAGAGGGGCAGGTTTCGGGTCGAGAGCCAGACCCAGTCCCCCGGTGCGAACACAGGGGCCTCACTGCGGTGACGGTCAGACCAGACCAGCGCAGCCTGCTGAAGGTGACCATGGGTGAAGGTGACCATGACCACACCTGAACCAATCGTCCACCGCAGGAGCCTGAGTCTGACTGATGCCATGGTGCCAGAACCAGCTGGTACCCCAATACACTGAAAGGGGGAGAGGTTAGTGGAGGAGTGGAGGAGCAAGTTCTACGCCATCTCTGCCCAGGGCACGAACGCCACTCACTCCCCCGTCCGGTCCTGGCAATAGGACCGCAGAAACCTGCCCACATCCTGGTTCACTCTCTCCACCTGCCCATTACTCTCGGGGTGAAAACGTGAGGTAAGGCTGATCGAGACCCCCAAACGTTCTATGAATGCCCTCCAGACTCTCGGAGTGAACTGAGGACCTCGATCAGACACTATATCCTCAGGCACCCTGTAGTGCCGAAAGACGTGTGTAAACAGGGCCTCCGCAGTTTGTAGGGCCGTAGGGAGACCGGGCAGAGGGAGGAGACGACAGGATTTAGAAAAACAATCCCCAACGACCAGGATCGTGGTGTTACCCTATGAAGGAGGGAGATCCGTCAGAAAATCCACTGACAGGTGTGACCAAGGCCGTTGTGTAACGGGTAAGGGATGTAGCTTACCTCTGGGAAGGTGTCTAGGAGCCTTACACTGGGCCCACACCGAGCAGGAGGAAACATAAACCCTCACGTCCTTAGCCAAGGTAGGCCACCAGTACTTCCCAGTCAGACAGCGCACCGTCCGACCGATCCCCGGATGACCAGAGGAGGGAGATGTGTGGGCCCAATAGATCAACTGGTCACGGACAGCAGACGGAACATACCAACGCCCGACGGGACACTGGAGTGTAGCGGGCTCAGTACGCAACGCCTGCTCTATGTCCGCGTCCAGTTCCCACACGACCAGCGCTACCAGGCAGGAGGTCGGGAGAATGGGAGTCTGATCCATGGGCTGCACCTCTGTGTCATACAGCCGGGACAGTGCATCTGCCTTCACATTCTGGGAACCTGGTCTGTAGGACAGGGTAAACACAAAACGGGTAAAGAACATGGCCCATCTTGCCTGACGAGGATTCAGTCTCCTCGCTGTCCGGATGTACTCCAGGTTGCGGTGGTCAGTCCAGATGAGGAAAGGGTGTTTAGCCCCCTTAAGCCAATGTCTCCACGCCTTCAAAGCCTTAACCACAGCCAACAGCTCCCAGTCCGCCCACATCATAGTTCCACTCTGCCGCGCTGAGCTTCTTCAAGAAGAAAACACAGGGGTGGAGCTTTGGTGGCGTGCCCGAGCGCTGAGAGAGCACGGCTCCTATCCCAGCCTCGGACACGTCCACCTCCACTATGAACGCCAAAGAGGGATCTGGATGGGCCAGCATAGGAGCCGAGGTACACAGAGCTCTCAGGTGCCCAAAAGCCCTGTCCGCCTCAACCGACCACTGCAGACGTACAGGACCCCCCTTCAGCAGTGGGGTAATAGGAGCAGCCACCTGGCCAAAACCCCAGATAAATCTCCGGTAGTAATTAGCAAACCCTAAAAATTGCTGCACCTCCTTTACCGTGGTGGGAGTCGGCCAATTACGCACGGCTGCAATGCGGCCACTCTCCATCTCCACCCCTGATGTGGAAATGCGATACCCTAGGAAGGAGACGGCTGCTGAAAGAACAAGCATTTCTCAGCCTTGACGTACAGGTCATGCTCCAACAGTCGTCGAAGTACCTTGCACACCAAGGACACATGCTCGGCGTGTGTAGCGGTGTATATCAGAATGTCATCGATATACACCACTACACCCTGCCCGTGCAGGTCCCTAAAAATCTAATCTACAAAGGATTGGAAGACTGATGGAGCATTCATCAACCTGTACGGGTCTTCCACTCGTCTCCCGGATATGCACCAGGTTTTACGCACTCATGAGACCCAGTTTAGTGAAGAAGCGCGCCCCATGCATTGACTCAATCGTTGTGGCGAAAATAGGTAGCGGGTAGCTGTACCTCACCGTAATTTGATTGAGACCTTGATAGTCAATGCACAGGGGCATACCTCCATCCTTCTTATTCACAAAAAAGAAACTTGAGGAGACGGGTGAAGTGGAGGACCGAATGAACCCCTGAAGCAGGGATTCGAAGACATACAGTGCCTTGCGAAAGTATTCGGCCCCCTTGAACTTTGCGACCTTTTGCCACATTTCAGGCTTCAAACATAAAGATATAAAACTGTATTTTTTTGTGAAGAATCAACAACAAGTGGGACACAATCATGAAGTGGAACGACATTTATTGGATATTTCAAACTTTTTTAACAAATCAAAAACTGAAAAATTGGCCGTGCAAAATTATTCAGCCCCCTTAAATTAATACTTTGTAGCGCCACCTTTTGCTGTGATTACAGCTGTAAGTCGCTTGGGGTATGTCTCTATCAGTTTTGCACATCGAGAGACTGACATTTTTTCCCATTCCGCCTTGCAAAACAGCTCGAGCTCAGTGAGGTTGGATGGAGAGCATTTGTGATCAGCAGTTTTCAGTTCTTTCCACAGATTCTCGATTGGATTCAGGTCTGGACTTTGACTTGGCCATTCTAACACCTGGATATGTTTATTTTTGAACCATTCCATTGTAGATTTTGCTTTATGTTTTGGATCATTGTCTTGTTGGAAGACAAATCTCCGTCCCAGTCTCAGGTCTTTTGCAGACTCCATCAGGTTTTCTTCCAGAATGGTCCTGTATTTGGCTCCATCCATCTTCCCATCAATTTTAACCATCTTCCCTGTCCCTGCTGAAGAAAAGCAGGCCCAAACCATGATGCTGCCACCACCATGTTTGACAGTGGGGATGGTGTGTTCAGGGTGATGAGCTGTGTTGCTTTTACGCCAAACATAACGTTTTGCATTGTTGCCAAAAAGTTCAATTTTGGTTTCATCTGACCAGAGCACCTTCTTCCACATGTTTGGTTTGTCTCCCAGGTGGCTTGTGGCAAACTTTAACCAACACTTTTTATTGATATCTTTAAGAAATGGCTTTCTTCTTGCCACTCTTCCATAAAGGCCAGATTTGTGCAATATACGACTGATTGTTGTCCTATGGACAGAGTCTCCCACCTCAGCTGTAGATCTCTGCAGTTCATCCAGAGTGATCATGGGCCTCTTGGCTGCATCTCTGATCAGTCTTCTCCTTGTATGAGCTGAAAGTTTAGAGGGACGGCCAGGTCTTGGTAGATTTGCAGTGGTCTGATACTCCTTCCATTTCAGTATTATCGCTTGCACAGTGCTCCTTGGGATGTTTAAAGCTTGGGAAATCTTTTTGTATCCAAATCCGGCTTTAAACTTCTTCACAACAGTATCTCGGACCTGCCTGGTGTGTTCCTTGTTCTTCATGATGCTCTCTGCGCTTTTAACGGACCTCTGAGACTATCACAGTGCAGGTGCATTTATACGGAGACTTGATTACACACAGGTGGATTGTATTTATCATCATTAGTCATTTAGGTCAACATTGGATCATTCAGAGATCCTCACTGAACTTCTGGAGAGAGTTTGCTGCACTGAAAGTAAAGGGGCTGAATAATTTTGCACGGCCAATTTTTCAGTTTTTGATTTGTTAAAAAAGTTTGAAATATCCAATAAATGTCGTTCCACTTCATGATTGTGTCCCACTTGTTGTTGATTCTTCACAAAAAAATACAGTTTTATATCTTTATGTTTGGAGCCTGAAATGTGGAAAAAGGTCGCAAAGTTCAAGGGGGCCGAATACTTTCGCAAGGCACTGTATGTCTCCATAGCCGCTGTCTCCGCTTGCGACGGGGGATACACATGACTCCTGGGAAATGTAGCGTCTACCAGGAGATTTATCGCACAATCCTCACGTTGATGGGGTGGTAATTGAGTCGCCTTCTTCTTACAGAAGGCGAGAGCCAAATCGGCATATTCTCGGTGGATACGCACGGTGGAGACCTGGTCTGGACTTTCCACCACAGTAGCACCCAAGGAAACCCCTACACACCTCCCCGAGCACTCTCGCGACCACCCCGTGAGAGCCCTCTGTCGCCAGGAAATGGTGACGAGCCAACCAGGGAAGGCCTAGTACCATGGGAAACGCAGGAGAGTCAATGAGGAAGAGACTGATTCTCTACTCGTGACCTGCTGTGTCTCCATGACCAGAGAGATGGTGGCTTCCCTGATTAGCCCGGACCCTAATGGTCGACTATCCAGAACGTGCACCGGAAACGGTCTAACCACAGGAATGATGGGGATCCCTAAACTAAGGGCGAACACTCTGTCTATAAACTCCCAGCTGCACCTGAATCGACTAGCGCCTTATGCTGGGAATGCGGGGAAAACTCAGGGAACCAAACGGGTACAAACAGGTGGACAACAGAGGACTCTGGATGAGAGGGGTGCAGACTCACCTGGGGTGACGCCAGAGTGCCCTGCCTGCTGCCTCGACTCCCAGAGTAACAACCCGGCACCGACCTGCAGTGTGCCCTCTGTGACCACAGATGGTGCACGTGAAGGCCCCTCCTCCAGGCCAACTCTCGTCGGACGTCCTCGCGCAGGCTGCATCAGTAGTGGTCGATGAGGGCCCTGACGTTCCATCTCGCTCCGGCGGCCAAGGTCAAATCCAGCGTGAACTCTTGTGCGCTCCTCGTCCCCTGCCTCAAATGGAAGAGCCGTTCCCCCGCCACTCTCCCTTCGGGCAGATGGTCGAAGACGGCCCAGAAGCGGTGAACTCCTCGAAGTGGTCCAACGCCGCGTCTCCCTCTCCCCACACGCTGTTTGCATGAGACGAGGGCGGACACTCTCTCCCTTCCCGAAGGAGCTGGGTGAACGGTGGCCAGGTAAAGGTCCAGTTGTAAAAGGAACCCCTGACACTGTGCTGTCGTCCCATCACACTCCCTGGGAAGGGAGAGACGCATCCCACTGGGGACTGGACCCGGACGGGACGAGTAGAGGTAACCCCGGTTGGGCTGGTCGAGGCGCTGGAGAGACTTCCTGTCTCTTCCAGCGGTCCATGGTTTGGACCACGCGATCCATCATGGCACCGAGATGATGCAGCATTGTCGCGTTTTCCTGGACGCGCTCCTCGACTCCTCTGACCAGGGTACCTGCTCCTGCTGACTCCATGGTTGGTGTGAAATTCTGTCAGGCGTGTTCGTACTTGAGGTGAAGTCAGGTGCAGAAGAGCAGAGAATTGTGAACAGGCACACACTTTATTACAGCAGGAGAGATATACAGACGGACACAGCTGCGTCAAACACCTCCTCCAGCCAACAAGGCAAAGGGTATAGCGTGCAAAATAGTCACACAACATAAACATATAACAATACAAATAACCTTTGTGAAAACACAGAAAATAACAAACGCTTTGCCTAGTGAGTACAACACGTAACACACAAATAATTTCACACAAAGACATGAGGGGGAACAGAGGAATAAATACATGTAGTGTGATTGGGGAATGCAAACCAGGTGTGAATGGAACAAGACAAAACAAATGGATAATAGAAAAATGGAGCGGCGATGGCTAGCAAGCCGGTAAAGGTCGACCGCCGAACGCCGCCCGAACGAGGAGAGGGGCAGACTTCGGCGGAAGTCGTGACAAGATTTGAAAACAATTACCATAATATTGATGATGAAGATGAAGAGGAGGATGATAATTATGATTAAGATGTTGAAATGATTTAGCCAAATACAAGAAACACAAGCTAAACCAGCAATGCCAAACGTAGCTCATTAGTAAGGAAAGAACAAATATTGAATCAACCTGTTGACCTTGACTTTCTCCCATGACCAGTCAAATTAAAACTGTTTTGTTACAGTCAAACTATTTTATAACAGCCTGCAAGAGCACCTTTCAATATCTAGAGGTTAGTATTGAGAAGGCCACGAATAACTGTTGCATTCTAATGCAATTCAACCTCTCTCCATATCAAACATTTGTGACTCAAGCGCTTGTTCATTCATTTCCACTTCTTGGCTGGATTTATTGTCCCTTATTAGTGGGGAAAATGTCCAGGAATGTTTCCTTTCATCATTCAGCTTCCTGGTGCTTTCTTTCTTACATAACACAGCTGACAGGGTGATAATTAACAAGCTGAGGGAAGTCAGCAGGGTCCCTGGGGTGGCCCCAACCAGACAGGGATGGCTGCTCACCCTTCTGTATGAACCATTGCCACGGTTTCATTCATCATCCCCACCTGTAAAGGGTCATGGGTTTATTTTTACCGGTCTACGAACATGATGTTACCGATTGCCCTCTTGATTATGCACATTCCCCAAAGGAGTGGTTATATGTTTCAATGTAGCTATTTACTGATACATCTAAAAAACTGTTCAGTATCTTACCTGACTTTTACTGTCAGGAAAATGAAGATCCACTATACATTTTATGATCTGCTGCATGCTGAATAAGATGTTTAGCTCAGCTAGTCTAATGGCTAGCCATTCATATACTGTGCCTTGCAATCAACCCCTGCAAGATCCTTCTTATTACCACCCTCATGTCATCACTTTCTCATGGAGGATGATTAGAGAATAACAAAGTCGTCCTTGCTTTTAGCATGGTACTGACAATTTCCTTCCTACTGGTATGATGAGCATTACAATAGAAAGTTCCCATAAAGAAACATATCTTGGAGCAAATAACTGTAGCTGTCCATCAGCCACAGAACACCCCCTAACATCCCATAATTATCCCTCTGGATGACAGGAGCTGATAAGGAAGAGACCATTGGCCAGGAGGAGAGCGGAGTGAAGTAGCACTTAGAGATGCGTAGAGAGGCGCCCAAGGCCAGGGGTCAGTTCAAGAGCACCACACAACCACAGGGAGGAGATGAACCACAGACCCCGGGAGAGACTGTCTCTAACAACATGTGAACCTCTCCAACAGAGTCCTGTATCTGTGTCTGCTTTCACAATCTCAGCACCTTGGTTGGTATACTTTCACTTTTAAGCTTTTGGCTTTCACCATCAAAGAGTACGGTACAAATATAAATATTTTTTTCTGTTAAATGCACAACGCAAGATGATGATAGAAAAATCTATTATCTATTGATGTCTTTTCTAGGAATGTAGAAACCTGTTATTAGGTGCCAAGACTTGACCAATGTGTGCAGGGAAAAACAAAGAAAAACTGTGTAAGAATGTGGACCAGGTAATGAAACTGCATACAGAGAAGGAATCATACAAGAGTATAATATCTGTGCAAATGTTGAACATCGTGGATGGTAATACTTCATAGTATGCCCCATGGTGGTTAAAATTACATCTCTCTCTCTTACAACCCAGAAGCAAACTGGAAAAAAAGTCTTATGAACAGAGTAAATGCTGTTTGTGTGGAGAGAAAATAATGTTATCCAAGCACCGCTCGCAGCTCAAAAACGAATTCAGTCATTCTCAATGTTGAATCATTCTCAATGTTGAATCATTCTCAATGTTGAACCATTCTCAATGTTGAACCATTCTCAATGTTGAATCATTCTCAATGTTGAATCATTCTAAATGTTGAATCATTCTCAATATGGTGCTACTGTACCAGGAGCTCTGCTTGAGGTCCATTTGCTTTTCACGCTTTTCACGTTCGGATGAAAAGTGTGCCCAAAGTAAACTGCCTGCTACTCAGGCTCAGAAGCTAGGATATGTTATGAATCTACATAGTGTTAGTAGATTTGGATAGGAAACACTCTGAAGTTTCTAAAACTGTTTGAATGATGTCTGTGAGTATAACAGAACCTATTTGGCAGGCGAAACCCAGAGGACAAACCATCCAGGAATTTTATTTTTGAGGTCACTCTCTTTTCAATGGGTTTTCTATGGGGATCTAGATTTCTAAGGCACTTGCTTGCAGTTCCTATTGCTTCCACTGGATGTCAAGAGTCTTTAGAAATTGGTTGATGTTTTTCCTTTGAGAAATGAAGAAGTAGGGCTGTTCAGAACAAGGGTCGAGTCTAGTGTACTGTTGTGGTTGGGGCGCGTGACCTGAAAGCTCGCACCACATTGTTTTTATCCGCTAGTGAACGCAGTTTATCCCGTCTTAAATTGTATCGATTATTTACGTTAAAAAATACATAAAGTTGTTGTATTAGGAAAGTTGTTTGAAATGTTTGGACAGAGATTGCAGGTAATTTATTAGATATTTTGTAGTCATGTTGTGCGAGTTGGAACCTGTGTTTTTCTGGATCAAACACGCCAAATAAATTGACATTTTGGAGATGTATTGACGGAATTAATCGAACAAAAGGACCATTTGTGATGTTTATGGGACAATTTGGAGTGCCAACAGAAGAAGCTCGTCAAAGGTAAGGCATGAATTATATCATTATTTCTGAGTTTTGTGTCGCGCCTGGCGGGATGAAATATGATTGTCTGTGTTTGTTTGATGGGGTGCTGTCCGCAGATAATCGCATGGTTTGCTTTCGCCATAAAGCCTTTTTGAAATCCATCGTGGCTCGATTAACAAGAAGTCAAGCTTTAATTTGACATACTGTTTGTGTATTTTCAAGAATGTTAAATATTTACAATTCTGTAGTTTGAATTTGGTGCCCTGCACTTTCACTGGATGTTGGTCAGGTGGGACGGTAACGTCCTATCTAGCCTAGAGAGGTTTTTAATCTACTCCATCAGCCGACTCTCTCTCTGTCTATATGCGGTAGCAAATGAGCTTGGGGACAACTGAAATGTTGTGAAAAAGTATTGACTTGAATAACAAGCCTAACCGTCATCTAATATACTTATATAAAACTCCCTAATGTATGCATCTCTCTGCTATTATAGGTGTGATTGCAGGTCACTAACAATAACTGTTGTGCTGGGGACATAGTGTCAACACTTGTCTGGCACTTTTAGCACAGTTTCAGGCTGGTGCAGCACAGTCACTTAGTATGAGCAGAGTAATTGGACCTTTTTCCCTGAGTGGAGAGCATCGCTTTGATTTATCTCCAGGTGACAGTGAGAAACCTAGCAACAGACTGTTCCAGATATAGCCTATTGCTGCTTCTCTCTGTATCTGTCCAGAGCCTTCTGGGTCATAGCATGATGCTGCTCTCTGCATCTCACCAGAGTCTGTCTGGGTCTGGACACACATGCATTTAGACACAAACACACTCTTGGACACAAATACACACAGACACTTAATAATTTTAAAGGAAACTTCCTTAATTTTGTTAACAAGTAGTTATGTGTGTGGCAACATCTACACTTTTTTCCAACAGATATTATCAATACATCCTTTCCAATAAGGCATGACATAAGGTATAGATACAACATCCTGCTGAAACAAGGTTCATATTGCTCTGTTGTTGATTGGAGCAAAAGATAAACAAATATTTCCTACTGATGAGTCAACAGGGTCAATAGAATGTAGGCTCTGGGGGTCAGGTTTTGAATCGTTCCTGAATAATAGAGCAACACCTGAGGGAATGGCATCTAAAACAATTGCAAAATCTTTAGGTGTTACAGGGACCTTGTAAAGTGAAAAACAACATGAAGTTAAGGCCACCAAAAGTAGAGAAGACATGATGAGGAATAAAATTCCAGATAGAAGTGGGTCTTCTTAGGAATTGTCTCATCCAATTTATCTTAAAAGTATTATTTAAAGTAGTCAGTCAGAAATAAGTCCAGAAAATTCAGTCCACCATTCTCATAAGTGTTCATTACAACAGTTTTCCTAATGTAATGGGTACGGTTTCTCCACAGAAAGTTGAAAAGCATCTGGTCTATCTCCATGCTTATTTTACTGTGAAGAGATAAAGATAGAGCGCCATATGTTAGTCCAGAGATACCTTCAGCCTTGGTTATTAGGACTCTACCTTTTAAATATAAGTCCACCAAAAAATACTAGGATGGAAGCAAATGTGATTATAATGTCTTAACGAATCATGCAAAAAAGAATACAGTTGACAGGAATATATTAGTTAATGTAGAGACAAACTATTATGCATATTTTTTTTATCATAAAGTTAATTTACAAAAATCGCAATATAACAAGCCAGCTGACAAGCTGGCTAGCTTTATGTGTGTTGTGACATGAGTATGAAGTTGTAATTCTGGTTGTTTCATGTTTTAGGGACTCCTGAAACAACCAGCAAATCAGGCTGTCGTCTTGTGTAACAATGGATGTAAATAATCTAGCTAGCTAAAGCATTTACTTTAAATTGAATGTACAATTTTGTAAGCTTGTCTTGCTGATATTTGACACGCAATGCAGATAGACAAAATAACGTAGCTAGCTATGTTCTTGCTTATTGTGCAGTGGAGGATAAAAATACCTGTATGCCTAAGGAAGTGTAGCTATCTAGCCGATCTGTGTATGGACCCAAACGTTTGGTATACATATTAGTTCAGAACCTAGCTATGATAGCCAGTTGTATCAACTTCAAAACAGTCTGAAAGACATAAATGAAGCCTATGGATTGAGTAGAATATAATATAACTTTTTGCCAAGGATGCAAGTCGTATCTACATGTAGTTATTACCACGCATGAGATCCCCACATTGTAGCCTGTACATTTAAGATATTCACTGATCTCTACCTTGGAAAATAATGGTGCAGTTCAGGTATGAATGTCTTTGAGATTGTTTTTCAGTCATATCCAATACCAGGAGTATCAAATTCCAGTCTTTGAATGATGCTGTTTCTACATTTTTGTGTTACAATTATACACTTCAACAGTGTTTACCAATCTTGGTCCTGGGCTCATCAATGGTTACACATTTTTATTTTACCTTTATTTAACTAGGCAAGTCAGTTAAGAACAAATTCTTATTTTCAATGACAGCCTAGGAACAGTGGGTTAACTGCCTGTTCAGGGGCAGAACGACAGATTTGTACCTTGTCAGCTTGGGGATTTGAACTTGCAAACCTTTCGGTTACTAGCCCAACACTCTAACCACTAGGCTACCCTGCCGCCCCACACTAATAGACTACAAACAGGATTTAACTAGTTAAAGGCTGATTTGTAATTCATATATACAGAAATATAATTTCAAAAACAGCATACTACACTTCCTATGCATCATTTAAATAATCTAAAACCAGTTCATCTCAATATCTAATGCCCTTCATCTGCATTGATCTGAAACCGGATAGGTGTAGTATTTCATCAAATGAGAGACTTAATTTCAACCAATAGAGAATGTGAAACACTTTATTGAAAGAAGTTCATGATCCAAGTGTGATAAATACAAGTTCAATCTGTACTTCAATGCACATCCGTTGTGCATGATAAAAACAGAGGAAGAAAGAGGTGGCGAGAGAGGTGTAAAAGACAGAAAGGGAAAGAGGTAAGAACACAGGAGCAGGGAAGGCAGCATACGATTAGAGAGGAGAGAGACTTGAGAAAATAAGGTAGTTAAAGACACAGTGTTAAAGACACAACAGGAATCTGTGTGTGCGGCCTCACCTGGTGTCCACACCACAGTAACTGGCTGCAGAGTACTTTATGCTGAAAAAGATGAACGGACACACAAGTACAAACAACATAGCGTAGTTCCAGAAATAATGAAGTGTCTTACTATTCTCCATGGTTGGCCCTCTTGCCTATTATTTGAAGGTGGAAGGAGCCACAGTCATACACCTGAGCCTGCTTGTTGCACAACACAATCCATCAATCAGATTGATACGTGAGTGTGTAGGTGTGGGTATAGTGTCTAATTGTTCTACATTTTTTCAACGTGGGCGATTTAAAATAGCCTGTTTTGTTTTTGTGCAGACATCACACCCTTACCTAAACAGCACCCTCACCTGAGAAGTAGAAATCAAAGGGAGACAAACTGGAAATTGAATAACTGCAGTTGACATAGCTAAGTAAAAGGAAGAATTATCTTATTGCAATGTGAATGGCTCTTAAAAGAGCCTTTGGTTGTGCATAGTGTAGTCTATGGTGTTGCCAGCAAACAGCACCCTATTCGAAGAAGTAGGAAGTGAAGATCTCCCGCACACGGATTGCCTCTCTTGCTGCGTTGTTGGACCCCATCCATGAAACATCCTGTAGAGCAGCAATCTTCTCCTCTGGCACACGGCAGCGAGCTGCAGATTCCCTCCTGGTCCTCGTGTCCATCCTCATGAAGTTATGCAGGACACAGGTAGCCTTCACACATCTGAATTCCTCCAGGAGGCAGTCCCAGATGGCCCTGGTCACCCAACCTTGCAGTGAACTACACGTTAACTGTAGGCAGGAATCTTCAGCTACAAGGTATCTGTAGGAATATGGAAGACAATGTGATTATTAGACTTTTACGTCACCAGGTCAATGTGGATTACTAAAGCCATAACATTGGATTGATAGATGCATGGGCACACATGTGCATGTGTAGCATGTAACAATAACAGGATCATATCAAGGATAGCATCACAAATGAATACATAAATACCACTTGAAGCTTGATGATGAGTTGATCATTTGAATCAGCTGCGCAGTGCCGAGGCAAAAACAAAAATGTGCACCTCTTTGAGTCCCCGGGACCAGGACTGAGAACCCCTGCTCTTCATTGAGACCTCTTCATATGTAGACAGGCTTTCATAGCTCTCTTTATCTGAGGACAGAAAACCTCACAAGAAACAGACTTCATGATAGTCATATTACATTACAGGGTGGCAGGGTAGCCTAGTGGTCAGAGCGTTGGACTAGTAACCGGAAGGTTGCAAGTTCAAATCCCCGAGCTGGTAAGGTACAAATCTGTTGTTCTGCCCCTGAACAGGCAGTTAACCCACTGTTCCTAGGCCGTCATTGAAAATAAGAATTTGTTCTTAACTGACTTGCCTAGTTAAATAAAGGTAACATTTTAAAATAAATAAAAACATAGCACTGAATATTATGTTATTATTATCTCCATCCTCACTTCTAGGGACAGGAACTACACAAAAGTACCTGCCCTATCCAAAATAGCCTACTCTCTCACTGACAGTTGGGGCTGCGATCTTATCACCCTCCTCCATGGCTCCATGGCTAGCTACCTACAAATGCATTTGGAGTTTGTTTTTTACAGTGATGAATACATCAAGATAGCTAACGTAAACTCACCCCATTCCATACAAATGTGCGCAACCGCAACATTCAAACGAGGCTACAAAGGCTGTGTTGACTTCAAAATCGGGGGTGTGAAGTAGGTTTCTATTCAAGGGTTGATCGACATGGTAATGGCTCTATAGTATTGGAGAAAAGTTGAAAAAACTCTGTTACATCTTGACGTGTCATGTCGTAACGTACAGCACGCATAAAGCAACTATTTCTGTCTTACAATCTCTCTCCACCAGGTGTAGCACTTCTCTCATCCTTTAGAAACAAGAAATGGACAGTGACGGGGGTAAGGGGGGATACCTAGTCATTTTTTGCGTCATCATTGCATGCGATCATCATTCTCAAAGCCGCTGTTTACTTCTAAGATCACTTTAGCACCGCCCTAAAAACCCGATTCAAATTCGACACAAATCTTCAAATAGGTATGTAATTACACATTATATAAACTCCTTATAGTGTTTTATTTACATTTTAAAGGCGATAAGATGGACAGATCGAGTGAAAAAAAGCAATTTTCCCACACGACATCTCTCCTCACTATCACGCATTAGTTTCACTTCCCCACCCGCCATTTAAAAAAAGATCAGATGGGGCTCATTGAATGCTTGAATTATGCAGAAACGGGCAGCGTTTAGGTCATGTCATTTATTTTGTTGGAAAGGGGAGAAATTGTACTTTACAGTGGTATTGACATTACAGTTGATCAGGAAGTATTACGTTTATGGGGTGCTAAAATAAGGGCAATTGTACGGACCAAGGCGATGTACGAGTTTACGTTAGCTAATATGAAGTTAGGTAGATGGTGATATTTCATTCACTTAGCTAGCCATCTATACAGTATGTTAAGTTGGCTAGATAGCTAGCTAGCCAACTAGCTAGCTCATTTAGCAGCTCATTTGAGTTAGGCTGCACTGTTGTTAGTTAGCTAATAATACATATTTTTATTTTTCATTTTCGAAATGTATTTACTTACTTCAATAGGTTCTCCCAGCCATGTGGACAACTGGAAACAGGGCAGCAAAGTTTTTTTGTCACTAAAGCGTTTTCGAGGGTATCACTATTGAACTATGTACCCATTTAATAACCAGACCTTCATACAAACTTGCTATGCCGAATTCTTGACACACAATCGAACATGCTGCTGGATGATGCCATATACTGCCAGCACGCCCGCAAGTGATTTACCGCTATCAAGTGTACATTCACCGTCAGTCTAAATCATTTCTCAAAATCATCAGGGTTCTATTCTGGCCAAGAAGAGGAGATACCACAACACTACACGGGTCTTACAATGTGTGAGGGTAATTCTGTTCCTCTGACCTACCCCAATTACATACTCTAACATGTAAAACAATAGGTCAGTTGCTTTCTTTCATCTAGTAACTGATGTACATCATTACATGTAAAAGCCCACTGTTCAGTAAAGACTTTATTAAGCAATTGATCAATCAAACTGTTCTTAACTGCTTAAAGATTGGTGGTACATTAACTTTTTATTTCATATTTAGAATGACGGAGGGATCACAAGACAAAGGTCATATTTTTTTAAAGTATGGAATTACATTTCATTCCACGGCCTCCTCTAAAGAATGACAATCAGCTCACCATTTTGGAGATTGACAGAAGAGATGATCAGAGGAGCAGTGTTTTTACCACCAGCATTATTACAGGCGCCGAAGTATGGATATAGTTTTTCAGTGAATATGCAACCAGTGTAAGAGTAGATATGAGACCTGGCCTCCACATCATAAAATTACACCTGACCCTCTTCATAATCCACAAACACCCCCACCTTCTGGGGCTTCTTTCTCAATGAGAGGGTAACAGGGTGTCCTGCATTGGCCTTGTACTCATTCCCATTCCTGGGGACCACAGTCCAGTATCCATTTTGAGGCTTTAACATGATCTTTCCCTTCCTGTTGATGGACTCTCTGGCCACTCCTAAATCCCACTTAGTCTTCCCCTGGACCGTCACCTCATAGTAAAATCTCCCAGAGAAGAACCCCTTCTTTCCCAGGACACAACAAATATAATCAAACCTTTCTGGGTTGTCAGAGAGTTTCTTTAGTGTGCCTTCATGTCTCACTTGTTTCCAATCCTCAGAAAGGGTGAGTTTGGGATATGCTGTATCAGGGTCCAGAGTCACATCCACTGTATACAGCTGAATCCTCATTAACTCAGCATCACACAACTTCCTCACCTCTCTCATAAGTGCCTCCTCAAGCTGAGATACAGCTCCCATCACAGTCCCTACACAAATATCACAGTGAACACAGATCTCAGACTAGTCCTTGGTGGGTGGAAGGGTGCACAGAGATGGGAAGCTCTGGAGGAGGAGGAGGAGGTGGTCCTCAGTGTGTGAGAGCTACTCCAGCTTAGTGCTTCTCTTCTTCAGGTCATTGATTTCCTGCTTAAGGTCTTTAATGAGCCCTTCAGCCTGCCTCTCTGCTGCTTTCTGGTTTTCCTCAAACATCTCAATGAGTTCAGCCTGGATTTTCTCAATGGATCGCACCAGATCAGTGAAGACCTGCACACTGTTTGATATCTCTCTCTGTGCCTCTTTCTTGCTGAGATCTACTGAGTGTTTGATCTCCTGAACCTTCTGCAGTCTCTCCTGGATCATCTGCTGCACTTCTGCCTCAGTCTTCCCCAGCTGAACCTTCTTCTCTTCATACTCTTTCTATATAGGGACAATGTCATGAGCCATATGGTCTGTTTTGAAGCACAACACACAAAGACATGTCTGGTCAGTTCTGCAGAACAGCTCCAGGAGTCTGTCGTGCTTCTTACACATCCTGTCTTCCAGATTCTCCACAGGTTTGATCAGCTTGTGTCTCTTTAAGGCTGGGACTCTCTGATGAGGCTCCAGGTGAGTCTCACAGTAAGAGCTCTGACACACCAGGCAGGACTTCAGGGCCTTGAGCTTCATCCCAGTGCAGATGTCACAGGGGACTTCAAGGGGTTGAACAGGGCATTGATCTCGGCTGCTGGTCGCCTTCACTTCAACTGACTTCCTGAACTGAGCAGCCATCTCAGATATGAAAGTATTGATGCGAAGCTCAGGTTTTCTATGGAATTTCTCCTTACACATTGGACACAGGCACAGGTCATTGCTATCCCAGTACTGTCTTATACAGGCCTTGCAGAAGTTGTGTCCACATGGAGTGGTGACTGGCTCAGTGAACAAATCCAGACAGATAGAGCACAATAACTGCTCTTCAGACAGGAGACTGCTGGAGGTGGCCATATCTAGACAGATGAGAGGTGAAAATATAAAGCATTTCCTGGGATCAGTTGACTCTCTATAATACAAACTAATGACTAAACAGACAACTTCAGAGAATATATTTTGAACAGGGTAAAACAAAAGAAAAGATTCAGACAATTCATTAAGTCAAATGTGGATGTGGGGAAATGTTGACTTTCTAAACTGAATGAATTGGTTATGATGATCGCAACCAATCTTTTGAAATGATTAATTTCAGTGCATTTACCAGGATACCAGCTCCTTTGAATATCTCTTACCATAGATGGGTTTGTTGTTTAGCAACAAAACCAACGTGTGCACAACTATGGGGCTCAACAGATGGTGTTGGCTTAATTGTTGATGTGTAAACTATATTTTGTCTTCAATATTCATTGAAAGTATAAATGAATTTACACAGTGAGCACTTGTCTTTAAAATACCTCATTACAGTTGTTGGTTAGATAGCTAGTGAATTTTTTGCCATATTAGCATAGACATGATATCAGTCAAAACACCTCATAACAAGACATGTGGGCTGTCCTACGAAGAAAACTAGATCTACTCTGGGTTTTCTAAAACTAACAAGCTTCAGTTAGCTTCACATTGAAGCTCAGGATTCATCTGTACTGTGACGGTGGATATTTCTTGCCCGGCTGCCGCTGACTCTAGCAGTCTTGTAACTGAGCGTGCATGTTGCACGTGGCTGGTCGAACGCCAAACTCTTTATTGAGACAATGTTGAAATCATCAATCCATGGGTAAGTCAGTGCTGAAATCAAAAATGAAGAAAAGGTTATCAAATCTAGCAGGCTATAGAGTGAAATAGGCTTTTAGAAGTGCCATCTTTATGTTACTACTTATCATAATGACGTCTTTGGTGTGCTTTGATGTGCTTATCAATGCACAAGCAACTCCTATCGATAAAATAATTGTATTAAGTCATACAAAAATGTCAAATGCATTTTCAAATGCATTCTGTCATTACTAAATAATGTGTTAGGTGTTTTAACTTTTTACATTTTTTTTATACACAAAAAAACATTGAATTAATAAAAGATTGAATCAGTCATCTTCCTCAAATGAAGGGGATGATGATGTAATCTTTGCAGGGAGGGAATCTGATTTCATTGATCCTCAACTCGCTTCTCAGTCATTTCATTCAGGGTAAGTAGAGTTATCCTGCCCTGGAGCAGGCTCCATGAATAGCCTAGATGTTTTGGAGAGCTGACCATCAACATGGTTATTTCAAGGTTATACCAACCTAATTTTCCATGACAGTGTGTGAGCTGGAGAGAATGCTGGCAAAACCCACTGCGTTTAATTAACCACTACATAACATTGATATGCATGTACATGCATGGAGCAGAATCACTCCAAGGTAAATCTTTTGATGTTAACAAAGGAGGACAAATTGTGTCCCCACCCCCAGCCCACCCTTCAAACCATAAGCTGTACTATAGAGTGCAGTACTGATAAAACATATTCTGGTCGATTTATGATCACTGTTTTCTATCCCTTTGAGCATTGTAGACAAGGCTTTGAGAGAGTAGTAAATTACCGACATGTGCTGTTAAGTGTGCACTGGACGTTGAGAGATTCCTGTTGCAAGCGTGTAGAGAGGACGTCAAAATGGATTCTGAAAGTGGTCTTTCTAAGAAATGGGATAAAAAGGGAGAATGTAATCAAAATGAAGGCTTATGTGGACAGTGCTTAGTCCTTTTAATACCATTGTGCAATTTCAGTTTGTATTGTCCTTACGTCAGCTTGACTCTGTAAAATTGGGCATTAATTTATTCTGTAATCTTTGCCTGCCAAGAGGATAAAAACAAGCGTGTTTAAGAATTCTCCCTCTGCGCAGAGAGTCTGACAAATGGTAAATCAGAATTATTTTGTACAATTTTTTTTCCTGCTAGGCTTTCCATCTACTTACTTTATATGTATGTTCCCTATAACTTTGATTCACAATGCCTACCATGAGACAGTATACACAATAATAATTATATTCATGAAGTTACTAAAGTTGACTACCCCTTCTCTTCAGTAGTGTAGTTCAACACAATTCAACTATGAAAAAGTAGCAAAGGTAGCAGGAAACAAAGTTGATGAGATGCTGTCACTGTTGTTGCTCTGATGCACTGTGGGAAGGTGTGGGCCACCTAAGTATGGATTGCACATTTGAGAAGTTAACGTACCCCAACCAATGAATAATATCCCACTCATTATCTTGATTCTACGTCATACTTTTGCACTCTCTGTATGTTCTCTGAATAAAGCTCTCTTCATTGCACACTGGTTTCCACATTCAACACAAGCAAAGTCAGAAGTTAGTGTAGCCACACGTCACATAACACAGTGCCATTAAGCTTGGGTACTAATAAGAAAGCTTGTTCCACGAAGAGGATTCCAGCAAAGAAGAAAGAAGGAACGCTCCATATAAAATATGCAAAACCGAAAAAATAACACCAAACACATTATTGAATTGAGAGAACATGAGACGATTCGTAAAAAGAGCACGTAGCGTTTAATATAAAACACCTCAGACGTAGGAAGTGTTTCATTATAGATGAGGGTCTGAGTGAGAGGTATGGCAGGGGGGCCTCCATCTTGGTCTAAGCCTTTTCTACCTTATCTGATTAGCCTAACTTAAATTATATTAATTGGTGATGTGATATCCCCCAGTTCACTCCGCGGACGGACGACTAAATGAATCATCCCACCCCCTCCCTCTCCTGATGACTTATCAGATCTGACATGTTTGTATGATAAATGTAATTACGTTTATATTGGGCCTCCACTGCTGTCTGCTGAAGGAGATCGCATTACTCATTCATTTGAATGATTCCCCTTCATTTAAAACAAAAGCAACTTAATTCTGGAAAGTCCAAAAGAGTTTGATATGTTTTTCTGCAGGAATAATATAATAATTAAGGGAAGAGCTGGGTTGAAACTGCTTTGGGAAACCTTGGGTTAAAATGCTTGACCACTCAACATTCTTCAAGCATCCAGTGAAAGAGTCTCGAGCTGAATGACAACACTAAGATGTTGACCTTTGCTCATTATTTGCCATACAAGTTCTGTACACCCAGAGGCATGGCAATGGCTACAGCTAAAAATAAGAGTGACCTTTTTGGTATGAGCTAGACCGAGACACTTTAAGTACACTCTCTGGTAAAATGATATGAACCAAACATGTAAAGTATAGGAGGATTTCATTGCTACGCTTCACATGGGAATACCTTCCTGGAAATTGATTATATGTCATTCTATTGAAGTCTGAACTATTGACCCAAACCACTTTTAGTCACTGTCCAAGTAGTGATAATGTCAATGATCTGTGACACGAATGTCTAATGACCTACTATGCATCTTAATTATGAACGACTGAGACTGGTTTGTACTGTAATTGTCAGAACAGCAGCGTATTGACCATTTCAAGAAGAAGAACAAATGTCTCATACCAACACTATGTGTGCAAAAGCAAGTTTCTTTCCCAACAAACTTGGACTTTGAAGTAGAACGTGGCCTTCTTTAGAGGATAAGGTTGTTAGCTGGCATCAGGACAGGCTGTTCTCAAGCCAAGGCCAAGTGAGTGCCCTTAAAATGCCAGACAGAGAGGAGGGAGAAAGGGTTTTGGCAGATATCTTGTTAAATGAAATCTCTAAACAAACACAACGATAAATCCCACTTGATGATAAGTGACGTATCTACAGCAAACTCCAACAAGGTTGTTCGGTGAGTGGGTTCATAGTTAAGGCGGCAAGTAGGCTAGCAGTTAGAGCATTGGGCCAGTAAGTGAAAGGTCACTGGTTTGAATTCCCGAACAGACAAAGTGAAAAATCTGTTGATGTGCTCTTGAGCAAGGCACTTACCCCTAATTCTCTCCAGGGGTGTTGTACTACTATGGCTGACTGGTTAAAACAACACTGCATCCATCCGGTGTATGTGACAATAAAACATGTAAAACGTTTTTTTCATGATTATTTGGGTAATGCTCTGTAGGGAAGAGTGGGGTAAGTTGAGCCACCCTTGTTTCTAGGAAACCATACACAAAATGAATTATTTGACCAAATATTTAGGAAGAGGTCATCATTTCAAGGACTCTGTGATGGAAGAAACAACACTGAAAAAGTGGTCAGCAAGTTAGGTCCAAAAAAACATTTTTCACCAAGTCACATGAATTGATTGTGTGCAATGTTTCTTCATGCATGTTTGTAAATAAATGTAAATACTTTTTAAGATGAATCTATAGATCCGTTGGGTTCTCTATAAGCTGTAACATAAGGTCTATAAAGCACAAAATTGCATCCTTGTAGCTGTGTGTGCTAATATAGTCAAAATGTTTGCCTTGGGGAATGTTGAGCCGATAGTTGAGCCATTAGCAAGTTGATATAAATGTAAGATTTTTCTTCCCAGATGTGATGAAAGGTATTATCGCTGTGATATGAGCTAATTACAGGGCCTATGTTAATAGCGTTTTTTAAAAAGTGTTTGCTGCCCTGTGTTAAAAGATGCCTAAAATTATTAGAAGGCAAAAAAGCGATTTTGATTGTGTTTCAGAAATAAAGATAGACATGGTTTTGAAAGGGTAGTAGGAGTATTTTATTCAGTACAGAAATGTGTAGGCAATTTAACTTACCCTGTCTCACAACAAACCCGTAAGGACAAGCTATGTTTTCAAAACTGTAATGTTTACATGAATTCTGAGCATTTCCAGGGATGTAGATATCTTTTGTTAGAAATAATACTATATTTCCCTTGATGGAGTGATGCTGAATGTAAAAAAAATGGCTCAATGTACCCCACTCTCCCCTTCTGTAAATAGAAGAAAAGAGGTTTGGAGACAAGAGGAGGATCCCTTCTGCAATGACTCCAGATGGGTTCTAAACGCAGAGTAAGGTTCTGTCCGCCTCTCTCTATCCCCTCTTGAGTCATCAAATTATCATGATTAACATTTGAATGATAAATAGAATGAGAGAAGTCATGATCTCTTTTAAGGGCCCTGATTTTAAAACAAAGTTCTTGAAAAGTTTTGCATACGGCCTATAACAGTCTGATGTGTCCCCTACAGTAGACAAGGACACGGAGACATGTGTATGGGACAGCCTTCTAAGAAGTGGTGAGAAGGGCATGGAAATGGAGTGGCCTTTAAAGGTATTCCAATGTTAGCAATCCAAATGCCGGATATCTTTTTTAGCGACAGGAGAAACGGTATCTAGGCCGACTTATATTTCCACCAGTATTTGAGAGGAGGATACTGTCTGCAATGGGAAAAAAGGTCAACACGGTGCAACAGTCCACTCCCATTATGCAAATACATCCCCAAATTCTCCAAAATCCACCATAACCCAAGCCTCATCTTAAAGTTCAGACATACTCTAGACAGCTCAGTCATGCTCGGTTAGGCCCATAAGAAATGCATAAGAAATGTTACCTAATTCAGAGTCATATTTTCTAGATTATTAAAAATGTTATTATAATACTTGTGATGAAATTTAAATCCTTCCTAAGCCATTCCAGGATTGGAGTCCTGTGGTCATTCACATTGCAGAGAGGAGAGCTGGTAAATAGACTGTAGCATCACATTGCTTTGTTTGAACTAATAAGGGTACTCTAGCCTGTACCATGTTCAGACCCATTTTGCCATAAGCTGAAAGTTTTTTAATTTGAGAGCTTTGGACAATAAGGTTCTATCTGCAAAAAGTTGATTCTGAGATAATTGGCTTTAAAGTTCCCGAACCCTCATTGGTTTGAATGGTGTCAGCAATTTTTATCTTATATTCTTTTGAACTTAACAACATTAATTGGGGTGTTTAGAGTACTGTATAGGTAGAGAACATTGAACAGAACAAGGCTATGTCAATAACTACATTTGGACTAAAATGCAGATAGAACCTTTATAATCTAAAGCTCTCGAATTACCAAAATACACACATCATTCATGGATATCGAAACTAGTAACTTCCCTGAAACATGTGTAAATATTGTACTATAAAGTGTGCCTTCCTGTATAATACTTATGCTAAAATGTTTATTGTATTCTGCTGAGCCGTTTACTCTATGTTCATATTCTCATATTTTCTCATTTCTTATTTTTGTTACATTGCCTGTAAGTAAGCATTTCGTAGGATGTGAATACCATGTGTATCCTGTACATACGACTAATAATTCAACTGGAACTTGAGCTTCGTTTAGTAGGTTTTGTCAAGTCAAGGACAAGCAAGCAGACCACAAACAATTAAAAACTCTAAACCGGACACACAAAGATCCCACCTCTACACAGGTATTTCAGGGCCTTGATTTTTTTTTTAAAGAGCTGCTCGCAAGGCATTGACAAAAAGCACTCTCCTCTCTATTCAAGGTCTATTTTAAAAGCCTCCTACTCCCTAGCAGAAACAGCAGAAGAGATGTTGGACGTATCAGTGTGGTAGTAGACCGAGGGCGAAGTCAAACATCACACGCTACACGATCTCACTGCATTGACTCATTGGGACGGAGACACCTCCATTTGCCACGGCTTCGCCTGCTGGTCCCTCAGCTTCGACAGGGGTGTTGACTCACAGCTGATATGAATGAGGTGGAAAGCCCACACACAATACAGTGATTCTATGCTAACGGCCATGGATTGAACCTGTGACTCATGCCAGAGCTCCATTAAAGAAAGCACAGTGGGGGTGGCCGGCCATGACCGGGTCTCGCTAAACGGCTCCCAGAATGCCCGTGGGATGTACTCCGGGTTTAGAGTCTCAGAACAGGCAGGGGAGGTTGATTTCTGAATGACAACAGGATTTACAAGTGAATATAACTTTATATTGGTAATTCACATAGCGAATGTGATTCACTTATAAGGCATGGTATAACTTTTCATACGTTTTCTATTCATACTGTAATGACATTTAGTATGAACTGAAGTCTGCAACACTGTTGTCATCTGTACAGGGTACAAGCCTTTTGCCTATCCAAGGAGGTCAGTCACAAATGTATTATTTTTCCTTCCATGAGGTTCAAGTCAGGACATTACATGGACATGGCCAACAAAGTTGTCAGATTACAATTTGACAGGTAACAATTAAATGTAACCTAAAGTAACCTATCCAACCCGGTAATCTGACACCCTATAGTCTCACTAATAAACTCCCCAGCAGAAAACAGCAGCAGGGTTCTCCAGTGTTTGCAGAGCAAGAGACAGGTGTTATTAGAGAGGCGCCTCATCTTCACTTCACACTCTCCTCACTGTCAATGTACCTCCACTTTGTGTCCCACCAATCTCCTCACTGTCAATGTACCTCCACTTTGTCCCACCACTCTCCTCACTGTCAATGTACCTCCACTTTGTGTCCCACCACTCTCCTCACTGTCAATGTACCTCCACTTTGTGTCCCACCACTCTCCTCACTGTCAATGTACCTCCACTTTGTCCCACCACTCTCCTCACTGTCAATGTACCTCCACTTTGTGTCCCACCACTCTCCTCACTGTCAATGTACCTCCACGTTGTGTCCCACCACTCTCCTCACTGTCAATGTACCTCCACTTTGTCCCACCAATCTCCTCACTGTCAATGTACCTCCACTTTGTGTCCCACCACTCTCCTCACTGTCAATGTACCTCCACTTTGTGTCCCACCACTCTCCTCACTGTCAATGTACCTCCATTTTGTCCCACCACTCTCCTCACTGTCAATGTACCTCCACTTTGTGTCCCACCACTCTCCTCACTGTCAATGTACCTCCACGTTGTGTCCCACCACTCTCCTCACTGTCAATGTACCTCCACTTTGTCCCACCAATCTCCTCACTGTCAATGTACCTCCACTTTGTCCCACCAATCTCCTCACTGTCAATGTACCTCCACTTTGTCCCACCACTCTCCTCACTGTCAATGTACCTCCACTTTGTCCCACCAATCTCCTCACTGTCAATGTACCTCCACTTTGTGTCCCACCACTCTCCTCACTGTCAATGTACCTCCAGTTGTGTCCCACCACTCTCCTCACTGTCAATGTACCTCCACTTTGTCCCACCACTCTCCTCACTGTCAATGTACCTCCACTTTGTCCCACCACTCTCCTCACTGTCAATGTACCTCCACTTTGTGTCCCACCACTCTCCTCACTGTCAATGTACCTCCACGTTGTGTCCCACCACTCTCCTCACTGTCAATGTACCTCCACTTTGTCCCACCACTCTCCTCACTGTCAATGTACCTCCACTTTGTCCCACCACACTCCTCACTGTCAATGTACCTCCACTTTGTGTCCCACCACTCTCCTCAGTGTCAATGTACCTCCACTTTGTGTCCCACCACTCTCCTCACTGTCAATGTACCTCCACTTTGTGTCCCACCAATCTCCTCACTGTCAATGTACCTCCACTTTGTGTCCCACCACTCTCCTCACTGTCAATGTACCTCCACTTTGTGTCCCACCACTCTCCTCACTGTCAATGTACCTCCACTTTGTGCCCCACCAATCTCCTCACTGTCAATGTACCTCGACTTTGTCCCACCAATCTCCTCACTGTCAATGTACCTCCACTTTGTCCCACCAATCTCCTCACTGTCAATGTACCTCCACTTTGTCCCACCAATCTCCTCACTGTCAATGTACTTCCACTTTGTCCCACCAATCTCCTCACTGTCAATGTACCTCCACTTTGTCCCACCAATCTCCTCACTGTCAATGTACCTCCACATTGTCCCACCACTCTCCTCACTATCAATGTACCTCCACTTTGTGTCCCACCACTCTCCTCACTGTCAATGTACCTCCACTTTGTGTCCCACCACTCTCCTCACTGTCAATGTACCTCCACTTTGTGTCCCACCAATCTCCTCACTGTCAATGTACCTCCACTTTGTGTCCCACCACTCTCCTCACTGTCAATGTACCTCCACTTTGTGTCCCACCACTCTCCTCACTGTCAATGTACCTCCACTTTGTGCCCCACCAATCTCCTCACTGTCAATGTACCTCCACTTTGTCCCACCAATCTCCTCACTGTCAATGTACCTCCACTTTGTCCCACCAATCTCCTCACTGTCAATGTACCTCCACTTTGTCCCACCAATCTCCTCACTGTCAATGTACCTCCACTTTGTCCCACCAATCTCCTCACTGTCAATGTACCTCCACTTTGTCCCACCAATCTCCTCACTGTCAATGTACCTCCACTTTGTCCCACCAATCTCCTCACTGTCAATGTACCTCCACTTTGTGTCCCACCACTCTCCTCACTGTCAATGTACCTCCACTTTGTGTCCCACCACTCTCCTCACTGTCAATGTACCTCCACTTTGTGTCCCACCACTCTCCTCACTGTCAATGTACCTCCACTTTGTCCCACCACTCTCCTCACTGTCAATGTACCTCCACGTTGTGTCCCACCACTCTCTTTTCACACTATTTACACACATCCCTCTATCTATCTGGCCTTCACTCTTATGTGCCTGCATACTTTAGGGAACGCCACAGTCACACACACACTGTAATGTGTGTGACAGACAGACAGAACAGACAGAACAAAGACAGGTCTTCCTCTGGAGGGATTTCAATCCATCTGTGCTGTGAGGGACATGTCCTTGGGACGTGAGTCCTACATATGACCAAGCCTGTCCTGTCTTCAAGGTTCCCATTTACTTTCTGTTAGATATCAGATTGCATTGATTTCAGGATAATCCAATGGTAATAGTAACAAGACAAGGCTGTCGAATCTCCAAAGGACTTTTATAAGGTAGTTGCTTTTCAACCCATCATGCTTTTCTCTTAGCCTTCCCACCCCTACGAGGGGCCATGATGTCTATGTCCTGGCACTCAAATGGCACTCAAATGGTGGAACAAGCTTCCTCCTCATGTCAGGACAGCTGAGTCCCTGCCCATCCTCCAAAAACGTTTGAAAGAGGTGGGCTTTCAAACGTTTTTGGATATATATATATAAAAAATATACACAAAAAAAACCACCCTTGTCTTGTTTGCAATTAAACTAGCGCTTGTCTTTTCTCACTGGCACTGGCTTTGTTGATAGCTACTTTATTGAAGAAAAATGTACTTACAATGACTGTGATATGTGGTTGTCTCACCTAGCTATCTTAAGATGGATGTAAGTCGATCTGGATAAGAACACCTGCTAAAATGTAATGTAAATGGGAACGGAACCCATTCAAGCATTATTAACCATGCCTGTGTTTTTCCAAAACTAATTTTGTGTTCTGTAACCTGGACTTGGACTTGACCTAGAGGTGAGTATCCCAGGATTCTCCAGCAGCCATACACACATAAAGCTAGCTACCAAGCAATTAGCCCTTAACCCCAATAATGTAATCAGTCAGCGGGCGGATGTGGTCAACTGGCAATCTTCAAAGCGGCTAAATCAACAATTAGACATAAAATGAAATGGCATCAGCCGAGCGGTTATGGGAAAGAAAATGTCATGTTTACTGTCATTGAAGTGGGGAGGCAGACATCCGCTGTCTGTATGTCTAGGGACAGTCTAAAAGACATCATTGCTCGCTCCATGGTTAGGGCAGAGGAGAAGGGAGAGAGAGAGAGGGAGAGAGATGGAGGAGTGCAGGCAGCATTTAGCTAGGGGTCACTGGCAGGATACAGCTCATTATCCTGTTTCAGAGCTGTGTTTGGAACAGGCAGCGTCCGCCCCTCACATACAAATCAAATCCAATTTTATTTGGCATATGCTCCAAATACAGCAGGTGTAGGTAGACCTTACAGTGAAATGCTTACTTACATGCACTTAACCAACAATGCAGTTCAAGAAATAGAGTTAACAAAATATTTGCTAAATAAACTAAAGTAAACAAACCAAATCAAATCAAAAAGTAATACAATAAATTGACATAACAATAATGAGGCTGCAACATGGGCTACCGGTATCGAGTGATTGTGCGGGGGTAAAGGTTAGTCAAGGTAATTTGTGAAGTGACTATGCATAGATAATAAACAGCGAGTAGCAGCAATGTAAAAACATAGGGTGTCAATGTAAATAGTCTGGGTGGCCATTTGATTAATTGTTCAGCAGTCTTATGGCTTGGGGGTAGAAGCTTTTAAAGAGCCTTTTGGTTCTAGACTTGGCACTCCGGTACCGCTTGCCGTGCTGTAGCAGAGAGTACAGTCTATGACTTGGGTGACTGGAGTCTTGACAATTTTTAGGGCCTTCCTCTGACATTGCCTTGTATATAGGTCCTGTATGTCAGGAAGCTTGGCCCCAGTGATACACTGGACCATACGCACTACCGTCTGTAGCGATCTACGGTCATATGCCGAGCAGTTGCCATACCAGGCGGTGATGCAACCGGTCAGGATGCTCTCGATGGTGCAGCTGTAGAACTCAAAAAGTTTTGAGAAGCTGGGGACCCATGCCAAATCTTTTCCCTCTCCTGAGGGGAGGGGAAAGGTGTTTTCATGCCCTCTTCACAACTATCTTGGTATGTTTTGACCATGATAGTTTGTTTGGTGATGTGGACACCAAGGAACTTGAAGCTCTCGACCCGCTCCACTTCAGCCCTGTCAATTTTAATGGGGACCTGTTCAGCCCTCCTTTTCCTGTAGTCCACGATCAGCTCCTTTGTCTTGCTCACATTGAGGGAGAGGTTGTTGTCTTGGCATCACACTGCCAGGTCTATGTCCTCCTCCCTATAGGCTGTCTCATCATTGTTGGTGTTCAGGCCTACCACTGTTGTGTTGTCAGCAAACTTAATGATGGTGTTAGAGTCGTGCATGGCCACACAGTCGTGGGTGAACAGGGAGTACAGGAGGGTGCTAAGCACGCACCCCTGAGGGGCCCCAGTGTTGAGGATTAGTGTGGTAGATGTGTTGTTACCTACCCTTACCACTTGGAGGTGGCCCGTCAGGAAGTACAGGATCCAGTTGCAGAAGGAGGTGTTTAGTCCTAGCGTTCTTAGCTTAGTGATGAGCTTTGTGGGCACTATGGTGTTGAACGCTGAGCTGTAATCAATTAACAGCGTTCTCTCATAGGTGTTCTTTTTGTTCAGGTGGGAAAGGGTAGTGTGGAGTGCGATTGAGATTGCATCATCTGTGGATCTGTTGGGGCAGTATGCAAATTGGAGTGGGTCTAGGGTTCCGGCATGACGGTATTGGTGTGAGCCATGACCAGCCTTTCAAAGCACTTCATGGCTACCGACATGAGTGCTATGGGGCAGTAATAATTTAGGCAGGTTACCTTCGCTTTCTTGGGCACAGGGACTATGGTGGTCTGTTTGAAACATGTGGGTATTATAAACTCGGTCAGGCGGAGATTGAAAATGTCAGTAAAGACCCTTGCCAGTTAGTCCGCGCATGCTTTGAGTACACGTCCTGATAATCCGTCTGGCCCGCAACTTTGTGAATGTTAACCTGTTTAAAGGTCTTGCTCACATTGGCTACAGAGAGTGTTATCACGCAGTCGTCCCGGAACAGCTGGTGCTCTCATGCATGCTTCAGTGTTGCTTGCCTTGAATCGAGCATAAAAGGCATTTAGGTCCTCTGGTAGGCTTGCGTCACTGGGCAGCTCGCGGTTGGGTTTCCCTTTCTAGTCCGTAATAGTTGTCAAGCCCTGCCTCATCCGACGAGCTCCAGAGCCGGTGTAGTAGGATTCAATCAAGGTCCTGTATTGACTCTTTGCCTATATGATAGTTCGTCTGGGGATATAGCGGGATTTCTTATAAGCGTCTGGATTAGTGTCCAGCTTTATTGATGAAGTCGGTGACTGAGGTGGTATACTCTGTCATTGGAGGAATCCCAGAACATATTCCAGAATCCCAGAATCCCAGAATCCCAGAACATATTCCAGTCTGTGCTAGTAAAACAGTCCTGTACCGTAGAATCCGCATCATCTGACCACTTCCATATTGAGAGAGTCAATGGTACTTTCTGCTTAAGTTTTTTCTTGTAAGGAGGAATCAGGAGGATCGAATTATGGTCAGATTTGCTAAATTGAGAGCGAGGGAGAGCATTGTATGATTCTTTGTGTGTGGTCTAGAGTTTTTTCCCCCTCTGGTTGCACATGTGACATGCTGGTAGAAATGAGGTAAAATGGATTTAAATTAAAGTCCCTGGCCACTAGGAGCGCCACTTCTGGATGAGCATTTTTTTTGTTTGCTTATGGCCTTATGGCCTTATACAGCTCATTGAGAGTGGTCTTAGTGCCAGCATCGGGTTGTGGTAATAAATAGACGGCTACGAATAATATAGATGAGAACTCTCTTGGTAGATAGTGTGGTCTACAGCTTATCATGAGGTATTCTACTTCAGGTGAGCAATTTCTCGAGACTTTTTTAATATTATACATCGCCCACCAGCCGTTATTAAGAAATAGACACACACCCCCGCCCATCGTCTTACCATACTTAGTTGCTCTGTCCTGCCGATGCACGGAGAAGCCAGCCAGCTCTATTTTATTTTATTTATTATTTCCCCTTTTTTTTACCAGGTAGGCTAGTTGAGAACTAATTCTCATTTACAACTGCGACCTGGCCAGGATACAGCAAAGCAGTGCGACACAAACAACACAGAGTTACACATGGAAAAAAACAAGCAAACAGTCAATAACACAATAGAGAAAAGGTACCTTTATACCTTTACATACAGTGTGTGCAAGTGAGGTAAGATAAGGGAGGTAAGACAATAAATAGGCCATAGTGGCGAAATAATTACAATTTAGCAATTAAACACTGGAGTGATAGATGTGCAGAAGATGAAAGTGTAAGTAGAGATACTGGGGTACAAAGGAGCAAAAAAATAAATAACAGTAAATAACAGTAATAACAGGTAGTTGGATAGGCTATTAACAGATGGGCTATGTACATGTGCAGTGATCTGTGAGCTGCTCTGACAGCTGCGGCTTAAAGTTAGTGAGGGAGATATGGGAGATATCCGAGTCGTCTCTTAAGATATTACCGTTTTAATGTCCCGTTGGTAGGATAGTTTTAATCGTAGATAGTCCAGTTTATTTTCCAATGATTGCACGTTGGCCAATAATACGGAGGGTAGTGGTGGTTTACCTACTCGTCGGCAAATTCTTACAAGGTACACTGCCCTCCTCCCTCTTTTTCAACACGCAGATGACTGGATTTGGGCCTTGTCCTGACAAAGCAGTATATCCTTTGCGTCGGCCTCATTAAATATATTTTTTGTCAAGTTCGAGGTGAGTAATCGCTGTTCTGATGTCCAGAAGCTCTTTTTTGGTCATAAAAGATGGTAGCTGCAACATTATGTACAAAATGAGTTACAAACAATGCAAAAAAAAAATAGCACAATTGGTTATGAGCCTGTAAAACACTAGCCATCCCGTTCCGGCGCCATTATTATCCATGCGTGTTTATTAACCTGACATTTGGACATGTGTCCGTCAAACCGTCGGGAGGAGGGGAGAGACAATCAGGAAGGGTGAGGCAATGGAGGAGCAGCCAATAGTTGGGCAGCTTTAGGGTTCTGAAGGTGATTTCACACCCCCTCCATTGATGTGTGAATGAATTCGAGTGGGACAGAAGGTTAATTAAAATAGAGAAGAGGAGTTCGGGTGTGTGTGATTGTGTGCGTGTTTGTGAGCGCAAATGGGAATTCAACCGTGTGTGTGTGTGTGTGAAAATGTGCATTAATCTGTGCATGTACATGTACAGGTGTGCTATCTTAATTTGATCACTCTGTTGTCGCAGAGAAATACAAACTTGTTGTTTGTTCGAGGATTCAAAAGGCTTCTAATTTCCACTCTAAAATTTCTGACTTAATTTTCCCTAATGAAAAATGTATCAACCCCTGTAAAAAAGACCATTAATTATAATCCACAAACTAATTCACAAGTCAAATTAAGATAGCAGATCTGTATGTTGTTTGTGTTCGTGAGGAGCACCCACATCACAGCCCTAAGTACACACAGTAATTACACTGGCACTTTCCTTGGACCTGTTGGCAGTAATATAAATGGCGATTGGCCAAGAAAGAGGCTGGCAGGGGGTCTAAAACGAATTTGCCAAAGAGTCTGCCCTTTATAAAACAATGCACAGAGAATACTTGGAAGGCATAGGGGGAAGGACAGAACCACCGTCCTCAGTAACTAAATTGTCTAACCTTGAACACCTTTCCTTTAGACACGATCGAGAGCTTTGTTGTGTCCGACGTCAATCAAGAGCTTTAACAATTTCCCTGGAAGAGATAAAGGCACAGAGAAATACGTATGTGTTCTAATTCTATTTCTAGAGATGTCAGAACAAATTATTACCCATCGTCCATTGCATTTCACTTCACTTGCTTTGGTAAGAGATAATTGAGATATACAGAACTACAGTAACTTGAGAGGTGAAAATGTTTAATAGAAATGCTAAATGTTAATGGGGAGTACTGTATAATTGTTTTAAACACTGGAATTATGTAAGCAGATGTGAACTTTAGCAATTTACTTTGCTGGAACATTATTTACTCGGACGAGTAAGTACTTACTGGTTATCAATTAAAGGGGATCTTTTTTTTTACATGTTATTTATTGCTTTTATGCTGCCACTCAGGTAGTATTACGACTCTGCCAATATAAGAAATAGGCTTTTTGGTCTCTCTCCCTGCTTTTTGTCTTTTTTGTTCTAAGGGATGATATATTTCATTGTCCCTCTGTTTTATGGTCAGTTGGATGAATGTGTCGACTCAGATATACTGAAACATTTAGTTATAAGCTGCTGAACGTCTCTTCCATGCTTCAGGGAGTGTGAATTAATCTGTGTGGGTGGACTAATTGACTAGTTGATTGACTTCCCTGAAACAATTGATCCAGCCTAGCTGCAAGACAACAGCTGACAAAGGAGGGCTTTGTTATCCCCCTGTTGTAGACACAATCCATGAGGGCCTAAACAGGTCTCTGCATCGTGCCACTCAGGATTAGAGGAGATGGATGGACATTGAAAATAGAGAGGAGCTGTCATTCACCCCTGGAGGACTCAGTCATGCCGAACGCCGACATCTGAACGCAGTTCCTCTAGGTATGGACTGCGATACCCTCAGGCCCTCCGTTCCTGGACACAAACGCATTCAAACACTTATTACCTGTCAGCTCAGTAGGCAGCAGGGGGACTGCATGCCTACTGCCTTGACTGCCGTAGTTCCTGCAGTCAAATGACCAAATTGCCCTCTAGTGGCCTCATGAGTGGAATGTTATTCATATTTTTCATTATTTCATCATTAATAAAACTTTTTTGTTATTTTTTATCCGGTTTGTCTATGTCAAACAGTTTTGTTATACTTCATTCTTCTATGGGGTATATAAAATGTAATATTGGGATGAAAACTCAAAATTGAATGCATTTCAACTCTATATCTGACAAGGTGCCTTCTATTTAAGCCCATAACCATCTGTGTGAGGTGTATACTTTTGTTTCAAAGTGGATTTGTTTAAGACTGCCAAGAAACACTCTGCGTGACCCTGATTTAGCCCACTGCAGTAAATTAAATCAACAGATTTCTGTTTCAATAGCTCCTGGACATGAGGTAGATACAGTGCTTTTCTGCTTTCATCCTTCAATGCTTTCTCAAGTAGCAGGTGTGTGTGTGTGTGTGTGTGTGTGTGTGTGTGTGTGTGTGTGTGTGTGTGTGTGTGTGTGTGTGTGTGTGTGTGTGTGTGTGTGTGTGTGTGTGTGTGTGTGTGTGTGTGTGTGTGTGTGTGTGTGTGTGTGTGTGTGTGTGTGTGTGTGTGCTAGTGTGAGTGCATAGAGGTTTGATGCTGTTCTCACAAATAAGACAGTTGCTACTTATTGGGACATAGTTCTCGAACAGCGGCTGTCACAGAGAGGGTGCCAAGTCAGACAAACAAAAGCTGCTGTAGCTGAGAGAGAAAGAGAGGCTTCATGTTAGCAGAGACACCTGTGTGTGTCTGAGACGGTTGGCACTCTCTCTTTCTATCTCTGGCTTTCTCTCACTGATCCTACTGTATGGAACATCGGAGTCTGGGATAATACCATGACAAATACATTTTGCACAATATGCACAATAGCACCTGTGCACAACAACAAAAAACTAATTGTAACAGGAGGAATCGGTTTGATGTGATGATAACAATGTCAATATAGTGTGGAAATATTATAGGGGCTCTTGTTTAAGCCTTGATGCATCTATATCTCCTCGTGTGCTGGGGAATTTTCTACTGACGCATTATTGTCTCTGTAAAGATTCCATATTTACTCTTGACACACCCTCATTCATCCATTGCCATGGCAGCCCGTTAAATAACATTCATGTCATGTACAACGCATGATCACCGCCGCTGTTTCCCCCGAGAGAAATCAATCAACCCTGGGGCTCCCGAGTGGCGCAGTGGTCTAAGGTGTTGCATCTCAGTGCTAGAGGCATCACTACAGACCCTGGTTTGATTCCAGGCTGTATCACAACCGGCCATGATTGGGAGTCCCATAGGGCGACGCACAATTGGCCCAGCGTTGTCCGGGTTAGGGTTTGGCCGGGGTAGGCCGTCATTGTAAATAAGAATTTGTTCTTAACAGACTTGACTAGTTAAATAAATGTTACATAAATAAGAATGATCATCTTCACTCTGTCAATAGCTCAATCTCTTTCTCCATCCATTTGAGGCTCAGTGTTGGAACCTTGTAAGTGCAGTAGGTAGTGGGAGTGTGATTCAGTCACATCTACCTTATGGAGGTTGTTTGTGTACTGTACAGTGACTTGCATTGTTGTGGTCCTTCTCCTGTCCTCCTTGTTGGTGTCGTCTAACGATCATTCAGAATGAGAGCCGGGGGCTCGGGTACAAACACACTGGGGATTGATCGGACCAAACCCTTGGACATCTGCTGCCATACATCTCCAAGCAGGCTTTGGTTAACGAAGAGGCTGCGAGAGAGTGTTTGTGTGGATGGGTGTTTGGGTTTATCCAGTCGAAGAATGAAATATCAAAGACAACTCTCTGAATTTGTGCCTGAATCTGAATCGATTCCCAAACAATGGGTGCAGTCCTTCCAAAAATGTGTATGGTAGTTCAGTGCTGTCCAGATTAGATTGAACACTGGATAAGGCATATGCTCGACAAACTGTTAGAATCGGTATAGCATGCTATGCATATTTCCCCATTACTCAGTCTCCTGTCCTGGTGTGATTTGAGCAGGCTGCACAAGGGGAAGGAAAATCAATTAACCTTTAGGGCAGCGTGAGCACCTTCCAACCAGCCAGGAAAGGGGAGGAAATGCATCTGGATTTAAAGGTTAGGGGATGGGTACTGACGGAGGAGAAATACACACAGGGGCATAAGTGATTTGTTACTGGATATACACAAATACACACTTGCTGGCATGCAAAGCAAATACACACACACATACACTGTCACAGATACACACACTCTTGTTTAACTAACCTTGTGGGGGCACACAATTTATAACCATTGAAAATTATATTTTCCTAAACCCAACCCTTACCCTAAGGTTAGGGCCTAACCTTAACCCTAACCTTAAAACCTAACCTTAACCCTAAATCTAACTCTATCTCCTAACCTTAAACCTAACCCTAAAACTAATTCTACCGTAATCCTAAAACCACTAGAAATAGCATTTGACCATGTGGGGACTAACAACATGTCCGCAGTTGGTCCCCCCCAAAAAAAGAATACTATTCTTGTGGTGACTTATAGTCTATAGTATAGTTAAACACATCCACGCTAATTGACACATAATCATGTGCACGTTTAAGGAACAGTCCTCATGCAATGTGTGTGTCGATTGTGGAAGTGTGGAACGAGACATAATACAAAACCTGAGCTTCATCCAAGCAAGAAGACAAACTCTACGTGAATTAAAAATAAACATTGAAATTAAATCACCTCTTCGTTTTATTTATTTACAGTCCACACACTGGTAAAACTTCAACGGGACAGAGTACTGCAACTCTTCTAACCTCAAAAACACCAACAACCTACCTGATTGCAGCCAGGTTCACCTTCAGCGGGGGCTATTCTCCGTGGCCGTGACTAAGTCCACATCTGGCGTGAGAGGAAGACCAGTAGCCAGGTGAGGTGCAGGACAGCCAAACCCAGCCAGGTGGATAAACATGGAGCCTCAGCCAGCCACATGCATACTGCTGCTTTCTTAATAACTGCCAGAATAAATGGAATTAACAGGGATTTGGTGATTAAATCATATTTACTCAGGTTCAAGAAATTCACTTATTTAATCGAAAACTCTCTGAAATCGTATTACAAGGAAAACAAAGAGGTGATTTAATTTCAAAGTTCGTTTTTAATTTCAAGTACACTACATGACCAAAAGTATGTGGAGCTCATCTCGTTCCAAAATCATGGGCATTAATATGGAGTTGGTCCCCCCTTTGCTGCCATAACAGCCTCCACTCTTCTGGCTTTCTTGCTTCCATTCAGCCACAAGAGCATTAGTGAGGTCGGGCACTGATGTTGGGTGATTAGGCTTGGCTCGCAGTCAGCGTTCCAATTCTTCCCAAAGGTGTTCGATGGGGTTGAGATCAGGGCTCTGTGCAGGCCAGTCAAGTTCTTCCACACAGATCTCGACAAACCATTTCTATATGGACCTCACTTTGTGCATGGGGGCATTGTCATGTTGAAACAGGAAAGGGCCTTCCCCAAACTGTTGCCACAAAATTGGAAGCAAAGTATCGTCTGGAATGTAATTTTATGCTGTAGCGTTAAGGTTTTCCTTCACTGGAACTAAGGGGCCAAGCACAAACCATGAAAAACAGGCACAGACCAATATTCCTCTTGCACTAAACTTTACAGTTGGCACTATGCATTGGGGCAGGTAGCGTTCTCCTGGCCAGATTCCTCCATCGGACTGCCAGATGGTGGATTATGATTCATCACTCCAGAGAACACGTTTCCACTGCTCCGGAGCCCAATGGCGGCGAGCTTTACACCACTTCAGCCAACGCTTGGCACTGCACTGCGCATGGTGATTTTAAGCTTGTGTGTGTCTGCTCGGTCATGAAAGTCCATTTCATGAAGCTCCCAATGAACAGTTTTTTGTGCCGATGTTGCTTCCAGAGGCAGGTTAGAACACAATAGTGAGTTCCAAATGGTCCCGTTCTGTGAGCTTGTGTGGTCTACCACTTCGCGGCTGAGTCATTGTTGCTCCTATTCACAATGACAGCACTTACAGTTACCCGGAGCAGCTCTAACAGGGCAGAAATTTGACCAACTTACTTGTTGTAAAGGTGGCATCTTATAACAGTGCCACGTTGAAAAGTAACTGAGCTCTTCAGTAAGTCCATTCTTCTGCCAATGTTTGTCTATGGAGATTGCATGGCTGTGTAGTTGATTTTATACACCTGTCAGCAACGGGTGTGGCTGCAATAGCCGAATCCACTAATTTGAAGAGGTGTCCACATACACTATATGTACAGAAGTATGTCAGCAAGTAATTACCATATGGAAAAAACTGCATTAGACTTGAGCAATGATTGTTTTCATCAATTGTGCAATGAATGAGCATATATATAATGTGCCTTGTGTCCCACACTGATTAGTGTGCTGTGTATAATTGTATCCTTCTTGGGTTAGTGGATCTTTCCTCATATCAACCTTTCACAATTTCCCTGAAGCATTCATACACTGTGGCAATAGTCAACTGAAGCTCAAGAAATCACACTGTGCATTCTGCAGTCAACATCTGCTACATTGCAGAACAATAAATTACACCACCGTGTTGGAAAACCACCAACACTAGACAGACTTAACAACGGTCCCATTATTGTTTGCCATTTCTATATAGCTAATTGACAATGGACTCAGCGAGGTACAGCAGGAAAGTGTGGTTCCTTGCCATGGAATTCCCTGTGAGGTTAATTCTGAACTTGATTTACTGGTCTAATGACGGGAGAAAATGGCTGGGCTTTCAATGGCACTCCAACTGGGCCCATGTTCACCAGAGATATCATTACATTCCTGTGCATGCTTATGATGGTGCGGACAAGTTAAGTCAAAGAGATGGAGGGTGTGGGGGGTGTGGGGGGTATGGGGGGTGTGGGGGGTATGCAATATGGTTAATTTCCTCCCGTTGGTGCTATAATGCTACACATCATGTACAAATGCTACACCAGCTCATTATTAGGAGAGCAATGTACCACACATGGCGAGCTCATCATGATTGAGGCACATTACTCAACTAACAGTGAGCAACTGCAGATCTACCACTGTCTGCAGAAGTTTTTGCTGATCCAATCTCCTGTCCCTGAATGTCAGGTCTCCAGCACTGAACAATGACAACCACTGAGGGTGTCAATATACTGATCTCAGTCATAAGTAGACAGTCAATATTCCTTAGACATCCTTAAAGGGATACTTCAGGATTTTGGAAATGAGTTAGCATTGGCTCGCAAAACAACCACTAACGTCCTTCATACTGGACACAGAGACACACAAATGATATCCACAAGTTCTGACTCTGGGGAAGTAGATAAAGGGCCTCATTGCCAAAATCCTAAAGTTTCCATTTAAAAGAGAAGAGAGACTGAGAGGGAAAATAAAGAAAGAAAGAAAGAAAGAAAGAAAGAAAGAAAGAAAGAAAGAAAGAAAGAAAGAAAGAAAGAAAGAAAGAAAGAAAGAAAGAAGGAGAGATTGGATTGTCCTGGAAAATGAGAGAAGGAGAGGACACAGAGACAGAGAGGGAAAATAAAGAAAGAAAGAAAGAAAGAAAGAAAGAAAGAAAGAAAGAAAGAAAGAAAGAAAGAAAGAAAGAAGGAGAGATTGGATTGTCCTGGAAAATGAGAGAAGGAGAGGACACAGATCAGCTCCTCCTCTGAAAGGCCCTGGAATTCTTTAAAGAAAAAACACCAGAGCCTCCATTTTACCTTAGTAATGAATAACAAAGACGAGTCATCATGCATATAATACATACAAATAAGGCTAGTTTAGTTATCATGAGATGAGGTATTATTAAATACATTATCTCAGCACACTGCTGCTCTTATCACAGGGTGACTCATAGGGCTTGCCATTTCAGTCTGTACACAACGTCTTTTGAACTTTAAGTACAGCTAAGTATCTTGGTCATGTTCTTTTATTCATTCCTTTTTTGACTCATGTCCGACAATTACTTACATTATTACTCACCTCATTACCAGTTTGGCCTATCACTTCTGTGATTACCAGTACACTTTGTAAAATATTAGCTTAGATTAGCTATCACCCTTTATGCCAATGTCTTTCCTCGTGTACATGCGCTGTAATATCTGTAAGTAAACGTCGATTTTCAATTACATGTATGGATTTCCATATCTGCGTTATGGCATCAGTTTGTGATGGCTTATTCATGAATCGTAGTGTAGTCTGTCTTCTGCCTGTGAAGTGCCAAAAGCGTGTAGCATTCTTCACTCTCCAAGTCCTGCTAGTCAGATAAAGATCTGGAGTGTTTACGGCTAATAGAAAGAGTTTCCATAAAAGCGTGTAGCATTCTTCACTCTCCAAGTCCTGCTAGTCAGATAAAGATCTGGAGTGTTTACGGCTAATAGAAAGAGTTTCCATAGAAAGTGGTTCTCTATAGATGTGTTATTAAAGAAACCAGCACGGTTCTTATCCAGGGTGAACAGTACAAGTACTGTCCATCATGCCATACCCTGATTGTACAGTGGAAAATAATGTAGTCATAAACAGCAAATGATACAAAAATGATTTCCATGGTGATGACATGAGTATTTCAGCCTTTCACCCAGTAAAATAATGTAATCTATCGAAATAGTTGGAAGTGTTGTAAATTCTAGTACGATTTCTAAAGGAGTAGAAAGGATGAAGTATTTTTGCTTTCAGAGGACAAAACACAGAACAAAAAGCTGGACAATCTTTTACTCGCAGCACATTTAGCCCATTTTGTTTCCTTTAAACACTTTATTAGAGACTTTAGACGTATAAAAACATCAAACACAAATGGAGAAAACACTCCAGAAACACAAGACAGATCTCTGGTCTTTGCCCGAGAAACTGTCTGCTACTCTATTCATTCCCCATTTCTTCCTGATGAGGCGATCGAAGAAAAAGAAGATAGAAACAGCCTGAATTACGAGGCGCTGCTATCCGCCCATCCCCTCACTGTAGCTTATTGTCCCGGATGTTGTGGCATGCTTCACAAGGGTGGGAGAGGCGATAGCATCATGACCCTATCTGACCAGACGGCAGGCCAGAGGACCTGGCTGAGATGCGCCCCTCGTCCATCTCTCTGTCAGGACAGGGTGGTGTTTCTCAGAACCTCCAGAAATCAGGGAGCATCAGGGAATCAACAGATGGGAGTAAATGTCATTATCTTTGGGCTACCTCTGCCAGCTTATCTCTGTAGACAGGGGAGAAAGGAGACAGGCAAGGAAAGGCAATTCTAGAACAATGAGAAGGGTCTAAACTGCCACCTCGTGAGCTGGGTCTGTTCCACTGATCTCTCTAGGCATATGACTGAGCAGTTGACTGACTACCATCAATGGTCAACCATTGACAGCACAATATGCTCATCCATTCCTACTCAACTTGTTTTACCTTTACTTAAGTCAGTTAAGAACAAATTCTTATTTTCAATGACGGCCTTGGAACAGTGGGTTAACTGCCTGTTCAGGGGCAGAAGGACAGATTTGTACCTTGTCTGCTCGGGGATTCGATCTTACAACCTTCCGGCTACTAGTCCAACACTCTAACCACTAAGCTACCTGCCGCCCCACATAGAGTAGATAGATTCCTCAGTCTTTGAGTTTTGAAGTTTAAACAACTTCACAGAGAGAAGTGGTGTTCCATGGGTCCTTGTGTCCGACAGAGCAGGTGACGTGTATCTTACATAACTTCAGTCTCAACACTTTATACATCCTTACATAACAAACACTGAGGATCGGTTAGACACTACCCTCTTAGCCTCCACAGCTTTCACCTCTATTTCTCCAGAAATAACCTCCAGGCCACCAAAGCGGACAACCACCTCAGAAGTGTCCTTTGAAGGGGAGATTCAGCGTGCGGCTTCTCCCTTCACACAGACATCTGAGCCAGGATATATGAATAGGCTTTCTCTCTCTTGGTGGTTGTTGGTGAAGGTGCGGGGGAGGGGAGATACGTGGGGGCTGAGTGTGAATACAAATATCAGTCGATATGGTTTCAAGAATCATTTGTCTTGGTAAGTTAGCCAGTCTTTGGTAAGCCAGTTCCTTGCACTTGTGCACATGTCAAATAGACCCCCTGTCTTTTTTTAAGGAACATAAAGCCAGGGAACAAGAAGAGATTATATGTTCCAGGCTGTACATTTGTTCTCATTGTCTCTCGTCTGATGGGAGCTCAGTGATGGTCTGCAGAGGGAAAGAATGCGCAACGAAAGGTTGAATATATGAAAGAGCTTTAAATAGTGATGCCTCATTCTTAAGGGCTTTGCTCCTACTCAGTTTGTTTTGTGCCCTTTCCTCCATTCCTAATACTGCTATTCCAAATGTAGAAAACAAATCATCTTGAGGATGATGTGCAACGTTGTGTAGCTGTGATATTTCAATAGAAAAACATTCAGCTTCATTCACAAAGACACCCACACCTTGAATAAACTTTATTTCAGATCTGATATGATGCTTTGTACAACTTTTCTTGTCATAGTCTCAGAAAACCTGTCTAAAGGGATGTAGCCACTCCGAAGGCTGACAAATGAATTGCTGGTTGAATCAATATTGTTTCCACGTCATTTCAATTAAATTGCGTTGAACCAACATGGAATAGACGTTGAATTGACGCCTGTGCCCTGTGGGTACTGTCTGCAGCAGTTGCTGGGTGATTCTCATAAAACCAGTTTAACCATGTTAGCAGCAAATTGTGGTGCAAAACTATGATGCCTCTGCAACAATGAACTACACCACATGACCAAAAGTATGTGGACACATGCTCGTCAAACATCTCATTCCAAAATCATGGGCATTAATATGGAGTTTGTCCACTTTTGCTGCTATAACAGCCTCCACTCTTCTGGAAAGGTTTTCCACTAGATGTTGAAACAATGCTGCTGGTACTTGCTTCCATTCAGGTACAAGAGCATTAGTGAGGTTGGGCACTGATGTTGGGCAATTAGGCCTGGCTTGCAGTCTGTGTTCCAATTCATCGTTCGATGGGGTTGAGGTCAGGGCTCTGTGCAGGCCAGTCAAGTTCTTTCACAACGATCTCGAAAAACCATTTCTTTATGGACCTCACTTTGTGCATGGGGTCATGCTGAAATAGGAAAGGGCCTTCCCCAAACTGTTTTCACAAAGTTGGAAGCACAGAATCATCTAGAATGTCATTGTATGCTGTAGTGTGATTTCCTTTCACTGGAACTAAGAGGCCTGAACCATGAAATATATTTCCAGACCATTATTCCTCCTCCATCAAATTTTACAGTTGGCACTATGCATTTGGGCAAATAGCATTCTCCTAGCATCCGCTGAACCCAGATTCATCTGCCAGATGGTGAAGGGTGAATCATCACTCCAGAATACATCTTTCCACTGCTCCAGAGTCCAATGGTGGCGAGCTGTACACCACTCCAGCCGTCGCTTGGCATTGCGCATGGTGATCTTAGGCTTGTGTGCCACTGGTCGGCCATGGAAACGCATTTAATGAAGCTCCCGACGAACAGTTCTTGTGCTGACGTTGCTTCCAGAGGCAGTTTGGAACTCGGTATTGAGATTTGCAACTGAGGACACAGCACTCAGCGGTTCCGTTCTGTGAGCTTGTGTGGCCTACCACTTCGTGGCTGAGCTGTTGTTGCTCCTAAATGTTTCCACTTCACAATATCAACACTTACAGTTGACCAGGGAAGCACTAACAGGGCAGTAGTGTTACGAACTGACTTGTTGTAAAGGTGGCCTCCTATGACAGTGCCACATTGAAAGTCACTGAGCTCTTCGTTGAGGCCATTCTACTGTCAATGTTTGTCTATGGAGATTGCATGGCTGTGTGCTCGATTTTATACACCTGTCAGCAAATGGTTTGGCTGAAATAGCCAAATCCACTAATTTGAAGGGGTATCCACATACTTTTGTATATATAGTGTATCATTCTGAAGACTAAGGTGCTCAGTTTATGATGTCTTATTTTAAATACATTTTATATTTTCGCCTGAATTCTAACATGTTCACCCCAAATTCTCATTATCATAACGCATCCGGATTAAAAATTCTCTGGTCATTTTATACAATTTTACTTTAGAAAAACCAAACTTATTTGAATAAAACTCCAAATATATTGCTGTAGTTTTTCCATAAATACTAGTTGAAGTTTACATTCAACTGTAATATTTATTACCTAAAATCACAGTGTCTGTGGACTTGTTTCTCATTACCGTAAAACTTTTAAAATGCGTACCTGTTTTAGCACTTACCTATACATTTGCTTGATATCCCAAGCCAGTTTTTGGTCCATAGCCCACATATTTAGATACTTTATAGGCATATCATGTTCTACCATTTGCCAATACGATCCCAAATTACATAATTTGATGATGAATCTCTAACAGAGCTCAGTACTGTTTCTCAATGTAATGGCAAACTGCAACACTCATTACCGAAATATTCATTGTTATCTCCAGAAGCTGCTTATCATTAAAGTAATGCACCAATATTTAGGAAATATTAGGAAAAAAATAAACGTATTCTTTAGCAATTATGGCTTAATCTGAGGCCTTTTGTTCTTTATGCAAATATGTGTACATAAAAATGACATGTATAGACAAATAATTAATAATTTGATTTGAAATATATTTGTTTTCAGTGTTATGTTTAACTCGGGCCTTTTCAGTAGGGGAGCAATGTTTGTTTATAACTTTTTTGGACATTGAAAACTGTTGTTTTTTTTACTTGGTTGTTGTGGAAATTGTGGTAACATCTGATCAATAAACATAACAATAATTGTGAAATAGATAAATACAGCTCCTAATCTTAGTCATTTTTATGATGTATTTATTTTTTGTCAAAGGTTTTTATTTCCAAGTGCCAGTTTCATGAGAATCACCCTCCTGCATGAGGTTTCGCATATCAAAACCACAATTCCATTCCTCGAGGCGCTCCCTGACATTAAACATGAAGGACAGTGGAGGAATTGAACTCAGCGAACTGGAATCACACATGGTGGCACTGGCAGAGCACAGACATACTGTGTACACAGTGTACACACACGCACACGCCTACACACATGCACAAACACAACACAAATCCAGTTGCCATTACGTCTTGTTCTTCTCAACGAAAACATCTTATTACTTCCGCTCAATGTCTTCGACAAAGCGAGCCCAGATGGAATAAATGAAAGTGTGGTTGTTCGTTCCAGGCTTTATTTAGAGGGCCCGTCAGGCAAAATCCTCTCTTGCATGACACACCATTACCACAGCATCCACATTCTTGATCTCAGAACCGGCGGTTGGGTTGGAAAATGCTCTGCGAGACATGCTCTTTCTCCTTGGGAATATAACAGGTACTAGCCTACCTGCATCTGCTCACAAAATGGCGGAAGGAGATTAACGCCATGGCACGCTCTAATTAAGCAATAAGGCATGAGGGGGTTTGTGGTATGTTGGCCACAATACCACAAACCACAAGGTGCCTTATTGATATTATAAACTGGTTACCAATGCAATAAATACATGTTTTGTCATACCCGTGGTATACGGTCTGATATATCACAGCTTTCAGGCGATCAGCATTTAGGGCTAAAACCAACCACCCCAGTTTATAATTTTTAATTATAATCCTGGAGCACCTGGAAGGAGTTCCATCAGTCAAACCTGATATTGACCACTGGGGTAACCATGGCGACAGCTCAATAAATTGTGAGTGTCTGCACTAGAGTCACACTGGGCGGGGGGTGGACATACACACGCACATGGACAGACACAAACGCATGAGCCCACATGCATGCCTGCACACACAGAACAAGATGCACACACTGATATAGACAGCAGAAGTCCTCATTGATTATAAGCAAATAAACTGACTATTTCAATTAAAGTTGACAGACTATCCTTATCCATCCATTGTCAGAAATGCAGTAATTTTATGTTTGAGCATAATTTTTGTTTAAACACCAGCAGTGATACATATTTGGGTTCTTAATTTGACCAGTGTTGTCAGAGCAAAAATAATCCTACTGCAACAGGATTTGAACATTTAGTTCATAATGTTGCTTGATAGGTAGTTACGCTATTAGCTGGACAAAAGTAGACTATGTGAAAAGTGCACTGATGTTAATAACTGTGAGTTTTAAGTGAATTTATGTATATCACAACGCTCATCTGCATTTCCTGCGGTGTAGTGATCAAATTAAAATCCTACATCTGTAGTATTACAACACCCAAGGCTGAAATAGCTGGATAACAGCATTGTTAGAACACACCATATATTACAGCATCCATTCTATAAAGCGGTAACCAAATGACATAAATTACAGTAAGAGCTTTCTCAGTTGTCTGGCCCGGTCACTATGGGTGTGATCGGATGAGCAGCCAGGACACAACTATTGATTGGAAGGCTTCAAGCAGAATACATTACTGCAGCAGAAACCTTTTTTGTCTGGCTGTGCACTGGCTAGGGGAAGGGAAGGTAGTCTGCTTCAGAGCAGTGTGTGCTGTAATAGGCCAATTCAGACTTCAACCTTGAAGGCCTTGTAACCTGACGTTATTGCCACAGTGGAGGTGTTCACATGAACAGCTCCCATAAAGAGCCCTAACAAACAGCTAGGCCTGCATATAGCTATATACAGTATAATTATACATGCATATCTCTAAATTTGGGTCTGGGCCTGCAGCTTAAAAATGTAAGGTGGGATAATCAAAGCCCAATAAACCACATAGTAGACAAAATTGTCTCACATGAACTCATGACCCTCGCTCTTCATATCAAAAAGGTGCCATGAGACTAAATCAATCATTGGATGACTGACAGCAAAGGCTCTCATACAGTACGTACTGTATCACCTATCATCTCTTGCTTTACCTACCCACAGGGCCATAGAAATGATAATGGACCTGCATTTATACTCTTTTCACTCTGTCCAGCTTGCTAACAGTGATCAAAACGAAAGCTACACATTCAGGGAGTGTCACGTCTGCTCCCGCTCTTCCCCGCCCCGGCGCTTGAGGGCGCCAGGTTGCCCTGCATCACGCACTCCTACCATCCATTACACACACCTGCCTTCCCTCATCACGCGCATCAGCAATATTGGACTCACCTGGACTCACTCAACACCTGTTATTACCTCCCCTATATTTGTCAGTTCACCAGCTCTGTTCCCCACTTCTGCATTAATTGTTTTTCGTCTTTGTTTTCCTGTATGCTGACGCTGTTCCTGTCTCGTTCCTCCTTAAATATTGACTCCCCGTACCTGCTTCGTCTCTCCAGGGTCATTCCATGTGACAGGGAGCATCGAAAATTCCAAAAGCGATGAATAGAGGACACCCCTGCTTTAAGTTATTCATACTTTTTGAACTACAACAACATTAACATGAACTCCAATACATTTCAATGGCCATAAACGTGAATGTTTTTTTGTTGTAGTTGTTTTTACCAATTCTAGACACTACTCCTCTTGAAACGTTTGAGCTATCAACAATGATTGATATTCAGATTTTTATACTATTTATACTTTTTGAACTATAACCATTTTAAATTTGTATAAATTGTCATGGGTTTGAATGAGAACACTTGGAATACAGTGATAGCTATTCAAAATGGTCCTACTCCTTGGCCAATTAAGCTACAAGACCAACTTTAAAATGGTCAAGCTATTCTAACTTCAAATTCATTCTCTAGCACCTTTATAAACTATAAACCATTTCAATTTGCATACATTTATAAAACGTAACAGATTCAATGCAAATAAAACAGACATCAGTGTGCTTCTAACAGTATAGCTTCCTCTGCTAGCAAACACATGTGACCGCTCTCCTTGAAAATGTAAACAACCTCTTGAGCTATCGAAAATGATCTAATGTGATAGCTCCACCCGCAACCTTTCAACTTAGCTGTGGAGGGAGCTTACGGTATATTCTTAACTCCGTTATACTCACCCCTTCTAAACTCGCTACACAGTGAGTGACAGTGAGCTGAGCCCAACTGCCAATCCGGGTCATGGCACCAGTGAAAAATACAGTTGAAGTCGGAAGTTTACATACACTTAGGTTGGAGTCATTAAAACTCGTTAAAAAAAATCCAGAAAATGATGTCATGGCTTCAGAAGCTTCTGATAGGCTAATTGACATCATTTGAGTCAATTGGAGGTGTACCTCTGGATGTATTTCAAGGCCTACTTTCAAACTCAGTGCATCTTTGCTTGACATCATGGAAAAATCAAAAGAAATCAGCCAAGACTTCCAGTCTGGTTCATCCTTGGGAGCAATTTCCAAACACCTGAAGGTACCACTTTCATCTGTACAAACAATAGTACGCAAGTATAAACACCATGGGACCACACAGCCGTCATACCGCTCATGAAGGAAACGCGTTCTGTCTCCTAGAGATGAACATACTTTGGTGCGAAAAGTGCAAATCAATCCCAGAACAACAGCAAAGGACCTTGTGAAGATGCTGGTGAAACCGGTACAAAAGTGGTACTCTGGTCTGATGAAACAAAATAGAACTGTTTGGCCATAATGACCATCGTTGTGTTTGGAGGAAAAAGGGGGAGGCTTGCAAGCCAAAGAACACCATCCTAACCGTGAATCATGGGGTGGCAGCATCATGTTATGGGGGTGTTTTGCTGCAGGAGGGACTGGTTCACTTGACAAAATAGATGGCAACATGAGGAAGGAAAATTATGTAGATATATTGAAGAAACATCTCAAGACATCAGTCAGGAAGTTAAAACTTGGTCGCAAATGGGTCTTCCAAATGGACAATGACCCCAAGCATACTTCCAAAGTTGTGGCAAAATGGCTGAAGGACAACAAAGTCAAGGTATTGGAGTGGCCATAACAAAGCCCTGACCTCAATCCTATAGAAAATGTGTGGGCAGAACTGAAAAAGCGTGTGCGAACAAGGAGGCCTACAAACCTGACTCAGTTACACCAGCTCTGTCAGGAGGAATGGCCCAAAATTCACCCAACTTATTGGGTGCTTGTGGAAGGCTACCCGAAACATTTGACCCAAGTTCAACCATTTAAAGGCAATGCTACCAAATAATAATTGAGTGTATGTAAACTTCTGACACACGGGGAATGTGATGAAAAAAATAATATCTGAAATAAATTACTCTCTCTATTATTATTCTGACATTTCACATTCTTAAAATAAAGTGGTGATCCTAACTGACCTAAGACAGGGAATTTCTATTCAAATTAAATGTCGGAAATTGTGAAAAACTGAGTTTAAATGTATTTGGCTAAGGTGTATGTAAACTTCCGACTTCAACTGTATGTCTGTGTGCAGCTAACAGTATAGCTTCACACACTGTCCCTGTCCTCATGCTGGGCTCAAACCAGTGCTCCAAATCTGCTCGCAAACACACATTGCTTCCCTCCTTGACAATATACCAACCGTTGATCTATGGAAAAAGATTTCATTTGATTGCTCCATCTGCGTCATTTCAAGCTAGATGTGGAGTGAGCTTACGGTACGTTCTTAACTTTACACCAACTATAACAACATCGTGGTAGAAATGTTAAATGCTACAACTCTTTAGTTACAGACATTAAAACAACTTTTTTTTTAATGTATCCTTATAAATTATAACAATTTAAATTAGCATAAAATGATCCACCAACAGTAATAGTAACTCTTGAACTGTTCAAGCTATCCTATCCTATCCTATCCTATCCTATCAAGCAATCAATCAATCAATCTTTCCATTTATCTAAACTTTTTCAACTATAACTATTTACAATTGTTCTATGGCGATGACGTCGACAGATATGGCAGCTCTGGTTGTAGCTCCGAAGCAACTTTGCAGTATTTTGTTTTTTTGTGTGTTATTATTACCCCCGAAATGTTTGTGTTATTCTTCATTCCATTATTTTACTTTTAGATTTGTGTGTATTGTTGTGAATCGTTTTTAGATACTACTGCACTGTTAGATACTACTGCACTGTTAGATACTACTGCACTGTTGGAGCTAGGAACACAAGCATTTCATTACACCTGCAATAACATCTGCTAAATATGTGTACGTGACCAATAAAATTGGATTTTATTTAAATATAAATAAAGACAGTTTAGTTGTTTACGCTAAGCTTTGTTGTTCTGGCCACTTATCCCCTTCTGAAAATAGCAGGCAGACTGCAGACTTAGCACAAGTGCATATTTTTAGTGATTCAGAAATGTTATTCTGTAGTCAGACACAAAAAATATGTTTCTCAAGTAATTTCTGTGAGATTTATTTAAGATACCATTTTAATAATTCGCTTTTCAGATGTTCAGAAGCTGGGCAGGTACTCTTAGCTGTCCTGACATTACGTGGGAAGCTTGTTCCACCATTGGGGTGCCATTGGAGAGAGAGGAGCTTTGGCAGGGCTGGGCTGAGCTGAGCTGAGCTGAGCTGGAGCTGCCCTCTCGTAGAGGTGGGAGGGCCAAGAGAGCAGAGGTGGCAGAACGGATTGCCCGGGTTGGGATGTTGGGTTTAACCACAGCCTGAAGGCAGTGAGGGGCATTTCCCCTTGCTTCTTTGTAAGGTTCGGGTCTTGAAGATGATGCGAGCCTCAACTGGAAGCCAGTGGAGTGTGCGGAGGAGGGGATAACTTGGTAAGGTTGAACACCAGGCTTGCTGCAGCATTCTAGATACATTACAGGGGTTTGATGGGTGCCCAGCCAACAGAGAGTAGCAGTAGTCTAGACAGAACATGACAAGTGCCTGGATTAGTACCTGCGCCGCTTCCGGTGTGAGGAAAGGTCATACTCTACGGATGTTGTAGAGCATGAACCTTCAACAGCGAGTCACTGCTTTGATGTTTGCAGAAAATGACAGTGTGTTGTTCAGGGTCACGCCAAGGTTCTTTGACCTCTGGGAGGGGACACCAAGGAGTTGTCAACCGTGATGGAGAGGTCTTTGGAGCGAGCAGGCCTTTCCTGGGAGTAAGATCAGCTCTGTCTTGTAAACGCGGGTACTTACTTTCTATTCTTAGCCAGTTTTGAAACAATATATCTCATCTGTCTGAACTGTCCTCTCCAGAATAAACTCAATTTGAAACTTGTGTAAAAACTAGATATAAAAGACTGAACCAGCTGAGGCTGTCCACTAAGGCTAGGATAAAGGCATGTGGGATAATTCTTCTCACGCGTGCATTTCAGATTTGAAAGGACGACTAATGAAGATGTAAACAAAAGATTGAATACATACTTCACTCTTGCTTGATAGATGACAAGATAAACACAACAGTGTGACCAGTGATATAATTATAGCCTCACATACATTGGCATTCTGTATCCAATTCTAACCAGTGGAATGGGTATTTAGCCTGGCCTCCATGCAGATGCTCCTGACTACTCAGGTTCCAATATTAATCTAAATAGCTGTGACTGCAAAGAACGGCCTCAGGTCTCCATTATGACTTCACCTGTGGGGTTGTGCATGGCAGCCGGGTGGACATAATTGTTATGAACAGCCCAGTGTGGCACTCTCAGTTCTGATCAGCTCATCCAGACAGAGAGTAAGTGTGTGTCCATCTCTGAGAGAGAGAGAGAGAGAGAGAGAGAGAGAGAGAGAGAGAGAGAGAGAGAGAGAGAGAAAGCGAGAGAGAGAGTCCATCTCTGAAAGAGAGAGAGTGTGTGTGTGTGTGTCCATCTCTGAGAAAGAGTGCGTGTGCGTGTCCATCTCTGAGAGAGAGTGTGTGTCCATCTCTGAGTGTGTCCATCTCTGAGAGAGAGTGTGTGTATGCTCCCACGTGTGTCCATTTCTGAGTGTGTGTCCGTCTCCTCCTGCCAGATGCTGAGAAGTAAAGGCACTCATAGGTGAAAATTGAAAAAAAAAAGGGTCCGATCTTTAAGAGGCTAAAGTGAATATGCATTATATACAGAGATGGTGTGATATCAACCTAAAGTGAATATGCAGTATGTACAGAGATGGTGTGATATCAACCTAAAGTCAATATACAGTATGTACAGAGATAGTGTGATATCAACCTAAAGTGAATATGCAGTATGTACAGAGATGGTGTGATATCAACCTAAAGTCAATATACAGTATGTACAGAGATAGTGTGATATCAACCTAAAGTCAATATACAGTATGTACAGAGATAGTGTGATATCAACCTAAAGTGAATATACAGTATGTACAGAGATAGTGTGATATCAACCTAAAGTGAATATACAGTATGTACAGAGATAGTGTGATATCAACCTAAAGTTAATATACAGTATGTACAGAGATAGTGTGATATCAACCTAAAGTGAATATACAGTATGTACAGAGATGGTGTGATATCAACCTAAAGTGAATATACAGTATGTACAGAGATGGTGTGATATCAACCTAAAGTGAATATACAGTATGTACAGAGATAGTGTGATACCAACCTAAAGTTAATATGCAGTATGTACAGAGATAGTGTGATATCAACCTAAAGTCAATATGCATTTGCTGTAGACACACTATATTCTTCAATAGCATCCCTGGACAGTCAACTACTTTGTTATACATTATTATACCAAGTCATTATATCTGTAAAGCTGTAACAGTTTGAGGTCATTATTTGCTCTAAATGACTTGTGGGCTTGGAGTATGAAAATGTAACTTGTTGAGAACATAGCTTTGAAGTGCTGTATCCATAGAGATACATACAATAGTGTTATATTAATTAAGTTTCTATATTCGTTTTTTTTTATTGCTTTCACAAGTATGTGGTTAAATTCCACAACTCCTAGTACATAACTCAAAACAGAAAATCCAAAAACTTTAAGCACATCTTCAATTGACTGAGTTCAATACATAAAATCACACCGTGATCTTCCCACCAAACCTAATCAGTGTTTCATCGTGAAATACCTTTCATATAAAGTAATTGCCTTTCATAAAGAAATGCTTTTCATATGATTCTCTTCTCATTTGCTTAAATACATTTGACCATCACTTAATTCAACTGTGCTTAATGGTTAATAATTTAACCGTTTGGTAAACTGGATTGCCTACTATATATGGATTTTGAGAACTACAGAAATAAAAATGTGTTTGTACAGTGTAAACATCTTGTCACGCCCTGACCTTAGTATTCTTTGTTTTCTTTATTATTTTGGTTAGGTCAGGGTGTGACATGGGTGATATGTGTGTTTTTGTCTTATTCTAGGGTGTTTGTACTGTCTAGGGGGTTTTGTAGATTTGTGGGGTTGTTTTCATCTAGGTGTTTATGTTGGTCTATTGTTGCCTAGATTGGTTCTCAATTAGAGGCAGGTGTTTATCGTTGTCTCTGATTGGGAACCATATTTAGGCAGCCATCTTCTTTGGGTATTTCGTGGGTTATTGTCTATGTTATTTTGCACATTGTTTATATAGCGGTCACGGTCGTCTTATTCGTTTTGTTGTTTTTTTGTTTAAGTGTTCTTCGTACTAGTGACTCCTGTGGTGGGCCGGGCACAGTGCACGCTGACCAGGTCGCCAGGTGCACGGTGTCTCCTCCGGCTAGCTTCCGGGTTGGATGCGCGCTGTGTTAAGAAACAGTGCGGCTTGGTTGGGTTGTGTTTCAGAGGACGCATGGCTTTCGACCTTTGTCTCTCCCGAGCCCGTACGGGAGTTGTAGTGATGAGACAAGATAGTAACTACTAACAATTGTTTACCACGAAATTGGGGAGAAAAGGGGATAAAATAAAATAAAAAAAAGGCATGGGCCTCGTCAGACAGGTGGACATCAGAGAGAGGGAGGCAGACGGCAGGGAACGGTTGTGCCTAATGAAGTCCGGGCCATTGTTGTTGACCATATGGTAAACGGAGGCCTCTGGCAGAGGCTGCCAGATTAGTTCACCCCAATCTGAAAAGATCAACTGTCAATCAGATCATGAATATTTCGCCAAGAAAACCAGTAAGTCTGCATGATATGCACTATTTACAGTTTTAAAACACCTACTCAAGGGTTTCTTTATTTTTACTATTTTCTACAATTTAGAATAATAGTGAAGACAAACTATGAAATAACACATGTAGTAAATAAAAAAAAGTGTTAAGCAAATCAAAATATATTTTATATTTGAGATCACCTTGATGACGGCTTTGCACACTCTTGGCATTCTCTCAACCAGTTTCACTTGGAATGCTTTTCCAACTATCTTGAAGGAGTTCCCACATATGCTCAGTACTTGTTGGCTATTTTTCCTTCACTCTGCGGTCCGACTCATCCCAAACCATCTCAATTTGGTTGAGGTCGAGGGATTGTGGAGGACTGGTCATCTGATGCATCACTCTCCTTTTTGGTCAGATAACCCTGACACAGCCTGGAGGTGTGTTGAGTCATTGTCCTGTTGAAAAACAAATGATAGTCCCACTAAGCCCAAACCAGATGGGATGGTGTATCGCTGCGGTAGCCATGCTGGTTAAGTGGCCTTGAATTCTAAATAAATCACTGACAGTGTCACCATCAAAGCACCCCCACACCATAACACCTCCTCCTCCATGCTTCATGGTGGGGAAAACACATATGGAGATCATCCATTCACGCACACCACGTCTCACAAAGACATGGCAGTTGGAACCAAAAAATCTAAAATTTGAACTCCAGACCAAAGGACAGATTTCCACCGGTCTAATGTCCATTGCTCTTATGTCTTGGCCTAAGCAAGTCTCTTCTTCTCATTGGTGTCCTTTAGTAGTAGTTTCTTTGCAGCAATTCAACCATGAAGGCCTGATTCACACAATCTCCTCTGAACAGTTGATGTTGAGATGTGTCCGTTCCTGAACTCTGAAGTATTTATTTGGGCTACAATTTCTGAGGCTGGTAACTCTAATGAACTTATCCTCTGCAGCAGAGGTAACTCTGGGTCTTCCTTTCCTGTGGCGGTCCTCATGATAGCCAGTTTCATCATAGCGCTTGATGGTTTTTGTGACTGCAATTGAAGTTCTTGAAATTTTCTGTATTGACTGACCTTCATGTCTTAAAGTCTCTGCTTGTTTGAGCTGTTCTTGAAATAATATGAACTTGATCTTTTACCAAATAGGGCTGTCTTCTGTATACCCCCCCTTCCTTGTCATAGCACAACTGATTGGGTAAAATGCATGAAATTCCACAAATGAACTTTTAAGAAGGCACACCTGTTAATTGAAATGCATTCCAGGTGACTACTTGTAACGAGTGGGCTGAGAGTCGGGAAGCAAGTTCAGGGAGTGAGTTTTAATAAATAAAAGAAACAATGAACACAAAACAAACAACGCACCGACATTAAACAGAGTCAATAACACCTGAGGGGGAACAAAACAAGGGGAGTGACCGATATAGGGAAGATAATCATGGAGGTGATGGAGTCCAGGTGAGTGTCATATAGCGCAGGTGCGTGAGACGATGGTGACAGGTGTGTGGGATAATCAGCAGCCTGATGACCTAGAGGCCGGAGAGGGAGTATATGTGACAGTGCCCCCTCCCCGACACACGGCTCCAGCCGCAGGACGCTGTCAAAGGGGACGAATCTGGGGTCAGGAGCAGACCTGTCACCCCTGCTGATGCGCAAGAACCTGTCACTTCAGCTGAGGTACGGGAACCTGTCGAGTCAGCTGTGGCGTGGGAACCTGACAGATCGGTTGAGGCAGGGGAGCCTGGTGATCCGGCTGAGGCATGAAAGTCCGATGAGCCGGCTGAGGCAGGGGAGCCTGGTGAACACTTTTTTGGTTACTACATGATTCCATGTGTGTTAGTTCATAGTCTTGATGTCTACAATATAGAAATAGTATAAATAAATAAAAACCATGGAATAAGGAGATGTTCTAAAACTTTTGACCGATAGTGTGCATATTATAAATGCGTGTAAATTCACAAAACATGTTACAGTATTCTTACAGTATGATCAATTGACAGTATACTCTGTTCTACCTTCAGAATCGACAGAAGACCCCATGGTGGTGGCCGTGTGCTGACCAACCAACAGGATTTGGCAGTGGTGGAAATGGTGAGGACCAGGAATGATAAACAGCTGTCCAGCTGTTCTCCCATTGAGGAGAACTATGAACTTTGCCAATGTGGCAGCCATCCGCCTACCAAACATCGTCCGCCTTTTGAAGAGCCACCAGGTACAGTGCCATGCGAAAGTATTCGGCCCCCTTGAACTTTGCGACCTTTTGCCACATTTCAGGCTTCAAACATAAAGATATAAAACTGTATTTTTTTGTGAAGAATCAACAACAAGTGGGACACAATCATGAAGTGGAACGACATTTATTGGATATTTCAAACTTTTTTAACAAATCAAAAACTGAAAAATTGGGCGTGCAAAATTATTCAGCCCCCTTTAGTTAATACTTTGTAGCGCCACCTTTTGCTGCGATTACAGCTGTAAGTCGCTTGGGGTATGTCTCTATCAGTTTTGCACATCGAGAGGCTGACATTTTTTCCCATTCCTCCTTGCAAAACAGCTCGAGCTCAGTGAGGTTGGATGGAGAGCATTTGTGAACAGCAGTTTTCAGTTCTTTCCACAGATTCTCGATTGGATTCAGGTCTGGACTTTGACTTGGCCATTTTAACACCTGGATATGTTTATTTTTGAACCATTCCATTGTAGATTTTGCTTTATGTTTTGGATCATTGTCTTGTTGGAAGACAAATCTCTGTCCCAGTCTCAGGTCTTTTGCAGACTCCATCAGGTTTTCTTCCAGAATGGTCCTGTATTTGGCTCCATCCATCTTCCCATCAATTTTAACCATCTTCCCTGTCCCTGCTGAAGAAAAGCAGGCCCAAACCATGATGCTGCCACCACCATGTTTGACAGTGGGGATGGTGTGTTCAGCTGTGTTGCTTTTACGCCAAACATAACGTTTTGCATTGTTGCCAAAACGTTCAATTTTGGTTTCATCTGACCAGAGCACCATCTTCCACATGTTTGGTGTGTCTCCCAGGTGGCTTGTGGCAAACTTTAAACAACACTTTTTATGGATATCTTTAAGAAATGGCTTTCTTCTTGCCACTCTTCCATAAAGGCCAGATTTGTGCAATATACGACTGATTGTTGTCCTATGGGCAGAGTCTCCCACCTCAGCTGTAGATCTCTGCAGTTCATCCAGAGTGATCATGGGCCTCTTGGCTGCATCTCTGATCAGTCTTCTCCTTGTATGAGCTGAAAGTTTAGAGGGACGGCCAGGTCTTGGTAGATTTGCAATGGTCTGATACTCCTTCCATTTCAATATTATCGCTTGCACAGTGCTCCTTGGGATGTTTAAAGCTTGGGAAATATTTTTGTATCCAAATCCAGCTTTAAACTTCTTCACAACAGTATCTCGGACCTGCCTGGTGTGTTCCTTGTTCTTCATGATGCTCTATGCGCTTTTAACGGACCTCTGAGACTATCACAGTGCAGGTGCATTTATACGGAGACTTGATTACACACAGGTGGATTGTATTTATCATCATTAGTCATTTAGGTCAACATTGGATCATTCAGAGATCCTCACTGAACTTCTGGAGAGAGTTTGCTGCACTGAAAGTAAAGGGGCTGAATAATTTTGCACGCCCAATTTTTCAGTTTTTGATTTGTTAAAAAAGTTTGAAATATCCAATAAATGTCGTTCCACTTCATGATTGTGTCCCACTTGTTGTTGATTCTTCACAAAAAAATACAGTTTTATATCTTTGTTTGAAGCCTGAAATGTGGCAAAAAGTCGCAAAGTTCAAGGGGGCCGAATACTTTTGCAAGGCACTGTATCTATACAACACATTTACCTTGTGCCTTTTGAGAGAAATCGGGTGAAAAAACTGGGGGAAGAGTATGTTCATGTACAGCACTATATACTGTATTACTGTTACTATTTGATGCACATGCTACTTCACAATATCATATTGTAACTATAGTGTAAAAAATAACTAACCCAAATATATTTTTACAGGGTAATGGTGCTTGATTGAACCATCCCAAGTACACAGTTTCTTTGTTGATGAAGTGGGCTTCAACCTGGCCAAAACTCAGTGCCATGGGCAGAACCTCATCGGCCAACTGGCGACCGTCCAAGTGCCTGGACAACACGTTGCAGCTGTCACGGAAGATGGTGTGGTAGGACGTAGGCCATTACTGTCACGGAAGATGGTGTGGTAGGATGTAGGCCATTACTTGGATCCTATAACGTTGCACACCGCATTGTTTCTCAATTAAATTGAGCAGGCCTGTTAAGGGGAAGGGGTTACCCATTTCAATGTTTGGGACAGTGTCAGGCTCAACGATGCAGAGGTGGTTCAGGCATGGCTTCGGGCCCATCCCCGTTTGGTGACCCTATACCTGCCCCCATACTCTCCTTTCCTCAACCCTACTGAGGAATTATTTTCAGCATGGAGGTGGAAGGTGTACGATCGATCGTCCCCATGAGTGTGCCACCCTCCTTCTGGCCATGGATGAGGCATGAGACGAGATCAATGCAGACCAATGTCAAGCTTGGAATTGCCTTGCCAAAAGGTTTTCCCCACTGTACATTCACAATGAGTAAATATACTGAGATGTGGATGAGAATTTATACCCAAATGCTCAAGATGGGCTTGATGAAAATTAATTAGTGCTAAACTTGTTTGATTTTTACTCATTTCATTTGTTTCATTTAATTTCTAACATTTGATTACAGACGGTACAACCATGTTGCCATCATATCTGATTGTAACGTTCTTCTGCATGATTAATTGTAGAGGATGTCTTCATTGATCACACCTTTGATTACACATTGCATAGATATGATGGAAATTATAGATTTTCTGTCACACCCTGATCTGTTTAACCTGTCCTTGTGATTGTCTCCACCCCCTCCAGGTGTCGCTTATTTTCCCTGGTGTATACATCCCTATGTTTCCTGTCGCTCTGTGCCAGTTCGTCTTGTCTGTTTTTCAAGTCAACCAGAGTGTTTTTCCGTACTCCTGCTTCTATTCTCTTTTTGCTAGTCCTCCCGGTTTTGACCTTTGCCTGTTTTCTGGACTCCGTACCTGCCTGCCTGACCATTCTGCCTGCCTGGACCTCGAGCCTGCCTGCCACTCTGTACCTCCTGGACTCTGAACTTGTTTTTACATTTTGCCTGTCCATGACCATTCTCTTGCCTACCCTTTTGGATTGTTTAATAAATACCAAAGAGTCAAACCATCTGCCTCCCGTGTCTGCATCTGGGTCTCGCCTTGTGCCCTTATACTTTCTGTCAATTTTGTTAGGCAATACACTTACATTACCCAACGTAAAAACGTTGTAATTTACAGTATTGTAGCATATTAGTTTAAGCACTTCTAAGGGTGACTTGAAACGCATATGTTTTCTATTGGATTAACTGGTAGTTAAAAAGACTACATTGAAAAGCTATCATTATGTTGTCTTTTGGCGTTTAAACTAATGTTCTCATTACATTTCAAATCAATGGTTGTGTGGTGATATATTTACAATCAAAATGAATGCACAATGACAGGTTCTGAATGAAAGACTGGCTCTGTGACCAGTTCTGTACTAAGTGTTGTGAAAATGTACCACATACTTGTGAAAATAGTACCAAAGCGATAACTGTAATGCCAAACCTTGTTTATTTTCATTCATTTCATTTGTTTGATTTTCTTACATTAGATTACAGACATTACACCTGTTGCAATTATATACAAATTACCAAAGCGATTAAAAAATAAATACAAAATCTTCAGGCAGACTGGTCACTCAAGTTGAAATGACGGGTGAGACTTGCCAGTGAAGGAGGCCTCAACTAGTTGATTAAGTTTCATTGACAATGTGAACAGACGTTTCAGTCAAAGCAACATCCATTGGCAATGCACAACCAGATAGGACTGTGTTTTGATCTAATTTGTTCTGATGAATACCAGATTAGCAAGATTTCACTTCTGCAACACCTGAAGAATCTTACTTACATTGCATTGCAATGCTGTAAGTGTACAATATTACATGTCTACTTTTTCACATGAACAAAGAACCTTTTCGGTCAGAACCATGTTCTCTTTGCCATGACCGAGAAGGTCTGCTTCAGTGGTAAGTATCAGTATTAAAGGCAATGGGCCAGTTCAGTGAGTTGTCTGACTGCAGTGGACGTGGGAGCAGACCTGGCAATTAACCTTTCAGTGGCCTAATAACTGTAAATCACTGCCAAGGCCATTACATAACCCTATATTAATTAGGACTGTTGCTGAGATGAGAAGGAACATTGGGAAGGCTGTGTTACCTGGGGTGCAAGTATTCTTTTCTTATAATGAGATGTGTCACAGCAGGCAAAGTATGAAGACTTGCTTTTATACAGTAGTGAGTTTAGGGTGTGTGGGGGTATGCAAGGGTGTGTGTATGCGCACGTGCGTGAGCGTGGCACGAGCCTACCAGACGAGCTAAACTACTTCTATGCTCACTTCGAGGCAAATAACACTGAAACATGCATGAGAGCACCAGCTATTCCGGAAGACTGTGTGATCACGCTCTCCGCAGCCGATGCGGGTAAGACCTTTAAACAGGTTAACATTCACAAGGCTGCAGGGCCAGATGGATTACCAGGATGGGTACTGCGAGCATGCGCTGACCAACCAGCTGTCTTCACTGACATTTTCAACCTCTCCCTGTCCGAGTCTGTAATACCAACATGTTTTAAGCAGACCACCATAGCCCCGGTGCCAAAGAAAACTAAGGTAACCTGACTAAATTACTACAGACCCGTAGCACTCACATCTGTAGCAATGCGTATTAGTCACCTGCACATGTGAGTAATACAATTTGATTTGATTTGATGTTAGTGCACATGTGTGTGTTTGTACTTGAATCATGAGGTGGAGAGGATTTAAAATGAATCTATATGAGTCATTAACACAGCCGTTGATTAACAACCAATGCTAGGAGCGATGGCTCTGTTGTGTCATCTGTCACCTAGTATGTCACCAAATCTCTAAAAATTCTACCATCTTCATCAGGGAAGGCAGTGACTTCAATAAAGAGTGAATAACAAAGAACACGAATAAGACAGAAATAGACACGGAAAAAAACTGAGGTTGATTGACATGACAAGGAACACAGGGAACCTTTGAAGTACAGTAAGGCTTGACATTAAATAATGACCGAGGACATAGTCTATTAGGATCATTGCCTTTCAACAACAGAACAGTGTTATTGGTCTTCGGAAGTCTGCTGGGACTCTGATGGCAGAAGCAATAGGTTTGTGACTCGGCATCCCCTCATATCTCAGTAACACAGGCGTGCTGGAGAAAACTCATTTGTCCAGCTAAATGTCAGAAGACGTCAATGTTTTGTTAAAAAAAAATAGTCCCTTACCAAAGGGAATTAGAGTTTTATAGAGCTCTAATCACATCGATTGTAGCTTGTTGACACATACCTCTATGCCTAGCCTATCCTGTCGATTTCATACTTCAGCTGTAGCCAATATTTGGGTAGAAGGTGTATAATACGCTCCAAATCAACTACTTCAACATGTTTGTCTCACAATAACAGTGCCCTACGCCAGCAAACACAGCAGTTCACTGAAACAGAAGCTGGAGTCCAGAAGTGTTTACTTCTAAAAATTATTTTAATACAGCAGGTTAATTCTCTCCGGTGAGCAAATATTGAGAAATAATCCTCAGCACATTGTTCAGGATTTTAAATATGCAAAAAGGCCCTCACTGAAATGTCAACAAATCACAGATTTAATGGCTTTTAGTGTTTAGAGAAAATATATAAATTCTCTCTCCAAATGAATAGTTTTGCTGTGCAATTTCAGAAGAGAGCAATTTTGGCTTCTCTGTGCGAGACTCTCTCCATGTTCCTCAAATTGGCCCTTTTAAGCGTGTGCTGCCAATGGAGCTAAAGCACAATTATACTGTTTAGCAAACAAATTGATCTAACCTCACTGCTGAACTTAACATTGTGGCGACGTGGCAGCGGCCGGGGGCCATAACGACACAAATTGAAAACGGCTGAAAACGAGAACATTCATTATACTCCGCCAGTGGCAGTCCGGCACAACTTCTTTCTATAGTCATTAAGGGGCTGTGCCTAAAACTCCTCACGCCTCCCAGGAAGATGGAGATCACCATGTTCTGGATTGTCTCTATACAACCATTTCTAAAAGGGAAGTGAAGTCTATTTGGTATTCATGCCTATTCGTTCTTGCATAAGCAAGCCTTCCCGAAATGTGTTTTGCACCAGATTTCTGATTTTGTCATCATCTCCCAAATAATCAATTACAGCTGTAATTTGACTGGCACACACGGGCTGTGATTCTGTTTCAGTGTTCAACACAGAGAGATGGAGGCCTCTGTTTCTGGTCATGAATGATAATGATTAAATCATTCCTCAGCCTCAGTTAATGTCAACGGATGCAATTCCACAGCATCAATTCAAGACCCAGAGGGAGGCTGGCTTTCACTACTATGGTTCAGTGTTTAAAAAGTTACTCTTTCTCATGACAATTACTGTTGGTTTATACAGAAATGACACACCACTCCTTTGCTAAAGCATTTTTTCGGCTCATGGAGAAACAAGTAAATGTCATTGAGCATGTCCTTGAATACATCTAGGAACCGGAACACCTCTCTAACTCTTGTTAGTTCACTGACAAATCCATTGATATTTCACTTGACACTTGACATTCACATAACCCTTTAGTCCTCCAAGCTAACAGACCTGAGAATACAGTGTTTTCCTCCATCCTCCTTCAATGGCCGTGAGCTGGGCTGTGTCAAAAGCCAGCCTCCGTCATTTAATAGTCATCACAGGTCTCTCTCCGCCTTACAAACAATGGCTTTTAACAGGGATCTTCTCAACTCGCAGCCGCCATAAAATCTCGGATGATTGATTTATGACTCTAAGGGCTGTTGTCCTGCCTCATTCTAAGTAGCAATTTCAGCCTTTTTCAATCTCTGTTGGTCTAGCTGGCTCTGCCCCAAAATAGACATATTTTAATGCAAAACTCTTGGGTTTTTTCATCAACAACCTCAGTACCCACTGGGGACAAACTGGTTGAAGCAACTTTGTTTCAATGTAATTTTTCAACATACTGTGACGATGAATCTATGTTTGAAACACATTTAGCTTTTCAAAAAAGTAATCAACCAGTAGTTTTCATACCATTTCAACCAGCGTTGCAAACATTGGATTTATGCTAAAACTTCAACTTTAAAACAATGACTAACAGCTTGTTACATCAATCTAATTTCAACATAATCATAAAAACGATGTATATGTTGAAACTGCATTGAAAATTCCACTTAGAATGGTTGAAAATGTCATGTAGAATCTATGTGGAAATTACAACACAATTCATGTTATGTGGTGTTGTAAATGCAATAAACATGCAACATCAGATCGACATCACATTTTCACCATATTTGAGAAATTTCTGCATATTCTCACTGTTTAATCATTGTCAGATTTTCATCCTATATTCAATATACACTGAGTATACAAAACATATTTCCATGACAGACTGACCACGTGAATCCAGGTGAAAGCTATGATCCCTTATTTATGTCACTTGTTTAATCCACTTCAAATCAATCATATGTCTTTATAAAGCCATTTTTACATCCGCAGATGATACAAAGTGCTATACACAAACCCAGCCTAAAACCCCAAACAGCAAGCAATGCAGATGTAGAAGCACGGTGGCTAGGAAAAACTCCCTAGAAAGGCAGAAACCTAGGTAGAAACCTAGAGAGGAACCAGGCTCTGAGGGGTGGCCAGTCCTCTTCTGGCTGTGCCGGGTGGAGATTATAAGAGTACATGGCAATTGAGACAATTGTCTCAAGGCTTTAACCTGAGATATGGATTGTGTATCTGTACCATTCAGAGGGAGAATGGGCAAGACAAAAGATTTAAGTGACTTTGAACTGGGTATGGTAGTAGGTACCAGGCGCACCGGTTTGTGTCAAGAACTGCAACGCTGCTGGGTTTTTCACGCTCAACATTTTACTATGTTCATCAAGAAAGGCCCACCACCCAAAGGACATCCAGCCAATTCGACACAACGGTGGGAAGCATTGGAGTCAACATGGGCCATCATCCCTGTGGAATGCTTTCGACACCTTGTAGAGTCCATGCCCCAAGAAATTAAGGCTGTTCTGATTGCAAAAGGGTGGGGTGCAACTCAATATTAGGGTATTCCTAATGTTTGGTATACTCAGTGAACATAGCACTACACTTACATTACAATTTAGCCATTCAGCAGCCTCTCCCATCCAGAATGGCCCACAGCTAGTGCATTTATCTTAAGATAGCCAGGCGAGACAACCACATATCACAGCCATATCCCAACCACGTATCACATGCATAATACAATACATAATAGTCACGCCCTGATCTGTTTCACCTGTCCCTATGATTGTCACCACCCCGTCCAGGTGTCTCTTGTTTTCCCCAGTGTACTTATCCCTGTGTTTCCTGTCTCTCTGTGCCAGTTCGTCTTGTATGTTTAGTCAAGTCAATCAGCGTGTTTTCCCCGTACTCCCTTTTTATTCTCTATTGATTGTCTTCCCGGTTTTGACCCCTGCCTGACTCTGGACAACTTTCCCGCCTGCCTGATCATCCTGCCTGATCATCCTGCCTGCCCTGACCTTGAATCTGCCTGACCTTCGGTACCTGTTGGACTGGTTTTGTCTCTTGCCTACCCCTTTGGATTAATAAACATTGTAAGACTCCAACCATCTGCCTCCTGTGTCTGCATCTGGGTCTCGCCTTTTGCCTTGATAATAATGCAATGCAGAATACAACACAACATGCATAAAAATGTCTGTGTGTCTCTTCACAGTCCCTGTCGTGCCGTAAAGTGTCCTTTCATAGTTTTTCTTATCTGGTTTAATTGCTAGCTTGAGTTACCGGAGGTGGCAGAGTTCCATTTAGTTGTGGCTCTATTAAATACTGTGCATTTCTCAGCCTCTGTTCTGGACCTGGGGACTGTGGAGAGATCTACATCTCCATTGATAGATGCTGAAGTTTCTTGTATTTCAGGGTTTCCATTAGATTCTATGCATATGGTGTGCTTGGGTGTCGTGAGGAGGATATTGATTTTCCTTGAACGAGGCCCTAGAACATACAGACTGTCTCCATCTCCGAAAACCAAAAACAATTTGCCCGACAACCTCGGTCACTGGCATAATCCATTGGTAGAAGTGACTGTCTGAATCAAGCAAAGTGAAACATTCTGCCAAGAACATCAACCTTGCATCAAGAAAAACATATGAGATGGTTGCTTCCTCCTCCAGCACCAATATGCATTTGTCAAAGAAATAAGAGACGATGGAAACCTTGTCTGTGATGTCATTGACCATACTCAAACTGACAACTACTTCCATGTGCCTCCAAAGACTCCAAAGACAACATTGCAAGTATCTCAAATATCTGCAAATGCAAGATCAATTATTTATCCCCAGAGCCTTATCACAACAAGGCAGTGTCTGCCCTATCATAGGCAATACACAGTGATCTCTCTGTTGCACAGTTTTGCCAAGGAAGATCACATCTATTGGAATAGTTGGGTTTGCAATTAGGCCTTATATTATATTGACTGTCTATTTCCCCAGGTTGTCATCTCAGAGGATGTGGGCCAGAGCAGAGTGGATGGAAAATGAGAAGAAAGGTGTAATTCCAGAGCACTGGATCAAAGACCAAACTATGTGCTGGCCCCCAAATCAATAGGACAAAGCAATAAAGGATTGGTCCACACCCTCTCTGAAATGGAAGTAATTTCATACTTCTGAGGATAAAACTGACATTAGATAAATAGCAGATACATTATACTTGAAAATGCAATAAGTAAAAAGTACAAAAAAAAGTTGTTCACGTCTGGATTTCCAGGCTCGGGGGTAGGAGCTTGGTATGTTAACTTTGGCATGTTGTAAAATCTTGGTTTAAAGTTTGGTAATATGTTTAGGTTGACTTTTTTTCACTTCAATAAAACGTAAAGACATGACACAGAAAAAGGCTGGATGTTATTTTACACCTGCATGTTTATTTTCAGGCAAAGGTTTACCCAAGCCCCCACAAAAATATGTCCCAACGCACCAGAAAAACTCTGCCACTGCTGCCAAGAAACAAAAGGCTAAAACGCAGCATAAGCAACCAAGTAATGACGGTGAGGACGACCCTTCACAACATAAGCAACTCCTTGTTCTTGATCATGGGTATTTGAGAAAGGTATTCTAATCGTATAAACAATTGGCATCATGTTTTCCAATCTTTTATTGCAGAGAATCATCTTGTTCTCTCACATGGATTAATCCTGGAGAATGAGGGCTTGCGCCTTCTTAATTGAGGGATCTCCTCACCAAATCGCTGTAAAGGATCAGACCTTTTCCTAGTGACAGTCGCAAGTATGAATCTCTCCATTTATCATTTTGGTTTAAAGTTTGGTTGAAATTAGATTGTGTTTAGGTTGCCTTTTACATTGCCTTACAAATGTGTGTACATGTTTTGGGCCTACCCAAGTCCCCACTAAAATCTGTTCTGAAGCGCCAGAAAACCAGTGCCATTAAAGCCTTGTTCACACTGTAGGCGTGAATGCTCAAATCAGGTTTGTTTTTCAAATCCGTTCTGGAATACTGACTGTCCAAACTGTAAGTTACAAGTGACCACATAGGATTTGTGTGTTCAGACAGCAGTCATTTGCTGACATGCCTAAGCTAGTTGTCATAGTAACGATGGGTGTGTGCACAGTGGTGTAGGCTGATAGGATGCAGGAGTACCACCAATCACTTAGAAGTTACAGAATGTAGCAAGCTAAGGTGACAAAAATGCTTTCCATTGACGTTTTCATACTGTCAGAAGACTTTTAAAGCCTCAAAGGATAAGATGTGACATGTGCTTGTCAAACTGTCAACAGACTAGACTAACTAGCAAGCAACAATATATGAAGGTGGCTTGAAATGTGGCTTGAAATAGCCAATTCCATGTGCTTTTTGGCTGTCCAGACTGCAGGAAAAAGTCACTTCAAACTGCCAATGTGAACAAGACTTAAGAAGCAAAAGGCTACAACGCCCTGCAAGCCACCAAGTGTTGGGATAGGGAAATGGCAAACTAAAACACAAGCCACCAAGTGTGGGGATGGGGAAATGGCAAACTAAAACACAAGCCACCAAGTGTGGGGATGGGGAAATGGCAAACTAAAACACAAGCCACCAAGTGTGGGGATGGGGAAATGGCAAACTAAAACACAAGCCACCAAGTGTGGGGATGGGGAAATGGCAAACTAAAACACAAGCCACCAAGTGTGGGGATGGGGAAATGGCAAACTAAAACACAAGCCACCAAGTGTGGGGATGGGGAAATGGCAAACTAAAACACAAGCCACCAAGTGTGGGAATGGGGAAATGGCAAACTAAAACACAAGCCACCAAGTGTGGGAATGGGGAAATGGCAAACTAAAACACAAGCCACCAAGTGTGGGGATGGGGAAATGGCAAACTAAAACACAAGCCACCAAGTGTGGGGATGGGGAAATGGCAAACTAAAACACAAGCCACCAAGTGTGGGGATGGGGAAATGGCAAACTAAAACACAAGCCACCAAGTGTGGGGATGGGGAAATGGCAAACTAAAACACAAGCCACCAAGTGTGGGGATGGGGAAATGGCAAACTAAAACACAAGCCACCAAGTGTGGGGATGGGGAAATGGCAAACTAAAACACAAGCCACCAAGTGTGGGGATGGGGAAATGGCAAACTAAAACACAAGCCACCAAGTGTGGGGATGGGGAAATGGCAAACTAAAACACAAGCCACCAAGTGTGGGGATGGGGAAATGGCAAACTAAAACACAAGCCACCAAGCGATTATAGTGAGGACCCTTCACAACGTAAGTCAACCCCTTATTCTCATTCTTGATTGATGTATTTGGGAAATGTATTCTAATTGTACCAAGAATTGCCATATTGTCCAATATTTTACTTCAGTGAATCTTGAGCCTTCATGCTCCAGGGATAGGTAATGTGGGAGACATAGGTCTCCTGCCTCTTCAGATGAGAGATCCCCCTCACCAAAGCACTGCAAAGGCTCAGACCCTTTTCCTATCCTGGACGCAAGTACGATTAATTATTTTGAAGCAATTGTTTTATGACATTGAAATTAGGCTACTTTGTTTCGGAATTTCAAAAAAAGAGTCCTACATCTCCTTTGTGTGATCTGTGACCTTTTTAAAGGACAGTCGCCCAAGTCTGGTTGAGAAATTCAACTTGAACCTGAACGAGACAGAGAAAGATTTACTAAAGATGGAAGAGCAGCTAATGGAAAATGACTTTCAAAAATGCATGGTGAGAAATTAAATATTTAATTGGCATGAGTTGAATGACATATTGTCATGTAGTACTGGATGGAAAAATCCTATCCATGTTTAGTACATTAGTGTCCTTTTGTAAAATGTCAAATATCTTAGATCTCAAAGCTGGAGGGTAAAGACATCCCAGACGTGGTGAAGAGAGCAATGCATTGGTAAACTATTACCATATGTGTTTCACTTTTAAAATAAGTAGTGGTGTGTACGTATGTAAAGTACATATTTTGTGTTCCATATAGAACTCTGACAAACGGCCTTGTGTTCTATACAGAACCCTGACAAATGGCCTTGTGTTCTATACAGAACCCTGACAAATGGCCTTGTGTTCTATACAGAACCCTGACAAATGGCCTTGTGTTCTATACAGAAACCTGAAAAATGGCCTCATGTCAACGATGACTATGAAAGGTAACAAATGGAAGAGGGCCTTTGAGGACTCCAACATTTGCAGTGTCATTAAAGGTACAGTGGAGTACAAATCATGGCCTTTTACATGACATGTGAATACCTTGTCGAGCTAATATTTGTCTTCCCCTTTACAGCAGGTATGTCTTGGCGAGTCAAAGGTGACAAAGGCAGATATATTACAGACGATGTCAACCTGCCTGAAATATGCACCTGACCGCAAGGGGGCCATTGAGTGGGCCAATGAGAGTTCTTAAGAAGCTAAAGCATCAATGCCTGTTCTGACAGTACATTTGGTTGATTTATTGTATATCACATTTTGGTTTCCAGAAGCCTGTTCCAGAAATAGATTTTTTTTGTCCCTCAAAAAAAAAAAAAAGGCTTTTACATCTATTTTGTGGTGCAATCCTTTTTCATTTCAACCATTCTTGACTCTCTTTTTTTGCATTTGTTTTTACAAGGACAAAGGTTTACAGAATGCTGTTCAAAGCTACAGCTCTAACTGTGTTACACAGAATGACTATACCCTACAGTAATATATACCCTAAATCTAGAAGATACATTTTGCACCATGAGTAGAATTGTTTTATACACATCAGGGTGCTTTTCAAGAGTGTGCAAAATCAGAAAGTTCCTAGTTGATACTGTTTGTTTTCCTATTCTTAGCTCAGGCTCTTATCCTTATTTAATGTAAAGAACCCTACATCCCAAAATGGCAACTGCTTCTAAACAGCTTATTGACACACTTCATAGATTAGTTATTGGGTCAAAATCAGTGTTTAGGTCAAGTCAGATCATTCTCAACGCTGCTCCAATATCTAAATGTAGTTGATTTACTGGTCAAGTATAGTTTTCAAACTCTGAAGTACCAAAATGTAAAAAAATAAGTGTTGCCTGTCTTTTTGAGTGGGTGAATAAAGGTTGAAATCTCATTGCTCAATGTCTTCACCATCTGTCAGATGTGTGCGTACTGGTAGCGATGTCAGGTGCAGGAGAGCAGAGATTTGTGAACAGGCGCACACTTTATTTAGGCAAAAGTGCAAAACGTGCAAAACAGTCACAAGAATTATGTTTAACAATAAACATCTTCGTGAAAAATAACACGGAAAAAACAAGCCAGTCTGGCGCGTCAACAATACACACGTAACACAAACAATCTTACACAAAGACATGATGGGGAACAGAGGAGTAAATACATGTAGATTGATTGGGGAATGAAACCCAGGTTTACAGGGAACAAGACAAAACAAATGGATACATGAAAAATGGTGCGGCGATGGCTAGAAAGCCAGTGACGTTGACCGCAGAACGCCGCCCGAACAAGGAGAGGAGCCCACTTCGGCAGAAGTCGTGACACCATCAAAATATAAACTATTTTAAAGTGGTACTCCAGTCTCCTCTTCACCTCATTTAACACCTGGTTTACTTAACAAAAGTATATTTACTCAATCAAGGGGGAGGGCTGATGACATCATGGATTCCCATCAGACCAGATCCTTGAATGCCCTGCCCGCCTCCTTGAAGTTTGCAGGTGTCTAAAAAACCTGAAAAATTTACCTGAAAAATATTTATTTTGTACCCTTTAGTGTGGTACTTTACTGTATTTATACTTGGGATAAAACTTTTCAACAGTAATAGTTGGAAAATCACTAGAGGACGTCTTTAAAGAATATAGTTGTGTCACGACTTCCGCCGAAGTTGGTCCCTCTCCTTGTTCGGGCGGCGTTCGGCCGTCGACGTCACCGCCGATCCATGTTTCATTTTCGTTTTGTTTTGTCTTCATTATACTCACCTGGTTTTCATTCGATAATCAGCGTTCCTTATTTAACCCTCTGGTTTCCCCTGTTGTTTTGTGCGTGATTGTTTTTGTCAAGTTGTTCCGTATACGTGATCTGGATTGTTCATGTTTATCCTTGTTGGATTATTGTTGAATTTTAGTAAATATCGTGGCTTTACTCATACTTGTGTCCTGCGCCTGACTCCGCCTTATTCCATTCACCTAGACTACTTGACAAGTTGTTAGAGTATGCCTGTAGAATGTAAATGTGACTGTAGAATATGGCTACAGTGGATGTTGTGATGAATGCAGATATCAGTGGGACAGACCATACAGAAAAAGACATAAGATAGAGACAGACAAAATAGCCTCACAAATAGAAGTCAGTGTTGTCCTTACACAACCCTTTGGGCACAGTCAAGGACATGTTCAGAGAATGTTCCAGTGGAAATCTGTCAGAGTGGTACCCTGTGACTGCCATAAAAATATATTAGATTACACTATTAGTATTCAAGCCCTTAGTCCCTGACAGTTGCCTTATCACCCATATTTAAATATTTGCCACTTTGCCTACCAAGACTGCAAGAGACGGTGTGTGTGTGTGTGTGTGTGTGTGTGTGTTTGAGAGAGAGAGAGCGAGAGAGAGAGAGAGAGAGAGAGAGAGAGAGAGAGAGAGCGAGAGAGAGAGAGAGAGAGAGAGAGAGAGAGAGAGAGAGAGAGAGATGAATGAACAATGTGGGGGCCAGTTCTGCCCATGCACCATCGCTCTCAACAGTTTCAGCAAACACTGATAGGGGAAGTTAATTTTTCCCAAGGAAGCTGCTCGTTATTAATGTCCTGTTGTCTAGGAGACTGTCTGCCTCTGCCGTTGCCTGAGTGGCACCTTACCTCCTCCTGGTCATGAGCTGTCATTGTGTTGCATTATAGATTCTTGGCAAAGGATCCTACTTTAGCAATTGCATAAATTCATTAATAAGTGAAAACTGCCCCATGCATGTTCCCAAAATATATTAATATTCATGAAAAAAACGACCTTTTCATGGCTCTGTGGCTGTGAAACTGATTGCGTTGTTGCATATGTAATTCACATATTTAAAATGTTGAATTGTACTGGTACTGTAATATTCGATTTCAAGCTGTTGTCCCCTGTGACTATTTTGTTGATACTGTTCTTACTTTGCCCTTTCAATATCTGTGGGCTCTTTTGGTAATTCAGTTGGCTAATTAAGATTCTGCTATTAGGTTGATATTAACATGACTATGTGTTTCTGAAAGGAATATTTGTCCTTTCAAAAAAAGACTAGTATAATGTAGGTTGAGGAACCTAATCTTTGTTATTCAACCAAGGTTAATTAAAATAGTATTTGTAGATGTCATTATAGTAAACTTTAGGCACCGGAATAATATTTGGAAGACTACTCAGGCTTCTGCTTGAAATTGTGGGCATTCACAGAAGTAATGTCAAGCTTCACTGGTATTAGTCCAAATTTAATGATGTCAAAAGGCTATTTGTCAGCGCAATAGCGTGTAATTCCAACACTAGGGTCTTGCTTAACCGGTGCTTCATTCCTATTGGACAGTGGCTGGTGGACGCTAAGTGCTGAAGAATCTTTTGTTCAAACACAAGAAGCGCGCTGTAAATCAGTCCCGGCATTGCGCAGTGGATATGGATGTGGACGCCTCGTGCGCTCTGATCTTTGGCGCGAAGAGGCTGCACTCAGCGGCGCGCAAGGTGGCCAAATGAATCACCGCCCTCCCGGCTCCTCCAGCGTGCAATGGCTTAACAGAAGAGACATGAGTGTCCGAACGGAGGACAACTTCAGCTTGTGCCAAAGGGCCCTTCAGATCGTCACGGAGCTCTGTCTAGCGGGGCATGTAGATGGGGAGAAATGCTCGGCTATATTTCCCTTGGAGAGCAACATACAAGGTAAAGGGAGCGCAGGTAAATAGGTCAAAAGCAACGTTTTCTTCCTATCCCTCTCCTTAAAGCTTGCATCCTTCTATTGTGTCATGGTTTGGTTTCTCTGGCGTCAACCAGGTGCCCAAGGTAGTGTGAGAATGATGAGTTGAACAGTAAAATGCGTGTTAAGTTCAACTTCAGCCTACTCAACTTTCCCCTTGAAGCGCTGCAATATAATCATATAAAATGCGCGACTAAGTATAGGACATGGGAAAACATGTTTAAAATGTTAAATAATCATGGAGAGGTTGTGCTGTGTCCTCATGTCGCTTTGAGCTACGCTCAACAGGTGAAACATCTGTGTCTGCAAAGGGAAAAGACTGCACCTGTTGCAGCATCAGTGTATGCTCGTTTTCCCATGTCATTTTGCTTGGTTCTGGCGTGTGCAATCTGATGGTGTGATAGTCTGATTGTGTGTGACTGACTGATAGCTTGTTGAAAGAGGAGATGTGTTCTCAGTGATCTTGCCTTCATTCACTCCACCATGCGCCAACTGACCGGCATGTCTGAAATTAGTCATACTGTTGGCTACCAGTTCGTGTTCTAAACATAGATCCCCTTCTGTCAAATAAACCCATTTGTTTGCTTGATAATGTCTCTCTCACTGATTTGGCGAAAGTTATGTTGTAGCCTTTTAATTTTATGGTAAGGCTTGGATAAGATGTTGAAACAGTTCTAAATTCGACATATGTTTTTTTGTAGAGTTTACCATAAATAATAAGCTATATCGTAACATGTCATTATTCCCTCTGGGTTGATGTGAGGTAGCAGTGTTGTTTCTGATGCAATAATGTCTCTGATTTTGAGTAAAAGCCTAACAGATGGAAATTCAATTGGTCAGTCAGTCAATCAATCAATCAGCTAGATTGCATTTATTGCAGTAGATTGTTGCTCTTCTGAACTAAATGGAGTTAAATCCGTGATAATTACAACACAGTTACACAATGTATTATAGTACTTGAAGTGATAACTGCCTAGGCCTACAGAGCTTGTGTCATTTCCATAACTACACTTACATTTGCAAACCAATTCAAATGAACTGTACATCTCAGCAGTCTAGCATGCCTGTTAAAGTTATTAGCCTGAAAAAGAAATGCATGGTTTTAGTGCCACTTCATATAAAGTGGGACTGATTATTGCCTATAGATCTGGATTCTTGTTTTCATGTAGGCTTTGGCTTTGAGATGGTGCGCCACAAAGCATCAGTGTCCTTGTGAGAGTGAATGAGCAACAGGAGAGGGAATAACACGGAGACAGAACACAGCAAAGGACATGACATCATGCAGTGCTATCAGTGAGAAAGGACATATCTCCTGCACATTGCAATCCACACACAGGCGTATACTGTCCAACTTTATTTATAAGAAACCATACAAGTGTGTAACATGCACACAATGGAATGCATAATGCATTTTGTAACAGCCTGTGGTAAATCTTGGTTTGTGCATAAAGCCTTGAACCATTATATATAGTTGCAGAAGAAGGGATTGTGGTTTCTGAAAGTTGATTTGTCAACTTGATCAAATATGGCCATGAAGAGCTATTTGTCTTTCCTGTCCATGTGAATGTCTTGCAATGACGCTGTATGACTTTCTAACTTCCTCTGATCTTTACCAAACGAGGGCATTTGCAGCCTCCTCTTTTACAGCTTGCTTTCTCTCTTCTCTTTTTTCTCTTCCATGTTTGTCTGTCACGCTCCGTCCATCGCTTGCCCGTCCTCTCTCTCTCCCTCTGTCACTGTTGATCTCTGTGGTCGCTCGTAGACATCTCTATCAGTCTCCTTGCTGTTGTCGTGGGTTTCTGTGGACTCGCCCTGTTGGTAGTCTCTCTCTTTGTCTTTTGGAAGCTGTGCTGGCCCATCTGGAGGAGCAAGGCCCTCTCGTCCCACGTTGACAATGGCCCCCGTGTCGGGCTCCCTGAGGCCCCTCTGCCAGCCCCCCTGCCCGTCACACCCCTCCACAAGGTGGCACCAATGGAGGAGGAGAAGAAGCCTGTGCCAGTGGTCAAGGTGAACGGGCGTTGCAGCTCTGTGAAGCTGCTAGAGGCGGCCATGAAGATCAGCCAGACATCCCCAGACATCCCTGCTGAGGTGCAGACGGCTCTCAGGGAGAGGCTGGGCCAGCAGGCCAAGATTCAGAGGCAGACCACCGACCCCACCTCGTCCTCCAGGTAACATTATTGGACTTCTCCCAGAGTAGGGTCCCTGTCACTTTCCTGTCTCTAGGTCTTAACATTCTGTTGGTGTACATTTTTGGTTGCACTGGGTCCAAGGATTTCTGTGTTATGTTGTGTCATATGCATGCACAGAGCTGTGCACACCTATAGTGAAGGCAGTGGAGGCTGCTCAGGGGAGGACGGCTCATAATAATGGCTGGAACTGAGCAAATGTAATGGCATCAAACACATGGAAACCATTTGTTTGATATATTTGATACCATTCCACTTATCCCGCTCCAGCCATTACCACAAACCCGTCCTCCCCAATTAAGGTGCCACCAACCTCCTGTGAGTGAAGGTTATGTACATGATGCTTTCAAGCAAGTGACAGGTGGCATAAAGTGGCAAATGATGACACTTGATCTGTAAACATCAAGTATATCCATGACAAATGTCAAGACAGTTCAGGAGAATTTGTGACGAATTACCTTAAAATGGCACAACACGTGCGAACTGGACGCTCAGCAGCGTCCAGTTCTCCCATGGTGCTCATCAACGGGGCGACAGCACGCCCCCTTGCTCCTCACACACACAAAAACCCTGTAATCACCCCCAGGCCACGTCTTGTGTTGGGCGGGCGTGAGTCACGTTGCCATGGCAACAGCGGTAAGCGACCCCGGTAATGAAACAATCAGCTCCTCGTCTCTTTGTTTTCGGGGACTGTGTTTAAACGAGCGCGTCTGTAATTAGCGCCGCCACAGGTTGAGAACTGACGTGCTGCGAGGCACTCGTCCTACTGAGACTAACTGAGCAGCTGCACTCCATCTCCTGCAGGAAGCCATTATTGACACTTGCTTTAGTTTGTCATTAGGAACGTTGATGCAATTTATCGAGCCTGGCACTTTTCATGAAATACACACTGACGAAGGGGGCAGACAGAGCTAATTAAATACAGTGGGGCAAAAAAGTATTTAGTCAGCCACCAATTGTGCAAGTTCTCCCACTTAAAAAGATGAGAGAGGCCTGTAATTTTCATCATAGGTACACTTCAACTATGACAGACAAAATGAGGGAAAAAAATCCAGAAAATCACATTGTAGGATTTTTTATGAATTTATTTGCAAATGATGGTGGAAAATAAGTATTTGGTCAATAACAAAAGTTTATCTCAATACTTTGTTATATACCCTTTGTTGGCAATGACAGAGGTCAAACGTTTTCTGTAAGTCTTCACAAGGTTTTCACACACTGTTGCTGGTATTTTGGCCCATTCCTCCATGCAGATCTCCTCTAGAGCAGTGATGTTTTGGGGCTGTTGCTGAGCAACACGGACTTTCAACTCCCTCCAAAGATTTTCTATGGGGTTGAGATCTGGAGACTGGCTAGGCCACTCCAGGACCTTGAAATGCTTGTTACGAAGCCACTCCTTCGTTGCCCGGGCGGTGTGTTTGGGATCATTGTCATGCTGAAAGACCCAGCCACGTTTCATCTTCAATGCCCTTGCTGATGGAAGGTTTTCACTCAAATTCTTACGATACATGGCCCCATTCATTCTTTCCTTTACACGGATCAGTCGTCCTGGTCCCTTTGCAGAAAAACAGCCACAAAGCATGATGTTTCCACCCCCATGCTTCACAGTAGGTATGGTGTTCTTTGGTTGCAACTCAGCATTCTTTGTCCTCCAAACACAACGAGTTGAGTTTTTACCAAAAACGTATATTTTGGTTTCATCTGACCATATGACATTCTCCCAATCTTCTTCTGGATCAACCCATTTCTTTCTAGCAAACTTCAGACGGGAATGGACACGTCTGGCACTGCAGGATTTGAGTCCCTGGCGGCGTAGTGTGTTACTGATGGTAGGCTTTGTTACTTTGGTTCCAGCTCTCTGCGGGTCATTCACTAGGTCCCCCCGTGTGGTTCTGGGATTTTTGCTCACCGTTCTTGTGATTATTTTGACCCCACGGGGTGAGATCTTGCGTGGAACCCCAGATCGAGGGAGATTATCAGTGGTCTTGTATGTCTTCCATTTCCTAATAATTGCTCCCACAGATGATTTCTTCAAACCAAGCTGCTTACCTATTGCAGATTCAGTCTTCCCAGCCTGGTGCAGGTCTACAATTTTGTTTCTGGTGTCCTTTGACAGCTCTTTGGTCTTGGCCATAGTGGAGTTTGGAGTGTGACTGTTTGAGGTTGTGGACAGGTGTCTTTTATACTGATAACAAGTTCAAACAGGTGCCATTAATACAGGTAACGAGTGGAGGACAGAGGAGCCTCTTAAAGAATAAGTTACAGGTCGGTCTGTGAGAGCCAGAAATCTTGCTTGTTTGTAGGTGACCAAATACTTATTTTCCACCATAATTTGCAAATAAATTCATTAAAAATCCTACAATGTGATTTTCTAGATTTTTTTTCTCATTTTGTCTGTCATAGTTGAAGTGTACCTATGATGAAAATTACAGGCCTCTCTCATCTTTTTAAGTGGGAGAACATGCACAATTGGTGGCTGACAAAATACTTTTTTGCCCCACTGTAGTGTCTCATCACTTTTAGGATTGAATCTCCCTCAGATGTTTTTGCAAGCTTTTCATCTAGGGGGAAAAAAATAACATAAGGAAAGATTCAAAGAAGGGGAGGACTTGTTGTACAGTGCCATGCGAAAGTATTCACCCCCATTGGCATTTTTCCCATTTTGTTGCCTTACAACCTGGAATTAAAATGTATTTTTGGGGGAAATGGAATCATTTGATGTACACAGCATGCCTACCACTTTGAAGATGCAACATATTTTTTTATTGTGAAGCAAACAAGAAATAACACAAAAAAACTGAACTTGAGCGTGCATAACTATTCACCCCCCCAAAGTCAATACTTTGTAGAGCCACCTTTTGCAGAAATTACAGCTGCAAGTCTCTTGAGGTATGTCTCTGTAAGCTTGGCACATCTAGCCACTTGGATTTTTTGCCCATTTTTCAAGGCAAAACTGCTCCTTCAAGATGGATGAGTTCCACTGTTGTATGACTTAAAGATTGCTGTACAACAGATTCTCGATTGGATTCAGGTCAGGGCTTTGGCTAGGCCATTCCAATACATTTAAATGTTTCCCCTTAAACCACTCGAGTGTTGCTTTAGCAGTATGCTTAGGGCCATTGTCCTGCTGGAAGGTGAACCGCCATCCCAGTCTCAAATCTCTGGAAGACTGAAACAGGTTTCCCTCAAGAATTTCCCTGTATTTAGCGCCATCCATCATTCCTTCAATTCTGACCAGTTTCCCAGTCCTTGCTGATGAAAAACATCCCCACAGCATGATGCTGCCACCACCATGCTTTACTGTGGGGATGGTGTTCTCACGGTGATGATAGGTGTTGGGTTTGTGCCAGACATAGCAATTTCCTTGATGGCCAAAAAGCTACATTTTATTCTCATCTGACCAGTGTTCCTTCTATATGTTTGGGGAGCCTCCCACATGCCTTTAGGCGAATACCAAACGTGTTTGCTTATTTTTTTTTTAAGCAATGGCTTTTTTCTGGCCACTCTTCCATAAAGCCCAGCTTTGTCGAGTGTACGGCTTAAAGTGGTCCTTTGGACAGATACTCCAATCTCCGCTGTGGTGCTTTGCAGCTCCTTCAGGGTTATCTTTGGTCTCTTTGTTGCCTCTCTGATTAATGCCCTCCTTGCTTGGTCCGTGAGTTTTGCTGGGTGGCACTCTCTTGGCAGGTTTGTTGTAGTGCCATATTCTTTCCAGTGGTGTTGCAGATTCTGGGGCCTTTCAGAACAGGTGTATATATAGAGGTCATGTGACAGATCATGTGACAGATTGCACACAGGTGGACTTTATTTAACTAATTATGTGACTTCTGAAGGTAATTGGTTGCACCAGATCTTATTTTGGGGCTTCATAGCAAAGGGGGTGAATATATATGCACACACCACTTTTCAGTTTTTTATAATTTTTTGAAACAAGTAATTTTTTTATTTCACTTAAAAAATGTGTACTATTTTGTGTATGTCCATTACATGAAATGCAAATAAAAATCGACTTAAATTACAGGTTGTAATGCAACAAAATAGGAAAAACGCCAAGGGGGATGAATACTTTTGCAAGGCACTGTATATGATTGAAAAGTATGATCAGTAGAGTTGATGGCAGGTCTATCATCATGTTACTGTTTATATCTCTTGAAAGTATGTTTCCCAGTGCTCTGAGTAAGACACTTAAACATTTTACTGCAGTGGGCTAAATCGGGGACACAGTGTTTTTTGGTAGTCTTATACAAATCTACTTTGAAACAAAAGTGTACACCTCACACACATGGTTATAGGCTTAGAAAAAGACAACTGTACCATGTCAGATATAGAGTTGAAATGTATACAATTTGGAGTTTGCATCCTAATATTACACTTAATATATACACATTGTTGAAGACTGAAATATAACAAAACTGTTTGACATAGAAACACCAGATTTTCAGCAGTTTTTTTAATAATGTTTATTAATTATGAAATTATGAAAAATAGTAATAACATTCCACCCATGAGGCCACTAGGTCATTTGACTGCAGGAAAGGGCTACGAATATCTAAATATACATGTATCAGTTCGGCTGAATCTGAAGCACACATTTTCAATACAAATCATCATAATCACAACACAAGTAAGGACTGCATCTATAGTACACCCAAGTAATTAGGAATAATTAGATGATGATACACTGCATGAAGCATCCATTTTAGGAGACGTGGATAACGTATTCATGCGAGACGAGGTGGGAGGAGACGCTTGGTGTCACTCTGGCCTTCAGGGCAAAACTATGAGGATTTGCAACCATGTGACTTGCAGAGCGGGTGATTACCATGGAGAAGAGCAACAGATACATTCTGTTAACATCGATCCTCTCCAACAGCTACATCAGTATTCACTGCTCATGCATTGTGCAGACACACTCTAAACAAAGGCAAGGGCAAAGTCAGAGAGAGAGAGTCTTGTACAGAATGTACTAGTCTACTCTAATTGTGATTTTCAGACATACCTCCACCAATCATCTCTGATGAAATGCTACAGAACAGTATATATCAGTACATCACATCATCATATGTTATGTCCATGCACAGCGCCAGGTGGTATGAGATTAGAGATTTGTCATGCTGTTGTATTACTGTACAACATTCTTCCCTAGAGATGAAGATTTTTACATTTTCATTGGTTCCTTTTTTACGGGCGGAAACAGAGATCTCTGAGACATGCGAGAAGTACCATATTTTGGGGGGCTCCCGAGTGGTGCAGCGGTCTCAGGCACTCTATCTCAGCACTAGAGGCGTCACTACAGACCCTGGTTCGATTCCAGGCTGTATCACAACTGGCCATGATTGGGAGTCCTATAGGGCGTTGTCCGGGTTAGGGTTTGGCTGGGGTAGGCCTTCATTGTAAATAAGAATGTGTTCTTAACTGTCTTATCCAGAGCAACTTAAAGTAGTGAATGGATACATTCTTGTACTTTTTCCTCATACTAGTCCCCCCTGGGAATCAAACCCACAACCCTGTCATTGCAAGCACCATGCTCTACCAACTGAGCCACACAGGCTCAATGTGAGTATTGAGACTGAGAGCCCATCCCTGATCCTGTAAGATTGAGAAAGTGGAGGATATAAAATTGGTTATCTTATGGAAGAAAATAATGAATGTGGCTCTGGAGAAGAAGCGTATGTAGGGAGAGGTAGAGAAAGAGAGAATGTCTTTACTGGAGTTGGGATGGCAGGCCTGCAAAAACTGATTCTGGGTCAGGGCTGACACAACAGGGAGGAATATGTGGGCAAATGTGGATGAAATCCGCCAGCCTCCTCCATTATCAACTCTTCCAGTGTATACTATTCATCCTCTTGGATGCCGTTCACTGAATGCTGTAGGAATCATGGGAGGTTGTAAATTGATGTCCCTTGTCTGAAATAATAGGACTCCCAAAGTATACTTCACAAAGAACATTGTGTCTTATTATGTCCCAGAAAATGTGTTAGAACATGCAAGCACGTCTTCATATGAGGTTTGAATATAACGTGATGTTTTTTTCATATCCCATATGTGTTGTGTTTCCCAGATTTGTATAATTTGTACCAATACTAACCGTGGCGGATTAATGTGATCTTCTTATTGGCGTCAGTAGGGGGGGGGGGGGGGGGTTATCAGTTGCTAGGTGACAACCAAGAGAAGTACAGAGCAGTGGTTTGCTCAAAAGTATGTAAGTCATTATCAGTAGATGGACCTGGGCTCAAGGTATCTCAGGTAATGTTATTTTCCAAAAGAAGTCCTGTGAAAAACTCACTCAGTCACGCAGCTCCGTAAGAGTTCAATCATAAAGTAACTCCCATCACTTTAAACCCAAAGCCGGTAACATCTTTCTCGTTAATGCTGAGAGAATAGCTTAACAACGTTAAAGTATTTGAAAAAAATGTACAACAAACATTTTCCTATCAACAGTAATGCTAGAACTACAAGAAGAAACAAGGAATTGTAAAAACACTTCTGAAGAATAGTAAACTAGTATCATCAACATGAAAAAATAATTGCAGCCGCACACAACCATGCATCTGTTGTCTTATGGATGCTGTTGGTTTCCAACATTTCAATAAGAGTAAGATGTAATAACTTCTCTCTCCTGAATCACTAGCTGTGTTTCCTTTAACTGTTTCCTTAGATTTTTTTGGTCTACATTTAGAAAGTTTGCATAGAAAATAGAGGAGACAATTGCCTGCTACGGTGCGTTTCCATTGAAATGTTTTGTGCTGGACTTAATGACATCTGCCCCCCCCCCTATCTGTTTCATGTCTCAGGTAGCCCGCAAAAGCAAGCATGAATAGAATGCAAGACATTACTAATATTTGCCGTATTCTCATTTGCCAATGTATCGCCAAAGTCCATGCCATGGTGAAATTTGCGCTCATGTAGATAATTGGATGGTGATACTTCCATCCAGCCAACCAGAAAAACAAGGCAGGAATTCAGGAATTCTTGAAAGTCAGAACAATCCTTGTCCTTGCAAAGAAACATTTGAATATATGAAGGTATATTTCGCCAGCAGTATGCATTTACAATGAAATGTGGAGTGGAGTTTTAAAGTTCTGTGATGACATCACGTGCCGCACATACCTTCATTTATTCAAAGAACACAGTTGCCATTATCATTTGTCGCAATAAAGTTAAGAAAAATCCACCCTGTCAAACAGATAAAAATGTTGCCGATCTTTAGTACATTTCCATAGCTGTTGTTTCCATTACACGTCTCAATGTTGTTGTTTTTGTTGCAACATTGCTTTTGTCTAATAACCCTGGGTCAATGGAAACCTGCCGATTGAAAGGTACCAGGAACCATAGATGACTGATGTCCTTTTTCAACAGGCACAATTCATTCCGCCGCCATCTGCCTCGCCAGATGAACGTGACGAGTGTGGACTTCAGCATGGACACGATCCCCATCCGCCAGTCGTCCACCGTAAGCATCGGCCGCATCAAGCCCGAGCTCTACAAGCAGAAGTCTGTGGACTCCGAGGACGGGACCCAGGAGCCGGTGGAGACGTGCGGTAAGCTGAGCTTCTCCCTGCTCTACGACTACGAGGAACAGGCGCTGGTGGTCACGATCCTCAAAGCCCTGGAACTGCCGGCCAAGGACTTCACTGGCACCTCCGACCCTTACGTCAAGATCTACCTGCTGCCAGAGAGACAGAAGAAGTTCCAGACGCGTGTCCACCGCAAGACGCTCAACCCCACGTTCGACGAGGCCTTCTGCTTCCCCGTGGAGTACGATCAGCTGTGCAACCGCAAACTGCACTTCAGTGTCTACGACTTTGACCGCTTCACCAGCCACGACATGATCGGCGAGGTGGTGGTGGACAACCTCTTCGAGCTCTCCGACCTCTCGAGGGAGGCAGTGGTGTGGAAGGACATTCACGCTGCAACCACGGTGAGTGGGCTGGGCCTCAGCTAGTTGAGATAGGTGTAGTACATGGAGGATATCAGTATGTGTGGAGATCTTTGGATCAGTGATCGGAACTGTAAGTCGTAACTGTTAGTCGCTCTAGATAAAAGCACCCGCTAAATGACTCAAAAATGACTCAATGATGGTGGAGTAGATTTCAGGGTGGAGCTGTGGTCAGTCTGCCATAGTTAACATTTGCATAATTTCTGATGGGGTCGTGCACTGCACATGGTCTGACTTATTTAGGGAAACACTTGACAATGATCTCTCCATTTTCAAGTCTCTGTGAATGATTTGATTGGATGAGGTTTTAAGTCCTGGAATCATCCGCACTGTATTACATGACTGGTAAGTTGAATGTGTTGTATAACCCCATTGCCAGGAGCAGTGAATTTAGAATCCAAGCACCCACACAACACCTCCGAAAACTGAAGTACACACTGTAGACCTAAATATAGCCATGGGCACAATTCCCCTTTGTTCCTCACCTTTATCAATTCACTGACATACTTGGGTATGATAGTGCAGTTTTATCTGAGCCCACACACTTCTTACTCCTCGGTAGCGTTATCACAGTTTGTTTACTCAACAGCTTCTGTTTCTGAATGTTATTGTTTGGGTGGTATTTATTGTGTCTGATGGTCCTGGAGATGGATTCATGGTTAATTAATCAGTTGATCTCTGAACGGTGTACTGTGGAAAACAGAACAAGAGTGGATCAACTTGAAAGGCAGGTTTAGGTGGGTTTAAAGACTGGGTTCTTAACCATTGGAGGGGGACAGGCTGGGCATTAATGCAGTTAGCCCATGTCAACAGTCATGGTGTTTTTCTTCAACGTGTAGTTTGTCTCCAGGAAGTTTATAGTGTTTGTGTAACATAATGTTTACTGTGTGCTGTGAGGAAATTACACGTTCAAAAGCTTGAGCATCCATACAGACATCATCAAGTTCACTGCTACTTTGACTGTTGTTGATAGTGTTGAACATGAGAGCTACAATTGAACTCGGCTATTGAATATAATGTGAGACTTCTTTTAAGATTGCCGGCAGGATAGAAGACAAATTAAGCAATTATTGTAAAATATTCAAGGATCTATTTTGTCTCCCAACATTGTTGTTGATTGTTAGACATATCTTTTGTCTGGTATTCGGTTGTTATTTATGTCCATCTTGGGATAATTGTCTCTCACCTTCCTGCATTGATTTTGTTGATACTGTCTCTAGGCAATTAAATTGCCTGAATTGCTGTCCAGAGGGGAATTGCCATACATTTTATTTTGACAGTGTTTCATTCCACCTTTTTTAATTTAGATTAATGAGAGTCCTTTTAAAAGTGTCTTCCTTTATGAAATATATTTCGGCGATGATCATTCACGGTGACTTTACTCATCACTGTCTGAAAAACAACGAACTGATTATTCTTGAGTAACTTGTTTTCCTGATGTTACAGACCTCTATCATGTGCTCTGGTGTACCAACGTACTGTGTACTTTGTGTTGCCTCCTTCCTTGAATTCTCAAAAAAATAAGTATGCAACTACATATGAACAGAAAAAAACACAAGAAATTCAGAGGTTAGCCTAATTCGAAAAGCCCTCTGTATTTACACTTCAAGCAATTTTCAATTTAATGTGGAAGCAAAATTGCAAGAAAGTAATTTGCCACAACAAATGACATTACATTCAGCTGAAGATTAGTATGTATTGTATTTCAGAACCTCATTTCCCTGGGCTAGATTGATGTATTTTTATGCATGTGACCTTTTGTGTCAATAGCATGGGTAGAAACATGGCAGGGGAAATGAGAGGGGTGTCAATGCCTAAAACAACCTGTGACCTGCCTATGAGGGTCACGGTTTGATGAGACGTTGAGTTTTTCCCGCCTTACAGCTGTTTGTGTGGGTGTCCATGCTGAGATTGACAGTAGGGGACACAAAGGCAGTTGGACCCCACAATGGTTAGGTGGGTGGGTGGGGGTGGTGCTTTGGAACTCACAATGGATGGAGGGCTGGGGGGTTATTGACGCTCTGTTATGATGTGCAGAACATCTGCTGAATGGCCAGAGGAGCTGGGTTTTGGGAAGTCCTATTGCCTGTATGTGAGAGCTTCTAGGACTGGGAAGACATCCTCTGTTTCACATATTCCATTGTTATTGTGAAACTCCTGCATGTCAATACATTGATGACAATGGAAGACTTTGCGCAAACATATCTCAAGTAAGGATTCTGTCCATGGAGAGCAACTCTTATGCCACCCTTATTCTAAGTGTATTTTTATATGGTGACATTCTGCAGTCTTAGCACTAACTACAGTTTTAGCACCTTTTTTTCTATCTAGAACCTAAAACAGTTATTTGGCTGTCCCCATAGGATAAACCCTTTGAAGAACCTTTTTTGGTACCAGATAGAACCCTTTTTGTTCCAGGTCAAACCCTACTGGGTTATATGTAGAACCCTTTTCCCGGAGAGTTTTACATGGAACCCAAAATAGTTTTACCTAGAACCAAATAGGGTTCAACCAGGAACCAATAAGGGTTGTCCTATGGGGACAGCCAAAGAACCCTTTTGGAACCCTTTTTTGTAAGAGTGTATGCAAACACACATCTGTGCACTAGTGAGATGCCTCCCAGTCAGTCCTCCTGTGTTCACTGGTTGGCCAATCAAATCTTATCTCTGGAGTGCCACCTTAGGGGACTTTTTATTGACTCCGATTTGGTATCAGTACAAGCACACCACGTCAGTACATCAAGTAATGTTCTTCTCTTTCAAGTCAGACCATCTGAGGCTCTTTGCTCAGACTACAGTAGTGCTCCAGTCTAAACTGATCCATAAACACATTGTATTGAGGTGGATGCCTCGTCCGGACCCGCAGAAGGCAACTAGGAAAGCTGCCGTTACCGTCAATATTACTCGCCAACGTGCAATCATTGGACAACAAACTAGACGATGTCGTACCCACAGCAACTATTAAAACATTCCCAAACGAGAAACCGTGGATTGATGGCAGCATTCGCGGGAAACTGAAAGTGCGAACCACTGCTTTAACCTGGGCAAGGTGACCGGAAACATGACCGAATAAAAACAGTGTAGTTATTCCCTCCGCAAGGCAATCAAACAACCTAAGCGTCAGTATAGAAACAAAGTAGAGTTTCAATTCAACGGCTCAGACACGAGGTATGTGGCAGGGTCTACAGTCAATCACGGATTACAAAGAGAAAACCAGCCCCGTCGCAGACCAGGATGTCTTGCTCCCAGACAGACTAAATCATTTATTTGCTCGCTTTGAGGACAATACAGTGCCACTGACACGGCCCGCTACCAAAACCTGCGGACTCTCCTTCACTGCAGCCGACGTGAGTAAAACATTTAAACGTGTTAACCCTCGCAAGGCTGCCGGCCCAGATGGCATCCCCAGCCGCGTCCTCAGAGCATGCGCAGACCAGCTGGCTGGTGTGTTTACGGACATATTCAATCAATCCTTATCCCAGTCTGCTGTTCCCACATGCTTCAAGAGGGCCACCATTGTTCCTGTTCCCAAGAAAGCTAAGGTAACTGAGCTAAATGACTACCACTTCCGTCATCATGAAGTGCTTTGAGAGACTAGTCAACCATATCACCTCCACCCTACCTGACACCCTAGACCCACTCTAATTTGCTTACTGCCTCAATAGGTCCACAGACGACGCAATCGCAACCACACTGCACACTGCCCTAACCCATCTGGACAAGAGGAATACCTATGTGAGAATGCTGTTCATCGACTACAGCTCAGCATTTAACACCATAGTACCCTCCAAACTCGTCATCAAGCTCGAGACCCAGGGTCTCGACCCCGCCCTGTGCAACTGGGTACTGGACTTCCTGACGGGCCGCGCCCAGGTGGTGAGGGTAGGTAACAATATCTCCACCCCGCTGATCCTCAACACTGGGGCCCCACAAGGGTGCGTTCTGAGCCCTTTCCTGTACTCCCTGTTCACCCACGACTGCGTGACCATGCACGCCTCCAACTCAATCATCAAGTTTGCGGACGACACTCCAGTGGTAGGCTTGATTACCTACAACGACAAGGCGGCCTACAGGGAGGAGGTGAGGGCCCTCGGAGTGTGGTGTCAGGAAAATAACCTCACACTCAACGTCAACAAAACAAAGGAGATGATCATGGACTTCAGGAAACAGCAGAGGGAGCAGCCCCCTATCCACATCAACGGGACAGTAGTGGAGAGGGTAGTAAGTTAAGTTCCTCGGCGTACACATCACGGACAAACTGAATTGGTCCACCCACGCAGACAGCGTTGTGAAGAAGGCGCAGCAGCGCCTCTTCAACCTCAGGAGGCTGAAGAAAATCGGCTTGTCACCAAAAGCACCCAAACTTTTACAGATGCACAATCGAGAGCATCCTGTCAGGCTGTATCACCGCCTGGTACTGCAACTGCTCCGCCCACAACCGTAAGGCTCTCCAGAGGGTAGTGAGGTCTGCACAACGCATCACCGGGGGCAAACTACCTGCCCTCCAGGTCGCCTACACCACCCGATGTCACAGGAAGGCCATAAAGATCATCAAGGACAACAACCACCCGAGCCACTGCCTGTTCACTGTGCATTAAAGCAGGGTCATAGAGACTGAAAAACAGCTTCTATCTCAAGGCCATCAGACTGTTAAACAGCCACCACTAACATTGAGTGGCTGCTGCCAACATACTGACTCAACTCCAGCTCACTTTAATAATGGAAATTGATGTAAAAAATCTATCACTTGCCACTTTAAACAATGCCACTTAATATAATGTTTACATACCCTACATTACTCATCTCATATGTACAGTGGGGCAAAAAAGTATTTAGTCAGACACCAATTGTGCAAGTTCTCCCACTTAAAAAGATGAGAGAGGCCTGTAATTTTCATCATAGGTACACTTCAACTATGACAGACAAAATTAGAAAAAAAATCCAGAAAATCACATTGTAGGATTTTTTATGAATTTATTTGCAAATGATGGTGGAAAATAAGTGTTTGGTCACCTACAAACAAGCAAGATTTCTGGCTCTCACAGACCTGTAACTTCTTTAAGAGGCTCCTCTGTCCTCCACTCGTTACCTGTATTAATGGCACCTGTTTGAACTTGTTATCAGTATAAAAGACACCTGTCCACAACCTCAAACAGTCACACTCCAAACTCCACTATGGCCAAGACCAAAGAGCTGTCAAAGGACACCAGAAACAAAATTGTAGACCTGCACCAGGCTGGGAAGACTGAATCTGCAATAGGTAAGCAGCTTGGTTTGAAGAAATCAACTGTGGGAGCAATTATTAGGAAATGGAAGACATACAAGACCACTGATAATCTCCCTCGATCTGGGGTTCCACGCAAGATCTCACCCTGTGGTGAACCACACGGGGGGACCTAGTGAATGACCTGTAGAGAGCTGGGACCAAAGTAACAAAGCCTACCATCAGTAACACACTACGCCGCCAGGGACTCAAATCCTGCAGTGCCAGACGTGTCCCCCTGCTTAAGCCAGTACATGTCCAGGCCCGTCTGACAAGAATGCTGAGTTGCATCCAAAGAACACCATACCTACTGTGAAGCATGGGGGTGGAAACATCGTGCTTTGGGGCTGTTTTTCTGCAAAGGGACCAGGACGACTGATCTGTGTAAAGAAAATAATGAATGGGGCCATGTATCGTGAGATTTTGAGTTAAAACCTCCTTCCATCAGCAAGGGCATTGAAGATGAAACATGGCTGGGTCTTTCAGCATGACAATGATCCCAAACACACTGCCCGGGCAACAAAGGAGTGGCTTCGTAAGAAGCATTTCAAGGTCCTGGAGTGGCCTAGCCAGTCTCCAGATCTCAACCCCATAGAAAATCTTTGGAGGGAGTTGAAAGTCCGTGTTGCCCAAGAACAGCCCCAAAACATCACTGCTCTAGAGGAGGTCTGCATGGAGGAATGGGCCAAAATACCAGCAACAGTGTGTGAAAACCTTGTGAAGACTTACAGAAAACGTTTGACCTCTGTCATTGCCAACAAAGGGTATATAACAAAGTATTGAGATAAACTTTTGTTATTGACCAAATACTTATTTTCCACCATAATTTGCAAATAAATTCATTAAAAATCCTACAATGTGATTTTCTTTTTTTCTCATTTTGTCTGTCATAGTTGAAGTGTACCTATGATGAAAATTACAGGCCCCTCTCATCTTTTTAAGTGGGAGAACTTGCACAATTAGTGGCTGACTAAATACTTTTTTGCCCCACTGTATATACTGTACTCTATCATCTACTGCATCTTGCCATCTTTGTGTAATACATGTAGCACTTTAAACTATGATCACACAGTCCAGACGACTGTGTGATCATGCTCTCCGTAGCCGACGTGAGTAAGACCTTTAAACAGGTCAACATACACAAGGCTGCGGGGCCAGACGGATTACCAGGACGTGTGCTCCGGGCATGTGCTGACCAACTGGCAACATGTCCCTGATTGAGTCTGTAATACCAACATGCTTCAAGCAGACTACCATAGTCCCTGTGCCCAGGAACACAAAGGCAACCTGCCTAAATGACTACAGACCTGTAGCACTCAAGTTCATAGCCATGAAGTGCTTTGAAAGGCTGGTAATGGCTCACATCATCACCATTATCCCAGAAACCCTAGACCCACTCCAATTTGCAATCCGCCCAAACAGATCCACAGATGATGCAATCTCTATTGCACTCCACACTGTCCTTTCCCACCTGGACAAAATGAACAACTATGTGAGAATGCTGTTCATTGACTACAGCTCAGCGTTCAACACCATAGTACACTCAAAGCTCATCACCAAGCTAAGGAACCTGGGACTAAACACCTCCTTCTGCAACTGGATCCTGGACTTCCTGACAGGCTGCCCCCAGGCGGTGAGGGTAGGTAGCAACACATCTGCCACGCTGATCTTCAACACTGGAGCTCCCCATGGGTGCGTGCTCAGTCCCCTCCTGTACTCCCTGTTCACACACGACTGCATGGCCAGGCACGACTCCAACACCATCATTAAGTTTGCTGACGACACAACAGTGGTAGGCCTGATCACCGACAACGACGAGACAGCCTATAGGGAGGAGGTCAGAGACCTGGCCGGGTGGTGCCAGAATAACAACCTATCCCTCAACGTAACCAAGACTAAGGAGATGATTGTGGACTACAGGAAAAGGAGCACTGAGCACGTCCCCATTCTCATCGAAGGGGCTGTAGTGGAGCAGGTTGAGAGCTTCAAATTCCTTGGTGTCCACATCAACAACAAACTAGATTGGTCCAAACACACCAAGACAGTTGTGAAGAGGGCACGACAAAGCCTATTCCCCCTCAGGAAACTAAAAAGATTTGGCATGGGTCCTGAGATCCTCAAAAGGTTCTACAGCTGCAACATCGAGAGCATCCTGACCGGTTGCATCACTGCCTGGTACGGCAATTGCTCTGCCTCCGAATGCAAGGCACTTCAGAGGGTAGTGCGTCCGGCCCAGTACATCACTGGGGCAAAGCTGCTTACCATCCAGGACCTCTACACCAGGCGGTGTCAGAGGAAGGCCCTAAAAATTGTCAAGGACCCAGCCACAGACTGCTCTCTCTGCTACTGCATGGCAAGCGGTACCGGAATGCCAAGTCTAGGACAAAAAGGATTCTCAACAGTTTTTACCTCCAAGCCATAAGACTCCTGAACAGGTAACCAAATGGTTACCCGCACTATTTGCATTGTGTGCCCCCCACCAATGCCTCTTTTACGCTGCTGCTACTCTCTGTTTATCTTATATGCATAGTCACTTTAACTTTACATTCATGTACATACTACCTAAATTGGCCCGACCAACCAGTCCTCCTGCACATTGGCTAACCACCCGCCAACCCCTCTTTTTACACTTCTGCTACTCTCTGTTCATCATATATGCATAGTCACTTTAACGATTCCTACATGTACATACTACCTCAATAAGCCTGACTAACAGATGTCTATATGTAGCCTTGCTACTCTTTTTTCAAATGTCTTTTTACTGTTATTTCTTTACTTAACTACACACACAACTTTTTTTTCGCACCATTGGTTAGAGCCTGTAAGTAAGCATTTCACTGTAAGGTTGATTCCTCACGACACGAGAACCAAAAAATACCATTACTTTGGGGATTTTCACTAAATGTAATCCATAGAATTGGTCCTTTGAAGGAAGAATTGTTGACATATTTGACATTTGTATCAGGTTGTTAGCTAGCTAGCTAATGAGGTAACATGACTGAGCAAGTGTTTACAGCCCGTGAGTAGTTTAAGAATGGCCCACAACATGGGGCCCTTTCATGTGCTCAGGTGTTGCCGACACATGCCAGATCATTGAATGTAGCGCCGGTAATATGCGTCAAAACATTTGAATGGTTTGGGCTAGACAAACTGTTTTCACTGTAGTAATGGTTCAACGAACACGGTCACAAATATCTAGGGCACTCGGAAACAGTGGAACAACGAAGCCTAATCATTACAACAATTATTATCTGGCAGATTTTTTTCTAGGCGCACTGGTGCTCCCAAATTAAAATTAGCACAGTAGAATATTTAGAAGTGGTAGCGCTTTAAAACATAGAATGGGACCAATCACAGTCCTCATTTTACTCATATTTTTGTACATCCTGCAAAATCACTAGCCAAGGGCGACCATTTTGAATACGCATTCACTCTGCTGGTAATGCTTACAAATTAGAATTGTTCTAGTTTCGTGATGAATTACCCATTGTAAGAAAATCTATATGTTCTCTCTCAGTTGAGGACACCTCTGGGTGTTCATACTTTGTCTAAAGCAATTTGGGCTAATTGCTTTCCTAAAAGAGTTATTCTACAGCAACAGTGCCCTTTCCTTGATGCAGTGTTCCCCTTGTCTTTCTCCAGGAGAGTGTGGATCTGGGGGAGATCATGTACTCTCTATGCTACCTGCCCACAGCAGGTCGGATGACCCTGACCGTCATCAAGTGCCGGAACCTCAAAGCCATGGACATCACTGGCTCCTCAGGTAACAACCACAACAACAATACAAAACTCGCAGCCATTTAGGCTGGGCTTTAAAACACGATGGTTCTCTGAATAACAATGAGGGACGACTGTAAAGCTCTAAAGGAGCAAGCAGCGAATCAGAAGGCATAGTTGCGTGAGGCAACATGCTGTGCCTTAGATAAGAGTAGGCAGGGAGATACTTCTTTCATGTGTTGTCATTGTTTGTGGTGAAATTGTAATAGAAGATACCTTGTCAAAAAAAGAACACTGAATTTAGCCAAACTCAAGAATTGAATGTTGCCATCAGTAGCTGTGCATGGATAAAATCGCTGAGCAAGCCAAGGCAGTAAAAAAAAGCCATATTACAACCTGTTGTGATAATTGCATTGTTTTCTCTATAACCCATTCATTCATGCGCCACCATGATATTCAAGAAGGCCGTGACAACAGTCACACAGTGGCGGAAAACATTTAACTACACATATGTTAGTGTCATCATAAAACCGGAGAGCAACATCTGTCCGGTGAAGTCCACAAAGCAAATATTGCATGTAACAAACAGTTATCACCTACAGCATGATCAGGCAATTTAATGTTTTCGACAGTTAAGAAACAACTACTGATTTAGAACAACGGAGTTACCATTTCAACTGAAACATGTAAACATCATCCAATCAACAAGGCTATATATGCTTAGTTTAATATACTGAAAACAAACTTAAAGAAACCAAAAACAATTTAGTCCAATCAATGTTTCTAAATATCATGTGACAGTCCATGGTATGTATTTCTGTCTGTGTGTCTGTACGTGCATGTGCGCGCAAGTTAAACAAAACATTTTGACTCACCCTACTTGTAGACTAGTTGAACGCCAATTAGGTTTGATTGGCAGGAACCCAGTTACCGAGATTTACCCCCGAAGGATGGAACATTTATTCTCAAGATGGAACATTTGAAAAATACAGCGAAAATATGTAACCCTAACTTCAATGCCATCCTCCTCTCTTTCATGTTGGCAAAATGGTCTATGGATCTGTCATAAAGTATACTTTTAATTTTGGTTGTCATAGGCTACCTAGCTAAAATGATTGCTAGCCTAACTTCCTAGCATTGGCAGCAATGAACCAGCTAAGTTAGCTAGCTAGTTAACCGGAGCCTACTAGGCTACATATTGAACTTCAATAGTATCAGGTTAGTGGCACAACATACTCATTTATAGTTAGATCAAAATCGCCTTCATAATCAGTGGCCTGTACAGAGTCCAAATCCCCATCTCCCCAATATGTTATAGTCTTTTGGTCCAGACAGCATCAGAAACATGGGCTACACATACTGAGACAGAGAGGTGCTGTTTTCCTGTCCAGACAGCATCAGAAACATGGGCTACACATACTGAGACAGATGGATGCTGTTTCCCTGTCCAGACAGCATCAGAAACATGGGCTACACAAACTGAGTCCAGAGAGGTGCTGTTTTCCTATCTCGGATGATTTCTCCAGTGAGATTCAGCCACTTGCGAATTGACAGAAAAATATGAAAACACAGAGAGAGAGAGAGACGGAAGAAGAAAAAATATATATACACTGCTCAAAAAAATAAAGGGAACACTTAAACAACACAATGTAACTCCAAGTCTATCACACTTCTGTGAAATCAAACTGTCTACTTAGGAAGCAACACTGATTGACAATACATTTCACATGCTGTTGTGCAAATGGAATAGACAACAGGTGGAAATTATAGGCAATTAGCAAGACACCCCCAATAAAGGAGTGGTTCTGCAGGTGGTGACCACAGACCACTTCTCAGTTCCTATGCTTCCTGGCTGATGTTTTGGTCACTTTTGAATGCTGGCAGTGCTTTCACTCGAGTGGTAGCATGAGACGGAGTCTACAACCCACACAAGTGGCTCAGGTAGTGCAGCTCATCCAGGATGGCACATCAATGCGAGCTGTGGCAATAAGGTTTGCTGTGTCTGTCAGCGTAGTGTCCAGAGCATGGAGGTGCTACCAGGAGACAGGCCAGTACATCAGGAGACGTGGAGGAGGCCGTAGGAGGGCAACAACCCAGCAGCAGGACTGCTACCTCCGCCTTTGTGCAAGGAGGAGCAGGAGGAGCACTGCCAGAGCCCCGCAAAATGACCTCCAGCAGGCCACAAATGTGCATGTGTCTGCTCAAATGGTCAGAAACAGACTCCATGAGGGTGGTATGAGGGCCTGACGTCCACAGGTGGGGGTTGTGCTTACAGCCCAACACCGTGCAGGACGTTTGGCATTTGCCAGAGAACACCAAGATTGGCAAATTCGCCACTGGCGCCCTGTGCTCTTCACAGATGAAAGCAGGTTCACACTGAGCACATGTGACAGACGTGACAGAGTCTGGAGACGCCGTGGAGAACGTTCTGCTGCCTGCAACATCCTCCAGCATGACCGGTTTGGCGGTGGGTCAGTCATGGTGTGGGGTGGCATTTCTTTGGGGGGCCGCACAGCCCTCCATGTGCTCGCCAGAGGTAGCCTGACTGCCATTAGGTACCGAGATGAGATCCTCAGACGGTTGGCCCTGGGTTCCTCCTAATGCAAGACAATGCTAGACCTCATGTGGCTGGAGTGTGTCAGCAGTTCCTGCAAGAGGAAGGCATTGATGCTATGGACTGGCCCGCCCGTTCCCCAGACCTGAATCCAATTGAGCACATCTGGGACATCATGTCTCGCTCCATCCACCAACGCCACGTTGCACCACAGACTGTCCAGGAGTTGGCGAATGCTTTAGTCCAGGTCTGAGAGGAGATCCCTCAGGAGACCATCCGCCACCTCATCAGGAGCATGCCCAGGCGTTGTAGGGAGGTCATACAGGCACGTGGAGGCCACACACACTACTGAGCCTCATTTTGACTTGTTTTAAGGACATTATATCAAAGTTGGATCAGCCTGTAGTGTGGTTTTCCACTTTAATTTTGTGTGACTCCAAATCCAGACCTCCATGGGTTGATAAATTTGATTTCCAGTGATAATTTTTGTGTGATTTTGTTGTCAGCACATTCAACTATGTAAAGAAAAAAGTATTTAATAAGAATATTTCATTCATTCAGATCTAGGATGTGTTATTTTAGTGTTCCCTTTATTTTTTGGAGCAGTGTATATATATATTGTAATGAAACAGGCAGGGAGCAGGTCTCGAACCCTCGACCTCCTAGCCCGAGGTCCGGCGCGCTATCGACTGTGCCGCAAAAGCATGCTCGTACGGCAGGGTCGATTTCCGTGCTTACAAACCCATGGTCGTTACAATATATATATATATATATATATATATATAATTTATTGGTCAAATATTTGGGGAAGCCTGGCTTCCCTTGGCAACCATGAATACACCCCACTGGTTGCCATTACCTGCAATTTACACGACTGACTTCATGGAGATGCTATTTGTGGCACACAGATCCCTATGTAAAGGTTTCCCTGCTCTGTGACGGACGGAGGCTGAAGAAGCGGAAAACTACCACCAAGAAAAGCACACTGAACCCTGTGTACAACGAGGCCATCATCTTTGACATCCCCCCAGAGAACGTGGAACAGGTCAGCCTGTCCATCATGGTGATGGACTATGACCGGTGAGTGAAACCATACAACGCAACACCCACAATTCAACACATGTGGTGGTCATAATGCTTGTACAGTACACACGTACACTGAGTATATAAAACATTAACACCACCTGGTCTTTCCATCACATAGACTGATCAGGTGAATCCAGGTGAAAGCTATGATCCCTTATTGATGTCACTTGTTAAATCCACTTCAATCAGTGTAGACATCCTTCTTTAACATGTCTCCTCCCCTTCATCTACACTGATTGAAGTGGATTTAACAAGTGACATCAATAAGATATCATATATTTCACCTGGATTCACCTGATCAGTCTATGTGATGGAAAGACCAGGTGGTGTTAATGTTTTATATACTCAGTGTACGTGTGTACTGTACAAGCATTATGACCACCACATGTGTTGAATTGTGGGTGTTGAGACAATTGAGACATGGATTGTGTATGTGTGCCATTCAGAGGCTGAATGGGCAAGACAAAATATTTAAGTGCATTTGAACAGGGTATGGTAGTAGGTGCCAGGCGCACCGGTTTGTGTTAAGAACTGCAATGCTGCTGGGTTTGTCACACTCAACAGTTTCCTGTGTGTATCAAAAATTGTCCACCACCCAAAGGACATCCAGCCAACTTGATACAACTGTGAGAAACATTGAAGTGAACATGGGCCAGCATGCCTGTGGAACGCTTTTGACACCTTGTCGAGTCCATGCCCTGACGAATTGAGGCTGTTCTGAGTGCAAACGAGGGGGGTTGCGACTCAATATGTAGGGTTTCTTAATGTTTGGTATACTCAGTGTGTATAGTCAACAAACAAGAGCATTTTTTAAAACATTTGCATCAAAGGAGGAATGAGTAAGGTTCTAACTTTGAGTTGAACTTGAACTTCATCAACAGAACTTTTCACTCAAATCCTGCAAGCGTCGCTAGACAATATAATCATGACCACTTACCAGAATGCTCAGGAGCCACATAATTCACTGTAATTACCAAACCTAGGTTTAGAATTATTTCAAACTAGCACTCAGCTTTTAGGCGTCATATATTTTTTGTGCACTCAAGATATTGTGTGTGTGTGTGTGTGTAATGTCCACAGGGTGGGCCACAACGAGGTGATAGGTGTGTGTCGGACGGGGCCAGATGCTGAGGGCCTGGGGAGGTACCACTGGAACGAGATGCTGGCCTACCCACGCAAGCCCATTACGCACTGGCATGCCCTGGGAGAGGTAGAGGACTGTTCGTTTTTTTCCTTCAAAGTAAGAGGTGCAAGTCAATTGCAGGACTTTCCGGAGCTCCCACAATGCTTCGCTGCATCACTCTGGTTTTCTGAGAGAGCAGATAAAGCCAGAGGTTTTGCAGCCAATCATAGAGCTTGTGGAAATAACCCTGTCAATTTCAACAGAGATGTAATAGTGCAGCATGACAAAGATGCAAGGATGTTGTCTGTACTAGAACAAATACCAATTTGATTCTAGAAACTTAAGGGCTAGTTTGAACTAAAGCATTTAGAGTAATTGGAGAGTTGGTGCCTTGATATCCACCCAGGACGTTAGATGGGGGCACTAGCTTAATTATTTACGTTGTGTTCCCATAACTGGGGACCACATATTATAGTGGTGGGCCATCCCTTTTCCTTGCTCTTCAGGAGTAGTAAAGAATGGAGGTTTTAATAGCACAATCTATAAACAGTCTATGAACACAAGACGATATCCTTGAAAAATGCATGAATCATTCCAATCTTTATTTTCTGGAGAAATCCTTATTGACAGACGAGTAGTTGAATTTAGACCCATCGGTTGCGTAGGGGAAAGACTTCACCTTGGGGTTGTGCATTCAAGAGCCTTGTCATTCTATTTAGCTTGAACAAAGAAACAAGAATTGGAGGAATACTCGAACCTATAACATGGCGTTCCTCTAAATCTAAAATACCTGTAGGATAAAAATCTATTGTTAATGCTTTCTTCAATCCAGGTACTTTAGAAAATGGATATTAAAACCCACCAATAGCATCCTTGGAGACCTAGCCAACTCTTGTTGAACTAACCCTTGCTAATTGTCTGTTTTGTCCACAGTGGCCAGGAAGAGCGACAAGCTTTGAGAGCCAGGGGTCCTGTCCTTCCCCCAAACCTCCACAAACTCCATAGGAAATGTGAATAGAACCATATGATCTGATAGCAGATTAAGTAGATGTGTACAGCTGTAGTAACCACAAATCTATCACTTAAATACAGAAATGTCCAGTGCCAATGTCCGACTCATCCAGATGACAGCATTATACACTACCATTCAAGTTTGGGGTCACTTAGAAATGTCCTTGTTTTTAAAGAAAAGCACATTTTTTGTCCATTAAAATAACATCATATTGATCAGAAATACAGTGTAGACATTGTTAATGTTGTAAATGCCTTTTGTAGCTGGAAACGGCTGATTTGTAATGGAAGATCTACATAGGCGTACAGAGGCCCATTATCAGCAACCACAACTCCTGTGTTACAATTGCACATTGTGTTAGCTAATCCAAGTTTATCATTTTAAAAAGGCTTCATTAAATAGTGCCTGCAAAACACCAGTCTCAACATCAACAGTGAAGAGGTGACTCCGGGATGCTGGCCTTCTAGGCAGAGTTCCTCTGTCCAGTGTCTGTGTCCTTTTGCCCATCTTAATGTGTTATTTTTATTGGCCAGTCTGAGATATGGCTTTTTATTAGCAACTCTGTCTAGGAGGTCAGCATTCCAGAGTCACCTCTTCACTGTTGACGTTGAGACTGGTGTTTTGCGGGTACTATTTAATGAAGCTGCCAGTTGAGGACTTGTGAGGAGTCTGTTTCTCAAACTAGACACTCCAATGTACTTGTCCTCTTGCTCAGTTGTGCACCGGGTCCTCCCACTCCTTTCTATTCTGGTTAGAGCCAGTTTGCGCAGTTCTGTGAAGGGAGTAGTACACAGCGTTGTACTAGATCTTGAATTTCTCGCATGGAACAGCCTTCATTTCTCAGAACAAGAATAGACTGGCGAGTTTCAGAACAAAGTTATTTGTTTCTGAGCCTGTAATCGAACCCACAAATGCTGATGCTCCAGATACTCAACTAGTCTAAAGATGGCCAGTTTTATTTCTTCTTTAATCAGCACACCGTTTTCAGCTGTGCTAACATAATTGCAAAAAAAATCTGCCGTTTCCAGCTACAATAGTCATTTACAACATGAACAATGTCTACATTGTATTTCTGATCAATTTTATGTCATTTTAATGGACAATTTTTTTAAAAAATTCTTTCAAAAACAAGGACATTTCTTAGTGACCCCAAACTTTTGAAAGGTAGTGTAGGTTGTGTTTAATCGTATAGGTCTATTGCATTAATCATCATCAGTCAGGACTCTACATTACAGAGTTGTGACACAAACAACATTGGCAATGTAATTATGTCTTGCAGGAAGGGTTATCCTACTTTTCAGGTAAAGGTCCAGTGCAGTCAAAATTAGATTTTTCCTGTGTTTTGTATCATTGTACAACAGCTGATGAAACGAACACTGTAAAAGTATGAACAAATTTCCCAAGAGTAGCTGGTTGAAAATACAATAAATGTGGTATTTTATTCGGATCCCCATTAGCTGTTGCAAAAGCAGCATCTACTCTTCCTGGGGTCCACACAAAACATGAAACATAATACAGAATGACATAATACAGAACATCATTAGGCAAGAACAGCTCAAGGACAGAACTACATACATAAATAACCATTAATACATTTGATTAATAGAATCAATAACAAAGAGAGTTCCAAACCTCTCTACCCATAACAGCTAGTTTTCAGTTTCCCCCTTCCCACTCAGACCACTCCTAGAGAGAACTCGCAAAACTATTGCTTCAGAAATAGTATTTAGCTAAAAAGTCATTTTTATCCATTTTACTGGAAATCTATTACAGTCAGGTACTTATTTGTTAACCAGAAATGATTTGATATTGATATAAAATGACTGCATTGGGCCTTTAAAAACATTCAACAATATGGCCTGATTTTGAAATGCAGTTATGGACCACACATGAGAATGCCTTATTCGTGGGATCACGACATTTTACATTTAAATGTGAATTTACATATTTCCAAAGTTTGTGTCTTGAGTAGTGTTATCCATGATGAATTATCTAATTTCTTTCATTGCTTCAGTAACCTTTATCACATACCATTTACAGTATTATATTGCTTGACTGGAGTGGAAAATTAATCTCGGTTCTTACCGTGGCATTAATCAGCCAATGGTGGTACTCAGAGTAAATAGTTTGAATTATCAAAATTCTGTTTCCTGTCCTGTGCAAGCTATTCAGTATAGAGCTGTGGAAAAAAAATATTTTGCCTCAAGAGTTTTATTTCCATTGTACATTGTGAGAGGCACTTGGGTCCGAAAGGCATCTTATCAGATAATAGCTTTGCAAAATGGAGATGTCATCCTCCTCTCATTCCAATAGCATTGTATTTGCTTGCTGAACAGCAAGTTATTACCACAGTACTACCAGTGGGCATTAAGAGAACTAAACGTTGAACTAAACTTTGTAACATACTTCAACACTTTCTGGTTGATACATTTGCCCAAGGCATTCTGCTCCGCTCAGTTATTTAGTGAGTTGCCATTTCCATTTGGGATGAGGTGATACTAAAGGGCTAGGCTTGGTTCTAAGACCACATGTCAACATAGACATACAGTAGACAAGCCAATCAGATGTGCCCTGGGCGTAGCCATAGGGAACACAGATAACCTATCAACTCAAAGGGCTAGGTGAATCTCCAATCCCAGAGCATACAGCAGTTTGCCAGTGGCACATCACTAATGAATGCCAATTGATCCCATTTAATGAAAGAACATGGTGCATCTCTCTCCATATCACAAGTGGGTTGCAGATGCACTTGTCATAGGATCAACGAGAGTGCAATACGTGGTAAGAGCAGCAGTATTCTCTCGTGGACAGACTACGTAACATAAATGCTGTTAGGGGATATGTGGTGTGTCAACAAACAAGCAGAGTAGTTTAGGTTCTTGGGTTTTTCCATCACTGGTTATTTGGATGCATCAGGATTGGGCGAAGATGGTGAGAGTTTCTGTTTACGAGTGTGTACTGTAGACTTCACAAGTTGCGTTAGTACAATTTCATCTCCCCAAGAACTTCATCTAGCATCTGGATAAACTGAGATTAGAGCAATAGTAGCCACACAATGTAGCATAGTGTTTTCACCTCTCTTGTGGGAGATGAAAGTGAGACAAGCATTGAAACAACAAACTGTTGAAAAGTACAATGCCTTCAGAATGTATTCACACCCCTTAACTTTTTCCACATTTTGTGGTGTTACAAAGTGGGATTAAGATGGATTTAATTGTCTTTTTTGTCAACAATCTTTAAAAAATACTCTAATGTCAAAGTGGAAGAAAAATTCAAAGATTTGTAAAAAAATATATATATATATATTTTTTTTTGTAAAACACTAATATCTTGATTAGGTAATTATTTACCACCCTAAATCAATACATGTTAGCACCTTTGGCAGAAATGTACAGCTGTGAGTCTTTCTGGATAAGTCTCGATTCCGATTTAGGCTTAATTTTCTTTCTTACACACAGCTTTCCTACGCACATCTCAGTAGTTTGTATTCAGACATACCTTATGAAGGTGCGTAACGGGCTTTGCAGGCATGGTTCCCTTGCGCGTGCTGAATAAATGTAATTTGACTGCTGAAAACCCTCCTACTTGCTGGCCAACAGTTTTTCATTCAAGTCTGTATCTTTGTATTGACTGGGTGTAAATTTACAAAACATTTCTAATGTTTTCACTTGGTCATTATGGGGTATTGTGTGTAGATGGGTGAAAATATATATATTTAATCCATTTTGAATTCAGGTTGTAACACAAAATGTGGAATGTCAAAGGGTCTGAATACCTTCTGTAGGCACTGTGTAAACAAAAAGTTCTTATTTATTGATACAAATTTGAATTGCAACCTTTCCCACCGCTGCCACACAAAAGATGAGAAGCATTTAAATCTGACTCGACGTAATTTGCTTCCTCAAGAACTCAATACATTCAGAAAAGCATGTCTGACCTCGTTCTCAAGTCACTTCTTAAGAACATTTCAGTGTCCAAGACTATTTTTCTCTGAGACTTTGCCCAACATTTTATCTGTCGCTGTAACGGATAGGGATCTTTATAAGATTGCTGAAATGAATTCTACTAATTCATCTGGAAAAGTAAAACCATGCAAATGAGGTCAAACTCCTTCATGATGGGTTTGAAGCGAGGTAATTCTTTTTTTTTTTTTTTTTTTAAAGCTAATGGCTTTCCTTTTTTCTTAAAAATATTGTCTTTGTGTATGTCACGTGCCAAATATGATTTCAAATAGCAAAAAAAAAATTGATTATTAAAATTGTCTCTGACAAATGAATATTTCTAAGAGTAATTCGTTCTAGTTGTGGAGACAAAAAGCATTACAGGGAGAAAGAAAATAAACTTCCATCAATCACTATAAGGTTCTATATGCAAAAAGATGATTCTGAGATAATTGGTTTTAAAGTTCTGAACCCTCATTGGTTTGAATGGTATTAGCAATTTGATCTTGAATTCTTTTGAACTTAACATGAATTGGGGTGTTTAGAGTACTATAAAGGAACAGAACAAGGCGAAGTCAATAAATACATTTTGACAAAAATGCAGATAGAACCTGATAGTCCGAATCTAGATTAGTTTAATATGAGTACATTTCTCTTTACAAATAGGCCATTGTAAATGCATATGGCCTAGCCCCAGATTCCAATTGTGTCTTCTGCAATCACTTTATGTAATGCATTATGACATAAAGCCTTATGATATCGAGTTTAGTACTCAATCTGAAAACATTACTAGAATGAATTGCACATGTGAGTAATAATATGAAATAGTGATGGACATAGTCTTTTCGGTGAGCCGAAACTCTTGGCTCTGTTCACCTTGCGGATCCGTTTGGCTCCTAAATGGCTCTTTGTTCAGTAGTGCTTAAAAATCTAATGTAAAGGCTAGATAGACGCATACTGTCATCTCAGATTGTGAAATGTGAGTAAACAATTATAATTCCTGACAAAATTAAATCATTGCAAAAACAGAATTGAGCGGGGACCAGAACAAGGCTTTATCCTATCTATGTGTTACTGAAGCTCATAAAGCAGTAGTAGCAGTATGCAAATCAGGGAGCCAAATGAACAGCTCTTTCACAAATGCGATTTGGTTCCTGACGTTCACCAAAAAGAGCCGTTCAGAAAGAGCCGCTAGTTTGCGAACAACCCAAATACTAAGGCTGTGTACTGTTAACTTTATTTTGCGCATTAATTGAAATAATAATGCTTCTTTTCCCAGGCTGGCCCCAATATAAAAACCATAAGTATTTGTATTTGTAGCACACAAGTCAATATATTGAAGTAGTATGAGAATATCAAAGATCAAAGTCTCATGAATATATTATATAGTATTTTATATTGCTAATATTTTACGTTTACATTTGTACATAGACCTCACAATGCGAATTCTTGTATATATCTAAAGTTTACTTCTAAGAACATTTGTTGTTGAAAACTTGTTCAAATGAAAATGTTACTGTGTATTTATATGGATCGTTTGGTGATAATTTGTACAGCTCAAGCTTGTGTTTTTGGGTGACTTTATACACATTCCGTATCGAATTGTGGAATGATTTGTCATATTGTAAGCATATCTAAGGCAACCCTCTACTTTTTCGGGACACTCCATGCTTAGGAATTTTGTGCTTTTTTGCTGAGATTGTGTGCATAATGCTAACATCAATAGTATATTAAACAAGAACAGCAATTGCAACTATTTGTCATGAAGTGTACAGTTTGTGATAACTTTTGTAACAATTTGCAGTAAACATTTGAAATATAATTTTACTGTATCTGTTTCCTATGTATTTTAAATAAATAAACTAAGAACATTACTGCTGTCAGACATATTCTGTGCTGAAAAATGTGTGGGTGTATTTGATTGAATGTGTGGTGGATGCATGAATCACTCAGTAGCCTCCTTTGGGAAATTAATCAGCCAAGCACAAAGTTCCCCATAAGTATAGTGAGACTGCCCTTACAGAAAACGCAATTTGGTGAAAGAATGACCTAACAATGGATACGTACTGTAGTGACCTTAACCAAACACTTGGCGATCTCATATAGAGATTCATACCACTTGGTGTAATGGTTAAGGTGTAGACTTGACAGTTGCTGGACCTGGGTTAGAGTCCAGGTTGGACCAAATTCACCCCTTTAACTCTGGACCTCGAAGTCAGTTCCACTGCTTGTTTTCAGTGTTCCCCTCTAATCAGGGACTGATTTAGATTTGGTGGTGCAATTCATTATCAGGTAGAACAGAAAACCAGCAGGTTCCGGACCTTGTAGGGAAATTTTAATACCCCTGTGCTACAGTATGAAAGATAAGTGCATTTTTTTGTGTCTGTTTAAGAATAATTGCTTCGATCCCCCTGTAATACATTTCCCCATTATGTAACCCTGCAGAGTGGATATCTCTGCCGCTGTCTGTGTGTCCCAATAATATTTTCCGCCACCAATCAAATACTTTTAGGTTTGTGGGAAGTAGTGAACGAGTGCACACTGCAGGAATAAGGAAATGTCATTGGGACGTACAATATAACATTATCTAATGCCACATTGAGGTATGGTATTGTGAAGTGGTCCCAGCACTACACACAACCTCTAAATGGTAGACAGTAAATGTTCAACATATATTCGCTAGTCACAACATATCCGGTTTATGCAACCCATACTATGTGCACTGGATACCGAATTGAGTGCCAGATAAAAATTGGCAACCAAGACAGCACTGATAATAAGCCCATTTACTCATCAGCTTCACACTCCAAATGACCTGCAGGCTAACCAATGTATCAGTACGATGTGTAAAGCAATGTACAAAAACATTTAAGAGTTGAACAGAGTGTCAGGGGCAGAGACCTTTTGTCTGGGGATGTTTACTTTGTAATTTTTGCAGTGTCCCTTCTTGCAACGGTGGCAGATGTCCTCGTTTCAGTGATTGATGGTGTTGTCTGTGTGTGGCAGACAGTGCTGTTGTGCTCACCATGGGCAAGAGGTTGATTTCAGCCCTCCTTTATGGAGCCGCTTCAGTAATGGGCCTCTCGGTGCTCACACATCTCATTTGCCTCCCTTTGGATATTCAATTATTAAAGATGGAGGGACGAGTGAAGGAGCCATGGCACAATTACAGGTGTGATGATGGGAGATGGAGACCAAGATTGGCTGAGGTGAGGTGGGCGGAGGTCAGGCTCTGTTAAACAGCTCTCATATTTAAGGGCTCATTAGGTTTGCTCTGTGATGAGGGGTATGCTGTGAATCATTGTGTTTTGTACACGTACTGTACCTTACCTATCTTTTCGTCTGTCTATGGAAGTCTGTCTTTCCGTCAGTCACCAGATTTGATGGCTTCAATGACAACAACGGTTTCATTTCATTGCTACGGCCTGTTCATTGTTGCACGCAACAGGTTCAATTTTGACACCCAGTTCCAGTAAGGATGAGAATGTCATAACATTCACATGTTCAGCACCTCAGTCTCCGTCTTCAGACAGAACAGCACACTGCAAGCTCAACGGACAGGGAGCTCTGAATGTGTCTCAGATGCTTCCCGCCCCTCGGCTCCCCTCGACTAAAAAAAAGACCTCATCAAAGTGCGACAAAGCATGTTGGGTATTTAAGTGCACTTTGATCTGCCGTTCCCTTTATAACTAGGTGAATATAAAAAGAGCCATCTGGAAGGGCGGTGTCTGAGACAGCCAGGAAATAAATTAAGACCTGTTGGTATAGAGGTACATCAGACATGCTAGGGATACACACCTGGACACGTCTAGAGCAGCAGAGTAAGAGACAAACTAGAGCAGGAAATAAGGATCGGGTCACACAATGAACCTTTTACTGCAGTGGGCTAAATGAGGGTCACACAGTCATTCTTAGGTAGTCTTAAACAAATCTAACTTGAAACAAAAGTATACACATCACACACATGGTTATGGCTTAAAAGAAAGACCCCTGTACCATGTCAGATATAGAGTTGAAATGTATTCAATGTTGAGTTTGCATCCCAATAATACACTTTATATACATCACAGAAGACTGAAATTTAACAAAACTGTTTGACACCTTATTTAAAAAAACTAAAATAATCTTTATTAATGATGAATTTATGAAAATATTAATAACATTCCACCCATGAGGCCAAAGAGAGCACTTTTGGTCACTGGCTGCAGGAAAGGGCTACACACATTCACTTATCAACAAGGAAACTATTTTGTTTGTGTAAAAAAATACAGTTAGCTTAAAATACAATTTCACATTGCCTCTACTTTTATGAGCTGGAAAATAAATACTCTGAACCTGAACCGTAACAATGTATTAAACTTTTAAACAAACAGAGGCACAGACAAATCCCTGCATCAACATCTCTAATCGTTCAGTTGGATATGGAGCCCATGCTATTCACAACTGTATTAATCCGTTTGTCATTTGTTCAATTTCTTTTTGCTCCTTTCATTTGAGAGAAGAGTGTAATCAGCCTTGAGAAGAGAACATTGCAAGAAACTGCGCATTGGAATGATCACGCTAACAATGCAGAGAGTCAGTGCAGAAATCAAAGTGACACGGCTTCCGGAATGGAATGTCACATCATGTTAGAAACATTAATTTTCCGTTCTTTTTGCCACGTTTTTTCGCTCCACTTGAAATGAGTAGCCATCATTGTCAGTTCAGCAGAGATGGTTGTTCTGATGGATCGTTTGCCATGTTTGAGGATAGATAACATTTAGTGCAATCCACACACGAGTGAGTGGATGAAAAATATAAAAAGACAAATGGATTCCATTATAGAGCTAGTTTTGAATGTTATTATGTAGCATGTTCTATGTGCTGTATATCTATGATTAACTTGGATCTTTTTGGCAACTTCACCTCCGACAACATTACGTCCTACTACCTTGGTGTAGTGGAGGGTAAACGCAGCTTACCCACTTTTCTTTTGTGGAAAAATGTATTGGAAGTATAGGTAGAGTTACTTTTTTCACTGCCACTGGTGAATCAGTTTACCTACATATTTTTGTTATACTATATCACTGTTAGCATATCCTCTATACCATTACAAACAACTTACTGCCCAGGGGTACGACTTCAGGAAGTACAAAAGACCTTCCGTTACCCTAATACAACATGCAGCAGCTTGATTCGCTCCCGAGGCCAAACGCCTGGCATAGCCAGTTCCATTAGCTAGAGACTACTCAAGACAAATATAGACTGTTTTCCAGCCTCTCTAAAAGTCGGATGCATCTCACCCCTGGAGTCAGCCAGCCTTGACAAATGAGAACAAATAAATGTGTGTTGTGTCTCCTCAGTCCTATTTTGAGGGATGTTTACACCAAGTTCCCACAGCGTTTGTAAGAAAAATGCATTATCAGAGCTATGCAGACAAATGAGACTACCCTTTTCTTATTTCTAAGGTGTGAACAAACATCAGATGTACAGTATCTGCCAAGTAATCCCAACAAATTACAGTGCAGTAACAGATGCTCATTAGCACTAGTCAACAGTACAGGCTTTCCCATACAAACAGGTCAAAAATACAATTGACTTTGTATCGCTCGCCGTGAGTCACACCTAATGAGAGTGTAACTTTCTTTTGATTCGCCACAGAACTTCAAAGCCTTGAGCTCATAATTGTGGCAGTAGTCAGTCAGTCACACATTGCGGTGGCACCACCAATGAAAGGCACCTTGTTGCAGGACTCTTGGCCTGTGGGGTGGGCCCCGGCCAGTACGATGACCTGTCACTTTAATTGCAGCGCTGTCACTCAGGCCAAGTGCAGAGATTCCTTTTATTCTCCCATAGCCCCCTTGCTCCTAAAGTGGTGTCTGACACGCGCCACAATGTAAGCATTTCGCCGCGCTCTGACAAGACGATAATAAGAATGACATACCCCCTCCCCTGGACTGGAAGGCATTATGTGTTCTTCTAAGTTTAGAGGGCATAATTTATGATAATTACAGTGCTTAGAACCAAACAGCTCCAAAAGGATCTTGCAGTGCAAGTCAGTGCTAGTAGCAGGGGAAAAAATTTGGGATTTTTTATGACTCTTTGAAGAGGTAGGGTTTCAGATGTTTTCGGAAAATGGGCAGGGACTCTGCTGTCCTAGTTTCAGGGGGAAGCTGGTTCCACCATTAGGGTGCCAGGACAGAGAAGAGCTTTGACTGGGCTGTCCTCCTCTAGGGGTGGGAGGGACAATAGACCAGAAGTGGTAGAACGGAGTATTCAGATCGGGGGGCAGAGTTTGAGCATAGCTTGAAAGTAAGGAGGGGCAGTTCATCTTGCTGCTCAGTAGGAAAGTGCAATGTTCTTGTAGTGGAGGAATAAGAAGGGAGGCGAAGGTGAAAAATAGTTTAATAGCGTTAGAGTGATAGAAAGTGGCTTTGGCAGCGGGTACAGAGGAAGAGAAGGTAGAGAGGCAGGTGTGAAAGGATGGTAGGTCCTCCGGAAGTTTCATTTTCCTCAATTTTCACTCAGATGCCCTGTTCTGTAAGCTCACAATGAGTCACTCGGCCTCTGAGCAGAAGGGGAGGGCCGAGACAACTATGAAGAAAGGGGACAGAGCGAGTCATAGGAAGCGTAAAGGGAAGAAAGTAGGGTCGAGGGAAGCAGAATGAGGAGACAGGAGGGAGAAGGATTTAGCAGAAGGGAGAGATGATAGAATAGAAGAGGAGAGAGTAGTGGGAGAGAGAGAGAGAAGATTGCGATGACACATGACCATCTGGGCAGGGGCTGAGTGGGTGGGGTTGGAGGAGAGAGAGACAGAAAAGTAGTGATCATTAATAGTGAACTGGAGGTGGGGTTGCGATGAGATTAGTAGGTGAACAGCCTCTAGTAAAGATGAAGTCAAGGATATTGCCTGCTCTGTGGGTGGGAGGGGACTTAGAAAGGGTGAGGTCAAAAGAGGCAACGAGGAGAAAGTAAGACGTTGAAAGAAATGAATCGAAGGCAGATGTTGGGAGACTGAAGTGGCCCAGTGCGATGAGCGGTGAGCCATCGTCAGGAAATGAGCTTATCAAGGTGTCAAGCTCATTGAGGAACTCTCTAAGGGCACCTGGTGGGCGATAGATGACATACAAAAAATCACACTTGATTGGACAAGTGAGCGACAGCATGGAATTCAAGCCATCACCGCGATGACCAGTTGCTCTCGGACTAAGAGTAGCCCTGTGCCATCACCGCGATGACCAGTTGCTCTCGGACTAAGAGTAGCCCTGTGCCATCACCGCGATGACCAGTTGCTCTCGGACTAAGAGGAGCCCTGTGCCATCACCGCGATGACCAGTTGCTCTCGGACTAAGAGTAGCCCTGTGCCATCACCGCGATGACCAGTTGCTCTCGGACTAAGAGGAGCCCTGTGCCATCACCGCGATGACCAGTTGCTCTCGGACTAAGAGTAGCCCTGTGCCATCACCGCGATGACCAGTTGCTCTCGGACTAAGAGTAGCCCTGTGCCATCACCGCGATGACCAGTTGCTCTCGGACTAAGAGGAGCCCTGTGCCATCACCGCGATGACCAGTTGCTCTCGGACTAAGAGGAGCCCTGTGCCATCCCCGCAAGGACCAGTTGCTCTCGGACTAAGAGTAGCCCTGTGCCATCACCGCGATGACCAGTTGCTCTCGGACTAAGAGGAGCCCTGTGCCATCACCGCGATGACCAGTTGCTCTCGGACTAAGAGTAGCCCTGTGCCATCACCGCGATGACCAGTTGCTCTCGGACTAAGAGAGAACATGTAGTCAAATGAAAAGAGAGCAGCTGTGTGATCCATGTCTCCGTCCAGGGGCAAAAAGTCTAGGGACTGAAGGGCAGCATAGGCTGAGATGAACTCGGAGTTCTTGACCGCAGATCGGCAGTTCCAAACATTGCAAGACACCAGGAATTCCACATAGGGTACACCAAATTAGAAGGGTTGTAGCCAAGGGGTGGGGAGCATGTGTAAAGCCTACAGGAAGAGGAGTGGACAGGTATTGAAAACACACACAGTTTACAAAGCTACAAAATAGCAAAATTAGATCTGTAAATAGCTAGGTAAACTATTTACCATGTATTACAGATAAGTCGCATGAAAGGAAGAAAAGCTGCAGTAATTTCACTTCCCACTAGTGCCTAAAATGCACTAGCGGGAAGTCTGAAGTAAAATATAGTTTTATATTTTGAATGCTTCAATGTAATGTTAATAGCATAAACAAACACAAAAAAAATGTAGGTTATGTCAATGTGTAAATCACGACAAACTACGGCCTCCCTTGGTCAGTCTGACCAGACACAGTATTGAAGCTTTCTCATCTCTTTCTGATGAGGATAATATGTACACTGGGCAGAGATGTTTTGATCTCTCAGTAAGGGTACCAGATAGCTGAACTTCCTTTTGATCGACAACATGGATAAAAACAGGCTAAAGAGGGGTGGTTCAATTTGTCTCCTTGTTAATGAAAGCTACCAAGTAGCAGTGTTCTCTGGGGTGAGGTCCTTTACTAAACTCCTTTTGGCATTTGGATGCATCTATAGTCAGCGTTGGCTAATAGCTCCACATTGGCCTATTGATGCAACACGTCATTAAAGCTTTGTTATTTCCTGAGCGTCTGATAGTTTCTGGCATTCACTCAGCAGGGCTGCTGTTAGAAGAGGACTTGGAGGAGAGAGGACTGGCCTAACGACAACAAACCACCTGCTACATCAGCTACAATTTAGGGGAAATTGCCAAGAATCAACTCGTTGTGCCCTCAGATTGTTAATATTGACGAGGTAGACGCCGGGGGAAAGGTGTGTTTTATCTAAATGATAAAGATACGATAGGGGCGTGGCACGCTATGTCACCTGATGCTGTTCTCTCCAATAGGATGAGAAACAATCCAACAAGCGGCCGATTTCCGATCTGGTGACTTCAATAAATTATTTCATAAAATATCATTCCAAATGCATCCATAGATAAACATTGCTGTTTGAATACAGTAAATCTGTGTTATGTCAAAACAGAAATTAAAATGCAATGCACACTGATTAAGTTAAGTCCAGGACCTATTACTGATTACCTGTCTCACTCTTACTGACAGTTGTGACTGCTTTGCATGATGTATTGTTGTCTCTACCTTCTTGCCCTTTGTGCTGTTGTCTGTGCCCAATTCTGTTTGTACCATGTTTTGTGCTTCTACCATGTTGTGTGCTGCCATGTGTTGCTACCATGCTGTGTTGTCATGTGTTGCTGCCATGCTATATTGTTGTCTTAGGTCTCTCTTTGTGTAGTGTTGTCTCTCGTCGTGATGTGTGTTTTGTACTATATTTTTATAGGCAGTCATTGTAAATAAGAATTTGTTCTTCACTGACTTGCCTAGTTAAAGGTTAAATAAATCAAATAAAAATGATATACATTTACTTGGTGGCAGCACTATTATATAAGATAACTATTATATATTACTGTATATAAGAGGCAAGAGCTAGCAATGACTCTTCAACAACACAAAGCTCTCTATATTGTGAAAAAAATAAGTATTATTCTGGATGTACTCTGTGGTGGATGGCTGTTTGACCAGTGAAACAGGGGTACAGAGGGAGTGTAATGTGAAAGGTGAAAGGTGAAGTGATAAATGACATTGGAGCAGTGACAGACACCTGGCAGCCTGCCCTCGTTTCTCAATTAGAAGAACCATTGTCAAAAAAGGACTCTACAGTGACATTATAAATGTGTCTATTCTAACCTGTTTTATTACTAGAAGATATGTCCATCACTTTATTTTTGTCCCCCACGATGAGGGGAGGGGACTGTGTATCTGTCTACATCTTTATTTATTTTTGTCCCCCACGATGAGGAGGGGAGGGGACTGTGTATCTGTCTACATCTTTATTTATTTTTGTCCCCCACGATGAGGAGGGGAGGGGACTGTGTATCTGTCTACGTCTTTATTTTTGTCCCCCACGATGAGGAGGGGAGGGGACTGTGTATCTCTCTACATCTTTATTTATTTTTGTCCCCCACGATGAGGGGAGGGGACTGTGTATCTGTCTACGTCTTTATTTATTTTTGTCCCCCACGATGAGGAGGGGAGGGGACTGTGTATCTGTCTACATCTTTATTTATTTTTGTCCCCCACGTTGAGGGGAGGGGACTGTGTATCTGTCTACGTCTTTATTTATTTTTGTCCCCCACGATGAGGGGAGGGGACTGTGTATCTGTCTACGTCTTTATTTATTTTTGTCCCCCACGATGAGGAGGGGAGGGGACTGTGTATCTGTCTACGTCTTTATTTATTTTTGTCCCCCACGATGAGGAGGGGAGGGGACTGTGTATCCGTCTACGTCTTTATTTATTTTTGTCCCCCACGATGAGGAGGGGAGGGGACTGTGTATCTGTCTACGTCTTTATTTATTTTTGTCCCCCACGATGAGGAGGGGAGGGGACTGTGTATCCGTCTACGTCTTTATTTATTTTTGTCCCCCACGATGAGGAGGGGAGGGGACTGTGTATCCGTCTACGTCTTTATTTATTTTTGTCCCCCACGATGAGGAGGGGAGGGGACTGTGTATCTGTCTACATCTTTATTTATTTTTGTCCCCCACGATGAGGAGGGGAGGGGACTGTGTATCCGTCTACATCTTTATTTATTTTTGTCCCCCACGATGAGGAGGGGAGGGGACTGTGTATCCGTCTACATCTTTATTTATTTTTGTCCCCCACGATGAGGAGGGGAGGGGACTGTGTATCCGTCTACGTCTTTATTTATTTTTGTCCCCCACGATGAGGAGGGGAGGGGACTGTGTATCTGTCTACATCTTTATTTATTTTTGTCCCCCACGATGAGGAGGGGAGGGGACTGTGTATCTGTCTACGTCTTTATTTATTTTTGTCCCCCACGATGAGGAGGGGAGGGGACTGTGTATCTGTCTACGTCTTTATTTATTTTTGTCCCCCACGATGAGGAGGGGAGGGGACTGTGTATCTGTCTACATCTTTATTTATTTTTGTCCCCCACGATGAGGAGGGGAGGGGACTGTGTATCTGTCTACATCTTTATTTATTTTTGTCCCCCACGATGAGGAGGGGAGGGGACTGTGTATCTGTCTACATCTTTATTTATTTTTGTCCCCCACGATGAGGGGAGGGGACTGTGTATCTGTCTACGTCTTTATTTTTGTCCCCACGATGAGGAGGGGAGGAGACTGTGTATCTGTCTACGTCTTTATTTATTTTTGTCCCCCACGATGAGGAGGGGAGGGGACTGTGTATCTGTCTACATCTTTATTTATTTTTGTCCCCCACGATGAGGAGGGGAGGGGACTGTGTATCTGTCTACATCTTTATTTATTTTTGTCCCCCACGATGAGGAGGGGAGGGGACTGTGTATCTCTCTACATCTTTATTTATTTTTGTCCCCCACGATGAGGAGGGGAGGGGACTGTGTATCTGTCTACATCTTTATTTATTTTTGTCCCCCACGATGAGGAGGGGAGGGGACTGTGTATCTGTCTACGTCTTTATTTATTTTTGTCCCCCACGATGAGGAGGGGAGGGGACTGTGTATCTGTCTACGTCTTTATTTATTTTTGTCCCCCACGATGAGGAGGGGAGGGGACTGTGTATCTGTCTACGTCTTTATTTATTTTTGTCCCCCACGATGAGGAGGGGAGGGGACTGTGTATCTGTCTACATCTTTATTTATTTTTGTCCCCCACGATGAGGAGGGGAGGGGACTGTGTATCTGTCTACATCTTTATTTATTTTTGTCCCCCACGATGAGGAGGGGAGGGGACTGTGTATCTGTCTACGTCTTTATTTATTTTTGTCCCCCACGATGAGGAGGGGAGGGGACTGTGTATCTGTCTACGTCTTTATTTATTTTTGTCCCCCACGATGAGGAGGGGAGGGGACTGTGTATCCGTCTACGTCTTTATTTATTTTTGTCCCCCACGATGAGGAGGGGAGGGGACTGTGTATCTGTCTACGTCTTTATTTATTTTTGTCCCCCACGATGAGGAGGGGAGGGGACTGTGTATCCGTCTACGTCTTTATTTATTTTTGTCCCCCACGATGAGGAGGGGAGGGGACTGTGTATCCGTCTACGTCTTTATTTATTTTTGTCCCCCACGATGAGGAGGGGAGGGGACTGTGTATCTGTCTACATCTTTATTTATTTTTGTCCCCCACGATGAGGAGGGGAGGGGACTGTGTATCCGTCTACATCTTTATTTATTTTTGTCCCCCACGATGAGGAGGGGAGGGGACTGTGTATCCGTCTACATCTTTATTTATTTTTGTCCCCCACGATGAGGAGGGGAGGGGACTGTGTATCCGTCTACGTCTTTATTTATTTTTGTCCCCCACGATGAGGAGGGGAGGGGACTGTGTATCTGTCTACATCTTTATTTATTTTTGTCCCCCACGATGAGGAGGGGAGGGGACTGTGTATCTGTCTACGTCTTTATTTATTTTTGTCCCCCACGATGAGGAGGGGAGGGGACTGTGTATCTGTCTACGTCTTTATTTATTTTTGTCCCCCACGATGAGGAGGGGAGGGGACTGTGTATCTGTCTACATCTTTATTTATTTTTGTCCCCCACGATGAGGAGGGGAGGGGACTGTGTATCTGTCTACATCTTTATTTATTTTTGTCCCCCACGATGAGGAGGGGAGGGGACTGTGTATCTGTCTACATCTTTATTTATTTTTGTCCCCCACGATGAGGGGAGGGGACTGTGTATCTGTCTACGTCTTTATTTTTGTCCCCACGATGAGGAGGGGAGGAGACTGTGTATCTGTCTACGTCTTTATTTATTTTTGTCCCCCACGATGAGGAGGGGAGGGGACTGTGTATCTGTCTACATCTTTATTTATTTTTGTCCCCCACGATGAGGAGGGGAGGGGACTGTGTATCTGTCTACATCTTTATTTATTTTTGTCCCCCACGATGAGGAGGGGAGGGGACTGTGTATCTCTCTACATCTTTATTTATTTTTGTCCCCCACGATGAGGAGGGGAGGGGACTGTGTATCTGTCTACATCTTTATTTATTTTTGTCCCCCACGATGAGGAGGGGAGGGGACTGTGTATCTGTCTACGTCTTTATTTATTTTTGTCCCCCACGATGAGGAGGGGAGGGGACTGTGTATCTGTCTACGTCTTTATTTATTTTTGTCCCCCACGATGAGGAGGGGAGGGGACTGTGTATCTGTCTACGTCTTTATTTATTTTTGTCCCCCACGATGAGGAGGGGAGGGGACTGTGTATCTGTCTACATCTTTATTTATTTTTGTCCCCCACGATGAGGAGGGGAGGGGACTGTGTATCTGTCTACATCTTTATTTATTTTTGTCCCCCACGATGAGGAGGGGAGGGGACTGTGTATCTGTCTACGTCTTTATTTATTTTTGTCCCCCACGATGAGGAGGGGAGGGGACTGTGTATCTGTCTACATCTTTATTTATTTTTGTCCCCCACGATGAGGAGGGGAGGGGACTGTGTATCTGTCTACATCTTTATTTATTTTTGTCCCCCACGATGAGGAGGGGAGGGGACTGTGTATCTGTCTACATCTTTATTTATTTTTGTCCCCCACGATGAGGAGGGGAGGGGACTGTGTATCTGTCTACGTCTTTATTTATTTTTGTCCCCCACGATGAGGAGGGGAGGGGACTGTGTATCTGTCTACGTCTTTATTTATTTTTGTCCCCCACGATGAGGGGAGGGGACTGTGTATCTGTCTACGTCTTTATTTTTGTCCCCCACGATGAGGAGGGGAGGAGACTGTGTATCTGTCTACATCTTTATTTATTTTTGTCCCCCACGATGAGGGGAGGGGACTGTGTATCTGTCTACGTCTTTATTTTTGTCCCCCACGATGAGGAGGGGAGGAGACTGTGTATCTGTCTACGTCTTTATTTATTTTTGTCCCCCACGATGAGGAGGGGAGGGGACTGTGTATCTGTCTACGTCTTTATTTTTGTCCCCCACGATGAGGAGGGGAGGGGACTGTGTATCTGTCTACGTCTTTATTTATTTTTGTCCCCCACGATGAGGAGGGGAGGGGACTGTGTATCTGTCTACGTCTTTATTTATTTTTGTCCCCCACGATGAGGAGGGGAGGGGACTGTGTATCTGTCTACGTCTTTATTTATTTTTGTCCCCCACGATGAGGGGAGGGGACTGTGTATCTGTCTACGTCTTTATTTATTTTTGTCCCCCACGATGAGGGGAGGGGACTGTGTATCTGTCTACGTCTTTATTTTTGTCCCCCACGATGAGGAGGGGAGGAGACTGTATCTGTCTACGTCTTTATTTATTTTTGTCCCCCACGATGAGGAGGGGAGGGGACTGTGTATCTGTCTACATCTTTATTTATTTTTGTCCCCCACGATGAGGAGGGGAGGGGACTGTGTATCTGTCTACATCTTTATTTATTTTTGTCCCCCACGATGAGGAGGGGAGGGGACTGTGTATCTGTCTACATCTTTATTTATTTTTGTCCCCCACGATGAGGAGGGGAGGGGACTGTGTATCTGTCTACGTCTTTATTTATTTTTTATGTGTACCTATATAATGATTGCTCTGTGCTATTGTTGGTTTGGTCTGTATGGAAAATGTCAAATAAAATGTTTGAAAGAACCCTCCCAGGTAAAAGGGTTGATGATGGTTGAAGCCAGACTGTTATATAAAACCATCCCATTAAAACCCAACCAGCGTTTTATAGACGGCACTTGGGAATGGCAATGCTCAATGATCAGAGTTACGACCATCTTATATAACATGGTGTTTTGCACGGTAGTCATGACAACGCAAAAGTAACAGAAGCAGGTATTTTGTTTCATTGCTGTTATTGCACTAATTATTATTATTGCAATAATGTGATATAATTCTGTATCTTGACATGTACCTTGAAGGCGGCTTAGTATTTTCCCTGACCGTTTCCCTACTTTATTACTATCCCAGGTGTCAGTGCAATATGAATGATCTAGTCCACAAGGGTAGAATGTATTCACACCCCTCAACAACACATTTTAATGTTACAGCCTGAATTGAAAAAATGGATTAAATTGAGATTGTTTTGGTCACTGGCCTACACACAATACCCATAATGTCAAATTCATTTAAAAAAATGAAAAGCTGAAACGTCTCTAGTCAATAATTATTAAACTCCTTTGTTATGGCAAGTCTAATTAGGTTCGGGAGGAAAAATGTACTTAAGTCACATAATAAGTTGTATGGACTCAAAATTATCTGTAAGGTCCCTCAGTCGAGCAGTGAATTTCAAACAAAGATTCAACCACAAAGACCAGGGAGGTTTTCCAATGTCTCACAGAGAAGGGGATCTATTCGTAGATAGATCAACATTAAAAAAAGCAGACATTGAATATCCTTTTGAGCATGGTGAAGTTATTCATTACACTTTGGATGATGTATCAATACACCCAGTCACTACAAAGATACAGGCGTCCTTCCTAACTCAGGCGTCCTTCCTAACTAGAGGAATGAAACCACTCAGGGATTTCACCATGAGGCCAATGGTGACTTTAAAACAGTTACAGAGTTGAATATCTGTGATATGAGAAAACTGAAGATGGATCAACGACATTGTAGTTACTCCACAATACTTACCTAATTAACAGAGTGAAAAGGAGGAAGCCTGTACAGAATAAAAATTATTCTAAAACATGCATCCTGTACGCAACAAGGCACTAAATTAATACTGCAATTCACTGTTCATCCTGAGTACAAAGTGTTATGTTTGGGGCAAATCTAATACATCACATTACTGAGTACCACTCTCCTTATTTTCAAGCACAGTGGTGGCTGCATCATGTTATGGGTATGCTTGTGTCATTAAGGACTGGGGAGTATTTCAGTATAAAAAATAAATGGAATTGAGCACAGGCAAAATCCTAGAGAAAAACCTGGTTCAGTCTGCTTTCCACCAGATACTGGGAGATGAATTCATCTTTTAGCAGGACAATAACCTAAAACATAAGGCCAAATCTATACTGGAGTTGATGACCAAGAAGACAGGGAATGTTCCCAAGTGGTGGAGTTACAGTTTTGACTTAAATATACTCGAAAATCTATGGCAAGACCTGAAAACGGCTGTCTAGCAATGATCAACAACCAATTTGACAGATCTTGAAGAATTTTTTAAAGAATGGACAAATGTTGTGCAATCCAGGTGTGGAAACCTCTTAAAGACTTACAGCTGTAATCGCTGTATCACGGCCGTCTTCCTGGAAGGAATAAGTGGACCAAAGTGCAGCGTGGTGAGTGTACATTTTCCTTTTATTTTAGTAATGTCACCAACAAAACAAGCTTACAGGGCTAAGTGCCACAAACAAAGTTAACTACCCACACTGAAAGGAGGGAAAAGGGCTACCTAAGTATGATTCCCAATCAGAGACAACGATAGACAGCTGTCCCTGATTGAGAACCATACCCGGCCAAAACATAGAAATAAAGAAACCTAGAAAACAAAAAATACAATGCCGACCCCACATCACACCCTGACCTAATCAAGTAGGGAAATAAAACGTCTCTCTAAGGTCAGGGCGTGACACACTGCCAAAGGTGGTTCTACAACTCAGGAGTGTGAATACTTATGTAAATGAGCTATTTCTGCATTTAATTTCCCCCCAAAATGTTTTCACTTTGTCATTATGGGGTGTTATGTGTAGATGGGTGAGAACAAACATAGAGATTTAATCAATTTTGAATAACAACAAAATGTGGCCCTAGCCCTCACCCTCCGATCCAACATGATGTTCGGATGCACCGATCCTGTGCAGGTGTTGTTACACGTGGTCTGCCACTGCCAGGACGATTAGCTGTCCATCCTGTCTCCCTGTAGTGCTGTCTTATGTGTCTTAAAGTACAAACATTGCAATTTATTGACTTGGCCACATCTGCAGTCCTCATGCCTCCTTGCAGCATGCCTAAGGCACATTCACACAGCTGAGCAGGGACCCTGGGCATCTTTCTTTTGGTGTTTTTCAGAGTCAGTAGCAAGGCTTCTTTAGTTTCCTAAGTTTTCATAACTGTGACCTTAATTGCCTACCGTCTGTAAGCTGTTAGTGTCTTAACGACCGTTCCACAGGTGCATATTCATTGATTGTTTATGGTTCATTGAACAAGAATGGGAAACAGTGTTTAAACCCTTTACCATGAAGATCTGTGAAGTTATTTGGATTTTTTACAAATGATCTTTGAAAGACAGGGTCCTGAAAAAGGGACGTTTCTTTTTTTGCTGAGTTTATAATATTCAGACTGGCTGACACAGGCTCATCAGTAGGAGAGACAGACACACTGCTGTTATCTGCTGAGGGATTTCCCCTGATTGCAGCTCATCTAGAACACACCGTATTGATTTCCTATTAACACGACTCTCATATCCGTGGAAAGAGGCTGCTAGGCCTGATGATAAGGTGGTGAAAGGTGGTGGTTAAGGAGGCGGACCGAAGTTATTAACTTCTTATTTGGCCTGTATTCATTACATTATCTTGTTTTTGGACAGTAATTGCTTCAATCTTGTATATGTAATTCGTTTTGACAAAGATTTTATTGTACCTTTTGTATTTCTGAAGTTACATTTGAAATAATTTGAATATACATATATCATCCAGTGGATGAAAGCAACAAGAAAAAGCTGAATTGAGGGGCCTGCGGAGCTGTCAGTGTCAACCACGGCTGTTGAAACTCTTTTCTTCCACCGCAATCACAGGGACGAAAGATGAAAGGTTGTGATGCAAACGTATTGATATAAGTGGCCCAAAATAGACGTTTTACCCCGCGGACAAGAGCACACTGAAATCAACTTTCATTACACTTCCCACCGCACTGATTTGCTTTGACACGAGCATCCAGTCCCATGAATAACCACGACATGTTAATTCATGTTTACTCCGGCGATGGGGATTCTGAACTACACGTCTTCAGAATGAGAGCTGCTCAAGTCTCAGCAGGGTGCCACGTATGGGCATTTGGAGACAGCAACAGAAACTGGCGGAACATTTTATAGTTGATTATGCGCTGAATGCGGTTGTTATTAATTAAAGTATTCTCCTGTGTTGTGTACATTGGGGATAGGGTCTGGGATCAAATGGCATCCTGTGGTAAACAGGGCCTCCATTACAGAAGCCAAACTAATTACCAGAAATAATTAAGAACATTTTATATAGAAAAAAACAAATCTCTTCCTCCAATTTATCAAGCTAGCTGCAGTATAGGTCATAACGTGCTACTATCCTAACTCCAAAGACATGAATCAACTCTTGTTCTCTCTAAACAGTGTTTGGCCGTGACGCACACAGGCTTCTCTCTAGAGACCTCATCAGCCAAGGGAAAGACACGATGCCACCTGGCTGATGTTCTGTGTACCTGAGCTACCCTGTTCCCTTGTCTCACAGTCAGTGCTTCACTAAAGCCTGTCTGAGAATGTGTCTGAGAATAGTAATTAAGGGACGTGGGAGGCCTTTTCTGTTTCTGTCGTTTAAATTGTAAACCTGAGCCTTCACGGCCATCATTGCGTTATAACCGGCACAACAGGTGCAGTTTGGTGGTACACTCCTGCCACCGCCTCTGAGTCCCAGCAAGTGATAATAACAGGATGGAGCTGGGATCAGAGCCCTCCACTTGTTGGGTTGATTTACATGCTGTGCAGAGATGGCGAGGCGGCGTGAATCACCGGGAGAGACAGAGAGAGGACACGGTGGGAGGACATGAGCATGACTCTTGATGCTGCTGTTCATCAAGCCCATCAACTCACAAAGATGTACAGCTCACCTCCCGGCAGATCACTTATCCACAAATGTCCGCAGCATCCCGAAAACACCACGAGCATGCAGAAAAACTCACGCTGGCACTACTAGGGCACATAAGATTCCAATGTATCCACACACTACTTACTGGGCTTAGCTAACAATGACTAGTAGATGAATAGCAATTATTCACTAAAGGAAAACCATTTCTTAATGCAACTTTACCATGACGCACAACACCCACAAGCCATTAATTGAGGAGGCAGCCAGGTCAGTGGGCTGTGTTAGCCCTGACTTGTTCGGCTAACCCCTGCGCTAGCCTAGCAGACAGCTGATGTCAGACAGCCGGTATTGTAGAGGAGCTGTGTTTTTTATGAATGAGCTGCCAGACTCCCACTCCTCTAAAGCGATGAGTCATCCATTGGCCCTGTGTCTTACAGTATATCAGTGGGCTCAGCTGACGGTCTGCTGTTAGGAATAATGAAACGGGTTTATATTTAGCGTACCCACACATGCCAGGGCGCGTGCGCACACACACACACACACATACCAGAGGAGATGGTGGGAGGAGCTATAGGAGGACAGGCTCATTATAATGGCTGGAATGGAATCAATAGAATGGTACCAAACACTTCAAACACATGTTTGACTCCGTTCCATTGATTCCATTCCAGCCATTATAATGAGCCCGTCCTCCTATAGCTCCTCCCACTAGCCTTTCCTGCAACAAACAAATACAGTCTACGAAAGTAGAAACAACAATGTAATGATGCAACGATGCCAGCAATGCAACAAGACAAAGTGCACTACATCCTCTGAGGTTTTACGGCTCTGCCTTAATGAATGAGCTTATTAACCAAAAAACCCTCTACTCAGAATCTCTGGCACAGAATGTACTGCGCATCTGTTTATTTTGCCACTCAAGTTCCCCTCATTTGTGCACTTAAACTGAGACTCACAGAGAGCTAAGTACTGTGTTAAAGCAGTTAGAGATGTTGCATAAAGTTCACAGGGAATATCCATCATAGACTGGGTACACACATGAGATCACCCCTATCATCATGCACATTATAAAGCCTCACTGTCTGCCTGATTGAATGATACCAGTACATTATTTCCCCCGTCCTCTGAAAGGCCTATGATGAGGTGGGGAAGTGGTCCTAATGGTATGCATGCTGGAGGAGTGACACGGGCTCTTTAAATGGCCAGAGGGATCAGGGCCTGTAAACTCAGAGGAGACTAGGGAGGCGTGGAGATGAATGTCCCTGTCAGAGGGGATAAATCTTCTTCATACCGCTGGCTGGTAGCAGGTCCCACCTCAATTTGGAGCTGGGTAGAGATAAGCCCTAATGACACTGTCTCCCGGGCAGACTAATTTATCCACAGGCTAGAGAGAAGCAGCTCTGATATCTTCCCTCTGGCACATGCTGTTTGTGTCACTGCAGTATCTCTGTCTGTGTGTGTATAATGTACAATAAACCTTACATCCAGATAACAACCCAACCTCATATACCTACCTCACAAGTCTCCTGATTAGTCACAATAATCTAGCAAATACAATTAGCCAGATTAGATGGTTACCTCAGTGCCTCGCCGTGGTTCTCCTAATAGCAACAAATGGGCTCAAATCAAGCCGATATTGAGGATTCCGTACACAAAGGAATTCAAATCAACCTAATGATTACTTAAAATACAGGTTATTTGATTTGTGTTCATCTCGAGAAAATGTGTCTTTCCAAATCCACTGTAAAGAGTGGCTCCTTAGTGGATTCAGCCCACTGTTCAGTGGTTGTTGGTCTCCATAGAGATGAAAAGATAGACTTATAAATGCCAAATGAAAGAGGGCATAGCTCAGACACCTGCTGTGATCACAAGATGTTTGAAGTTTCTGTCCATTTCCTGCGTTTCAATCTCTGTCCATTCTAAATCGATGAGGCTACTTACTCTTATAATTACTATAGGCCCGCTGATGTGTCCTTTAGTCTACCAGGGACAGGATGTACCACATTCCCAATGAAATAACGGTTGAGTCACAGATGCAATAACACATGGGCTGTGTGAGTGGCACAGCTCATTATACTTTGGGACTGAAATGCGGTGGGTAGCCCTGACTTTCTCAGACGCCTTTCCTCACACAGACAGACAATAGTCTCTTCTACTGCACTTAGTGGTTGTTATTCACACTTAGCTTGACAGATACATCGGTACAGATTGCAATGTTCTGTGTTATTCTAAGTTGTTTAACCAACTAAAAGTTGCGCTTTTGTAAACAAAAGGCTTCCGCGGATATTTAACACCAGCTCCCGAACCCCAGGAGCAGATGTGTTATTTTTCCGTCAGTAATTACTCACCGGCTATCTAATCATGACTCCATTTAACCAATTAAAGGCCACTTTCCACTACTGACAATGGTAATCATTTAAAGGCAGCATGCAAAACCTGCAACACACAGGCCCGTAATGAAACTACAGGTGGATGTCTACAGTACAGTATCATATGGCGTCGCCACAGCATCATGTCCTTTCAACCACCCACCAACCTTCCCTTTCGAAGTCTAATCATGGATCCACATCTACATCGAACAAACAGATTTCCTGTTCAAAACTAGTATCAACTAAATGCTTGTGATTCTCTGTGCGATCAAGAGATAGCCCTACTTTATGACAAGGGCAGTGTGTGTGTGTTGTAGATGAATGTGTTGTGTGTGTGTGTGTGTGTGCGTGCGTGCGTGTGTGTGTATGTGAGAGAGTGACAGCTGTCAGTCACTGTGTGGGCAGAGGCCCAGAATGTCCTATGGTCTCTGCCGGGCCATAATGAGCAGGTGACCCTGCAGCTGCTGTCACTCCTCACACACACACACACACACACACACACACACACACGCACGCGCACACACACACACACACAGGGATGCATGCTCGCACACACGCATCTAGCCTCTAATCACACAAACAGGGTCACGTTTCAAGAGTGCATGTGCATCCCAACACCCTAACAGGAACATTTTAGGATATGAAATGCTAATTGATGAAGAATAGCTCTGGTTAGAGCTATATTGTTTTGAAGATGCTCTTGAACAAGCATGCAAACTTTTGATTGGGTACCATGTGTCATTCTGGTCAGTCAGTTGATGTGAGATTGTTGAGCCTGTGTATAAAACAGCACATTTAATTTCTCATTATCCGTAGTGGGCGAAGATAAATGACTATAGTGTACACATAAGTAGTAGTTTCAGCTTGTCAGTTGAACCCAATAACTATATGCATAATCCTTTAACCTAAACAAAGCACCTTTAAATCATCATAAAACATAACAAAATTCAGCGACAATGGATGTTCATTCCATGAATTCAATGCTCACACACATACCCACATGGACTTGCTTGCTGATGCAGAGACTAACTCAAACTGAATCTAGTAAGTAGATCAACTGCCTCTGAACTGATCCTGTCTGAGCTGTAGTCAACCCAGACGTTTCTAGACTTCTATCAATATCAACTTCCAGCCCTTTCAGCCGAGTGGGGAGGGAGGGGCCCTGATTGCTGAGTTGGCCTACCGCACAGTCTCTATGGAAACCTGTTGGCATGTACTGTAGCAGCGCCTGGGAGGCTTTAATTTGTTCTTATGGTTACAAGCAGCTCTCGGCAATAGTGAGGCCAGCCTAAATGACAATCAAAACTGGACAGCAGAAACATTGTCCCCAATTGCATTCCCTATTATGTCACAGCTTTCATTTCAGTTCATTGATTTGTTGTTGCCAAGTGACAATTTGATTGTTTTTCAGAATAGTTCAGAAGTTGAGGGGAGAATTGCCAGTAGAAACAGGTAATTGTGACGCACAGAGCTAAGGGTTCACAAGTGTAGAGGAAAATGGGAGGGGAGGAAACCTCTTATGGATGAGGTATGCACAGTGCTCATTACTTCAATGAGCGCCAAGTTATGCATGCTATCGACGGTGTAAAGAAAAGGTACATTCAGACGTTCAACTGTAAACTGGTCACTTAGCGCCCTCTAGTGGTTGTCCAGACTGTCTCCAGTAAGTACAAAACAACTCCAGCTTAATAACGTCTCAGTAGTGCAAGTACATCGGATATTTGTTGATACGCTTTAGCACTAAAATTGGTTGAGTAAATTATACCACCTCATATAATGGATTGATATGTATGATCTCCAGGCTGCATCACATCTGGGCGTGATTGGGAGTCCCATAGGGTGGCACACAATTGTCCCAGCGTCGTCCGGGTTTGGCCAGGGTAGGCTGTTATTGTAAATAAGAATTAGTTCATAACTGACTTGCCTAGTTAAATAAAGGTTAAATACATTGCCATTGAATACCATAGATGCAGCCATTATGTCTCCTGTTGATTGAAGGTGGATGGCCCGAGATGGCTGACTGTAAACACCCATCAATGGAATGACATCTATCACTCAGAGGGGCAGTTAAGATAGTGGGCTCCCCAGAAATAGAATTCTGGATTATGGGTACACTCAATATGGCTAGCAGTCCACCCAACAGCCACCCATTGACTTGAATGGGGATACCCCTTATCGGAATTTGAACCCATAGTTAACTCCTTCTGGCCAAGACTCTGCAGGTCAATACAACTGCATTCCCCACCCTGAGCATGGCAGAGACTAAATTAGCTCTTTACAGTTCCATGTGTGCCACGCCTGTCAGGCACGAGCCACGTTTCAACCCTCTTGAAATGGACCAAGACAAACAAATAAACATTCATGACGTGTATGTTAATGTGTAAAAAAAAAACATTTTGCAATGTAGTACATTATCCCTTGGCTTGTATTTGACTGGCTCAGTAACCCTCACAGTAGAAAGAGAGGAATTTAACTAACCAGCTACAAAGACTGCTTAGGTATAATAACGACCAAAACTGCACCCAACATTCACATTTTATTAGAATGATCAAATCAAAACTGTGTTAACAGCATTCAAACAATTAGCTTGATCTGTGAATACGATATCAGGAACCATATACCTTGTGAACCATATTAAAATGTTTACATCCGACAACTACAGTCCCCAAAGAAAATTACAGCCTGTGCAAAACCTGTAAATACATTATGTAGGCTGATCAGTTATAGACCTGCTTAGCTAACGGTATACTGTAGAAACCCGCAAACAAAAAAACAAGCAGGTCTATACCCAATCCTCAGGAAATATGATAAAGCAGAAGCAGGTGGATGTACCTAAAACGGCCCAAAGACAGCTAGGGTAATCTGATCATGTCAAGGCCTCCTCTTCCCGGCGGGTCCGCTCCTCAGCAAGACGGGCCTGGCGCTCATTGTTCTGCTCGGCGCGCACGCGCTGCTGCTCGGCACGGCGGCGCTCGATGCGGCTGCGGAGGGCCACTAACTCCTCCTCCTCTTTCTGGCAGCTGGAGAAGTGCATCTCGATCAGGCTCTGCAGGTCATTGAAGTCCTTCTCCAGCCTCTTGCGGTGGAGGTCATCAAAGTCTAACTTCTCGCCGTCGGGCAGCTTGGGAGGAGCGATGTTGGTAATGTACTTGGTCCATGGCTTGGTCTCCCCCTCGCTCCCCTCACCATGTTCCCTCTCCTCCATCTCGTCCTCCTCATCTTCCTTATCCTCCTCCTGCTGCTCTTCTTCAGGCTCCTCTTCCACCTCAGGTGCCTCCTCTACTTCTTCCTCCACAATATCCTCTGTGTCAGACATGATGTTAAGCCTGCCTCTGAGACAGTCAAGAAGTCAAGTAAGAAAGACCAGCGGAGACACACACACACAGAGACCAACTTGTGTCCCAACAGTCAAGAGGGGAAGTGAAGTGAACTTTCAGGCTGCTTGGGCTCTTTTAAAGCTTTATCCTGAATATGTGTCCAAACCCCACTGTCTAGCCGAGATGTTCAGACAGATGGAATGGAGTCCATTTTCTTCTTCAACAAGTCTGCCCCCTCTCCTTAACCCCAGACTCTCCCCATCATTCCTTTCCAAGGACAATCGGAGTGCCCTATTTCAGACGCACAACAGATGCACTCAGGTGCCACTCAAACCTGTGCTCTCCTTCAAGCCCGCAATCGAATGTATACATCACGATCACAGCATGATTTTTGTCAGGGTCAAGAGAAGTTCTTACTCATATACTATGGGGTTATTTATGCACTTGGTCATCAAGAGGGAGAAAAAGAGAGAGAGTATATGGTAAGTACACCTGTAAAAAAAAAAAAAGTCATAGTGATCAAATAATCAAAGGGATGAAGTTTCCTAATTTCAGTTTAGAAGAATGAAGAGTAATAGTTTAATAGTGGAATGGTCACTATATCAATAACTATATAATGAATGGTCTCTTATATTCCACATAGAGTGATATATCAAGCACATGTATGGGTCATGCACCAAAGATAGACCATTGAAAAGGCTTGTTGCCAGTTAAAGTAGCACTTTGTTGTTAGAATGTGAACACCAGACAACGTAATTGCGGTCACCTCACTTATGCCATTACGTCATAACCACCATCTTGACTGAAGCACATTCATCTAGAGGCCTCGTTTTTCCACTGCGACTTACAGAGCTTACCGCTGAGCTCATCCTAGAGCAAAGCATGTCATTACAATATATAAAGTACCCTTTGCAAGAACACCAAAGCTGTGTGTGTATAATCTTTTCAATAGTTGTCCTTCCTACAACTATTTGAAATATGTTCACTTTGCTAATTGACACCTCAAATTAGTATCAATTTCCCCTAAATAACAAAGAAACTATGAAGAAATGCTTGACCACTGTTCCATTTTCATGTTGCACTTTGTAAAAAAAAATAAACAAATAAAAACCTCTTCCAGTTTGCCAGCCAAAGACGACCCTACCATAGTAAATACTATTTGAGCGCAAGCTTTCAACTGATCCTCCTGGAGTGCTGACAAAAAACACCCGTCCAAGAAAGATGGGCCCTGAAAATACAACTTCTAACAAGAACAATTTCTGAACACTGCCTCGTCTCCACTTCGGAATGTAATTCAAACATTCTTGCAATAGATGACTCCAGCTTTCAGGGTGGAGTGGATAGCTTTTTTAATGTTTACTTCTTGGGCACTGATGGCAACAATAGAATACAGTGTTCTGCACTTAAATATCCAGCCCTTGAGTTAAGAGCGCAAAAGGACAAATGTGGTTTTAGTATGAGATAATTGACAGGTGCTGTGCGTCGTCCACGGGTGTCCCCTATGAACACTGAGAATTCCAATAAACCGCTGTGCCGTGGAAGATTGATCCTCTTAGTGAATATGTAGCCTTTTCCTCAAAAGGCAACAGCAACATGGCAGAGTACAGGCCTTGGACTAAGGGCTAGGATTTGGGGACAGACAATAGAAGGATTTTGAAAGTGTCCCTGCACTCCACAGCCTAAGACTCACCCCTGAAGATTGCCAGCCAGTACCCACAACTAAGAGTCACAGTATTAAGGCCAGTACGGAGCCTCATTAAAATAGTAATAGCATCAGAACAAGCATCCGGTGCAACACAGATGTCAGTTTAAATGGGTTGAGAGAACATTTCAAACGTTTGTGGACTAAAGCTCTTCAATTTCTAGGGGAACGCCCCCAGTCCTCCATACCTAACTATTTTCCAATTGACACATTTCAGTGAGCAACAGAGGAACCCTCCAACCCAAAGAAAAAGACAAGACCAAACTTCAACCCTACTGATTGGTCAATTATAAGTAGCAGGTGGTGGTCTGGTTTAAAATTAAGACTTTTGGTCACTGATGGCAAGGGACAACTGTGTCCATCAATAGGAGCAAGGAGAAGTACAATTGACCAGGACTAGACTATAAATAGCCACACTACTGCCTCCCCTCTCTAGTATTAAGACTAGTGAAATGTGTCTTTTCATTTACAGTATTGTTTAGTTATGTGTTACAGTTTTATTTCTATTAAAATTCAGAGCTCACCTGTCTTTAAAACAGATTATTATTCTCTCTTTTGTAAGGCATTCCAGAGTAGTTCTTTGTTAGCCTCTAATTAAATATTGAGATGAAAAAACAAGTGTTTTTTTGAGCTTGTGTTTTAAATAGATCCCATTTAAGATAGTTGCATAGATCTGTCAGACCTAAGCCTGTAATGTTGCCACAGGCACATACAGAATATAGTATACTAAACACACTTCCAACAGGTCAACCCCAAAAAATCCTTTGCACTAGGAATGAAGGAAACGGTGCCCTCAAATGGTCAAACCATGTAGTTATTTTATACCAAAGTAACTGCCACATTCCAACACAGTACTGTATGACATAATAGGTCTACACAAATACAGTGATATTTAAACTTGCTTGAGGAATTTGTATAATTCAAACGATTAATGCTGTACACTCTTACGCCTAATACAATCTCGTATGTCGAGGTACAGTTTTACCATTACAAACTCTTAACAAAACTGTGTCTGAACATTTTTACATAAACAGTCAAGACCATAACAAAAACGTAGAAATCCCCATAGAAATCATCTTCACACTTGTGTACAGTAGTGTGCTGTGGAATTCTAAACAGTTTAGATGCTAGTTAGAACAACAACAAAAAGGCAAGAGCACAAAAACAAAACATGACCCTGTTTCTAACATCGCGGAACCCCTCATGTTACCCAATCAACACAATCCTTATCAAACCGCAACATTCTGTTTCTCAACCTCAACGGACTCACACACTGGAGAATCCTGCAGTTCTTTACGGCTTACCCTTCCTGGGTTTTGGATGGCCTCTCCACTACAAAAAAACAGTGCCATGGCTCTGCAAAGAACACATAGTGCCTTCAGAAAGTATTCATAACCCTTGACTTATTCCAATTTACTTTTGTGTTACAGCCTGAATTCAAAACGGATTAAATATACACTACCGTTCCCCAAAAAAAATTGTCCATTAAAATAACGTCAAATTGATCAGAAATACAGTGTGGACATTGTTAATGTTGTAAATGATTATTATAGCTGGAAACTACAGATTTTTTATGGAATATCTACATAGGTGTACAGAGGCCCGTTATCAGCAATCATCACTCCTGTGTTCCAATGGCAGGTTGTGTTAGCTAATCCAAGTTAATTACAAAACCCTTCTGCAATTATGTTAGCACAGCTGAAAACTGTTGTTCTGATTAAAGATGCAATAAAACTGGCCTTCTTTAGACTAGTTGAGTATCTGGAGCATCAGCATTTGTGGGTTCGATTACAGGCTCAAAATGGCCAGAAACAAATTTCTTCTGAAACTCGTCAGTCCTTTCTTCTTCTGAGAATTGAAGGCTATTCCATGTGAGAAATTGCCAAGAAACTGAAGATCTCGTACAACGCTGTGTACTACTCCCTTCACAGAACAGCGCAAACTGACTCTAATCAGAATAGAAAGAAGAGCAAGAGGACTGGGTGTATTGATACACCATCCAAAGTGTAATTAATAACCAGCTCAAAAGGGATATTCAATTTCTGATTTTTTTAAGCTAAATTTAATCCCGTTTGAATTCAGGCTGTAACAACAAAATGTGGAACAAGTCAAGATGTGTGAATACTTTCTGAAGGCACTGTAAATATAATTTTAGACAAAGCAGCAGCATATAATGATACTTGTCAATAAAGGTGTGTGTGCACGGTTTGACCTGAAGTTGTACAATGTTACCTCCCTCTCAGGGGTCCTCTGGAAAACAACAGCCAGAGTGATACAGTTACAATGCAGAGGAAGAGGAGGAGTATGGGGAGGAAAACCCACAAGGCTACTGGTACAATGGAGCGCTGATCAACTGCAAATAGGAAAAACAGAACCTTTACTTTCCAACAATCTACCTTTTCTTAAATATTATAAGTAACAATAATGGAACATAACTTTGTGTTGAAAACAGAGCTGGAGATATATACTAAGTGAACAAAACATTAGGAACACCTACTCTTTCCATGACAGACTAACCAGGTGAAAGCTATGATCCCTTATTGATGTCACTTAAATCAGTGTAGATGAAGGAAAGGAGACAGGTTAAAGATGGATTTTTAAGCCTTGAGACAATTGGGACATGGATTGTGCATGTCTGCCATTCAGAGGGTGAATGGGCAACATAAAATACCTTTAAAAACGGATTACGGTAGTAGGTGCCAGGCGCACCGGTTTTAGTGTCAAGAACTGCAACGTTGCTGGGTTTTTCACGCTCAACAGTTTCCCGTGTACGCTAAGAATGGTCCACCACCCAAAGGACATCCAGCCAATTTGACACAACTGTGGGAAGCATTGGAGTCAACATGGGCCAGCATCCGTGTGGAACGCTTTCGACACCTTGTAGAGTCAATGCCCCGACGAATTGAGGCTGTTCTGAGGGCAAAAGGGGGTGCAACTCAATATTAGGGAGGTGTTCCTAATGTTTTGTACAGTCAGTGTATGTTCAACTTCTGCAGAATGTATGCTTCAAATAAATGAATTAAATGTCAAGACGGCTAAGTTACACACGCCATTACCTTTATGCACATATAGGAAACCAGATGCTGCTCCGTATGGGTTGGACACCTCACAGCTGTACAGACCACTGAAGTCAGGGCCCACCTTCACTAACTCCAACAAGCCCCCAGTCTCACTGAGGTTTGATCTATTCAGTCTAAGACAAGTGTAGACGCATAGCAAAACATAGATGTAGACACTGATCCTTAGAAAATGGGTTGGGGGAAATGAAATACTGTGAACAACAGACCTCTTCCATGTGAACTCTGATGGAGGGGGGTTGGCATCTACTACACACTGAAACGCCGGTGCCTGGGGTGGCTTCTCATGAATGATGATTTTGACCGAATTTGGAGGATCTATAGAATAGGCATAAAGTTGTACCACATTATTTATGTGCTGTTACTGTTGTGTCTAATAAGGAGTAGAAACACTGTGGCTGTTGTCATGGAGAATACTCACAGTGTATATCGATCTCGTAGGGAACAACCTTCTGCTGGCTCAGAGTGGTGTGGTTCACCAGGCACTGAACCTCCTGTTGGTGCATGACTCTGGAGGGCTCTCCCTTCAGGTGGACCCTCACCGTGGCGGTGTCGTCTGGATTCAGTGTAGTGTTGGTTGAGGTTGTCAGACTCAGTGGTTGTCTTGCACTGGCCGTGCTCCACCGTACATCTGCAGGGGGCTTGGCGTTAGCCGCTGTGCATGTGGCCAAGATGCTCTCCTGCCCCTCAGCAACCACGGGTGGAGTCTCCACAGCAACCGAAATCACAGGAGGAACTATTGGGAAAAAACACAATAAACACATTGACTTAATATGAATGTCTTTATATACTTTAAAACCTAACCCTTGGATAGCAGGTAAAGGAGCACCACTAACATAATTATATCAAACAATTCATTACATTGGGGAAATACATCATAAATAACCTCTTACTTTGGACATTGAGGTGGATCTCTGCCTTGTATGGCCCACTGGGGAACACAGTGAAGATGCAAGTGTAGACGCCCTCATCAGTCAGGGACACATCCCCCAGTCGGATAGAGCCCACCAGCGCAGTGGTGTTCCCAATGAAGCCCACCCTGTCCCCCCGCCCCTTGACATGTGATGGACCCTGGCTAGGGGTGATGAAGAAGAAGTTGTGGTTGGCACGGTAACCCCTGGTACTCTTCTGCCATGAGATCTGGATGAGCTCCTCGTTTGTCTCCATGAGCTCACAGGTCAAGTCTGCGTGTTGTCCCTGAGTCACTGTTGGGCGGCCATTGTAAGAGATGACTCTGATACCTAAAGGAATATTAGCAGGATGCATAAGAGAGCAAATTTTCAGACTCTTCTTTATATTGTGGAGAACAAATGTTATGGGTTTGCTTTGCATCGCTCCTACACTCACCAACTCCAGTCTGAGTCAGCATGAGACAGAGGTCCACCAGAACCCAGAAATATGTTTGATTTTTCATTGGTATGCGATCTTGTGTATGACAACTTCAAGTAAACTTTCTAACCTGGGGGGGAGGGGGACACACAGTTTAGACCTATGCATAAGCACAATTAGAATGAAATGAGCCTGAGATGTAGACCAAGAGGCAAGATCACAACACCAGCAACCTAAACATGGGTCCAGGGGCAGAATGGGACAAGAAACCACAACGACACATTTTTCTCCCTTGAAGGCCCCGTTATTATCTAAATACTGAGAATGATAACATGCTGACTAACACTTCAATGTTAAACTGATTGTGGCAATAGGCCGAGTTTATCATTAGTCATGTAAACACATTACTCTGATTATCTTAACTCAGCAAATCATAATTGAAGTAAGCACACACCTAGATTTCTGAGTAATCTTTCTAATTACTCGGACATGTAAACACCTTCAAATCGGAGTTCCAGCAGTGTATTGGATCTGCACGTGGCAGCACCAGCAGCACCGCAGCACCAGCTAACCTCTTTTGCGCGAGTGAAGTCAGTTCTGAAAAACTTAATGCATCGTAGAAATTGTTTTCATATTCAAACTTTATGTCCAAACTCAGAATGAAATAACCTTCCCAAAAAGAACATGGTCGCTGTGATAAAGATATTATGTTGATTGCAGATGATTTTCAGCATTTATCAAAGTCCCACCAGGTAGCCCGATTTCAGATGTGTCCATGTAAACAGGATTATTAGGGAAATCGTTCTTCTTGAAAAGCATGTAAACATTTTCATCAAACAAATATATTAATCTGCTCACACAAACAAGTTCGCCAGGCCTACTGGGCTACAAATGGGGTGGGTAGGTTGACCTCCGGTCTCTCCCCACAGGAAGCCCGAGGTATGGGGAGCGGGGGAATCTATCAAATAGCACACCTCGAACTTTGTACAGTACTAATGTAATTAGAATATTTTTTTATATTTTTAAATAAATAATACAAATCGGTCACAATACGAAATGCTACCAAATAAACCAGAATTCCTTCAAAATATTGTGACTATATAGTTTCACGGACATATTGTTGCATTTTTTTCAGGTGTGTGCGAAATTTAAAACCAGCCTGCACACCACCAAGGTGAACTGGTTTCGTCTTGACTCTTGGTTGACAGTGTTGGGGGATGGGTAATGTATTGATGCTCGAGGGCCAAATCAACACAAAATGGATAAGAAGAGGTCTAAGCCATCAGGTGCCCAGTTTAGGAAAGAGGAAAGAAGAAGAGAAACGTGCAAAAGATAAAGGTATGCAGCCATGCCATCTCTTTATGAGTGTAATATTATGCATGTCATGAAATAGGCTAACAAACAGAAGTATTATACTAGCCTATGTTGCTTGCTATGCCATTACACGTAGGGCGACAATATTCAGTTTTCTGTCCAACTAGCTTACATAACATTGGATATCATTTCACACAGGTTCATCATGATAATGTGTGTAGCCTGCAGCAAAACGATTACAACCTAACTAGCACATTATTGATTTGGTTAACTTTCATTGGGGTGACATAAAGGTTTTCTGTGATTGTATTGACTAGGTCCTGAACTCAGTAAGGAGAATTTCCAATGCTGTAGGCTAACTTAAAAGACATCTATATTATGCTGATATTTTCTATATTTTGTGATATATTGAGTCTTTTGGGGTGTCTAATGCCTAGAATTAGCCAAGGAGGTCATATGATTTATTTGGTTCTTATTCTGAAGGTTTGATCAATTGTGCATAATGACATGTATATTTAATTGTGCAACAAATGTATTTCGGGTGTCAGACTCATATATTGTATTTCAATGCATGTTCAGGGGCACTTCTGAAATATTTTGGAGCACCCTCTGGCACTGGGCAGGATGAGGAGCCATCAACCTCCTCAGCCACACAGGTGTCGTCGCAAATGTTGTCTGAGCCTGAGGATGAAGACCCATTTGCTTCCACTTCTCCCCAGCAGGATTATTCAGGTGTGTTTGTGAGCACATGTGTGTGTGTGTGTGTGTGGGTACACGCACCTGTGTTTATGTGTGCATCCCTGCATAACATAAAAACATAAATAATTTCCCTTTTGCAAAGATTTAAATTTCCATATTGTAGGTAACAATGATGATTTTATTATTACTGGGTATGTATGTGGGATGTTCCACCACTAGAAATGCTGTGAATCACGTGTGTAAACTAATGCCCATGTGCTCTCCATCAGAAATACCTGTAGCAGCATCCCCACCAAATCCTGCTACTTAGGATGAACCACTGTCTACAGACCCTGCTGCTGAGGTTGAACCACTGTCTACAGACCCTGCTGCTGAGGATGAACCACTGTCTACAGACCCTGCTGCTGAGGATGAACCACTGTCTACAGGCCCTGCTGCTGAGGTTGAACCACTGTCTACAGACCCTGCTGCTGAGGTTGAACCACTGTCTACAGACCCTGCTGCTGAGGATGAACTACTGTCTACAGACCCTGCTGACTGGCCTTCAGTTCTGACTGACATAATTCAGACAACTAGTTTGCAGAGGACCAAGTGAGGTAACACCTAACTTTGTTTTCCCAAGGAATGAGAGTGATGGAAGAAGTTGCCACCACCAGTATTTCAGGAAGACCTTGGTGAGTGGTGAAAAAAAATCCCTAGAAATTGGTTGATGTATTCTGAAAGAAACAACAGCCTCTTCTCCTGCAATCTCTTTTCTAAGAATAGAATATATTTAGCAAACTCAGGACTGACAGACTGGAAACATGCAAGTTCTTTGCTAACTTCACACGACAGCAGTCCAGAAGACCAAAACTGCATGAAAAAGAACTGGCAATGAGGATCACAAAAGGGGGAAACAATTGATAAGCATGAGATGGCACTTATGGAGCCTGAGAGGATAAGATGGAGAGAGGCGTTGACACATCTGACTGCTATTGTGCAGTCTCTGGCAGTTAGAAATCTGGCACTATGGGGACACACAGAAACACTGTACTCTCCATCAAATTGACATTTCCTCAAAGAGGTTGAACTGATGGCACAATTTGATCCAGTCATGAAAGAGCACTTTAACCGTGTCCAAAAAGGGAACTCGAGTCACACCACCAGCTACCTTGGCCACCAAATACAGAATTAACTCATTGATTTGTTGAGCAGCAAGGTCTTTTCAATAATGGTGAGTGACATCAAGCTGGCAAGATACTTCTCTATCATTCTAGATTGCACCTCAGATGTCAGCCACACTGAACAGTTGTCAGCTGTGATTAGCATGGTGTCACTGAAGGAGGAGCCCCACATAAAGGAACATTGTATGGGGTTTTGAGGCAGAGGAGTCCAGGGCCAACATTTGCTTGAGCTGCTGATATTTATACCTGAAAGGGAGCTCTCAGAAATGTACCCAAATTTATGGACTGCTCTCAGAATTTGTCTCTCTTCCAGTGACCGTAGCTGAAGCAGAGAGGAACTTTTCAAAGCTGAAGCTCATCAAATCCTACCTGAGGTCCACCATGTCACAGGAACACCTTAGTGGCCTTGCTGTCATCAGTATGGACCATGCAATTACTGTGCACATTTCTTATGATGATGTAATTGATGACTTTGCATCAAGGAAGGCAAGAAAGGTCAGGGTTTATGGCAGTTATGCAATTTAGTTTGTGTGTTTCTTGTTTGAAGTGCAATAGTGCAATAATCAGGTTCCTTTTTTATAAGTGTGTTATTCTATATGTGTATTTGTGTGATATAGGACTTGTGCGTTTTTTTTGCATTTTCCAATTAAGAACATTCAAAACAAAAGTGAAAAGATATTAGACAACGATAGGACAAAGTGACAGTAACAGACGAGCGTAACAAAAATAAATAATAATAATAATTATATAAACAAACATACATTAAGAAAAAATAAAAATAAATAACGAGACATTGGATCACCTGCCGTAGGCTACATATTATACATTACGTGTGAAACATTATGTGAGGATTATGTATAGATTCAATCCATGAGATGTGGGGGGAGATTCTCCATATAGCCAATAAAAGGTTGCCAAATTCTGTAAAATGTCTTTAACTTATTCCTCAAGCAGTAAGTGATTTTCTCCAAAGGATACAACTATTAACTTCCGATAGCCACATTGCAACTGGCAGGGAGGAATCCAATTTCCATTTCAAGGCAATACATTTTTTGGCGATCGCTAGCAATATCGCTGTTAGCTTTATAGTATGGCTTTGCCTAAGATTGGTGTTAGTAAAGTTACCCAGTAGACAGACCTCCAGGTCTAAAGGGAATGCAACCCCGTGAATTGAGGATATGGTATCGCATACCCCCTGCCAGAAACTGTGTAGTTTTGAACACTGCCAAGTGGAATGGAGGAATGTTCCTTCATTTGAGCCACATCTAAAACATAGGGAGGAGATATCTGGGTTGAACTTGTGCAGTCTAGATGGGGTGATATAGAGCTGATGGAGGAAATTGGAAAACTGGATCCGTCTGTATCTGGAGTTCAATGTGGATGTAACACCATCCCTGCATAGGTCACTCCATAGACCCTCATCAAGATCAATACCCAGATCTTTTTCCCATCTAAGTCGGGGTTTATCTAGCCCAGGCAGTGTTGGTCCTGACATAAGAGCATCATATACACGGGAAATGGTCTTGAACAGTGGTTGGTCTGCGTGGCAGAGTTGTTCAATAGGTGACATCTTAGGTAGGTTCCATTGTCCCTTGAGAGTCACCCTAATAAAGTTTCGTAGTTGTAGGTAGCTAAAGAAGTCCCTGTTAGGCAAGTGGTATTTCTGTTTCAGCTGATCAAAAGACATAAGAACTCCCTCCTCGTAACAATGTTCCAGAAGAGTGATCCCCTTATCAGACCATGGTCTAAAGTTACTATTCTGGAAAAACATAGGGATCAATCTATTGTTCCATAAAGGGGTTTTAGGGGAAAGGAATCCCCCTCGTCCGAACAGCTCATGCAGTTTGCCCCATGCCAGGACAGAATGTATGATTAAAGGGTTGTCTGTGATGGTTTTTATAGATTTTCTGTCCCATTTGTAAAACAAATCTGCCCCAGTGTCATCATTTACCTCAAGCTTTTCAATGTTCAACCATGAGGGAGAGGGACCATTGTCAAACCTCTGAGCCAGAAACCTAGACTGTGCAGCCCAGTAGTACATTCTAAAATTGGGGAGGTTTAAGCCCCCTTGACTGTAATCAAGGGTCAGTTTATCCAGGCCAACCCTAGGAGTTTTGCCGTGCCAGATAAACCGTCTGGTCAGCTTGTCGGGAGAGGAAAAAAAATGCTGCGGGAACAGGGATAGGGAGAGATTGAAACAGATATAGAAATCTGGGCAGGACATTCATTTTAATTACATTGATTCTACCCAGTAGAGTGAGAGGTAAGTCCATCCATTTACAAAGGTCAACCTCCACCTTTTGCAACAAACTGGCCAGATTGAGTTTATAGAGGTTGTTCAGATTACCATCCACCATTATGCCCAAATATGTGAAGCCCATAGGCGACCATCTAAAAGGAAACTTGTGCTTGATGGTATGATGGTCAAAGACAGACAACGGTAAGATTTCGCTTTTATCAAAATTGACCTTATATCCAGAGAAATAACTATAACACTGTAGTAGGATCTGCAAGTGAGAGAGGGAGTGTTCTGGGTTTGTTAGAAATAAGATAAGGTCGTCCGCAAAGAGGGATAATTTATGGGTATGGGGGCCCACCTCAAAGCCATGTATGTCAGGGCACCTTCTAATAGCCTCAGCCAACGGTTCGATGGCGAGGGCAAAGAGGTGGGGGCTAATTGGGCAACCTTGTCTGTTCCCCCTATAAAGAGGGAAAGAGGAGGAAGTACTCCCATTGGTAGAAATCCTAGCTTTAGGAGATTTGTAGAGTGATTTTATCAAATTTACAAACACGGTACCTAAACCGAACTTTTCCAAGACGCGAAAGAGGTATGGCCATTCAACCCTATCAAAGGCCTTTTCAGCGTCGAGGGAGACTGCGACACTAGGTATTTTGTTATTGTTAGCAAGGTGAATTATATCAAAGAACCTTCTGAGATTATTGGAGGACAAACTAATATTTATGAAGCCAGTCTGATCTGGGTTGACCAACAGGGGAAGACATGACTCCAGTCTCTTAGATAGCATCTTGGTGACCAGTTTACAATCTGTGTTGTAATCACTGCTTGAGAGAAGGACTCTGGAAAGCAGTTGTCTTCTCTGGCTTTTTTAAGTACCTCCATAAGGTAGGGGACCAACAGCTCCCTAAATTCTTTATAGAACTCTGGAGGGAAGCCATCCTCCCCAGGAGATTTATTAGAAGGTAAGGATTTAATGGCCTCCAACAATTCAGGAACTGAGAAGTGTTCACTCAAGACGCTCGCTGTCTTCCCCTGACAGGCATGGGAGGTTGAGAGAGGAGAGAAAGGAGTCGATCTCTGATAGATCATCGCTTGATTGGGAAGTGTAGAGGTCTTCATAGTATTTCTTAAAAGTATTATTAATTTCAGTAGGGTCGAAAGATATCTCATTAGTAAGAGTTTCTATGGCATTAATTGTCCTCTTACTTTCCTCTGCTTTCAGTTGCCATGCCAATACTTTGTGAGCTTTCTTTCCAAGCTCGTAATAACGCTGTTTTGATTTAGTGATGGCCCTCTCAGCTTGATATGTGTTCAGAATATTATATTTAAGTGTTTTATTTACCAAAAGCCTGTATAGATCTTTAGTCGGGCCTCTTTGGTAGGTTTTCTCTAGCTCGGAGATTTCAGATTCAAGGGCACTCAGTTTCGCACCGTGTTTTCTCTTCAGCCCTTTAGTATAGGAAATAATCTGTCCCCTCAGATAGGCCTTCAATGTGTCCCAAAGAATGAAGCTGTCAGGAGCAGAGGGTTTGTTTGTCAAAGTAAAAATATTGATCTGCTCTTTGATGAATGCACAAAATTCAGGTTGCTTTAGGAGTGTAGAATTTAGTCTCCATCTATATGCTCCATTTACCTTGGTAGGAATGGAGATTGATAATACCAGAGGAGAATGGTCACTAAGCAATCTGGGGAGATACTCGACATCTAACACTCTATGAAACAGTTGTGTCGAAAGTAAAAAGTTATCTATGCGTGTGTGTGTCTTGTGTGGGTGTGAATAAAAAGAGTAGTCCCTATCCTGTGGGTGCAACTGTCTCCAGATGTCTAGTAAATTGAGATCTTTCATGAATGACATGGTGAGCTTGCCGGCTTTGGTAAGAAGTGAGGGTTTATCAGAAGACCTATCAACAACTGTATCTAAGCAAAAATTTAAATCTCCTCCAACCAGTAGCCATCCTGGTGGTGCTTGAGCGACCTGAAGGAAGACATTCTGAATAAACATATGGTCATCGAAGTTAGGAGCATAAATATTCAATAGGGTCCAAGACTCTGAAAACATATGCCCCTGCACCAAAACAAACCTGCCAGAGGGATCAGAGATGGTGTTGTTGACGCAGAAGGGGATGTGTCTACTTATCAAAATGGCAGTTCCTCTTGCTTTGGAGTTAAAAGAGGATGCAAAAACTTGTCCTACCCATTCCCTCTTCAATTTCTTGTGTTCACTGGCTGTATAAGATGTGTTTCTTGTAAAAACACAATGTCAGCCTTTCATTTCTTAAAGTATGTATAGACTATTTTCCTTTTAAATCGGGCTGTTAAGACCTTTTACGTTGAATGTGACATATTTTCGTGGATTAAGCATAGGTTGGGTTTCAAATATGTAACTGAATAGAAATCCATCATATGCAGATAATTAGGAAATGTTTCAACTTTGGTTTGAGCACAAAAGTGACCTGTGTGTCTCTTTAGGAAGGAAACAATAAACATAGAAAAAAGGAAGAAAAGAATAATAAAAATCCCACCCACCCCGATTGTCAGAATAAAACAACAATCCCAACAATCAAACATGAATACACTTGTAGAGATACGTTGCTGCTCGCTTTCCATCTTGCTCTTACTAGCTAAACCTTGGCGTAAACTAAAACCTGCGAGCTCTCTAAGTTGAAAACAAACGTTGTGAATAGATATTTATGGCTGAATATTTACTGCCCACTGTTAGGGATGCTTGAGTCTCTTTTCGAAAGATGAACATAAATGAGGGGGAAAGCAGTGGGCCTAAGCCCACTTATTGCTTCGCCCAGTAGATATGGACTAAACCTAAATATACTCTCCTGTAATGTAATAGAACTCACCCCGGGAAGATACGGTTAGTTGAAAATGTACAAATCAATTATAGTGACCGGGAGATACCAGCAGTTCAATCCGGATAAGAGAAAACAAACAAACTGCATTTCATCCCCCAGAGAGACCGTCCTGGCTCAGATGTTGCTCAGTTCTTTGAGAAAGGTGTGCACTTCTCCCGGTGTGTTGAAGAGATGGCTTCGGCCTTTGTACTGAACTTTCATCCGCGCAGGGTGGATGAGGTAGCCGGTGATGTTCTTCTCCTTCAGTGCTTTGGCGGCAGGTCTGAACTGCTTGCGACGTCTGGCGAGATCCGCGTTCATATCTGGGAAAAGGCTGACCCTCTTTCCATCGATGGTGATGTCCCCTTTGGCTCTTGCGAGTTGCAGTATCTTCTCTCTGTCTTGGAAATGGAGGAACCTGATCAGGACGGCTCGTGGGGGCTCATCTGGCCGGGGTTTCGGCGCTGATGTTCTGTGGGCGCATTCGATTTCCAGCGGCTTGGTGAAGTTGATTATGACTAGGACCTCCGGGATCCATTGAGTGAAGAAACGGACCGGGTCACGGCCCTCGCTGTCCTCTTTCAATCCCACCACACGGATATTACTACGTCTCCTCTGGTTCTCCATCTGGTCTACCTTGTTTTTGAGGTAGGCATTGTCCTTTTGCAGTTGTATCAAGACCTGGTCATGTCTAGCGATGGTATCTTCAACTGTGCTACTGCGCAACTCTGCCTCAGTCGTTCTCAAAAGGAGATCATTCATGGAGGATTTCAGGTCGTCAATGGAAGAATGGAGTTCAGTCGATTTCTTATCAATTTTCAGAGAAAGACCTCTGTTACCATCCTGAATTTCCCGGAGGAGAGTAGCCAGCATATTGGCAGGCTCGCAAGAGGCTACTGAGAGCAACAGTCTGGAAGTGTCGTCTGAGTTATGAGGGCTAATGCTAATCTTGCTAGCTGTAGCGTTATCGTTATCTTGGGAATCAACTACGTTTTGGTCGTCCTTCTTGCCTCTCGGTCGGAGGTCCATGGCTCTTTGGGAAGGTAAGTACTTGACAATTTATCAGCCGATGTTAGAATATTGTTTCAACGTTGTTATTTAGGTAAAAATAGAATAACTTTGAAGAGCTCGGTTTGTCAACGTCTGCTCAGCTCCGCGGCATCACGTGCTCCCGCCGACTTGTGCGTTTTTTGTTAGCAATAGGATAAGAGTGAAATTATTTGATTCTCTTTTTTATTTGTATTTATATACTACAATTTGTTTCTATTTTTCTTTGTTACTTTTTGAGTCTTATTTCCGTATATATATATTTTAATATTTATATAGTTTTCAATGTTATGATTATCTGTGTTGTCCCAAATGTCTGAATAAAAAGGACAGTTAGTGCTGAATGTTTTTTTTAATTTATGTTTTGCACCCGGCAACGCATCTCCGTCGCGTGGAGCTGATCGGGCTGTTGATTGTGGCCTGTGGAATGTGTTCCCAATCCTCTTCAATGGTTGGATATTGGCGGGAACTGGAAAACGCTGTTGTACGCGTCAATCCAGCGCATCCCAAACAATCTCAATGAGTGACATGTCTAGTTAGTATGCAGGCCATGGAAGAACTGGGAAATGTTCAGCTTCCAGGAATAATGTACAGATCCTTGCGACATGGGGCCGTGCATTACTATGCTAAAACATGAAGTGATGGAGGCGGATGAATGGCACGACAATGGGCTTGAGGATCTCATCACGGTATCTCTCTGCATTCAAATTGCCATAGATAACAAACACAATTGTGTTTGTTGTTCGAAGCTTATGCCTGCCCATACCATAACCACACCGCCACCATTGGGCACGCTGTTCGCAACGTTGACGCCAGCAAACCGCTCGCGCACACGACGAGATTCATCCATGAAGAACACACTTCCCCAGCGTGTCAGTCGCCATTGAAGGGGAGCATTTGCCCACTGATGTTGGTTATGACGCGGAACTTCAGTCAGGTCGTCAAGATCCTGGTGGAAATTCCTGCAGTCAGCATGCCAGTTGCACGCTCCCTCAAAACTTGAGACATCTTTGGCATTGTGTTGTGTGACAAAACTGCGCATTTTAGAGTGGCTTTTTATTGTCCCCAGCACAAGGCATACCTGTGTAATGATCATGCTGTTTAATCAGATTCTTTATATGCCACACCTGTCAGGTGGATGGATTATCTTGGAAAAGGAGAAATGCTCACTAACCAGGATGTAAACAAATTTGTGCACACCATTTGAGAGAAATCTTCGTTTGTGTGTATGAACAATTTCTGGGATCTTTTATTTCAGCTCATGAAACATGGGACCAAAACTTTACACGTTGCGTTTATATTTTTGTTCAGTATAGTTGATGATCCCTGTGCTAAAGTGTAATTCTGATCCTGGCTGATATGTAGATCTGTATTTGATTGATAAAATATTTAAAAACTGTGCCTAAATAAATGACATTAACAGAAATTATGAAATTAATTTCCATGATTATTATAATTTTGCTAAACTTTTCCAGGCCTGGAAAAAATACATTTTAAAATTCCATTATTTTTAGAGGAATTTCATGACTGTACAAACCCTTATAGATAATTTGTTCTACTACTTGTGAGGCACAGTTGAATGAGCATAATATATACAATACCAGTCAAACGTTTGGAGACACCTATCATTCCAGAGGTTATTTTTTCTACATTGCAGAATAATAGTGAAGACATTAAAACTATGAAAGAACACATATGAAATCATGTAGTAACCAAAAAAGTGATAAACAAGTCAAAAAATATTTTATATTTGAGATTCTTCAAAGTAGCCAGCCTTTGCCTTGATGATAGCTTTGCACACGCTTGGCATTCTCTCAACCAGCTTCATGAGGTAGTCACCTGGAATGCATTTCAATTAACAGGCGTGCCTTGTTAAAAGTTCATTTGTGGTATTTCTTTCCTTCTTAATGCCTGTGAGCCAATCAGTTGTGTTGTGACCAGGTAGGGGTGATATACAGAAGAGAAACGACAGTCCATGATTACTTTAAGACATGAAGGTCAGTCAACACAGAACATTTCAAGAACTTTTAAAGTTTCTTGAAGTGCAGTCGCAAAAACCATCAAGCGCTATGATGAAACTGGCTCTCATGAGGACCACCACAGGAATGGAAGACCCAGAGTCACCTCTGCTGCAGAGGATAAATTCATTAGAGTTACCAGCCTCAGATTACTACATGATTCCATATGTGTTATTTCATAGTTTGTCTTCACTATTATTCTACAATATATAAAATAGTTAAAAAATAAAAAAACGAATGAGAAGGTTTGTTCAAACATATTTATAGACCAATACAATATAGACCAATACAAAGTGTATTTCGGCACAACACCGGGCCGCCAAACTGTGCTGATCTCGACAACGTGGCCATCTAAAAATCCCCACCTCCACCTGACATCCCGATCAAGTTGTAGGCGATTTAATGACAATGTTAGATAGCTAACCTAACCTACAAATTAAGATATCCTATATGTGTGTTCCACTTTCTATACATTTCGAGTAAGTATCTCGAAATGTTTAGTTAGTATTGAAGTTTATTTTTGGGGGCTTGGATATCAGCAAATCCATCTCCCCACTAGCCCATAACCTCATTCATTTGAATCATATCTTTATACTTCACGTTGCCTGTTTGTATCAGTTGCAAAAACATTGGCAACTTTGTATTTGTAGACAAATGTGTTTAAGTTGTCGGCGGTCACGGAGAGAGAAATACGGTCATTATATTTTTAGGCCGAAAAAGCGTCTAAGGATGCACTAACGTAGCCCTTTACTACATGTGGCCTGTGCCAGGCGTTAGATTACGAGCGTTTTCACGTGCAATTGGTTTTGGGAAACAGCTCGGAGATGTAACGATGCTCCTACAAAGGTTATATGGATAAACTCGATCCTTTTGGGAAACCCTTCTACGATCCAAACACATAAAAGACACACCCTCTTCCCTCAAATGAACTTCTCATGATGAGTTGACACTTGCAGAGCGAGTGAAGACTGAATGGACCGCCCTGGCACGGAAATGTGCCACAAGTTCATCCCAAGGTTGTTTTCAGTCATCATGGAACCCACCTGGAGCTGTGGTGTGTGTGCATTATATGCGCTAGTCATTTATGATTGCATTTCATATCTTGGCTAGAAGACGACGCATGCTAGCCATCCGACAATATCAGGTAAATCGAACATTACTATGTACAAGTGTGATGTCAGGGAAAGTTGTATGCGCTAGATAAAGTTTCAAAAAGCTAACCAAACACTTATGATACGTGTTTGTGCCATCATGTGCATTACTAGCACAATTTCTAAAATATTAACATTCGTTTTTACTTACACTTGTATGTTTACTTCTCCATGTTGATGTGGGTTTTAAGTTTTGGCTGATTTAGCGGATGTACAATCATCGCGAACAGGTGTGCGGTCCAAACACTTAAGACACACCCTATCCCCTCAGCCCTCAAATTAAGAAGACACTTCGCGATGATTGTGTTTTCAGCCACCCGTAGTTTGTTAGCGGACGTACAATCGTAGCGAATAGAATTATGGGGAGTTTTAGGATCCAGCTTGAAGATAATTGTATGCTCGCAAAGGCGACTAAAAACGAGGGCTGCGGTGCTTACGTTGCAAACTTCCCATGATTGGCTAATCATTTGGACAACTCGCGACTCCCCCAATGGCATAAGGCGAGGGTAAATTGGAAACCAAAGAGTTCATTCACAGTTGCTTTGTTTCGTCCTCCGAAAAACGTGTTCGTACAGGGACCTCTTCTGGACAGAAATATATTGCAGTCATATATGTATTTAATAAAAAAAAAATCACAGACCATGTTTAATTCAGTCATAATGTAAACTATTTGGGCCATGAATTACATTTTGCCAACAATTAAATGCACGGGTCAAATAATTTATATTATGACAATTTATTAAACATGTCAAATACAAATAATTTGCTTAAGTTTCCAAAATACGTGATACATTTTGTTGCTATGAAATAAAAATGAATTGTGCACAAGTTTCAAAACAATATTATCGGCTCTTCCTCTCGGCCTGCAATTGTCGTAAATGCCATAAACTGTCGTGCTACTGCCCCTGATTTTCGGTGTTTGAAACCCCCGTTCGGTCTTTTCGTACGGCACTAAAGCTGAAGAGGGTATGTTCCCCCTTGAGCCCAGCTACAAATGCAAAAATATGATATATTAATTATTTTTGAAGGTAATCATTGTGATTAATTGTTTCAGAAACATGCCGGCCAAAGGTCCTCTGCAATCGGTCCAGGTTTTCGGACGCAAAGTGAGTAAACTATCTGACTTTATTCCACGTGTGTTGAGCCAAAGAACTAACGCTATCCGGCTAGGTGACGTTAGCTAGCTCAACCATGTTAGCCAGACAGGCCAGAAATGTGTATTTGTCCCCCCAAAAAGTATCCATTACATTTGGAAATATAAGTGACTGTCGATTTGACAACGTTATTGTTAAACGTCCACATGTGCCTTGATTGCAGCCAGTGGCATATTTATATAAATGGCTACAAATGTTGCGGCCTGCTAGCTACGTCAATCAATTAGCTAATTTTATGCCGGAAAGCATGTTGTCCAGCTACATCAACGCCAATTGTTTGGTGTAGTGAGGTAAAAAAAAAAAAAAAAACGTTAATTCGCTGATTTATTATGCCACAATACTGCATTTGTTAACTAGAGTGCTTTTGGGGAGGGGGGGGTTACATAATTTTTAACTAATCATTGTACTGTAGCTAGCGAGTTGCCATGACTTGGTCCACCCATCCCTTATGATGTACCTCAGTGTTTGGTTAAGACATTGGCTGGCTAACTAGTGTTGATTATAATAATAGTGTTGATCAGCAATCACCTGAATAGCATTTTTGTGTGTGTGTGTGTGTGGTGGTGGGGGGGGGGGGGGGTAAACGTAGCAAAGAAATGTTTAACGTTATGGACCGTCTGTTTAGCCACCCATGCTTCCTAGAAAAGTGCACATGTAATTAGCTCAAACCAAGCAAATGGAAGTGAACATTACAGTATCTCTTTGCAGAAAACAGCCACCGCTGTTGCTCACTGCAAGAGGGGGAATGGCCTCATCAAGGTGAACGGCAGACCCCTCGAGATGATTGAGCCAGCCACTCTCCAGTACAAGGTGAGTCCTTAAAGACAGATTGAAATTTACTGTTGTCCAAAATAAGGGATTTGTTTTTGTTGCTTTGAACAGGGGAGAGTAGTGCGTTACATTTGCTCTTCTGCTCATATCTTCCTTACAAATAAGGGCTTGATTTTTGATATTACCCTAATAAAGTGTAGAAATGTTTGTAAAGGTATGGTGTAGCTATTATTATGCTTTAGCTACTGTGGGCTTATCGTATGAAGGGCGCGCCAACTGACTCCGACAGGTGAACTTGAGGCGAGGAACACTGTCGGGCCTACCAGAGTTACACCTATAATTTAATAATTATTTTAAAAAATATTCTGATTTGAAAATTAACTAATAAGCCTTTGCATCTATTTGTAGATGCAGTAGCCTTCTTTCATAAAGAAATGCGTGCCAGTGTCGTAGCACGCCACCGGCATATCTATCTCTTGGATTAGTCCTATATGACACCTAAGCCTATAGGCCTATGCGTGTATGATACATTTTATTGCTCAAATCTGACAACTGAACTGTGAAAGTAACCATAAAACGTTACAAAAAAATAGGGTGTAAAGTTTTGCGTATGCTACACGTTAAAGCACAAGGAATTGGTGTTTTTGTCATTTGTAGGCCGTTTTCTCAATCGGCCAATATCCCTGGTTTATTGAAGGCGCTGGCCGTGCCAGGTCAGATCTGACTGCATTTGGATGTCCGGCAAATTAAAATTTTCCCTGGTATGTTGTCCGGCTACACATTTTCCTAAAGGAAACTCTGAAATGGCATATTGTTTTTATTACAACTTTAGAATATTCACATAGGTTGGATGGAAACATAGCTAGTGCGCTAGTCCAGTGTCACTTCGATTATGCCTGCCCATCAATAAGCTGCCAAACAAGCATTGTACTTAACCCCCCCCCCCATACTCTTCTGGATGTTAAGCATTTTGTCCTCTGTAATTTTACATTGGCTAAGCCTACAAGGTGGGGAGGGATGTTTCTTCTATTTGCCGAGATTGGCAGTCTTTATTGAGGTGTTGAAAGTTAACCATGATATTGGCGTGCCCAACGTCGGTATGCTTTGTATATTGGTTGTGGTGCATTAGCACAGAAACCTGTTGGTAGAAAATGTGTAGCGTATACAGTGCCTTTGGAAAGTATTCAGATCCCTTTGTTACGTTAGACTTATTCTAAAAATGGTTGAATTGTTTTTTTCCCTCAATCTACACACTATGGCATAATGACAAAGCAGAATCAGTTTGTTTTTAGAAATGGTTGCTAATTTGTAAAAATAAAAACGGTAAATTACACGTACATAAATATTCAGACCCTTTATTCAGTCATTTGTTGAAGCACCTTTGGCAGCATTGAGTTGGGTATGACGCTACAAGCTTGGCACACCTGTATTTGGAGTTTCTTCCATTCTCTGCAGATCCTCTCAAGCTCTGTCATGTTAGATGGGGAGTGTTGCTGCACAGCTATATTCGGGTCTCTACAGAGATTATCAATCGGGTTCAAGTCCAGGCTCTATCTTGGCCACTCAAGGACATTCAGAGACTTGTCCCGAAGCCACTCATGTGTTGTCTTGGCTGTGTGCTTAGGGTTGTTGTCCTATTGGAAGGTGAACCTTCACCCCAGTCTGAGGTCCTCAGCCATCTTTGCCTCGAACCTGACTAGTCTCTCAGTCCTTGCCGCTGAAAAACATCCCCACGGCATGATGCTGCCACCACCATGCTTCGCCATAGGGATGGTGCCAGGTTTCCTCCAAATGTTAAGCTTGGCATTCAGGCCAAAGAATTTAATCTTGGTTTCATCAGACCAGATAATCTTTCTCGTGGTCTGAGTCTTCAGGTGCCCTTTTTGCAAACTCCCAAGCGGGCTGTCATGTGCCTTTTTCTGAAGTGGCTTCCTTCTTGCCACTCTACCATAAAGGCCTGATTGGTGGAGCGACGCAGAAATGGTTGTCCTTCTGGATTGTTCTCCGATCTCCACAGAGGAACTTTAGATCTGTCAGTGACTATTGGGTTCTTGGTCACCTCCCTAATCAAGGCCCTTCCCCCTGACTGCTCAGTTTGGCTGGGCGGCCAGCTCTAGAAAGTCTGGGTAGTTCCAAACATCTTCCATTTAATGATGGAGGCCACTGTGTTCTTTGCTATCTTCAATGCTGAAGAAATTTGCTTTGTCATTGTGGGATCGTGTCTAGATTGCTGAGAATTTTAATCCGTTTTAAAATAAGGCTGTAACAACAAAATGTGGAAAAGGTCAAGGGGTCTGAATACTTTCCGAAAGCAATGTATTTTATATAATTATAAATATGGCTTCAAAATGGTACATCTGATTACCCCTAGCTGATTGTCTGTAGCTGGCTCTGATCGTAGTGTCATGAAACAGGCAGGGAGGGTGAGCTTGTCGGTGAACCCCCAAACTTCTGGCATCGGCTGTGCCACAAAAGCATGGTGAAGTGGCAGTTAATATCCACGTTTATAAACAGGGTTGCTATTTTTTATTTTTTGTGAACATTGAGTTAATTCTGAGGGGCTTCCATTTATTTGACTGTACAAGTGGAGGGTCATGTGAGGAAAACATTTTTGTTGATGAGGGTTGTGCATTCTGACACCTTGGGTTGAACCAGCCCCCCTCTGGTAAATTCCAATCTGTCCCTTAGGAAACAGTCGCTAACTATTTCATGATGTGTAACGTGGCTTCTTACAGAGCTGCTGTTGGTTTACTAAGCCCAAATTCAACATGGGTCTTCATTCAGCTAAATGTCTGGTTGTGTCCAGACATTTAGCTGAATGTGTGTCTGCAGGATGTATAGACTGTGTGCTTCCTTGACAAATTCCCTCTCTGTTGTAGCTGCTGGAGCCAGTGCTGCTGCTGGGCAAGGAGCGTTTTGCTGGAGTTGACATCCGAGTCCGAGTGAAGGGTGGTGGACATGTAGCACAGATCTACGGTGACTTGTTTTTACAGCTGGAAGCTGCTCTACTTCGGTTTAGACAGATCATCTCAGTAGAAACTGATGTCTTGATTTGAAATAACTGTACTTGACTGAATATGGCTGTTTGTCTTACGCTGTGCCGTCTTCTCCTTGCAGCTATCCGTCAGTCCATCTCCAAAGCCCTGGTCGCATACTACCAGAAATGTAAGTGTCAATAATTTTACTGTAAAATCAAATGCAGTATCTTGTTTTCAATGGAATATTGCCTCTGCTGATAAAATGAGTGTTACTTTGGACACATTTTTGCAGGAAGCAATATTGCTATGTTGGGTTTCTCTCTTTTGGATTATGGAGGGTGCATGATTGCTGTGTTTCCATTTGGTCAAGTAAATGGTTCACAATAACTAATCTGACCTGTTTCTTTCTCTCCAGATGTGGATGAGGCCTCCAAGAAGGAGATTAAGGACATCTTGATCCAGTACGACAGGACTCTGCTGGTTGCCGATCCTCGTCGCTGCGAGTCCAAGAAGTTTGGTGGACCAGGAGCCCGTGCCCGCTACCAGAAGTCTTACCGTTAACCTCTCTGTACATTTTCATGTAATAAAGTTGAGGAAAAAAATATTTTTGTCATGTTTCTTTAAACTTGCTTGATGAAAAATGTCATTAATGACCATCAAGCACTACTTTGGGAAGTGTTTTAAGGTAGACTGCGATAGGACGTAGATGCAGAAAGTAAACTGCATATGGAGTAAATTTCCACAACTAAAGAGCATGAGGCTTCTCAGCTGTTTTGGTCCCGTGGCAACCACACTGAATGGCTTTTTTTTTTACCTTTATTTAACTAGGCAAGTCGGATAAGAACAACATTCTTATTTTCAATGACGGCCTAGGAACAGTGGGTTAACTGCCTGTTGAGAGGCAGAATGACATATTTGTACCTTGTCAGCTCAGGGGTTTGAACTTGCAACCTTCCGGCTACTAGTCCAACGCTCTAACCACCCTGCCGCCCTGACATGAAGCGAACCTGTGCAGGTGGTGACCTATAAGTGCTATCTTGCTCCTCAATATCTGCGGTGCTGCTCGTGGCAATGCCATTTAAGGTACCTTTTAATACTTAAGCGCTATCCTCTGGGTTTCACCCTAATACGTTCAATTAATTGCTAGACTAGACCTGGGTTTTAAAATGAATAAGCATTATAACAGGTATTATGCTTGCGTCAGATTGTCTCCTTAACATCTTTGCAGAGCACCATTCAGGTAATAATTTGGCTTTACAGCCCTAGATTGTTGCTCCTCATTGAGTACCTGAGCTGTATTTGCTTTTGCTACAACTGTTATTCAATTGTTTTTCAGAACTAAAGCCACCAAATAAACCCAAGGAATGAACTTCAGCATCACCAGTAGTCTTTTCCCACATCTGCCACGGGGCACCATGAGCATCACTATGCAAATGTCTTCCTGTCATCACAAATGAATACTTAGTGGCCCACAAGTGATCCTTTCAGTTTAGGGCCATTTCACATTTATCTGTTTATGCATTGTGGATAACAGTGAAGTCTTGGAATTCTCACTCCAAAATAATACTAATTTTTAATCAATGTCAAAGAGCATTATACCGGTGAAAACCATGTGTTCGGCTGTTGCCAAAGCAAAGTGGACATATACTGAACACAAACGCAACATGTAAAGTGTTGGTCCCATGTTTCGAGATCTTAGAAATGTTCCATACCCAAATATCATTTTGTGCACAAATTTGTTTACATCCCTGTTAGTGAGCATTTCTCCTTTGCCAAGATAATCCATCCACTTGACAGGTGTGGCATATCAACAAACTGATTAAACAGCATCAATCAAATGTATTCATAAAACCCTAATTACATCAGCTGATGTCACAAAGTGCTGTATAGAAACCCAGCCTAAAACCCCAAACAGCAAGCAATGCAGGTGTAGAAGCACGATGGCTAGGAAAAACTCCCTAGAAAGGCCAGAACCTAGGAAGAAACCTAGAGAGGAACCAGGCTATGAGGGGTGGCCTGTTCTGGCTGTGCCGGAATGATCATTACACAGGTGCAACTTGTGCTGGGGACGAAAGGCCATTATAAAATGCACAGTTTTGTCACAGGACATTGCTACAGATGTCTCAAGTTTTGAGGGAGCGTGCAATTGGCATGCTGACTGCAGGAATGTCCACCAGGACTATTGCTAGAGAATTGAATGTTAATTTATCTACCATAAGCTGCCTCCAATGTCGTTTTAGAGAGTTTGGCACTATGCCCAACTGGCCTCAACCACGGACCACTTCCTGCTTCTTCACCTGCGGGATCGTCTTGAGAACAGCCACCTGGACAGCTGATAAAACGGGTGTATTTCAGACTAATAAAGCCCTTTTGTGGGAGGGACTATGTACGCCCTGCCTAGTCATGTGATATCCATAGATTAGGGCCTAATGAATTTATTTAAATTGACTGATTTACTTATATGAACTGTAACTCAGTAAAATCGTTGGAATTGTTGCATGTTGTGTTTATATTTTTGTTCAGTGTACTTTTATTGTAAACGCCTATAGTAGGCTCCCGAGTGGCACAGCGGATTGGCACAGCGGTATCTCAGTGTTAGAGGCATCACTACAGACCCTGGTTTGATTCCAGGCTAAATCACAACCGGACGTAATTGGGAGTCCCACAGGGCGGCGCACAATTGGCCCAGCGTCGTCCGGGGTAGGCCGTAATTGTAAATAGGAATTTGTTCCTAACTGACTTGCCAAGTTAAATACATTTATTTTGAATGGACCAGGTTGTTTTGTCCTTTGTTCAGTGCTCAGTCTGTTATTCATTCTAGGACTAGGTGGAGGAGAGAAGAAAAACGTCCTACCTCCAGTAATATTAATGTCCTCTCTCCTGTTTGCAACATGTTTCTAGATTTGATACTAGTTGTGGAATGGATTGGACAGGTGCAGATTTCTTGATACCTAACCTCAATTTCTCGGATTTCAACTGCTCCCTTTTCACCAGCAGAGAGTGCTGTGTGACAAAGTACGAATCCAATGGTACAAACGCGTTTACAGCTCAAATCCGAGGCAAAGCGTTGCCTGTTCCACACAGCACAAGGTTCTTCTGTTCATTAAACTCAATTTCTCTGATCATCTATTCACTCACAACTTGATTTCCTCAGCATGAGGCCCTCGCGGGGAAACTGTCAGCTATCCATAAGGAGTTTTGGTGATGGAAAAATGTATCAATCAATAGATCAGAGTATTGCTGCTCCTAAAAGTCAGTTAAATTGGATACAATCTCTACTATGGTCAACAGATAGACAGACATGGGTTGACCATGGAGTTCTCTGTCTGGTGATGAACAAAGACCAGAAACATTGTGCCTGTGCAGATAAAAAATACTAACTTTTGGAAGGAGCAGCGTACTGCATGTGCGATTGTTTGATTCCTGTGCCCAGGGTGTCATTGGGGACTTCTGGTTTTGTTCATTAACACATTTGCAGGAGAAGCTGTAACATCTGTGGCTGGTTGACCTTGAAGCACAACAGAGCAAAAGGTCTCGTTTTTCCTCATTTAAAAATAGCTGGTAAACATATACCGAAGGTGTAGGCCTACCTCTCTGTTTTCAGTCCCTGGTTATGATACATCCTGTGCAGTCTTTTTACTGAACTGTAAATTATGTTTGTTCTGCCTCTATCTAAAGTGTGTACCAACCAGTGCAGATGCCCAGGTGAGCAGTGTTGAGCTGAGCTCCAGATGTGCTGTCTCTGTCTAGGCAATGAGCAGGCCTATTTACTGCACTCTAACAATCAACCCAGCAGGGAGGCCCAGTGCCACTGTTGTTTACTCTCTGCTCCTGGATCCCTGGCCCTAACCTCTCCTCTACAGCCCTATCTGGCCCTGGTCGTTGACATCAGAACAGAGAGAACCCGCGGTAATATACAGTAGCTGTAAACCTTTTGGGATGGGATTGGGATGCAATGGGAATTTTAGAATATTTACGTTGAGAATTGTAGAATTTGTAATGATATTTAAATCATTCACCTTGTTAGGTAAAACCGTTGGCGTGTCCAAATGATGTCATTTATGATGAGGCCTTGTTGAGGTAGTGTGGACCACATGGGGGTACTAAACACTTGTACTCACACCGGTGCACCTGGCTTTCCTCTATTCACACCTCATTCTACCTCCACTAATCACACAAACAATAGAGGTGTTGGTCCAGGATGCATTTTGTCATCACACTAACCCCCCCCCCCCCAAACACACACACACTTTCTCTATCAGTAGCCTACTTTGAAGAGAGAGGTCATTAGTCATTAGCATTTCTCCCCTCTTTCCTTTTCTCACTTCCCCTTTAGGGTTCTTTGCCCTGGGTGAGTAAATAACAATTGATCGAGCAAGGTGTCAGAGAGCCTTGGATAAGAGGACAGTAGCACGCACAAACAGATGCTGGGTTGGCTGGAGAGGAAATGTAGCTTAGCCAAGCGACACGCCACTGTTTGGGCTTGGGAGTGTTAATGAGGGACTGTGCCACGCTCCCTCCTTAGCTCCTGTCGAAGTAGCAGGGGGCGGCAGGTATCCCAGCAGTTAAGGGCATTGGGCCAGTAATCGAAAGGCTGCTGGTTCAAATTCCCGAGCTGACTAGGTGAAAAATCCCTTGGGCAAGGCACTTAACCATAATTGTTCCTGTAAGTCGCTCTGGATAAATGACTAAAATGTATAAGAGGAGAGGGGGAGGCTTTGTTCAGCCAGGGTACAACAGCACTGAACACTTATTTACTGGGTGGAACAGACAAAGCAGATGTCCTTTTTTACATTTTCTGTTAGAGCAGGCTATTGTGATTCGGTAAGCCGTGTCGGATCATACCTGTGTGGAGCTTCCTGAAACACAGGCATGGAAAATGTTCACAGGCATGGAACATTTTCACAATGATTTGCCTTTTTTAGAGCAGAGTAGTTGGCATTTTCTTCTTTTGGCCTTGGCTTTTGTGAAGGAACACACTATTCTGTGCTAAAAAAATAAGCACTTGGCTGAAAAGGCAGCAACCACCTGTGGTTGAATAGCATTTGCCCCCACAGACCTGCCTGAGCCCTGGCCTCCATCAGGAAAATTGTAGCTCCCTTCATATGGTTCCTTACTCCACTCGCCTTCACCCAGAATCACCAAACAAATCATTTTTAGTGGGCTTTTGAACAATAGAGCCAGAACAGAATGTTGAGCCGATGATTGATTCATCTTGACTGTTTTGTTCCAGACGAAGAGGCCTGCCCTCCCATTCTCACACCAGCACGTCGGAGTGTTTTGGGGTCTGAAACCAGCCAGAATCAGGCCCGGAGTTATTGACCCTGAGCAATTAGTCACACTTTGGCTCGCCAGCATTGACTCATTCCCAATGTATTTACCCCTAGACTTGAACTAAAGTAGAATTAGTCCCACTGCGCTCACACCGCTCAGCCTTTGTCTCCCATTAACGGCCCTCTCTATCGCTCTCTCTCTCTCTCTCTCTCTCTCTCAAACACACACACGGTCTGGGCAGTGTCGTGGCACTGAACGTGGCCTTGGAGTGGAGCCCCATGTGAAATGAGACTGGGGTCAGCTTGTGTCCCCAGAGTGCGAGCCCCTGACACCCGACCCAGGTTGAGGGTCACAGGGTGCCCCGTACACCCAGAAACACCCCCAACCCCTGGGCTGGCGGGACAGAGAGGTCTGGACCTGTGATGATCCCCTAAAGCACCAGGGCTGCTCAGGCCCTCTGTAGGCATAACATACTGACTGGGCTACACTCCACACAGACAGAAGATCCTGCCACCAGCACCACACTAAGACAAGAGCTTTTAGCACAGAGAACTGGAAAACACTGATCTGAAAGAATTGCTGTTTTTAAACACAAACATGATGACAGTAGCATGCTCACGTAGTGATTGAGGATAATGGGAACACATGGGAGAAACTGACATCAAATCATCAGAATGGTATTTAGGGTTAACTGCAGGAAGTCCTCATGGTGTGCTGTTGTGCCTACAGTACTGTATACAGTTTGGTCCCTGCAGGTCCTGAGGCTCTGTGTCTGTCAGGCTCTGGGCAGATAAGGGACATGCTTAATTAAACGCCCTAAAGGCTGTTGAAAGGCACCGGATGATGCCAGCAGGAGAGGACTTGACACCCAAGTGTTCCTCTTTCGCTGAGGTGGTTGTTCAACCAGGAAAGAGGGGGGGCTAGGCGTGACGGGGCCCAGTTACAGCACCATGCCTGCCAGAGTCATCACAGAGCTGGGGATGGAGGGAGGAGGGGTAGGTGGAGGAGGGGGAGAGGAGGTTTGTGGTGTAAAAAGTAATGGCTTATCCAGATACTCTGCCAGCTCCTAGCCTCCCTCTCTCTCTCACTCTCTCCTCCCCTCCTACCTCTCACCCTGCCCCCCCCCCCCCCCCCCCCCCCATCTTCTCTCTCTGTCTCTCTCTCACTCTGGCCTCGGTGTCCATGGCTCCAAGGCTAGAAGAGAGCCCTGCGCCCCAGAGACCAATGGCCCCTCTTCTCCCCTCCTGCATACACACACAGACATACACATTCCTGGAGAAAGGGATGGGAGCGTGACAATCGGGAAACAACGGCTGTTAGTTACAGAAAATGCATTACACCGTGGGCAGGGGGAGAGGAGCGGAGGAGAGGAAGTGCTGGGATTAGGCAGAGTTTGGAGACGGAGAGCGGGCGCATTTTTCCCGTCCAGTAAACTGCTCAGATTTATAAGACCTCTGGGGACGCTGATACCCCATCCTTGTCCCATCAGCTCCGACTGCTCCTGATTTAAAAATAAGCCTAAATCGGCGCATGGCAGTTGTCGGTAGGCCATGTCGAGGTCAGAACTGTCTTTCACGGGAAAAATAAAGAACACTTAAATTCCCATCAGGTTGGAAAGGTGTTTGAATAACAATTGTTTGAAAATGACATTAAAGACCCTCTAATAAAAACCAACTAATCTCTATGCTTATGTGGCATCAATATGAGTCAGAAACATTTATTCTGGTGTCAAACTTTACTACAGTGTGTAATAGGATACGTTTAGTGTGTCACAACAAGTAAATTAAGGTTGGTTTTGGATTACAATTATGTTAACAAATCATGCCCCCCTTTACCAGGCTCCACATGCAAATGGCCCCTCTGCCCACTTCGCTTCATTTCATTGAATGGGGTTCCGTTGTTTCATTGCCCCCAACGCGTTGAAAGATCACAGATATTTTAGCCTGAAAAGCCCTATACGGATTGACCATGCAATGAATGCTTCCATCAGGATGCACAGCCAACTAGTTTGCATGCCCTTTCTGAAGGACCCTATAATGCGGAATAGGTGGTTGGAGTCCGTTGGTCCCCAGTGGTGGCGAGTATACTGGTAGCTAGACAGCTGGTTATCTGGTTGTGTATATTTTGATAATCGTTATCACTATCATCGCTAGCGTTAGCTAGCTGGCTAACGTTAGCCTACCTCAATACAACTCAGATTTGGCTTGGAAACACGATAACATTTCAAAAGACAGCAAATAATTAGTAGGAAAATCTTTTGTCATGATTGTGATGTCGCCAGATTAACTTTAAATGCAGTATAACTTTAGCTAGCTAACTAAGATTGAAGGGACCATCGTATTTTAGCATGCTAACATTAGCATTGCTAGTTATTTTTGACAAACTTTGCTAGTACACCCACGTCAAACCACACCCCCAAGTTTGGCTTCTGTCATGGCCGCCAGCATTTATTGAGGAGCAAGCCAAAAAAAACTAGGCCAAATCAGTGGATGCAGTTCTCCTTTAAAGACATCCTTCAGTGATTTTTTTTTACTTGTCCTGTTGTAATATCCAAAGTATAAAGAAAGTAAAGTACACACACTAAAGGGTAAAAAAAAATTGTTTTGCGCAAATGTGTGTTTAAGACAACTGCAAACTTCAAGGAGTTGGTCCAATGGGAAGTCACATTGTCAACTGCCTCCCCCCTTACTCGAGGAACAATGGAGGAGCAATAGAGAACAAAATAGGAAAGCCCCTCCCCCAGGTAACTGGAGTGACACTTTAAGCTATTCAAACCATAACCCAATATAAGAGTCCTTCAGTGGTTTGTTCTCCTTTGCTGGTTTGTTCTCCTTTGCTAGTATCATGGGCTTGTCTTCACTGGCTATATGAACTATTGTTCACATCGGTGATCATGGAACTAGCTCTCCAGGTAATAGTCTGTGAGAACAGCAGTCTCAGAACTTGAAAAGCATCAGAGTCCTCCTGGCATTCATCCAGAACACCCAAATGACCACCAGTTCTCTTTTCTTATATTTACATGTTAGTCATTTAGCAGACGCTCTTATCCCGAGGGACTTACAGTTAGCTATCTTAAGATGAATGCATTATCAGCAAAGTCAGAGCTAGTAAAGGGGTGGGGAGTCAAGTGTGAGTGTTAGTTCATGAAAGTGTTTTTTAAAAATGTATTCAGTCTTTTCTATATGAAGTGAACTCATCTCTTTCACGACCTCCCTCTGGCCCTCATAGCAATAAATAACACCACTTTCTCTGTTTTCCTCTCTCCCTTCGTCCCAGAACAGCTACTGTTCAACTGATGTATATATTTTACTGAGACAGGCCCTCAACCACCGGATGTAGTATCTCCTGTGATCACCCCAGGCCTCGAAAGACCTCTTCAACTACAACAGGAAGCAGTCATACGACCGGGTCACGACCCCTCTTATAACACCATGAGTCAAGCAGAGCCCACCCCGTGAGCCGGCAGTGGAAGGTTCCGGTCTCACCGAGGAGCAAGGTGCGGAAGGATCGTCAGGGGAGGAGAGGGAGACCTAGTCAGCACGTCAGAATGAGGAAAAGAAAGAGAGAGAGAGAGAGGAGGAGGAGAGGAAACATCTGTTAGATAGCAGCCATGTAACATCATTACACACAAGGCCCACCGGCTCACCTAACACAGCCACAGCTGGGTCTAATACAGCCTCCATCCACAGGGGAAACTACTGTGTGACCCGACATAGTTCTGACTATGTACACATCCAGCCAGGAGGCACCAGGGAGGGAATGATGGTGCTGCCTAAGCCCACAATCAAGACTCACTGGGGAAGTGTCTGTGCCAGAGCCCCAAGCTTCTGGCCTGAACACGGGGCTGACATTATGGGAGCTATTCTAATGCTTTTCAGCTCTTAATTTTTTTCATTTTTTGGTTTTTGGGTGAGAGGAGAGGCAGTGACCGAGGACAGAGAGGAAGTGACTGAGGAGTGTGAGGATAGATACTGAGAAAGAGAGCGAGAGAGTAGTCTGCCGCATGTGTTGGATGTTAATAAGACCGATTCATTTAACTGTGTTTTATTTTAACAAGCGAGTTTTACACTCTCATTAAACTCTTCTGTAGAGAATTGGTGAATGATGTAACGTTTCTGTGCGATGTAGAGGTATTTCTCACTGGCCTTATCACGCCGGGTAATTCTAGAACTATCTGCTCCTTTACAGCAATAGGCATCCTTTTTAACGAATGAGCCAGGTTTCTTCTGTTGGATTTATGCCTTGCCAAACTCTGATATTTTTCCCTGTGCCAGCTGTTTTCTTAGCTGAGGTAAATCTCGATAAATCAATAGGAGTTCATCTGCTGAGAAGACTGTGTGCTGGCCTGTTTAAAAGGCCACTTCATCTCTATTGGTTCCAGAGCATGAATCAAGCCCTCAATGAAGAATCAACAGAGAAGTGAGTCAGATAGCAGACTCAGTGTTCCTGAGCAATGATATGGGAAAGAGAGAAGTCCCATATTTTAAAGGGGTATGGTATAGTGCTGGACCCAATATCCCAGGTATGCATCTTTTTTTTCAGGAGGTCGTTTCAACTCCGACATAAAACCATTCTTCCTCTAGCACTGTCTCAATTAGGCAGATGGTCTATGTCTCTGTATGGTAAGCTGATCAGAAATACAGGGTAGACCTTGTTAATGTTGTAAATGACTACCGTAGCTGGAAACGGCAGATTTGTTATGGAATATCTACATGGGTACAGCGACCCATTATCAGCAACCATCACTTTTGTGTTCCAATGGCACGTTGTGTTAGCTAATCCAAGTTTATAATTTTAAAAGGCTAATTGATAATTACAAAATACTTTTGCAATTATGTTAGCACAGCTGAAAACTGTTGTTCTGATTAAAGAAGCAATAAAACTAGCCTTCTTTGTGGTTTCGATTACAGGCTCAAAATGTCTAGAAACAAAGAACTTTGTTCTGAAACTCATCAGTCTATTCTTGTTCTGAGAAATGAAGGCTATTCCATGTGAGAAATTGCCAAGAAACTGAAGATCTCGTACAACGCTGTGTACTACTCCCTTCACAGAACAGAGCAAACTGGCCCTAACCAGAATAGAAAGAGGAGTGGGAGGCCCCGGTGCACAACTGAGCAAGACGACAAGTACATTAGACTGTCGAGTTTGAGAAACAGATGCCTCACAAGTCCTCAACTGGCAGCTTCATTAAATAGTACCCGAAAAACACCAGTCTCAACGTCAACAGTGAAGAGGCGACTCTGGGATGCTGGCCTTCTAGACAGAGTTGCAAAGAAAAAGCCATATCTTAGACTGGCCAATAAAAATAAAATATTAAGATGGGCAAAAGAACACAGACACTGGACAGAGGAACTCTGCCCCAAACTTTTGAAAGATAGTGTAGGTTGTCTGAGATTGTATTCTTCTACTACCACCTGATCCTCTGGGATCATAGTGGTAGCTACCCACTGGGCACAGACATCAGTTCAACGTCTAGTTTTGATTTACATTTTGTTGAGTTATCAACTAATGTGAATTCATGGTGAAATCAACAAAAAAATGTCACCATGTCATTGGATTTAGGTAAAAAGTTGGGCGATAAAAAGGTGAAATTCCCTTACGTTGATGACTTTTTAAAAAATTCTATCAGTTTACCACCTTCCAATTTTTGGGGTTGAAGTGACGTGGAAGCAATGTTGATTCAACCAGTTTTTGCACAGTGGGTAGTATGTGAGAAGAGGCTAGCTGTGCGGCAGTCAGAAACCTCTCTTCAGGAGGTTGTTATTGGGGACCACACGGTGAGATGACATCACAGGGTTCAATAACAACATCTTCACAACCCTCTTTGAATCTGTTTGTTGTGACTCTTGTATGAGTGATGGGTCACTTGGAATAAAAGTACAATGATTAACTAGCCATGAAAGTAGGTAATATTATAATTGTATACATTTTTGAAGAATCGCAAATTCACTCCACAGGAATCTTAAGATCTTAAACCATAACCCTGTCTTTTTAGAAAACGTAACTCAAGACCAGGAGTTAGAATTGGCAAAGAGACAATTGCACTTATCTGGTGTATTTGACAATAAAACATATTTAAATGGCCAATTCTCCATTCCTACACAGACTACATGTTTCCAGTGTGGAGATGCACATTCCTCTGTGGTGTTCCTCTGAAAGGCGTAGGTCCAAAACAGTGATATACAAGCAGTCTGTCTGGGGCGTCAGTGTGTCCAAACTGAGAGCACAACAGGGGCACTCCAGACCGCTCCAATCCCTCCTATGTCTCATCCTCTCCCTGACCCTCATTACTTCTTCATGTGAGAACCGTGAAGAGATGACTAAAACACAAGCATTCCCCCCAAATGAACTCCTCACTCACTAAGAATGTCAACTGACCAGGGTGCTACAAATCTCTTTAGCTCTGTCTCATAAAAACAATGTCTGAACCCAGAAAATGTACTCACACAGACAGAGGAGTGTTGTCTTTCATCGCTTGCACTGGCAGTGTGTTGATGCACTATTGAAACAATGTATATTCGTAGCTTAATGTTACTGGGTTTGTGTTTTGATAATGCGGTTGGAGCCAGGGAGAGGGGCCCAGAGGAGGTTCTTCCCAGTGTGTTGGAGCCAGGGCCTGTGATGAGTGGGCACGCTGATTAGCAAGTTAGAACCCAGAAAATGTACTCACACAGACAGAGGAGTGTTGTCTTTCATCGCTTGCACTGGCAGTGTGTTGATGCACTATTGAAACGATGTATATTCGTAGGAGGAGGAGAGGACTGGGTTTGTGTTTTGATAATGCGGTTGGAGCCAGGGAGAGGGGCCCAGAGGAGGTTCTTCCCAGTGTGTTGGAGCCAGGGCCTGTGATGAGCGGGCACGCTGATTAGCGAGTTAGCGGGGGTGGCTACAGATGGACCCTAGCTCGCGCTACGGTTTCAGCGCCCCGCTGTTGTAAACTGTGGGTGGGCATGGGGATAAAACACAGCCCAGGTTAAGCATTGTTTATGCTAGGTGTCTGTGGTTCAACATTCACCACAGGGGTGTGCAGCGCCCTTATGTCTCTGTTAGCAGTAAGATGCTAAAACCACCTACATTGAAGCTAATGTCAAAGTTACCATTCAGATGTTGCCCCTCTTAGAATAAAGTAAATATTTATCTATAAAACTGAACACAAAACATCTAAGTTATTACGGCACAGGCTTGTTGCATGCCGTTGTCCCTCGTAACTCTGAGTCGTTGTGATCTTTGCCTAATCCACCTCGACAGGGTAGTCTGCTGGAGGTTTCTGGATGGCCTCCCATTCTGGACGTGTGGTGTGTGTGGGGGGGGGGGGGGGGGGGGGGGGGGCACTCCACCTGTCTCCCTGCCCCGAGCACTGAGGGTCAGCCTAGAGCCTGAGTGGTGGTCCTCCACCCCATCAACGCTAAACAGTGTGAAACAACAAACGAACTGCAGCACCACCCATGCAAATGTCAGCTACAACAAGCGCTGGCTTTACAAACGACCTGTCACACACCCAGGATCCTGTTGTGTGGTCTCATATGAAAACACACAGAGTATACCAAGCATAAGGAACAATTTCCTAATACCCCCCCCCCCCCCCCCTTTTGCCCTCACAACAGCCTCAACTTGTCGGGGCATGGACTCTACAAGGTGTCGAAAGCATTCCACAGGGATGTTGGCCCATGTTGACTGCCTGCAATGCTTCCCACAGTTGTGTCGAGTTGGCTGGATGTCCTTTCGGTGGTGGACCATTCTTGACACATGCGTTAAACTGTTGAGCGTGAAAAACCCAGCAGCGTTGCAGTACTTGACACAAACCGGTGCGCCTGGCACCTACTACCATACCCCGTTCATATCTTTTGTCTTGCTCATTCACCCTCTGAATGGCACACATACACATTCAATGTCTCTTAAAAATCTGTCTTTGACCCGTCTCCTCCCCTTCATCTATATTTATTTATTTAACCTTTATTTGACTTCATCTAGACTGATTGAAGTGGATTTAACAAGTGACATCAGTAAGGAATCATATCGTTCACCTGGATTCACCCGTCATAGAAAGAGCAGGTGTTCTTAATGTTTTGTACACTCAATGTATATCCCCTTTGTCAGGATGGTCATTATCATTCAGATACCTGCCTCAATAAAGCCTCTGTGCATCTATGTTGCAGTCTATCATAGTAACTGTGATCTTAGATGAACACACGCCAGCAAAGCAAAGTAACATTTGTGATATTCATCATACTTTAAATAAAGATCACATCTGAAGTTTGTAGGGGTCCTGTGACTAGGTGTCACATTCCTGACAATGCCGTTACTGATGCTTAGAAACACAGCCATTTGTTGCCACATACTGACAGGCGGTATCAGACCAATGGTGCAACCAAGCATCCCATACCCCAAAAGTGGACCATAATAGTATTTGCATTGGCATGTGGTCTCATGTTTTGGTGATGTGTGTTGTTGTATTTTGACATGATGTGATGTCAGATAAGCATCTTACCCGGGGTCCAACATGTAATGCCAGGGTGTTCAAGTGACACGGTCACCTCCCTGAGATGTTTGTGAAAGTGCATGCGTGCGTGTTTTGCTTGCGTGTGTGTGTGAGCACGAGTGAGAGTATGTGTATGAATGTGTGTCTGTCAGTGTGCTCTGTGAAAATTGTGAAATCCATTGACAGGGGGATTGGAGAAGAGGGGAGTTTAATAGGCAATATTCTGATTCCGGAATCCTTGCTCTCCCCTTGCTACCGTTCCACACATAAATCAGGGGAGCGTGACTAAACCCACCTGTAACAGGAGCCGGGCCGGCGCTCCCCCGTGGATCCAGGGCCTGCGCGTCAGCATTTCTGCACGCCCTGCAGTAAAGGCCCCGCCGAAGCCCCACGGGCCCCTGGAGACCCCGTGAAACCAAACAGTGAGGTCAGCATTGGGCTCGGAGAGAAAGAACACAGAGAGAGAGAACACAGAGATCCAGGGCCAGCAGGGCCACGGCCAGAGAGACTGAACCTGGGATTAAGTCATTAAGGACAGCCATCACCTTCAGCCACCGCTGTGGGGATCCTCTGTGAAGCTGCTGTAAAAAGATACTCTCTGTTCTTGTGTATTGATTAGCTCAGAAGCAAGGAATATTATTGTAGGAGTGCTGGGGTTTGAATCAATTTTTTTTGAGGATTTCTGCTACATTGCTAAACAACATTAAAACACACTTCATGTGTGAATTTCCGTTTGACTGCTTCGGTGGAAGAACAAAATAATAAAAGAGGTTGTGAATGTGCTGAGAATGAGGCTTTTCCATTGTCTCTCCTTTGCACCCTGTACTGGACCCAGTATTCACTATCATAGCACTGGGAATGAGGCTTTTCCATTGTCTCTCCTCTGCACCCTGTACTGGACCCAGTATTCACTATCATAGCACTGGGAATGAGGCTTTTCCATTGTCTCTCCTCTGCACCCTGTACTGGACCCAGTCCCAGTATTCACTATCATAGCACTGGGAATGAGGCTTTTCCATTGTCTCTCCTCTGCACCCTGTACTGGACCCAGTCCCAGTATTCACTATCATAGCACTGGGAATGAGGCTTTTCCATTGTCTCTCCTCTGCACCCTGTACTGGACCCAGTCCCAGTATTCACTATCATGGCAATCCTATTATCACCTGTCCATATAATTCCTTATAGTCCATTTTCCTACACACCCTCCTGCACTTAAATTATACACAGGTATGTAACACTATATCTAATAACATCCACCACAGTAACGCTAGAGCTTTTACAGTATTAAAACAGGTGGGGGTGACATCCAGGATGAGTGGAATGTGTTTGTGTGTGTATGTATGTGTATGTATGTGTGTGTGTGTCTCTAGGACACCTAAGAGTTGGGATACTGATCCATCCTATCCTCCTCTTGTATGTTTTTAGATTTGTTTGCAAGAGGTCCTTCCTGCAGCTCGTGGAGAACCTGTCTGTCAACAACAACACCCACCATCCAGGAGAACCTGTCTGCCAACAACAACACTCACCATCAGGGAGGAATGCCTACCATGCCTGCTGCAGTTGGCCCTGGCTACAGCACAGCATACCTCCCAGACACATACGCGGTCAGACAGACGGACGGACGGACAGACGGACACACCGCCAGCGCAGGCAAGCACACACATGCAAGCACGCACACACATACATACACACACACACTCCCCTCACTCACTCGCCACACCATCATCAAATCCCCAATTACCACGTCCTGTGTTTGGACAGTAAAGTTAGATCATGCAGGTTGGCACCCTAGGCCCTTCCAGAGCAACCTGTTGAGTGTAATTCATGTGAGTGTCAAATGTGGGAATCCAGGGATACTCTTACTATTGGTGGACCACACATCTGGATGGGCTGGGCTTCAGCACTTAGCCATTTATCACCATTATATGGATCAATTGTAACTCAGATTACATTTATAGCCATCACAAGGCAGAGCAGGCCCACATATCAGACTTTTTAGACAGGGATTTAGAGGGATCAACATCTTAGTGCAGGGTCATTTATATTTATACTTAAATAAAGTTGGTTGTTTAGCAACAAAACCGACGTGTGCGCAAGCAACATAACTATAGGGCAAAACAGACAGGGTTGGCTTAGAATGTTGTCAGCATGTAAACAATGTTTAGTCTCCAATGTTTATTGAAAACATAAATATAAATGCACAATGAGCACTTGTTGTCTCTCAAATACATCGTCAGTTGTTGGTTAGAGAGCTAACACATTTTTGCAATATTAGCATTGGCATGAAATCAGTGAAAACACCTCAAAACAGGACCTGGTATCAAGAGCAAGATGAAACGAGCCACTTACAATTCCCCACATGGCAGTTTCTTGTCAGTGTTGCTAGCAATCTGGCCATCTAGAATCACAACAACACGCTGACTTCTGCCCCATTGAGGCGTGTGGATTGTTTTTGTGACGTTGTCAGCTAACCCACCTATTGGGAACTGGTCACATGTTATATAGAGACAAATAAATCGATAAATCATGGTAAAAGTGAATAATTCACTTCCTCGTTTGATCTTCATGTCACGCTTTACACCAATTTTACATTTTGGTAATGGAGGCTCAAAATCAGAATTGAAAAAATTTTTAAGAAGAGAATTTGGTCAAACTAAAAGATGTAATCTTCAAAGCCAGAATTCTTAGTTTGCCTTTGGGATTCTGTAGAAGTTAAAAATTTATGGAGTACCCTGAGTGGAGTACCCTGAGTGAAAATATTTTAAAAAGGGTTTTCTGTTTCAAAGACTTTCATCACTGCTTTAGGAGATATTACTTTGTTCTTTACCAACAGTGGCTTTATGGCTATCATATTCTAGCATCCATTCAACTAAAGCTTCATTGCCCTAGTAGCTGTTGTTTTAATGACATGGACCCGATATAACCAATTCCACAAGACAGCGGTAGCCCTCTCCTCAGTCTTTAACACTGACATCTGTCAATATCCTATTAGTTTCTCTTGGAGCCTGTGAGTTTATTCTACAAAGCCTGTTGTTGCTTTATATCTCATGCCTACATTAGGGCTGATTTTCATTGTAACCAAAACGGTATACTGGGTTACTGACTTCTAGAAAAACTAATATTGGAGGCCATTGTCTCGGTGGTTGCTATGGCGACCGTCACACGTTCTCTGGTGATTGGATTTATTTCGGTCTTATCGCCTGGCTACATCATTAATTCCCCGGCAGGGTGATATTAATGATAGCAATGTCTCACCAGATCATTTACAGCCGTTTACATTGAAGCACACCGCTACAAAGCACCCAAGTGTCATTAAAGTGCTCTGCTGGTGCCCTTTGTTTTGATTACAAACCAATTCTCTCAGCCATGTATGGTTTGAGCAAAATGTCTCTCAGAAACTTTCTCAGTACTGTTCATACATATAGTAGTTATATGTGCTTTACACATATCGTCTCCACTGTAAGAGAGGCCAGGGTGGGGGTAGGGGGTTAACGTCTTGCCCCTCTGTCCAGATAAGGGGTCTCGTCTAGGGGTCAAGACCAGCACCCAATGACCACCCCTCTAAGTCCCCATGAGTGACTGTGTCTGGATACACACAAGCCACTGGCTAACACCCACAATCCATCACTCAGCTGAATGAGGACAGAATCAATCACCAAGGAATGTGATTTGTCCAGACTAAATCAGAATTGTCTGTCAAGTGACAAGCTGTTGAGTCCTGTCCACACTGTCGAAGGAGATGATGTGATGATGATGTGGATTGTCAAAAGACATGTGATACATGTCCTCCTCTCGTCCTCCGTACTGTAGCCTGTTCTGTTCTGTTGCTTGTTATTTTTAGCCTCCATCTTCTGGGAAGATGAGCCAGTCCGTCAGTAACACACCGTTTGTGTGGGTCTGTGATGATCGCTCCGTGGCCAGGTTGCAACACTCTCATGATACAGCCTCATAGTGTAATGCTGTGACTGTGAGGGTCATAGAGAGTTAGCTAGCAGCATGTGGAGCCTGCGCCAGCCTCTCTCGCTCGCTAATTGATGCACTTCAGCCGCTGGGCTCTTTGAACTGAATCCCCCTCGTCCACCCGGGAGAATGCAGATGGCATCATTATTTCCCCCTCTGCTTTGAAACTCAAGCCCCCGATGATGACCCAGAGCTCTCGGCGCTGCCACGGCCGCCAGTGAGAGGACCCGTCTGTTTGCTTTGCATTAAGAAACAGTGTGCCCTGGCCCCGCGTCGCTGGCTGCACCACTGTTGTTGCTTTCTAAGTACACTTGACACGGGTCTGTGTTTGAGGGAGCCAGGCACCGGGGCTTAGGATTGTTTTTGGGAAGAGATGCTATCATCAGTAGCCACAGACGGGGCAGTAGCCCTGAGAGTCCCTGGGGGACGCTGCATCATAGCTGGGCTGGGTCAGGGAGGAGAGCCCATGTTTGTGTAGTGCTTTAGCCCCTGTGTGATAGCAGAAATGACTGGCGGTACTCCAGGTCTGGCTCCACTCTCTCCTGTGAGCTGGGCAGGGCAGCTGTTAGACTGTGATCCTGCCTATTCCCCTCCATTCAGACAAAGAACCAGCATTAGGCTTTAAGACGATTCCCCACACAACTGCAGCCTGGTAATCTGTGCAGACAGTATCTGAGAGGACCGATCCCCCTCCCGAGCCTCATAAGGGGACAGACGGACAGGGGTTTTAACTGTGGTGAAATGGCTTGAGGCCATTTAGAAGAGGAGAGAGCGGACTAGTACAAACATGACCTTCTGCCAATGTGAAGCGCTACAACCAACGTGTCTCCGGTTTCTGTCTCCCCTGGCAAAGTGATGGGAGACAGATAACAATACCTCACGGGAAAGGTTTGTGATGCCGTTGATGATGTTTTTGAATTATGAAACTAGGAATATGTAAACGGTCAATGGATGAAGAGGATAGAAGGTGTATTTAAACATTATAACATCTAACTTCTACCTCACACATCCTGGTTTACATACTGTATCCTCATTGTGAGATGGGGCCTCTTTCCCAAACATTAACGAACCTAGTCACCAAGCCGATGGGGCTGATGACCTGGAGGTCAAAGGTTCATGACCCCAGGTGAGGCACTGTCATCATGTCCATGACCAGGCTACTTAACCTCTCATTGGCTAAGTCAAATCGCAGGTGTGACTGTGTGAGACTGCTGGGTAATATACGGTGTGTCAGTCACGCTGGGTTCTGGCTTCCTCTAAAACAGCCCAATGATTGTGTAGTCAGTCTGAGCCAGGAGGTCCGGTCAAGCAGGGAGAGAGGGGTCGGCGAGGGATGAAGTCTCCAAAGTTCATGTTAATTTTCAAGCCTGGTTATGACCCCTGTGTCAGCACCCCTCCGGATCTCTCCTTCTCACCAACTAACTGACACTCAGAGAACATACAGACCATGTGGAAACATATTGTTAATGCCCTGACCAGCATGGACATAAAGAGAGGGAGAGAGAGAGGGAGTGGGGAGGCAGGGTTGGGCCAATACAGAGAGAGAATGGGAGAAAGAGAGAGACAGGGAAGGAGAAGGGAGAGAGGGAGAGCGAGAGAGAGCGGATTGGACCAATGCAGAAAAAGAGAGAGAGCGGATTGGACCAATGCAGAAAAAGAGAGAGAGCGGATTGGACCAACGCAGTGTAAACGTTCCACCTCAATCATTAGTTGAACTCTCTGCAGATTTCTCGTAAATTTCCACATTAGCTGGAATGTGCCAACAGGCCCAGCTCTGGGTATTGTCATGTGTATTTATATCCTCCTGTAAGGCAATCTCCTCCATGTCTTTGGTGAAGGGGCTAATACTGGGCTTATTGACCATGTTGCATAAGGAAGAAGAGGACAGCAGCATGAGGTTACTGTTAACAGCTCAACAAATACACTAGAATATTCCAGTAACATGACCTGGTGAAAGGGAAGCATGCCTTGACGGTTGAAAGTTTCACATCACTTTGTAGAAAGTGTGAAAATGTGAGTGCGTCCCTTAAGTAAAAGTTGTGTTTTCTTGTTATATGATATTCTCTCTCAGTACTCTGGGCATGTAGTGGGGGCTTTACTGACATCATGAGGAAGAGGCCTATTGATGTACCTGGTCAATTATTAACCTCTGAAGAAGATGGAGTCTCTGAATGCCATGCGAGGTGAGCATTTCCCTGTACACAACACACCATACTGTATGTTAAAGTTTATCATAGGTCAGAGAGGGGCCCTGAAGCCAAGTAAATCACACCTCCAAACACTGACAGACCAGGAGTAAGGTGACGTTGCCCATAAACACTGATCTTGGGTCAGTTTTGCATTACCCCCACTATGGGTTAAGGTTCGGATTGGGGGAGGGGTAGTTGATCCTAGATCTGTATCTAGAGGAAACTTCACTCCGGAGCGACTGACCAACAGTCAACTCTGAACTCACTACATTATCTCTGTTACGTCGAGTGATGCAACACCATACTCAGTTACAGGGCAGTTATTGGATTTTTACTCCAGAAATAGTCATTTGACTGATTGAGGTTGAACTACAGGAGCTAAACCACCTAAAATGTTGCAATGTCATCAGTTCAGAAACACAGCTTTGTAACCTTTTCACATTATTTTCCTCTGATGGCACCTGGACTCTTGTGTCAATGTGTCATGGCGCTATAATGAGATTTTCTTCAGGTCAATTCACATCCTTATCATGTCAGCATATTCCATATTCACATGCCCGTTTGGTCTCCAGTGTTCTGTGTTTTTAAATGTTGAGTTCACGCTGAAGATTTATTGACTTGATCACCCCTGTTGCTTCTCTGGGTCTTGAGATTCCTGCAGTCCCTCTCGACTCCTCTCTGTATCCGTCCCCCTTCACCAGGAAAGCTAGACCCTCCCTGCGCTTTGGGTTTCTTGGCAGGGTATCCCGTGATTCTCCCTGACAGCTGAAACGTCACCCCCTTGACACTGGCGGCGATTTATGGGCATTTGCAGGATACACGGTAGCCCTGGGGAGAGCAGGACACCGGGGTGACACCACAGTGCCAGACCTGAGAGGATCAAGTCACCATCTACACCATCAACATCATCTAGCAGAGAACTCTGTCTGACACCATTTTGTCTGTGATAGACAATGAGAGGAGGCTATGGAGAGAACTCAGACCTTTATGGAGGCTAAGGAAGTATCTCCTGTCCTCTCCAGCCACCAAGCACATCTGTCCCATCCTGACTGTTGCACAACTAACTGAACCTTCGTTATAGCACTGAAACAGGTCTGTGTCCCATTATCCCCATTGCATACTACAGCGTGTGAACCAATATCTTAGATGTCTCACCTAGCTATCTTAATATGAATGCTCTAACTGTAAGTCGTTCTGGATAAGAACATTTGCTAAATGACTAAAATGTCAATATGAAGTCATCTACAGGGTCTGAACACTGTTTTTATTCAACCAACTATCTGGTACCAGCTCAGCAAGAGATCTCTGTTTATTGTCTTTGCATGTACATTGATAAAGGATACTAGAGTCTCGAGGTGTCACTACAGACCCGGGTTCTATCCCAGGCTGTATCGCAGCCAGCCGCGACCGGGAGACCCATGAGGCTGCAAATAATTGGCCCAGCGTCGTCCGGATTGGGGGAGGATTTGACCGGCAGGGATGTTCTTGTCCTTGTCCCACCGTGCTCTAGCGACTCCTTGTGGCAGGCCGGGCGCATGCACGCTAACTTTGGTTGCCAGCTGTACGGAGTTTCCTCCGACACATTGGTGCGGCTGGCTTCCGGGTTAAGCGAGCAGTGTGTCAAGAAGCAGTGCGGCTTGGCAGGGTCGGGTTTCGGAGGACGCTTGGCTCTTGAGCTTCGCCTCTCCCGAGTCCGTAGGGGAGTTGCAACGATGAGACAAGACTAACTACCAATTGGGGAGAAAAATGGGGTAAAAGTTAAATCATGATTTGTATAGTAATTAAGAGTCAAATGAATGATGTGAAATGTGAAATTATGTGGAATCGTCAAATCTGCCCTAGCTGAAAAGTACGTCCTGCTTTCACAAAACGTGGTTTTCAAATCGGTATTATTGTGTGCAGTCTATCTCTGCAGAGAAACTGTCCTCAAGTCCAAGACAGGAACCGACATGATCTGGTGGTCTGTCAGCAAGAAACCAATCAAATCTATATTGGCTTCCACATATGACTGCTCCCCCAGACCCTTGTAAACAAAACGGAATGGGCATACATGTCATGAACTGCTCACCATATACTGTATATCCAGTGATCGAGACGACAGCTCTTCCTCTACGACTTACTGTGGAAATGTATCACGTCTTCATTTACATAATTCATTTTCACATCTTCACTACCTCTGAAATTGAGTTAATTTCATCCACACAATCCATTCTCCTCCTATAAACATACTTATAATCTATTGTGAAGTGGATCTGCAGCTTCTCCTTGACCATGGCCTTCAGCTCAGAGTCCCTGGGGTTGTGTGAAAGAAGAACTGACTGCAGTAGAATAGTCCCATTGAACAGGCCAGGACCAACCGGCCTATTGTCCTGGATGGGCAGCTGCTGATCCCAGGAGGATGTTGGAATGATCAACAAACCCCGAAACCCCAGCAGGATTAGGAGCGCTCCCTAAAGTGTCAGTTACTGGGAGGGATGAGTACATTTACAGGCTGGAACAGAGCTGTAGAACAATAGAATAGTGTAGAGGATGAGGCATGGATTGATGGAGGGTCACGGATACAATATGTAGAAGAAATTGTATATTTGAGGGGCAATATTTCAACAGAAATTGAAATCTACTTTAATTTGGGTAATTTACGTCAGGGATATTTTATCCAAATGGGTTTAGAAGAGATGACTTGACATGGGCCAGAGAGATGTGTCACTGACTGACACATGGATTCCAGAGCCAGAGTGTGACATCCATGGGACATTCATACGGTTTAACCAAGAGTGGTTGCACAACAGTATAGTACACACTGATCTGGAACGTACTCAATGCACTGCTTATCATACATCATATGATATTACACACACACACACACACACACACACGCACACACACACACACACACACACACACACACACACACACACACACACACACACACACACACACACACACACACACACACAAAACACACACATAATAGTTTCATGGATGTTCAGTTAACCCCAACCCTAATACTATAAATGGTAAACAGTGGCCAGAAGGGTGGCAAAAATGTACTTGGCTAATTTCTTGGCACATGTCATGGATGCCATACCTCCAGGCAGAAACAGGAGCCCTCAGCGACCATGAGTATCCCAGCTGAGAGAAGCAGACTTTGCCGATCGTATAAAAAAATGTCAAAGGCCACATAGCACCACTGAGAAGGCTTTCATCTATTTTATGGATTTAAGATGAATGAGTCCCAGATCTATTTATACCACCTAGATACCACATGTGTCATTTTGACTGCACATTCATATCTATTTATGATTGGACATGCCACAAGTTACAGTTGCACTTAACCATTCTCACTGTCTAGGATATGTTTCTTTGAAATGTAATAGGCTACACTGTAGAATTTCAGAATTGGGCTTCAAAATGGAAAGGTTTTGATAAGACAACAAGAACAAACCTACTTTATTATTACTATAGATCATGAACGTGATGTTTTTGGAACTTTGCAAGTCAGTTGAGGGACAATATTTGTTCCGCTTAGGGGAGCCAACTTCTTGTGGAGGGCCTGAAGATTACATTGACATTTATCTTGCAGGTTGAAAAGTTGAGATGGGCACTGGTACAGTATGTTACCATTTCACTGTGAAACAGATATTGAAAACACCTGTCATAAGTTCGAAGTGACGTTTTAACTTTCATTGAGAGGTGTTAACGCTTATTTATTTTCTACACAAACTCGCTTGGTAGTAAAAAAAACCCATTGAGAAAAAAAAAGGTTGATGCACTGCGACAGCTAAGCGTTGGATAGAGTTTCACATTCTATATATAAGCCTGGTGACTTGTGTCACTGGGCTATTTAAATGCCATGCAGTGTCCCACTGTCAAAACATAGGCCGTGCGAGGGTACAACAGTATGGTGGAACTTTTTGAGACCAACACTTATTTCTTCAACGATCTGCGCTATCTCGAGGGAGATCATGGACCATTGCAGCACTTGGACATGGCGGGGGTGTCCCCTTTGTACCACGGGAATGACAGCCCGTTGTCACCTGGGGGGGATCCGTCCGAGACTGGATGTGACAGCAGTGGAGAGGAGCATGTCCTCGCACCCCCGGGTCTTCAGCCGCACTGCGAGGGACAGTGCCTCATCTGGGCTTGTAAGGTTTGTAAAAGAAAGTCTGCACCAACCGACAGGCGCAAAGCGGCCACTCTCAGGGAAAGAAGGCGGCTCAAGAAGATCAATGAAGCATTTGATGCGTTGAAGAAAAAGACCGTGCCCAATCCGAACCAGCGGCTGCCCAAAGTGGAGATTTTACGCAGCGCCATAAACTACATCGAGCAATTGCAGGACCTGCTGCATACACTGGATGAGCAAGAAAAAACGCCCCAAAATGGCTCATATAACTATAACGTGAAAGAACACCATGTAAGCTTCATTTGAGAAATATTTGCATCTGCATTTTTCATGTCACTTTATGCGTACAATAATTGGCTTTACAGGGAAAATTGCCATAAAGAGAAATATCTTACTGTGCATTATACCTGTAGGCCTACTACTTTGTATAATAACACGTGTGTTAGTAGACACTTAAGCTAATACATGTGTGTGTACATGAAGGCGTCCAATAAGGAGTACCATTGGAAGAAGAACTGTCAAAACTGGCAGACCTCAGCTGATCATTCCAATGCACCAATGACGAATCAGAGAGAAGGTTGGAACCAATTATGAATAGTAAATTAGATCTAAATTGCTATTTTGCAACTCATCAACTGATTGTACATCTTATATATTTGATTTCTGTGTTTCAGGCTTCACGGAGTCTTCAGCGTCCACCAGCCTTCTTCGCCTGTCATCAATCGTTGACAGTATATCAAGTGAAGAGAAACCGACTTGCAACGAAGAAGTCTCAGAAAAATAATGCTTGATTTATTTGATTTTTTGTAGCCTGTATAAGCGAAGTCAGCATTTCATATTTCCATTGTCTATTTTGAAATTATTTTCACTTCTTTATTCATATGTTTTAGTTTCCATTTACTTATATTCATTTGTACAAATTAACGGGCATTTTGTAGTCACTGTTTTCTTTTAAATTGTATGAATGGTCAATATTATATTTCTAAAGTATGACAACAATGGAACTATAATCTTTTATTTCCAAATGAACATTTGATAATTGTAAATATTTTATAATATATTAACAAGTTAATTTATTTTACATATAAAAGGCTGTGTTTCTCAACCTCAAGAGATTCATTGTTGTATTTTAGTATTTCTATATGAACTGACCAACAAATAAATTGTAAGCATTGTATCTTACAAGGCATCTACACGTTTTGTTTTGTTCATCACTATCTATGCACTTCATTATTTATTTTAAATACTTGTCAGGTATTTTAAGAAGAATTCAGTTTTTACACATTTTTATATAATTACAAATGACATTTTATACTCTATATATCCTTGACACATATAGTATAATATATTATCATGAAAACCATGCATTTAAAACCTCAGGTATTCATTTTTGAATTATCCTATGTTGTACCAGTTTTTTAATTAGACTTGACTCACTCCAAATACTATAGTTTAATGTATGTTTGTATGGGTACTTAAGGTAGGTCATACTGTGTTCAACCTCTTTGCAGATACGTCATTCTTATTATGTGACAAACTTTTAGCCATACCTTTCAGGTCTCATAATGATATCCGAGAATATCCCTAATGTCCCCACTAACCCAATTGACCATGTGGAATTTGAATAGAGATATGACACTGTACATGCAAGCATCAGCCACAAGTTCCCCCAGTATTCATGGGTATTAGAAGACCATAAAATCCAACGGGACCTGAAATAGCCTGGGCTCCTTTCTTTGTTCCAGCTGGCAGAGAGCTAGCCTGGTCCACTTCAGTAGCGTTACATTTACGTTTTAGTCATTTAGCAGACGCTCTTATCCAGAGCGAAATACAATTATTGTGCCCATTTTAGGATAGCTAGGTGATCGGAAAATAATGTATTTTTAAATATATATATTATTAAATATTATTACTATTATTATCATTATTTTGTCACCTCTAAACTCAGATATGCTTTGACATGGAAACTTGGTCAGGAGGCAATGGTGCAGCCAGCTATAGATCCTAATTCATAATCACTTGTTTGATCATGCACATTAGAACAATGTTTACACATAGTTTATAAGGGACTCCCTGAATGTATGTTTGATAGGGTGATCTCTTTCTCCTACATGTGTTGACTTGGGGAGTGCTACTTGTTTATGATCCCACAGTGCATTGCTGTGCTGACCTAAGCCTGCACAGTGAGCACTGCTCCTCTCCCTCTCAGATCTCTGTGGCTGACACACTGACACTGCTGACCCCTGTGTGTCCAGCCTGGTGTCATAGACTAGTCGTAACATAATGTTAGCCACAACAAATTGGAATTTGTAACATATCATAAGAATTTTAAATTCAAAACATATTGTACGAATGGCAATTTGTAACATCTCATACGAAATGTAATTCGTAAAATATCATCCGAATTGTAATTTGTAACATACAGTGCCTTGCGAAAGTATTCGGCCCCCTTGAACTTTGCGACCTTTTGCCACATTTCAGGCTTCAAACATAAAGATATAAAACTGTATTTTTTTGTGAAGAATCAACAACAAGTGGGACACAATCATGAAGTGGAACGACATTTATTGGATATTTCAAACTTTTTTAACAAATCAAAAACTGAAAAATTGGCCGTGCAAAATTATTCAGCCCCTTTACTTTCAGTGCAGCAAACTCTCTCCAGAAGTTCAGTGAGGATCTCTGAATGATCCAATGTTGACCTAAATGACTAATGATGATAAATACAATCCACCTGTGTGTAATCAAGTCTCCGTATAAATGCACCTGCACTGTGATAGTCTCAGAGGTCCGTTAAAAGCGCAGAGAACATCATGAAGAACAAGGAACACACCAGGCAGGTCCGAGATACTGTTGTGAAGAAGTTTAAAGCCGGATTTGGATACAAAAAGATTTCCCAAGCTTTAAACATCCCAAGGAGCACTGTGCAAGCGATAATATTGAAATGGAAGGAGTATCAGACCACTGTAAATCTACCAAGACCTGGCCGTCCCTCTAAACTTTCAGCTCATACAAGGAGAAGACTGATCAGAGATGCAGCCAAGAGGCCCATGATCACTCTGGATGAACTGCAGAGATCTACAGCTGAGGTGGGAGACTCTGTCCATAGGACAACAATCAGTCGTATATTACACAAATCTGGCCTTTATGGAAGAGTGGCAAGAAGAAAGCCATTTCTTAAAGATATCCATAAAAAGTGTCGTTTAAAGTTTGCCACAAGCCACCTGGGAGACACACCAAACATGTGGAAGAAGGTGCTCTGGTCAGATGAAACCAAAATTGAACTTTTTGGCAACAATGCAAAACGTTATGTTTGGCGTAAAAGCAACACAGCTCATCACCCTGAACACACCATCCCCACTGTCAAACATGGTGGTGGCAGCATCATGGTTTGGGCCTGCTTTTCTTCAGCAGGGACAGGGAAGATGGTTAAAATTGATGGGAAGATGGATGGAGCCAAATACAGGACCATTCTGGAAGAAAACCTGATGGATTCTGCAAAAGACCTGAGACTGGGACGAAGATTTGTCTTCCAACAAGACAATGATCCAAAACATAAAGCAAAATCTACAATGGAATGGTTCAAAAATAAACATATGTTAGAATGGCCAAGTCAAAGTCCAGACCTGAATCCAATCGAGAATCTGTGGAAAGAACTGAAAACTGCTGTTCACAAATGCTCTCCATCCAACCTCACTGAGCTCGAGCTGTTTTGCAAGGAGGAATGGGGAAAAAATTCAGTCTCTCGATGTGCAAAACTGATAGAGACATACCCCAAGCGACTTACAGCTGTAATCGCAGCAAAAGGTGGCGCTACAAAGTATTAACTTAATGGGGCTGAATAATTTTGCACGCCCAATTTTTCAGTTTTTGATTTGTTAAAAAAGTTTGAAATATCCAACAAATGTCGTTCCACTTCATGATTGTGTCCCACTTGTTGTTGATTCTTCACAAAAAAATACAGTTTTATATTTTTATGTTTGAAGCCTGAAATGTGGCAAAAGGTCGCATAGTTCAAGGGAGCCGAATACTTTCGCAAGGCACTGTATAATAAGAAATGGATGATGAACATTCAGAAATTAATACATGTCATAACAAACGTAAAATATCATCCTAATTTCAACATCCCGGATTTTTGTTGACTATGTTACATCCACCGCTGATTCCAGGTTGTTTTGTCTGCCTTTCCCTCAGCCCTCACACAATTGTAAGCACACACACACACACACACACACACACACACACACACACACACACACACACACACACACCTCACACTGACTCATGACCCCAAGCACACACACAACTTATTAGTGACTCATCCAACAGTCATTTGAAAAAGAGGCCAGAGTAGAGATACACTGGGGTCTCTGTGCTGTGTTGTTTTTGTATTGCAGCTGAGTACATTCAAATTGATTAACCTTACAGTCTTTGTATAAAGGTGTAAAAGGCTTTAGGGTAGGGTATGTTTTGGGTGATTTCTCAAAACAGCAGATTGCATATCCAACGTACCAACATTTATCCAAAACACAATGTCAAAACACACAATTCTCCTATTTCTAGTGTGATTAAACATAGATTAAATGAGCACTTCAGTGATGCCTGATACAGTAAGTACTATCAAATTATATAGGGCCTGTACTTCAAAGTCCCTTCACATCTTTCCTTTTAGTTCTGACTCTCTCACTGAACCAAACTGAAACTAGATAGCTCCAATAGTAATGTTGTTTTAATGGGATCGAAGCAGCTTTCTCACAGTGAGTTTGTGAGCCTGTTTCCCAGTGTCCATGAGAATTGTCCAGCGTCTTCCTTCCAAATGAGTTCTAAGGCTCTCCTAGACCCCCCCCCCCCCCCCCCCTAAATGACTTTGTCAATCTACTGTTTGTTTTTGGATAATATCATTGATATGTTTGACCAAAATCTACCACCTGCTCCACATTGAAACCTAAACCTTGGGAAAATAGCAATTACCACCTTTATGTTGAGAGGGACGTAATTTCTTTGGGACCTGTTATTTTAAGATTTAGGTGCAAATTGATCAGTCTGGGGTTTAATAGATGTGATTCTTATACTAATGTCTATGATTACTGTCTTATTTATGTATAATACAGTCTTTATAAGTTAGGTGTTAGAGATTCAATTGTTTAATCCTCTCTCTGGGTGTTTTAAATGGAGGATAAGTGCAGTATGATGTATTATCACCATTTGACTTGTTAGTAGACAACATCGGCCTGCAATTTTACAGAGATTTCCTTGTCACTTATGATGCGATCGAAATGGATTTTGCTGTGAAGGATGTGTTTAAAAAGTCAAGGCCGATGAAAGGGGAGATTTTATAGGAGAGGATCAGCCTTTGGGAGAAATGCCTTGATTTTTCTGGCTTTCCTAGAATATCCTGCTACGAAATGATTCCCTGCAACATTGTAGTTGGCAAGCAGCACACTGCAGCTCCCTGCCAGACAAGTGGTGTTGCCAATCAAAAACCCTAGTCATGTGATATGATCTAATGCACTCACTAAAGTAACTGTCCAGTGAAAGTCTCACTTTTAAAAGTTCATATTCTGTTAACTCATACCCAAATAATCTTACTCATACCCGAATAATCTTGTTGACTCATCCAATTCTCGCATTTGTGGCTAAAGCCTAAATTAGACAAAAAAAAAAACACTTAAAAAACCCCACCTCAAACTTCTATCTCAAACAGACCACTTAAAAAATGCTTGCTATTTCCTCATAGAGTATGATGTCATATTCCTGAGGAGGATGTCCAATCAGTGGTCTAAAGAAGGATGAGCTGGCCAATCAGCGGTCTACGCACATTACTATTTTTAATGCTTGCATTAATATTTTTAATGACCAGTATATGCCCACAACATTCTGTTGCTGAGGTACACCCACACAATTCCAACATGGTAAAGATGCTTTTAAACATACATAATTACACCTTTTGGAAGGAAAACTATTTCACTCACATTGGCATATTTCACTCTATGTCATATATAATCTGTGGTAAATAAACCTTTATGGAACATTTGATATATAACACCTATGGAGACCGGATAGGAAGGCCACAACATCACATGAAATCAAAGTTTAAGCAGTTTAGAAGAAATACGGGTTTCACACGTGAGGGAAAAGGGACATTAAATACCAGCTAATGCCCTACACTTAACTCTGCCTCTGACCCCTGACAACAACTCCGGAATAGAGGCGATAAAAAACAAACCCCCTAGTTCCCAAGAGACACCACTAGCACTTCAGATCACAGAGCCAGAGTGAGTGTGTACAACGACTGGAGCAGCGCATTGGCTTCTGCTAGATGTATCGCCACTAACACCATATGCTGGTGCAATCGTATCCTATAGGCTCAATTAGCTGTCGGTTGTTGCCAGGTTTTCTCCTTGTCCATATTGTTGGGGTTGTTCACAGTCAATATAGCCTTTGATCTCATCGGCAGCATCGAGGGCCAGGCTCATGCCAATGTCTTCTTCAGCTGTGCCCAATACAAACTCGGACGGCAATTTCGTGGCAGGTACTCGGGTGTTTTCTTAGGTGTGCGCGGTTCCCAGAGATAGAGGAGGACAAACGTTTTGACACGTTGTGAGAAATATCCACATTGTATCCTTGTAGGGTGTCAACAAACACAAAGCTCGAATAATTACTCCGACGACTGAAACAGGCAGCTCATCATGGCTATTCATCAGTGTTTGTTCTAGCTAGTCTCTCATGCTTAATTACGCTATGCACATGTGGTTCGGACGCCAGCGGCCTCTTTCGAGATGCAGTTTAAATAATGAATATAGCATGCTTATTAACATGTATTACAAGCCGAATGTTTTAAAAATTAACACAATTATAATGCCAGATTTCTAATTTTATTGAGTAAAATTTATCAAGGATGGAATGCGATACAGGTATTTTAAGAGGGGCCTCAACTATACATTATTAGACATCATGAGACCTTTCTAGGTGCAACAATTATATGTACATATTTAAATGTATAGGCCGATCTGTTTTGAATATAATTTGACATAATTAGGTTTTAAATATAGTGTATGTATGGCTATGACAGTAAGCTTGCAAATTATTCACGAATTGAAGCCCTCGTGTTAATTGCTCAATTACCTATTTTAATGAGATTTAACAAACACAGACACCCCGTGTATGACACCTTCAATGATGAGTTAGGACCGGTTAGAGGAGTTACCGCTGCAATGTGAATATGTGTAAGATTTTGAGTGTTGGCCCATTGCAATATTAGTAGTGTATATATTTAAAAATTGGTATAGAAAAAGTACTATTTTGTCAGATCTGAGAGGTAAAGTTATTCTCCTCTTTACCTGTTCAACTATTGGTGTTCACCAACCATTACTTTTACTCAGAATAGGTCTGTTTCTTACAGAAAAGGTTAAGGTAGTGGTGTAATGAGTGGGAAAACACCAGGGAGTGCAGATTTGGGGAACTCTGCAGGGTACTGGGGGTGAGGGAGCGGGTGGGGCGGAGAGCTGAGCTAACCCCAGTCTGCCTGGGCCAATGGGGCATGGTAATTAGATCTGGCCAATGTGGGCCTTGGGCTCTGGACTGGGGGCATATAAGGGGGGCCTCATGGCAGCAGCCCCCTCATATCACTCAGAGGTCTCCTCTCTCACCCCACTGCTCTCCCAAAGCAGAGAGTTATTTCCTTCCTTTCTTCAACCACAACAACAGCCCAGCCATGGATGTCTTCTCCCAGTCCCAGGTCTTCTATGACAGCGCCTGTGCCTCCTCGCCAGAGGACCTGGACTTCGGCCCCAGGGAACTGGACGGCTCAGAGGAGGACGAGCACGTCCGGGTCCCTGGGACACCTCACCAGGCGGGTCACTGCCTTCAGTGGGCCTGCAAGGCCTGCAAGCGTAAGTCCAGCACAGTGGACCGGCGGCGGGCTGCCACCATGAGGGAACGACGCCGGCTGAAAAAGGTGAACCACGGCTTCGAGGCTCTGAGGCGCTGCACCTCAGCCAACCCCAGCCAGAGGCTGCCTAAGGTGGAGATCCTGCGCAACGCCATCCAGTACATCGAGAGCCTCCAGGAGCTGCTCCATGAGCATGTGGAGAACTACTACGGCCTTCCTGGGGAGAGCAGCTCAGAACCTGGGAGCCCCTCGTCCAGCTGCTCCGACAGCATGGTGAGACTGAGACCAGACACACACGGACTCATATACAGCTTCTCTCACTGTCTCCTCATCTTTGTGCAGCACACAGAGGTTTTTTTCAGGTCCTGCTAGTTCAGTGTCTGCTGAAACGCTTTCCCTCATTGGACTAATTCAGAGTACTCTATTTGCATGATGGATCACATTCCTGTTAGCCTCTGTCTTGTTGCATCTCCCAAGATCTTGAGTTAAAAAGCTTTTGTTTGGGACTCTAGCTTAGTAGCTTAATTTCCCATGTCTCTGAGCATGCATATTGTAATAATTTGATATTACAATGCCATATCTAATTTGCATTTAGAGTAACTCCCTGGACCTGAAGGTGGAATAGGCTCACTTCAAATGTAGAATATTTATTGAATAGACTTGCACTGATTGTGCTGTTGGGGGATCTCAATTACAACGTTCCCTTGTGCATTTCATCTTCTTTGGCTGCATCATTAATGCAAACATCTCTTTTGCAGTGTTATATATGCATGATGCTTTATGTTTCACCTGGAAATGATATCCTTTCTTTTCATTGGTGTGTTTGGTGCCTGTACATTACCCCAGTGCATGCATGATACTTTCTCAGTTGGCCAGTCAAGATTAGAATCAGCTCTACAAAACAGTGGTTAGAAGGTGATGCAATGCTAAATAATAGAATGGATCTTTATGATGGCGGATGGAGTAATGACTTTCCCACCATTGTACACGTTATAGCCTAATAAACCCTGCTAAATCCACCTTACTGAAGTCTGGCAGGAAAGACTGTGCTTTTCTGCATTCCATCCTGACTGCATGTTCTCCTCCGCTGCCAGGATTTTCTGCAGATTTACTGGGAGAAAGTGTCATCTTGCACAAACTGGTGTTGCTTCCACTGATACAATCGATTCGCCACGGCTAGAGCCCGGGCAGATCATGGGAGTAGCATGCAACTTTGGCCCTGAGGTGGCTGTGAAATAAAGAACCCTAGCCAGACAGGCAGGAACACTGTGGATTTATCAGTCTGGCAAGATGACCAAGGATTACATTATGTACCCATATTTTAATCTTATTTAGTATATGTATGTTCTCATCTTAGTAGATTTCTTTGTTGTGCACCATTTACAAACCTCAGTGGAGGAAAATGCACTCGACACTTCAAAATGTCTGAAACGTGGAAAGGTGAAGTGTCCCGTGCTTTGTTATGACTGCTGTGCTAACGTCAGTTTGCTCTGTTTGTTTCCTTGTAGGTTGACTGTAACAGTCCTGTTGTGTGGCCTCAGATGAACACAAGCTATGGCAACAACTACAGCTATACTAAGAATGGTAAGACAAATGGATGAATATGTTTTTTTGTTTGTAATGTCATGTAAACGTATAGACAGAGTCTAATGAATACATGTAATGGGGCTTATGTAAGGCTATGGTCTGCTTACAACCTGTGTATGTTGAGTATTGTAAAACTTGCCAGGTTTACTTTCATTCGTTTTGATTCGTACTACAAAGACACAAATGGTGTTACAAGTTATGTGAATAATTCTGCCTTTCCATTTAAGTTCACCATAACCATAAATTGACTCAATGAGACATGGTAGTAAACTGATCTCATCCGTAAGATGAGCTATCTTCATTGTCTTGACTGACCTTGTCCTTCCCCTGTTTGTCCTGTCTAGTGAGCTCTGGAGAGAGAGGTGCTGGTGCCTCCAGCCTGGCCTGCCTGTCTAGCATAGTAGATCGCCTCTCCTCGGTGGATGCCAGTGCCCCAGCAGGGCTCAGAGATATGCTTACCTTCTCGCCCTCCAGCACCGACTCCCAGCCTTGCACTCCAGAAAGCCCCGGGACCAGACCTGTGTACCACGTATTGTGAAGATGACCTGCATTAGAATATAAATAATCTGAAGGCCCTGATCTTTAACCGCATACCACTTTATTTCGGTGATGGCTAAGATCGATCAACACCTGCCAACCTTTGTATTGTAAATAAGATTGTAAATATGTACTGTAAATGTTCATTTATTTTAAACGATATAAATACCAACTGTAACATATTTAATTGATCCTTTTCATGTGTCTGTCCTAATATAGACCTATGCATCATTGAAACAAGTTGTATTTAAGCTATTGCATTTGTTAGCTTCACGTTTCTCATGATCAATAAACATTTCAACAATTCTAGAGTTCCCACATCTGTTGGTGTAAATGCTGTTTATTCTATCAAATAGAGTGAGTACCAAAGAGAGAGTGGCTTGCATTCCATTCCTGGTCATAGTGTTGGTGTGGTGGGTGGAGATAGGACGGGGAGGAGAGAGGGTTTGTGTACCTGTTTTTTCTTTAGGAACAGATGTTTCTCATTGTTAACACCCCTAACTACACCCTAAACACTATGGTTTTGAACAAATGGCCTGAACGTAACACTTGAAATTGTGTGTAAGGGAGGGGAAGGGGTTACTAGTATCATATGTTGCGTGTCATCAAAGCCTATAGCTCATAAAATCAAACCGTTGCAGTCTTTTTCCTGATATATTGTGACCCCATTAAGCTAAAATTTATAGCACATTTATAATAGAAGAAGACAGTGAAATCAAATGTTTTTTGACTTGGGTTTGAGAGCAACCAACAGGTGATGTAGCTCCTGTATCACTTGCCCTATGGCAGCACAGCACACAGTCACGACCATGTGAAAACATAGAAACCTGTCTCGTCATGACACAACCTTCGAGAGACACTTAAGTCTTCATATTTATGACAAGCACCTTCCTGTTGTGACACCAGAGGGAGAGACTCAGTGGCGAGTGGGTTAGTAGTTAAACACTGGCTCTGCCTCTGTGGCACGAAGCTAGATGGCTCTGTGGCATAGCAGGCATACCAGCGAGGGCTTCTATTTCAGTAAGCCACACCGCTGGCTACGAAGCTCCCTGCGCATTGAAGTCATTTTCCATGGCTGAACCTTGGATATATTCATAAATCACTCATGCACCAGGCATGTGACATCATGAGATGACAAGACATATAATATTTTTTCCACATCAACAGATAGTTTGACCCAAGGTTACAAACGGCGGAATTTGCATCGAGTACCTTATTTTTAGGATATCACTAATCTATTTCAATTTGATTCCTCTTCCAACCTGGACAATGTAAGGACTAAACGTAGCCTGACACAAATCACTCTAATGTGAAGTACTCTGGCATTTCTCACAATAGCCAAAGCCATTATTTGCAATACTGAGTATACACTATTACCACAAGAGGGAGGTATTTCTAATACTTGACTCTGAGATGTCACTTCTCATGCTCTCATGACTCCATGGCTTTTTCAAATTGCTTATCTAATAAGTAGGTTGTGATATTGTTTGCGTCATATTCCAGTTGAACAATAACTACCTGACAATTTGATACAGATGTAGGATCTTAATTTTAGCCAGTTTACCACACCAGGAAAATTATTCTGCAGCATATAATTAATATAATTAATTATAAAATTAATGGACATTTTGTAAGGGTTGATACATTTTTCATCAGGGAAAATCAAGTCTGCGATTTCATGGTGGAAATGACAAACTTCAGAAGCCTTTTTAAACCTCAAATACACTAAACATTTTACATTTCCTGGATTGCAGGAAAGCTCTCCAGCAACAGGGTGATCAAATTAAGATCCTACATCTGTAGGTTTTTGACAGACATTGGGCTCTTCTAACGGGACAGGTTGGGATGAAAGGAAGACAGTTAACAAATCAATTGCTCTGTAGGCTACATCAAAACTCCAAAATCCACGTGCTCAAGTGGAGCCAATGTCGTCCTCATGTTCACTGCAAATCCCTCCTTCAAATTATGAGGAGGCTATGAGGAGGTTAGCTAGCTGCCAGACTCTTACATTAAACATATTTAACCACATTAAGTGATTTATAATCACATCAATTCAATACATTTCAAACACTTTTGTCCTTATGAAGGCTAACTATTTGTCACGCCCTGACCTTAGAGAGCCTGTTTATGTCTCTATTTGTTTTGGTCAGGTTGTGATTTGGGTGGGAATTCTATGTTCCTTTTTCTATGTTTTTGTATTTCTATGTTTTGGCCGGGTATGGTTCTCAATCAGGGACAGCTGTCTATCATTGTCTCTGATTGGGAATCATACTTAGGCAGCCTTCCCCCCCCCCCCCCCCCCTGTCTGTCATTGTGGGAAGTTGTCTTTGTTAGGGTCACTATATCCTTTGTACACCTCAATGTCGTGGTTGTTATTTCTTGTTTTGTTGGTGACATTTTTACAAATAAAAGAAAATGTACTCTCGCTGCGCTTTGGTCTTCCTTGAACAACGCCGTGACACTATTGCCCTTTCATTGAGGACATACCTTTTGAGTGCGTAATCTAGACACCATGTTGATTTATCCCACTCGGCACAGATGTCTATTCTACGTTGGTTAACCAACGTTGATTCATCCAGTGTGTGCCCAGTGGGATTTTAGGCTATAGCTAGTTGTCTAGTTAATAATAGTATATACCCCTCAAATTCAAATCTGGACCTCAAACCATAAAGTCCCCTCTAATCTGGGACACCAGAGGGATATACCACAAAGCAGGATCAATGAGTTAGCAAGCTAACTTGCCTAACTGAAAAATGTGTATTTATTTTGTTTTGTTGGGTCTATACAATTCTATTAGCCTGGCTGACGCGCGACCCACGTGACTACACAGTGAGGTGTGACTGGAAGACCTCCAGACCTGGTGCCAGACAGACTACTATACTAAAGGCTTCAGTTGAATCTTCCATGCTTTTCCTCTGTATAGTAGACTGTATCATCATTTAAGTTAACATAACCTTTGTAGTCTACCCTTTCCTTCTTCCTTTGCTTCCATGTGGAATCATATTAAGTATTGTTTTATCACCTGCTTCCAAATGTCTGTGGTACAAAAGCAACGCTTTCTACCTCTAGGTTGCCACGGCAGACCAACAGGGTATCACATCACATCACATGCATGCAATGCACCCACCCTACAGAGTAAAGTCTGGCATCCCCCCCACCCACCCCTGCATCTGGAAGTCTGTTGTCACAGAGACAGAGAAGATGTGATTTCACCTGGCAATAAAGTAAGTGTTGTGTTCCAGCATTACATAGAAACACATCAATTCACACCAGTCATATAAGTGTGAATTTCTTACAGTGTTATACAGTGAATACATATGCCAGATATGCTGTTCTTAATTTGTGTTAGACTCATCAGATCATTCAGTTGAATTTAAAGGTTGTGATCATGGAAATGACTTGTAGCCAGGATTCATATGTCCACAAAGATGAGATTAGATGCATATAATGCAATGTCATTCCTGAGGGCTCAAATGTCAGTAACCACGACATGGCCCAGTCTCTGTAGCTTGTGCACAAGCCCTCTAGACTATATGAAGGTATCTGTAGCGTGTAGCCTACTGATTTATGAATTCAAGCTGAGATCTATTCGTTTTACAAAATAAGAATGACAGATATTAACATATTTCACTGATCTCTCATCAGTGATGCCTAATTACGAGTTTGCGTTTCCATCCTCACTACTCAGTTCATTAGCCCCGTGGAATGAGAAAAGAGGTGATTAAATGGATAGATGGATTGCGAGGATGAGTCGCTATTTATGAATTAGACATTCCCGATGGAAATATTCCTTTGATTCTATCTGAGGGGAATATATTTAAAAAATATGGCCCGAAGAAAGGTGTGGTATATGTGCAATATACCACTACTAAGGGCTGTTCTTAGGCACAATGCAACGTGGAGTGCCTGGACACAACCCTTAGCCGTGGTATACTGGCCATATATCACAAACCCCTGAGGTGCCTTGTTGCTATTATAAACTGGTTACCAATGTAATTAGAGCAGTAAAAATAAAAGTTTTGTCATAATCGTGGTATACGGTCTACAGCTTCAGCCAATCAGCATCCAGGGCTCGAACCACCCAGTTTATAATAGCACACACAGCCTGGTTTGTCTAGTTGTGTTCCCTTTGACAAACACAATAGTAGGCCGATACACACTATGTTCTATATAGTCAGTGTAGCTGGGGCAAGCAAATCCACATCCTCAGCTTGAGTTTCCTTCCACCATCTTACAAGGACCACTGAGCTCCGGCATTACTTTCTGTGTCTGCCTTCTGTATTGACGTCCATTGGCGATTGGGTTTATATTCAGATGCTTCAATTCAAGGGGGAATTATGATGTAAAAGCGTCATCCACAGGCACTTCATCTCAGCACCTGTCAGTGGAAGGCAATGTCAGAACCAGTGACCCCATCACTGAGAGACCTTAATTGCTTTTGAAGAGTGCTACACTGCTGCCCTGTAACTCCCATTCACAGCTCAAACAGACAGGGGACACGAGTTAGTCCCCTTACCCCAGATTTCAGACAAGCACAATCGACACAGTAGAAGAAGAATCAGTTTGGGGTCAATAAAGTTGTCATTGTACACACGCACATATATTTATTTATACAAATATAATATGTATAACAATTGCATATCACCTGGTGTTGTCTTTTTTTTCTGTACAATCAGGAAGTACAGTACGCCAAATCAGGGAGTACAGTACGTCGAATCAGGAAGTACAGTAGATCGAATCAGGAAGTACAGTACGTCGAATCAGGAAGTACAGTACATCCAGCCTAAAAAAATCGTCAATTAGAAAGAGAATAAGTAAATGTACAAAAGGGATCTGTCAGAGGCAAGATGAACTGCTCAAAAGTTGAGGGACAAAACACGTTCAAAGCCCAATCTGGTTGGACTATCAGGATGGCACATTGCACACAGTATGCCTGTCAAATGATCTTGCACTACTTCAATACCCACCCACAAAGGAACTAGGCCTATATAGAACATACATACTAGAGTTTGCTACTGGGAAAACCATCCAATGTATTGTTTGTCTGACAGTACTACAGATACAAGACTCCTTTTGATCAGTCTTGACCATCAACTGGTTTTCTAATAGCTTTGAATGAATCCACAGTGCAACTTGTTATACTTAAAGACGGTTAATTGTCATGAGAATACTACGTCAGACGATAGGTAGAGGGTTGAAGGAGAGAGTTTAAAACAGAGGTCCCTTATTGATAAGACGACTAGAACATTCCACAGTCTCTTCCTCTTTTAACAGCCATTTGATTTTAATGGCAGAAGCTGCCTTATGACACACAGTGCATAAGATACAGTTGACCGAGTTTTACATGGTTCACTTTTGTATCTTTCCCACATACTATATATCTCTAATCGTTACTTTTATGTGAAATGTAAAACCAACGAAAGTCTGTTATTGCTAAAATCTACAAGTTTCCATACAAAATATTTTCTCACTGCAATATATAAGGTAAAAAAAGAGTTCACATTTATCCAAAGCAGGACAAGTTTGACACAAAAAAAGCAATGTTCATTCACACACAGACACAAGCTCCCATAGAAGAAACAATATCACTGTACAAAGCTATAGCAAAACCAAAGTCAGGAAACAAGTGAAATGAATTCAAAACAGATAACAAAAATAAACTATCACAAATGACAAGGAGGAACATTGAGGAGGGTCACAACTTTCAACTGTTAGAGGACAACTTCAAATGAACACAAACAAAATAAAAGTCAAAAGGATGGGTTTCAGTGCTTGCCTCCAATGTCTCAAGTCACAAGCACCGTTGTTTACATTTCAGAACACATATCATTCAGTTTTGCTTCCTTCTGTTGGTAGTACATTGAAGGGCGAGGGAGAGTCTTCACTGCTTAACAGTATCATATTCTCCTCTACCAGGTGGTTCCTTCGGGATCCTCCACACAGATATGGACTTAGAACCTTGCTTTCAGTGTCCTTCACTACTTCTTCTTTTGGAACAGCCTGTGGGGGATAGATGTAAGAACAGCTGAGAGCAATGTTTGAAACCATTTGACAAGTCAGTACTTTGACAGGTCAGTAAAGTGGGATGCTAATGTCATATTCTGGTAGAATTAGTTACAAAAAAAGTGTAGTGTACTCTGCTGTGAATTGCGAAAAGCACAATGAACTGTGAAAAGCCAATTAAAAATGATTGTGAATTAACCTTCTACTGCAGTGGGCTAAATCAGGGTCACACAGAGTGTTTCTTGGTAGTCTTAAACAAATCTACTTCGAAACAAAAGTGTACACCTCACACAAATGGGTATGGACTTTTAAGAAGGAAGAAGAAGTTTAAATATATACAATTTTGAGTTTGTATCCCAATATTACACTTTATATACATCACAGAAGACTGAAATATAACAAAACCGTCTGACATAAAAACAGGATCTTCGGTCGTTTTTTTAGAAATAATGTTTATTAATTATGAAATTATGAAAAATATGAATAACATTCCACCCATGAGGCCACTAGGTCATTTGACAGCAGGAAATGGCTACATGTCTGTGGCTTTCCCACTACTGAGAATAGAGATATAGCAGAGCTTATTGTGTCCTCGGCCTTGGTCAGCCTGGCCAGGTATGCGAGAGGAGACAGAATGGCCGGGCAGCGTGTCAGAGAGGAAGGCTACATGACGTACAGATTCCATGGTGCTTGCCACCTAGCAGCCTGTTCGCCGCGCATGTCGCTTGCTTGGCCACCGGCCTCTTGGCCACTGTGGCAAAGCCCTGTAGTCAGCATGCCAGGGTTGATACAACATGATCCCTGCTCAGTCCCCACTCCATGCCTCTACTGCACAGGTCTACAAGCTCACACATACCTCCCCGAGCTAAACGAGGGCTACATGAGGAGGGTTACTATCAGACGATCAGTGCCACTGAGGATTCCTTAGCCTGCGGGTGGTGTTAAGTCTTTTGTGATGTGCCTCGTGGAGGAGGTATGTCAAGGGTACACTTTAAAGAATGCTCAGCTGAATTAGCCACAGCAACGTGTCATAGCTTCATCTGTGGCCCAGACAAGCTTGGTATTACTACTACCTATTTTCAGAGTTGTCCATATTTTTGCTTTATCACCTCCAGCAATCTAAGCAACGACGGGGTATATTTGTATACCATAAGTCTGCCTCAACGTTGCTCTGTGGTATGTGTTATAAAACATGTAGCATCCCATGAGCGTGATCTCTTATTTGCTCAGCCATATCTAAAATAATTCACAAGCCACGCGGCTGAATTACTTACACAACCTAGACGGCTATGACTGTACAGGGGATTGCAACTGCTTAGTTAACAAACACCCTGAAATAGATTAAGCGCTCATTCCAGGAACTTAATGTGTGCAGCAAGCATATGTTTAATGAAAAAATGAAAAGCTTGATGTAATCCTCTGTAACTTTTACCCAAAGGACAAGGCCTGGTATCATTCTGTAGTAGGAGCCTCTCTGACAGGAGCCTCTCTGGTACTCTCTCTGGGTATAAAGAGCCCAATGGGTTTTAAAGAACCACTGAACACGTCGATTGGCACTTCTGTTTTTTCTGTTGCTCATTAGAAAAACAAGATTTCAGTCTTGGAGGTTTGTTTCCGGACCGATTCCACGCTTGGTTAATGATGTCTGTCCCCCATGAGACACTGTAGCTGCAGAAGCCTATTTCATGTTGTATTTGCGCAATTTTACATCTGACTAAGGTGTTTGTTGCAGTATTTCTCAAGTTTAAAAAATGCGTAACATGTTGTCTTATGTAAACCAAGCCAGGCTGCTGGGCAGGTCTGTCTCACTGAATGCTATTGAATAGAGAGCAATCACTGCAGCTGTTCACCCCATGTTAATGGGCAAATGTACTTCGTCTAATCCTTCATTTACCAGTTGTGATACACACATGTTCCAAACACTTTGTAGTCAATTCTGACAATAGAATAACTGTTTCTGACTCATATCGATGCCACATAGGCCGTTTTCAAAGGCATTCGTTGCGTTTTAAACGTTGTTGCTGTTTCGAATGTGCAATGTGCATCTCCAGACAATGCCAGCCTCCGTCAGTTCACCCTATTCCCCAAAAACCTTTGAGGTGCTAAAGAGTCCTGTGGGGCTCAGTTGGTAGAACATGGCGCTTGCAATACCATGGTTGTGGGTTAGAGTCTCAAGGGGGACAAAGTGAGAAAATGTTTGCTCTGGATATGTGTGTCTGCTAAATGACGGAAATGAAAAATCTCTGTCAGATCCTTAAAACAGTATGAGTCTGAATTAAATCATAGTTTGTTGAATATGTAGCCAGTTTAGAGGACTGGTATTCTTACTGTTTCAGCTGTGTGGTCCTTCTCCTTGGTGGCCCCTTAGCCTGGTCCCAGATCTGTTTGTGCTGTCTTGCCAACACCTACAGTCATCCTTGTTGTGACAATGCCCATAGGAGTTGGCAAGACAGTACAAATAGATCTGGCACCAGGCTATGGTCCCCCACCCTTAAAGCAATGAAAAGCCTCACCTACGACATATGGTTCTGCTGGGTAGTGAGGTTCTGCTGCTGCTGGGCCTGCATGAGGAGCTGCTGCTGCTGGCGGCGGCGGGCCGTGCGGAGCTTCTCGAAGCGCGCCTCCATCTCCTCCAGGACCTTGGGCGTGTAGCGTACCACCAGCTTCACACTGTCCTTGGCTGCCTTCAGAAGCTCCACTGCCTTCTCGTGGTGCTCCCCCTCCACACTCTGGGGAAAGAGTGAGTGAAAGAGTGAAAGAGAAGAGACTCAGCACATTTAAGAAATGTGGTGGCAATGTTTTAGTGTTTTAGTGATATGGTCTCTGAAGTCTGCCTCCGTTTCTTAATTGGCATGGACAGAGAAATAAAGAAACTTCGCCAAGACTTCTATGTAAGCAACAATGACACAGTTACACAGCAGCAGCTTCAGTTTCTAAATGGTTACTACCAATTAGGTTTGAAATGGAAGTCCAAATGTATTGCTACTTAGTTCAACAAGCATTGCATATTTGGTATAATTAGTACTTCCTCCTCAAGCCCAGAGTAATATACTGTACCAAGCAACATTTGACACACCTACTCATTCAAGGGTTTTTCTTTATTTGTACTATTTTCAAAAAATAATAAAGACATCAAAACTACGAAATAACATATGGAATCAAAAAGTGTTAAATAAATTTAAATATATTTGAGATTTGAGATTCTTCAAAGTAGCCACCCTTTGCCTTGATGACAGCTTTGGCATTCTCTCAACCAGCTTCATTAGGTAGTCACTTGGAATGCATTTCAATTTTGTCAATTTTGTTACACCAGCTCTTTCAGGAGGACTGGGCCAAAATTCACCCAAATTATTGTGGAACGTTTGCCCCAAGATGAACAATTTAAAGGCAATGCCTTTAAATACTAATTGAGTGTACAGTGGGGCAAAAAAAGTATTTAGTCAGCCAACAATTGTGCAAGTTCTCCCACTTAAAAAGATGAGAGAGGCCTGTAATTTTCATCATAGGTACACTTCAACTATGACAGACAAAATGAGAAGAAAAAAATCCAGAAAATCACATTGTAGAATTTTTAATTAATTTATTTGCAAATTATGGTGGAAAATAAGTATTTGGTCAATAACAAAAGTTTCTCAATACTTTGTTATATACCCTTTGTTGGCAATGACAAAGGTCAAACGTCAAAGTCTTCACAAGGTTTTCACACACTGTTGCTAGTATTTTAGCCCATTCCTCCGTGCAGATCTCCTCTAGAGCAGTGATGTTTTGGGGCTGTTGCTGGGCAACACGGACTTTCAACTCCCTCCAAAGATTTTCTATGGAGTTTTGATCTGGAGACTGGCTAGGCCACTCCAGGACCTTGAAATGCTTCTTACGAAGCCACTACTTCGTTGCCCGGGTGGTGTGTTTGGGATCATTGTCATGCTGAAAGACCCAGCCACGTTTCATCTTCAATGCCCTTGCTGATGGTAGGCTTTGTTACTTTGGTCCCAGCTCTCTGCAGGTCATTCACTAGGTCCCCCCGTGTGCTTCTGAGATTTTTGCTCACCGTTCTTGTGATCATTTTGACCCCACGGGGTGAGATCTTGCATGGAGCCCCAGATCGAGGGAGATTATCAGTGGTCTTGTATGTCTTCCATTTCCTAATAATTGCTCCCACAGTTGATTTCTTCAAACTAAGCTGCTTACCTATTGCAGATTCAGTCTTCCCAGCCTGGTGCAGATCTACAATTTTGTTTCTGCTGTCCTTTGACAGCTCTTTGGTCTTGGCCATAGTGGAGTTTGGAGTGTGACTGTTTGAGGTTGTGGACAGGTGTCTTTTATACTGATAACATAGTTGAAGTGTACCTATGATGAAAATTACAGGCCTCTCTCATCTTTTTAAGTGGAAGAACTTGGTGGCAGACTAAATATTTTTTTGCCCCACAGTATGTAAACTTCTGACCCACTGGGAATGTAATGAAAGAAATTAAAGCTGAAATAAATCATTCTCTCTTCTATTATTCTGACATTTCACATTCTTAAAATAAAGTGGTGATCCTAACTGACTTAAGACAGGGAATTGTTACTAGGATTAAATGTCAGGAATTGTGAAAAACAGTGTTGAAATGTAGTTGGCTAAGGTGTATGTAAACTTCCGACTTCAACTGTATTACCCACCACTGCAACCTGTATGCTCTCGTTGCAACAATTTCGGCTGATAATTTTAGAAAGAGAGGGTCCAGATTGTCTAGCCCAGACGATTTGTTGGGATCCAGATTTTGCAGTTCTTACAGAACGTCATCTGTCTGGATTTGGGTGAAGGAGAGGCAGGGGGGTTGGGCAAGTTGCTGCAGTGGGGGGGGGGGGGGCTGAGATGTTAGGGGTAGCCAGGTGGAAAGCATGATCAGCCGTGGAAAAATGCTTATTGTTTAAGTGCTTAAGTTATCGATTATCGTAGATTTATCAGTGGTGACAGTGTTCCCTATCCTCAGTGCAGTGGGCAGCTGGGAGGAGGTGCTCTTATTCTCCATGGACTTTAGTGTCCCCAAACGTTTGGGAATTAGTACTACAGGAAGCAAATTAACAGGTGTTCCTTGTTAAAAGTTAATTTGTGTAATTTCGTTCCTTCCTAATGCGTTTGAGCCAATCAGTTGTGTTGTGACAAGGTATTGGGGGTATACAGAAGATAGCCCTATTTGGTAAAAGACCAAGTCCATATTATGACAAGAACAGCTCAAATAAGCAGAGAGAAATGGCAGTCCATCATTACTTTGAGACATGAGGGTCAGTCAATCTGGAAAATGTCAAAAAGCAGTAAGCGCTACAATGAAACTGGCTCTCATGAGGACCGCCACAGGAAAGGAAGTCCCAGAGTTACCTCTGCTGCAGAGGATAAATTCATTAGAGATAACTGCACCTCAGATTGCAGCCCAAATGAATTCTTCACAGAGTTCAAGTAACAGACACATCTCAACATCAACTGTTCAGAGGAGACTGCATGAATCAGGCCTTTATGGTTGCTGCAAAGAAACTATTTCTAAAGGACAATGACCCAACATACCTCCAGATTGTGAAAAGGCTATTTGACCAAGAAAGAAAGTGATGGAGTGCTGCATCAGATGACCTGGCCTCCACAATCACCCAAACTCAAACCCAATTGAGATGGTTTGGGATTGGACCGCAGAATGAAGGAAAAGCAGTCAACGAGTGCTCAGCATATGTGGGAACTCCTTCAAGACTATTGAAAAACCATTCCAGGTGAAGCTGGTTGAGAGAATGCCAAGCATGTGCAAAGCTGTCATCAAGGCAAAGGGTGACTACTTTGAAGAATCTAAAATATAAAAGATATTCTGATTTGTTTAACACTTTTTTTGGCTACTACATGATTCCATATGTTATTTCATAGTTTTGATGTCTTCAACAATTATTCTACAATGTAGAAAATAGTAAAAATAAAGCAAAACCCTTGAATGAGTAGGTGTGTTCAAACTTTTGACTGGTACTGTATGTTTTCACATTAAAATTCTGGATGTCATGGAAATCAAATGACTCCTTTATGAAGATTGCTTTTTAAAGCACACGTTTGATTAGTGTTTGTCTGAAGGCAGTTTTAATTCCAAACACATCCTGACTTTACCATGTAAATTGGTTTTCATTTGATGGTGTAAATGGAGAGTTACGGAATAGGATTCGGCAAGGAGTGACTTTGAATGGCCAAACCGCTAAGCCGTGTGAAGTTTGGAACACTTTGCTCATGGTGACATTTGCTTCTTCTAAAAAACGGTCGCTTTGATATAGCGTTTGTTGTTGCCCATTGCTTTAGTCATTTAGTCATAGATAGCTCTCCTTTATCTTGGACGCTGGCTCACTATAAGCCTCTTTTTATTTAGGCTTCAGAAAACCAATCACTCTGCATGACCCTATCAATATTCTGAAAGTTTGACTCAAGGTTTAGACAGAATGCTTCCCTGCTCGGATGTGGCTTGTCAGAAAAAGTCAAGCAAGATGAGAAAATGAATACCTTGAAATATTAACAACAGCACACAACTGTGATTGGAATTCGTAATATAGAAGATGCAAATTCACCGAATATCATAAATAGGGTACAGAGTTTTTCCTGGTTGGTTCACGTGGTCAGGAAGATCTGACCATGTAACCAAACCTAGCGGTAATAGTAAATAAGCAATACATACCACACCATTGACAGACAGGAGCTGGTCCCCTCGCTTCAGGCCCCCGTGCCTCTCAGCCAAGCCCCCTGGGATGATGCGGGAGATATAGATGGGAGAGTTCTGCTCCTTGCCGCCCATCACGTTGAAGCCCAGCCCCTCCTCCGTCTTGGGCAGCTCTACCACTCGGGGGTGAGAGTGACCCTCGCTGGCCGCAAAGGCTGCAACTGTGGCCTGCAGAGAGAGACAGGCGAGATGGTAACGTTCAGACCATTATTGGTGTGTTCAGCACTCCAAGCCCTATACCACCCTATTCTGTCTACCACACAAATAGATTAGATAATGACGATACTAAGTGAACTGGGATTGCATTTCCCAACAGCCAAATAAACTTTCCCATACCCAAGAGCAATGTAGAACCAAAGTGTACAGACTTAAATTCACTCTGAGGGTGGGACCTTCTGACTTCTCTCTCTAAATGGGGCTTAGAGACGTCCAGTAGGGCTGAGAATAACAAAGTCAGAGCCAAGGTGATGATGGTGATGTATCGTATAGCCATGTGAGATGTTTTCTGGCTCTGTAAGAACATGAATTAGCACATATCTGTCGCAGCTGGAGAAGAAGAAGCGAGATAACTTCCACCCCCACTAACTAAATCTCTGTGAGCCTGCTTCATTAAATTCCACTGGCTTGGGATGGCTTTCAAGTTCTAGACGAATCTTCTTCTCGCCTTGTCGTCTGAAACAAAGTGTGCAGGAGCTTGTTAGCCCAGCCTGGGAAAGGAACAGCAGATGTACATCGCCACAGGTGCCGGTCTGTCAAGTCTGTCTCATTATTATTCAGCAATACTTTCTCGGGAAACTGCAGGGGAAAAAGGCCTCTGTTTCAAAGCTTGGCGTATGTGCATCCAAAGTTTTCCCTAGCAGGTGAAAGCCCTGAGATCCTCCACTTTTTCGTCCCCCCCTTTCCATCTCTCTCTCCATCTCTCTCTCCCACTGTGAGGTAAAGAAGCACTGTGTTCAGTAGGCCACCATCCCCTCTCTGGCTAACGGCATATCGACCTTCACAAATGTATCTCCCTTCCCGAGAGGAAGAAACTAGATGGCATATGGCTGCCTCCTCCAAATGCAAAAACGTGTCTGGGGCGAACCAAACAAAAATTACAGCTTACTGGGAAGTTGCCCAAGTAATGTCACAGTACCGTATGGAAATTACTTAATTTCATAAAATGTTATCATCATTAGCCATCAGTTCAGCTCAGTCTTTTCTCTGGAGCACCATAGACTAAGTGGTCTCCCATCTCTAGAAGATAAAAGATAAGAACCTCAGGCCAGGAATTACAGTCTGGAATTGATTCAATTAACTGGGTAATAAACTGAATCAAGTGCTCATGTTCTCAGGTGGAACACATTTTAATTGGTAAACGCTCACCAGCAACACTACAGCAAAGGCATCTAAAATTACATCTTCCCTGCTAATGCCTCAAGATTGCTGGTGTATCAAGGGATCCCTGGTTTTCCATAGGACTATAACACGTTTTTTAGGCCCCCGGTGTCCTACTTAAAGTGATTCATGTGAAATGCCCTGAGTGCTGCCCTCCAGACCTTTGGTCAGTGATGTACTTGAGATGTACTTGGAGAGGAGGCTGATGAAACAAGCACCGGCTCAGCTAAACGGAAACTCTCAGGAGGGCAGCACTTTCAAAAACAGCGCACCATCTCATTTCGATGTCATCGATTGAAATCACTCCCGTGGGCGTGGAAGCCAGTGAACGGACTTTGCTCTATGCTGCTCTATGCTGCTCCGCTGGTGGCTACATTTAATATGCTTTTGAAAAGACTGGTGATGGACAAGGACAAGTTGAAAGGCACTTCATGCTGTCGCCATTGCTTTCTTGTGTAAACAGTGTCATATGGACAATCTGGCTTACTTTAACACTGTTAAATACAAGCCCCAAGGCCTCTTTCATGAATTGTAAAGCAGTTTGATTAGACCTATCTACATTCTCTCTTTCAAAACAGCCTTTGAATAAGCTTTGAAATTAAAATGATTTGTTTATGAATATGTACTTTATAATGTTGAACAGGGACCTTGAATATTCAACAAATTATGGATATTCGAAGGGAAATGAAAAGGACACGTCGCTGTAACAGCAGCATATACCATCAACCTCAAAACCATTTGATCTGAGCAGGCTAGAAAGAGTATTTTGATATTCCATCAACATCAGATACAGTGGTGTCCTTCAATAGGCCTAAGCTATGTCTTTGCATACCTTTCATCCAAGGTGGAAATTCACAACACAATCCACAGTCTGATTAAAGTCGGAAAAAAAGGTTACCCCGTTTACTTCTCCTTGAGAAAGGGACTGAACCACAGTCAAAGTTTTGCAAACCATTTGCGATTGAAGAGACGACGTTTCGCTGACAAAAAAAAGAGACCTTTGGAATTGTACTCCACACCGGGCCTACTTATCCATTCATCCTGCTTGCCCAGTGTTGTCAATCAATCCGTGTCCTACTCCTCTGTGTGCCCAGTCTCTGGAAGGAGCAGCCAATTGAATCAGTCAGTGTGCGTACCTCCCTATGTTGCCCCATGTCTTCTTCACTCCCTCTCTGATGTTTTGTGAACACTGGGAGGACGGAGATGCACTCCTCTCTCTCATCTCACCCTCCCTCTTGATTCCCTCTTTTCCTGTCCCCCTTTCACTGTTAGAGATCTGCTTGCTTTATTCTCCTCCACAGAAGAAGCTCTCCTCAGAAGGAATATGAATGAGTGGTGGCGGAGGGACTCATTGGTAGAACCTCTCAAGTGTTTACATCCAAGGTCTGCTAATGAGTAATTCATTGTACACCAAACCGGCTCCAGTCTTTGATCATCTGAAGGAGACATGATGGCTGTTTGTGTATCTAGGCTACATTGTACAGTATCTTTCAGCCTCAGGTTTGATCAATACAGCTAAGCCAGTCTGAGATGTTGCTCACCTTCGCTGTAGCCCGTGCCTGGTACTCCGGACAGCCATTGACTGTGATTGTTTCATGCATGTACTGGTACACCTGAAAGAGAGAGAAAAATGGACTAACCATGAGCGTATTTTCTCAGTACCTTTTGAATTGTCTGCTACATTTCTCCAAGTCTCTTGCATGTTCAATCCATGTCGTAGGCTACCAGACTTGGTAGTTGGCAGGGTTAGGTTTTTGATTTCAATTCAAACCTGTATTTTGAGAGTGTTTATTTTGCAAATACCTCCGAAGATTATGTAGATATTCATTGGATTTCTTCATCTACCTGGATCCACCTCTCACTGTTAATAAACTGCACACTATTTGGTGCCTGATCCTGCTGCCTCCTGCTACTTACAGCCCGTAAGGCTGCTCAAACATCTGGTCCCTACGACAATTAGCATAAGCAAACCGTGGTGCATCAGTAAGTACAAAATACCCTTTTGGTTTTCTCTCATGTGGGTAACACATGGCACTGAGTAAATACACTGAAGAGAGTGGAGTTTGGAACGGAGTAGCGAGTGGAGCTAAGACTCTTGGTACTGTAGGTGAATTTCCACTGAGGATTTCCCCCGGGTGTTCTACCAAAAAGCATCAGACCTGTCTGTTTCCAGCTCCATGGCCCAGCTCCTGGTACTTACTGGGCCATGGCTCAGTGGATCTGACCTGACTTGGGGCCGAGGCAAGGCCACTGGGGCTTTTCGGGCATCATTTATATACTGAACAAAAATATAAACGCAACATGCAACAATTTCAGCGATTTTACTGAGTAACAGTAATAATGAAATCAGTCATATAAGGAAGTCAGTCAATTGAAATAAATTCATTAGGTCCTAATCTATGGCTTTCACATGACTGGGCAGGGGTGCAGCCATGAGTGGTCGTGGGAGGGCACTTGGAGCCAGGCCCACCCACTGGGGAGACAGGACCTGCCAGTCAGAATTCATTTTTCCCACAAAAGGGCTTTATTACAGACATAAATGATCCTCAGTTTCATCAGCTGTCCAGGTGGCTGGTCTCAGATGATCCCACGAGTGAAGAAGCCGGATGTGGAGGTCCTGGGTTACACATGGTCTGCGGTGTGAGACGTACAGCCACATTCTCTAAAACAACATTGGAGGCGGCTTATGGTAGAGAAATGAACATTACATTTTCTGGCAACAGTTCTGGTGGACATTCCAGCAGTCAGCATGCCAATTGCACGCTCCCTCAGTCCTCTGTGGCATTGTGTTGTGACAAAGCTGCACATTTTAGAGTGGCCTTTTATTGTCCACCGCACAAGGTGCACCTGTGTCCTGATCATGCTGTTTAATCAGCTTCTTGATATGCCAAACATGTCAGGTGGATGGATTATCTTAGAAAAAGAGAAATGCTCACTAACAGGGATGTAAACAAAATTGTTCCCAAAATTTGAGAGAAATAAACTTTTTGTGCATATGGAACATTTCTGGGATCTTTTATTTCAGCTCATGAAACACTGGAACAACACTTTACATGTTGCGTTTCTATTTTTGTTCATTAATACATAACAATGGCTAACTGTGAATGATGTTTAACACCTTACAAAGCAACTGTATTGATTATGCAGAGGTTGCTGACTCCGCTCTTCACAAGTCCTCACTGTCGGCCCTAGCTATGGAATCACAATGTCCCTAGTATAACTTAAGGGTGTATACACCAGTGGAACTCTGGTGTTAAAGTCAAAAAGCAGTTCTTTGTTTTTCAGCTGAGCGACTCTTTGATTTCCAATATTGAACACCATCTTGGGACCTTATTCCAGGACACCTCTTCCACATCTACAGTGTGATCTAACCTCCTCTAAAGAGGAGTCAGCATTATGTGCCAATGGAAAGCTTTCAGGTGTAAAAGAGCCATTTTCTATAGTCGTTTCTATACATAGTCGTTTCTATATGTTTCTATACGTTTCTATAGTCGTTTCTATACATAGTCGTTTCTATACGTTTCTATGCGTTTCTAGACTTTTCTAGAGTCGTTTCTATACATAGTCGTTTCTATACATTTCTATGCGTTTCTAGACGTTTCTAGAGTCGTTTCTATACATAGTCGTTTCTATACAGAATATGACATACTGTTTCGACACCATTTACAATAGCACCCCCAGTGTACAGTATGACATTATCATTGAAAATTTGAATTTGTTCTTAACTGACTTGCCTAGTTAAATAAAGGTACAATAAATACATTTTTTAAAATGACACCTTCCTCTGGTGATCCAACAGAAACATTATGAATGCTCTGATTAGTGGTGCATTGTTGAACATTACATGAGACATTGGCCTAAATCCCCATACGGGGTCGTGTAATTGTTTGATGTGACTCATGTTATCCCACATCCTTTGTGTGTTTTAGCCAAGAGGCTTGCGGCTGGTCCATTCTATAAACATTTTTTTTCAGTGCATCGCTTTTCACATAAAGATACAGCATCCATCCATCATTGTGAGCCTGATTTAAATACACTTAAGATGTATGGACTGTTGTGTATTCAAGGGCTCAGTGGATGCCTTGCTGTGAGTCAGGAGAATTGCGTCTAGGAAACACGTGAATAACAATAAAGGTCAAGCTATTTCAATCTGTAATTTGCTTAACTATATGCACAAACATCCACGAGTTGAAGTGCAAATTGGATTTACCACTAACTACTGCTGAATTATTCAACGAGCAAACCAAATTCAATTGTAACGTCTCAAACCCTTCTTGAAGAACAACATTGACTTTGTTTTTTTCTCCTGTGCAGTGAATTGAAAGCTTTTTCATGGTATTGTTTTTCGCTGGAATGAAAACTAATAGGGATTTTACTCATCAGCTCACACCTCGGTATGTCTCTACTCTCTACAAAGGAGAGCATGTGTTTTCTGGGCTCAACCACCATTCAATATTTCTGTATGATGAGCTGGAGCAAAACAAGGCCCTTGCCTCTTTGCGACCTCAACGTGCTTCATCTGTGTTTCAACAATAAAACAAGTGGTTTCGTGAAGCCTTGGTATATCCGACTGATGAAAAACAAAGTCCATTGTTGATGTGAAAATAAAATAACAACCTCAAGCTCACAATTCCCAACAACCAAATAAATCAATTGCATTTTGTTCTGAGCAAGTAGTTCACTTACAAAAATAAGATATTGGAGCTTTTTAGGTTGACCCAGTTGAACTCAGTCTGACAACACTGTTAATGAATGAACTTAACCTTCTGTTCTGATAATTCATTGGGGGAAAATAATCTCCAATAACATAAAGAAAACAGTCACAACATGGAACAAATTGCTGTGTTATACATACAGATACATGCAGGTAGAAAGAGCGCGAGAGAGAGAGAATGAGATTTGAAAGACTTGCACTCCTGAAGACATCATTTCTACCTCATTCCCCCTCCTGTTACTACGCATCCATCTTTACCTCCGAACTCTACTTTCTTCCTGTCCCTCCTGAATATACTCTCTCTCTCGCTCTCTCTCTCTCACTCTTCCGCCTCTCTCCTGACTCTCCGGTTCACTGGGCGTAAACCACGGCAGGCTTTCATTAACCCAGATCTATTTAACCTCTGTGGAAGGCTCATTGTGCTTGATGGGCTGGGGGCTACCAGTCTACCGCCAGCCTTACGAGGACGACACAATGCCTGATAGTGGAGAGAGCTGCCCGGAAGGTGCCTGGCACAACGCGTGTAACCATGGCTCCCCGACCGTCTCCCTCTCTTTACTGAGACGGGGAGTGGAGAGGAAAATGGGGAAGGATGAGACGGAGAGAGAGAGAGCTTGAAGAGCTCTCCTTCTCCTCTCTCTAGCTGACTGAGTTTAAAGGGGTCATTTGGTAGAAGCAAAATGGGATTTAATAGCTGTTCATTCACAGACCTCCCTAGCTCTGTCAGCATGACACAAAAAGAGAATATTAAACGCACAGAGATAATTAAATGAAGTGGCTTTCAGCCTTCAGCTCACAGTAAATGTAGTGAGAGACTAAGGTCTGCCCTCAATGGAGCGGCACACAAATCCTTTCCTTTATATGAATTCAAAGTGAGACCCGTATTCATATGCCCTGTTCCATTATCATCAGGTTACTACAACTCTATGATCACATAATTGATTCAGTTCATTGGAACAGACTATGCTTTTTTTTTTTGCAAGGAAAAATGACCTGCATTGTTTTCTGACTAATGAAAGTCATGATTCGATTTCATGTGTGGAATGAATCGTTTGCTCGGGCCTCTCGGATGATTTTCATCAGGACCAGTTCTTGATATGCATAGCGCTTTAAGTCAAGCCAACAGAGTGGCTGGAAATCATCATAAACTCCATCATTTCCAGCTGGTTAGCGCTCCCAGTCGTCTTCCCTGGTGTCCTTCCCTTTCCATTTGCAAAGCAGATTGACTCTGACAACTCATTCAGGGACATTCCCTGAGCTCTGAGATGTCATTGATAGACAAGGTTGGGAAGAGCAACGCTCCTCCTCACTCCATCTCTCTGTAATTGTGGGTCTTTCACCTTAGCAGGCATTTCCATCCCCCATCAATTTCCCCTATCAACAGTTAGCCAGTTAACCCCCTCACCCATAGCTAGGCTGATTCATGTGGCTGTAAATACTATTGACACTGTGAAGAAGGTTTTCAGCCGGATCCCCTCTGTGATTTTCTACAGTAGAGACATGATCAAGCTACCCTGTGTCTGTGGGATTCTGTGTCTGCTCATCAGACCATGAAATGAGCTTCACCAGCAGATATGAGACGAGGGGAACAAATCAAATCGCTCAATTATAATACCTGGTGGCCCCAGCTTAATGCAGTATAGGTCATCTGCATTAATGAAATGACACGCAGGTGAATCCCAATACCGCACAACAATATATGGCTCTGAAGCAACCTTTAATCTTCCTGTAATAGCTGTGGAGGAAATGATTTAATGACCTACTATGTTGTTTAATTGAACATACTATGCTGTTTTTACTTGGAGAGTTGTCCATTGTTATACGTTAGTATTTTGCTGATACAGGCTTGTCTTGTGTGACTTAGTCATTTGTCTGGGCGTACAGATAAGAGCCGTTTAGGTGTGACTGCAGTATGTGACATTCTGTTTTAACAATCTACAGGAACTTAGACGTATGGAAACATGCAGGACGGAACGGACAAAATGGTGGTTTGTTGGTTGAGTGGTTGTTATTGATTGCTTCATTTTTGCAAATCTAATAATAAAGTTGTTTTGAAGAATACAGTCTCTCTCCTTTTGGTTAGAACCCCTACGACGTGGCTCTCTCAACGACAAAGATTTCCCATCTGCAGACATATTGCAGCACAGAACAGGGTGATTGCATTACGATTAACTCACCCATGTGGCTCAAAGAGGCTCAGCGGTCTAGTCCTGCTATGTCAGGGTATTAAGAGCGAGCCGCGGGGAAGTGTTTTACGATGCTCGTCACTGTCCGTAGTCTGGGAAAAATGTGCATGTGCTAGGAAAGTGAATACAGGGGTTGTGACAGCATTGCTGGATTGTAAACACATGTGACATTCTCACGTATGGCAAGGTATTGCTCCATTCACATAAACACCATGTTCTCTGATCTTCCATAGAGACATGGGAGCATTTATCGCCTTGGGAGTCTGTTAGTCCAATAACCACTGACGTGAACACCACAGCTGTTGAATGTTGCAGCGTAACTGTATGTGCTGATAACGATCTCTGTAATAACAGCAATCATCATCATGGCCACGACCACTCATCTTCACTCTCCAGCTCCTCTAGCAGTCAGACCTCTACGAGAAAGAGCCATTCTGCACCGTGGCAAAGTGTCAGCTCACACAAGGACGTAATTGACTGGAAACTATGGCCACGTCAGCCTCTGCATCTAATCCAAGCGGATCCTCTCTAGTTTCCCTGGTGACTGGATGTGTTGTTGGTGGTTGAAGTGTTTCTCTCGCTCTTTCCCTCTCAATGGCCAGCTGTTGTAACCTAGTCTGTAGGGTGCTGCCTAGCTGCTACTCCTTGCAGATACATGACGCCTCCCCCACCACCAGGCAGCACCAGGCTCCAGTGTCTCTGCCTGACTCCCAGGCCAGGCTTCTCTCATCCTGCTGTCCAATGAAAGGGCCAGCCCTCTCTGACATTTCCTCTGGTAGATTACATTTCCTACTAGATGACCTCAGTCTGTATTGATGGCCCTCTTACCCTTCAGTCTGTGTGTCTGAGCTGACCACGTCTGGGAAAACACCCCTAAAAGTCTGCATTGTTGTGTAGCCACATTTATTCATTCAAATAACCATCAGTCACCTGTGGTCAATTTCCCTGTGTTGGCAGGATCAAAAGGACCCTGGGGCCGTGGTGCAGGGGAATCGACTCACCTCTCTAATGGCTGTGCAGAACTCACTCTGCAACACCAACTTCAGGGACTGCAGCTTGTGACCCGGGACGTCCCCGGACTCCTGTAGCTTCTCCAGCAGCTCAATCGCTCTGGCCACATCTGACAGAGAGAGAGAAAGAAAGACAGAGAGGAGAGAGAGAGGGAGAGGCAGAGAGAGGGAGGAGAGAGGGGGAGAGGCAAAGAGAAGGAGAGAGAGGGAGGTAGAGATAGGTGGAGAAAGTCAGAGAGAGAGAGAGAGAGAGAGAGAGAGAGAGAGAGAGAGAGAGAGAGTGAAATGACAAGAAGGGAAAAATGCCCCATTGAATTACATTAACCTCAGCCTTGAAAAATAAGTCCGGAGTGAATCGATAGAGAGGATAATGGAAAAAAACTGAGTCAAGGCCTAGGGGAACGAGAGAGAGAGAGAGAGAGAGAGCAATCCCAGCGTAGTTTGCATTAGGCCTGCTCCATGCATGAGAAAATGGGGGGCGGACTTCGGGGAAGGGAATTGTTCCGTTCAAAGCGAACGATTCCTGGCAGGAGCAGGCACCACGAGCATTAGATCCTTGAAAACAAACCCATGATGCCTCTGAGTTAAAGACTTTGACTCCTGTGTCTAGTAAACTCTCCACTACTAATTATCATCCGGTGAAGAAATCCAGAGTAAAGCAGATTATTTTCACACTTTTAGAGACAAATAGGGAAAATGAAAGAAATGAGAGTACATGCTGGAAGGGGAGAGGAGGGATTTGGTGCTCAGCCTAATCGTTGGGTCAGTTGTTCTAGAAGAAACTAAATAAAAAGCAGTTGGTGGGATAATGTGCATCTGTCAACCCTTTATCCCTTGAGCATGTGCAAAGATCAGCGAGTCGCTCGAAAATAATCAAACCACTTGTAATCAGCTACAGATTTGATATTTTTCCTACCGAGCTTGATGTCGAACACAGTGACACAGTGACACAGTGCCACCCAGGAGGGAAATTGCAAGATGTTGTATTGGAGTTGATAATATAGCTTAGGTGTGAAAAATGAAACGTTGTTAAGTGAGTCTACTTTATTAATGCAAGAAATGTCCAACTACATCGGAACAGCAAGTGTATACTGAGGCTAGGTGCAAGGATTCTAAACAATCATCTTAAACACCTTTACCCTGGTGTTGAACTAGCACCACATTCTGCACCACACCAACAGAGAGAGGTAAACAACCGACCGTGTTTATAAACATCACGCCGAACCCAGGGAGGCTGGACTGAGACGGAAGACAATCTAGTGTAACCCGGTGAGGCAGAGAGGAGACAGAAAAGCTATTACCTTTTACAGACCTAGGGCGAACTAGGTAAGAGGAGGGGGAACTGCATACATAGAACCGGGGGTTGTTTGGGCAGGTTTGTTTTGTGCCTGTATTAGGCAGTCAAACAGACATACAAGGGCACAACATTTACTGTTAGTACACAAGTATACATGGACAAAGAACATGACACCCAGAGAACCAGCGTGGATTACATTAAAGCAGAAGAAATGGTGGGGTCGAGTTCCATCAGGATTGGTTACTGCAAGCCACAAAGTGTTGTCAGGGAGATCTTTACAGGGCATTCATCAAACTCCACGACTCCACTCAGCATCTTCTGTAATGATGGTGTTGTATGGCACAGATAATATCACATAGAATGTTCTAAAGGATGTACAAAAAGAACATGTTTTATTGTCACATACACCGGATAGGTGCAGTGAAGTGTATTTTTATTTACAGGGTCAGCCATAGTAGTACGGCGCCCCCGGAGCAAGTTAGGGTTAAAGTGCCTTGCTCAAGGGCACATCGGCTGATTTTTTCCCCAGCTTGTCGACTCGGGTATTTGAACCGGCGACCTTTCAGTTACTGGCCCAACGATCTAAGTCTAGGCGTGGGTGGTGTAGTCTACCCTAGAGGCAGCCTGTTCTGGTAAGAACCCTAAGCTACGGGGAGACGAGAGCGGAATTAAAGCTGGTCCATAGAGAGTCGGACACAGGAAAGAGGACACTTTTCTCTGAACCTGTGAGTGTGAATGGAGGGATCTAACAGTATTCATTACTACTTTACATTACCCCTACAATGGTAATGTAGCTAATGTACAGGATTTCCATCAGCTTTAATAAGCATCCAATGAGTCCCTAAGGTGAAGGAGGTTGTACAATATTCTGTACCATACCTGTAAAAAACAGTTAGCTTTGCACTAATGAGTGGCTAGTAATCTGCTGGTATTATTCCAAGCAGCCTGGGTAGTTTTATGAGCGTTTATTTCTCATTATAGCGAGGTCAGAGCCAGATCAGGAGAGCTTTTGCCTGCTCTCATTTTCTCATTAGCGCCAATTTCTTCATCCACGTCAAGGTCTCTGACGAGGCCTCCGACATCGAGCAACACATCAAAGATTTAAGATTTCGAAAACATTTTTGTTGATAGATGGGATTTCTCGGGAGGTCAGTTTTTGTACTTTGACCCTACACTGATCAAAAGCAATAGTTGGTATTCTCCACCTGTTCAGCACCACTTTCAAGTAGTTTGGCTTTCAACTTCGGTCTGGGGAATTAAATAAATGCATTCTTTGAAATAAACTGGGTTATAGGCTAAGAAGCTATTTTGTAAAAGTAAAGCTAACCGTGTTTGATTGCGAAAGGGAAGGATTTCAGGTATCAAGTTGTTGGAAAGGGAGAAAGCAGTCTTGAAAAGTCTTAGGCTACAAGCCGTCAAAGGCAGTTTTTTAGACCCATATTTGAATAATAAAAAAAACTGTCATGCCCCATCTCCCCCCTTCAGACTGTCCAGTGTCTAAGCCCAGTCAGCCAACACCCCAGCAGTGAACAGGGATTGTTGCTACAAGATGTGACAGTTGTTATCCCCCTAGACCAGTGATGAGGGCTAGACTACAGCAGAGCCTCTCCTGCTCCTAGAGTTATTACAGGTAATCAATCGGTCATAAAAGCCTCCCCTCTCCAGCAGTTGCATTTCATTTGCTGCATCGCGACACATATCATGCCCATCATCCACCCTGCTTCCCTTGGTCTGCTAGCTCATCCCCTCTGCAAGCACTGCCGCGTCGATTTGTTTCAATAAGTAGATGGCTATTTGTGGACAGAATGTCTTGGACAGACCGTGGATAGTGTCGTGTGATAATTGGTGTAGAACATGCAGCAGTAATAGAACACCATCCAGTCCTGTGAGGAGCTGCCTACGTCAGGCATTTCTGCTGGAATACTGTAATTTGTCTATGGTGGGAGGAGTGAGACATCAAATGGTTTCCTCTGTGTGTGATCTAAGGGGTATAAACCCCCCAGGGTATAAGATTGACTTGGCGGCCCTGGGTGATTTGCAGTTTCAATGACTATGGGAATCCAGGCACAGAGTTACGTCACATCCAAATAGCTTAGTCTGCAACGACTCCCAAATAAGACACGTTACAACGACACGCGTCACATCAAATCCCTGCGTGGTGCATTCAGCCACATCACCTAGGAGACTGCTGAGAACTTAAGTCCTTATTATAGTTGGCTATGTAGACACACACAGACCAGTAAAACCATGGTAATATTGAGCTACACCACCAACAGCAAATCCCTCAGCCTACAATACTAATACAAAGGCAAACCGCTTTGAAAGAGTAGCTCTACACACCACTAAGAATACCCTCACCGCCCACATGGCGTGGCCCGTTACCAAGCCGGAGCCACTCCATGAATAACTACAGTACATCTGGAGGGTAACACACAGTCAGCCAACACGATTCTGGCCTGCCTTACTAACTAACACTCCAACCCATCTGAGAGAGGAGCTTGAGAGTATGCATGGATCTGGCCCTCTCTCTCTATTCCACTTCATTAGAAAACCTCTCTTTGGATTTCCTCACTCCACTGTCCTCACCCCACTGTCCTCACTCCACTGTCCTCACTCCACTGTCCTCACCCCACTGTCCTCACCCCACTGTCCTCACTCCACTGTCCTCACCCCACTGTCCTCACCCCACTGTCCTCACTCCACTGTCCTCACTCCACTGTCCTCACCCCACTGTCCTCACTCCTCTGTCCTCACCCCACTGTCCTCACTCCACTGTCCTCACCCCACTGTCCTCACTCCACTGTCCTCACCCCACTGTCCTCAATCCACTGTCCTCAATCCACTGTCCTCACTCCACTGTCCTCACCCCACTGTCCTCACTCCACTGTCCTCACTCCACTGTCCTCACTCCACTGTCCTCAATCCACTGTCCTCACTCCACTGAGATGGATTCACTCAACCACTAAACCATTAGCATTCTGCTTGTCATTCCTCTTCTCCACAGTCCAATGAGACTTCAGCCCCCTTGGCGCTTCACCAACTCTAGAGATGGACTCAGGGGGTCCAGATGTCTGCAACATCTGTGGGACTCACCCTTCCTCCCTCCGCCTCAAAATGAACATATTTAAAGAGCAGTTACTGTATGTTTAGAACCTCTGCAAGGCGTGAGCACTGTTTGCCATAAAATCAAATAAATATTCTGTTTCATTTGACACATATTTTCAAGGGAAGACAAAGGTGTCAAGGTGATACTGTTGCTCTTATTGGAGGTGTAATTAAGGATGGGAGCTAGAGATGGGATACAAAACAATGGTTGTTAAAAATGAAACATACAACTCCTAATTCACATTTATTCAATCTGTGAAGTTGGAGAGGCATGTTTCTTGCCTCGGTATTCTATAACTAAATAAAGTATGAAACACCAGTGCATTGCTATGCATTGAGTAGTCAGGAACGTTGATGCTACTAGCCAAACATCTGACCTAGTTTAACTTCTCTTTGCCACACAGCGGTGAGAACACATTACCATTGCCTGATTGGATGAGCTGAAAGTAACGAGACGTGTTCTTTGGGGCGGTCACATAGGGCTCTCATCTACCATTTTCTATTTCAACAATCACCCCTGACTGGTTAATGACACATTTCTCTATTTGAAAGGTTTATCATCCGTCTCCAATTACAACAGAGAGTGAAGCAAACTGACTGTTTACTGAAATCCCTGTGGCCAACTTGAACCAAAATTATACTGTGCGTCCTTCAGTGTACGTATAATACATTCCTAATGGGCCGATGTATGTGTCCCTAACAGCAATAAAGACAGAAGTAAAAGCAATAGAACAAAGGCCAATAAAAATTATATCTGAATTCTTTGTGGGAAAGAATTCTTGAGGCAGCCAACAAATAAAATATTTATGCTCATTCTAATTCATGTTCTAAGGCAACGATGAAGGTGTTTTAGAGGGTGCCCAACTTTGGGAGAGAAATATTCTGAAAGTGCTGTTGAAGTGTTACTGAAAGCAGTGTCCTCTAAAGAGCCATTTCCAAGAGGAATCAATTAATTAATAGTGCGTATCTAAGAAGCTATTAGTCCACTACAGTCTGTTTCTGTGACTGACAATGTCAAGACATTTTGTGGTAAATCTGTTCAGTGATAAATCTGTTTCTGTGACTGACAATGTAAAGACGTTTAGTGGTAAATCTGTTTCTGTGACTGACAATGTAAAGACGTTTTGTGGTAAATCTGTTTCTGTGACTGACAATGTAAAGACGTTTAGTGGTAAATCTGTTTCTGTGACTGACAATGTAAAGACGTTTAGTGGTAAATCTGTTTCTGTGACTGACAATGTAAAGACGTTTTGTGGTAAATCTGTTTCTGTGACTGACAATGTAAAGACGTTTAGTGGTAAATCTGTTTCTGTGACTGACAATGTAAAGACGTTTAGTGGTAAATCTGTTTCTGTGACTGACAATGTAAATACGTTTAGTGATAAATCTGTTTCTGTAACTGACAATGTAAAGACGTTTAGTGATAAATCTATAATATACAGTACTGTCCTGTGTGTTACCTTGAGATTTCCTAAAATGTAATCAGTGACGGGTGACCACAGAAATGATGGTATTATGTTGATGAAACACAACGTTCAAACTATGAACAGCATGGTGTCTAAAACAATCACCAGTTCCAGAATGAGTCAGCCTTTCAAGTACACAGAGTTCCCTTTCTGCTCTGCTTTGATGACTGGATCTACTAATGCAGCCATCACTCTGGATGTGTCATAAATAAATGTGAAGACCACAACAAGCAGCTAGCAATGCTGCTGTGCTGAAACACACCAGGTCTGTGCTGTCCTGCCTTAGGCACGGCTTATTTCACTCTTCCTGGGGGTCCAAGCCTTTCGACGCCGCAGTATTAAACAGTGAGTGCTTCACTGCTTTCTACACTTGAGTAAAAGTCTAAACATGATTTTGAGCTGTTTGAAAAACTGGGCAGTGCTCCAATATCATCACATGATTGCCCTGTTGATAATAAAGAGCATAGCTGAATAGAATATATTTTCCAATATCTGCACGTTGTTTCAATACAAATGCTGTGGGGTGTAAATAAGCATGTCCAATTAACTCAGCTGGCTCATTAAGACGTGGTGCTGATGAAAACAGAGACTGCAACGCAGGTGCATCTTCTCCATCTCTACTGGGACGTCTAAGGTCCTAATAGAGAATCGTTTCATAGCTGATTGATTCAAGACTAGTCTGAGCTATTCCTCACTCCCACATGTAATGTTTCCCAGAGCAGTGCCCTAACACTGTCACTACCAGAATGGCTGACTTACACATGCCAGAATAAATTGCCCCGGAGAGGCCAAGCCATCTGCCACTTCCCACTTTGACCCGCGTGTCCTTTCTGCCGTTGGCAACCACGCTGAAATTACCACACAAAAAACCTCTACTGTGCTCATTCTCTGGATGAGTAGAGGAACAGGCCAGCAGGGGCTTGCCAGACACAAGGCCAGCTCCTCAACAGGAGAGCTTTTTAAATGGACGCACCTCACTTTATCAATCCCCCCATAAACCGAGTGAATTAACACTAAATGGCCCTGCTGTGACATTCCTGGGAAAATGAATCACTCCTTAGACTGTCCCCATCAGGGCTCATTAGCCTAAGGCAGAAGCGGATAACACTCTGAACTTTGTTTTTGTCTCCCTTCCTCTGACTGATTACCTGGCAGATGTCCATCCCAAACAAATGACATTTCTTTTCACTGTGGTTCTAATGAGAGCTTACCCAGAGCTGTGCCATTCTAAACAGCTCTCCGTTGATGAAATTGCTGAGCTGGCTGTTCACCTCACCTGTAATCCCTCCTCTCTGTTATCACCCAAAGCAAGGTATAAGAGGAAGGTTGCTGCGCAACAACGAACAAATCCAGTGACCTCTGCAAGTAAAGCAAAGCCTGTCTGCAGTATGGTGAGACAACATGCTTAGGGCCCTGAGTAGGCTACAGTGTGTTGCCCTTTCTCCCCTGTGAATAGACTCAAACAAAGGATCAGCGATAACTTGCAAGGAAATGTGCGGTTGTTCTATATTTATTACGGCAATAAACCATGCACGGAGAGCATCAAAAAAGTATTGACTTCCATATTTCAAGCTTCGGCTCTCCCTCGATGTTTGGAATCTTAGTAATTCCACTGTAATTTCAGACGGCACAGAAACCTGTTTGAGCATCTGTGTCTTACTTCACCGCTCAATCAGCAAATATATAGGAATTCTGCTCACAAAGGCCTCAAATTCCTCTCCATCAGCAAATATCTGGCAGAAAGAGCACTAACGCATTTCACTGTGATTACTGTACAGCCTCAGCCAGACTGATATCATTAGGACTTCATGGCATACAGTTGATGAGAACTCTCTCAGTATCTCTATCAATTTCAATAGTCTTGGCATGCCTGGTGCCGGTTAGTGTTTGAATGAGAGTCAATCGTTGAAGGAGAACTTTGGTGCCATGGGCAGGGAGGTTCCAACACAGGCTGTTTCTCCACAGGACAGTGGCGTTTGAGTCATTTCCTGAGACAATAGCAGGAAGTGCAGTCATGACCTCAAAGCACAATGTGAGTTTCCCGCCTCTTCGTGTGTGTGACAAATCCCTAACACATCCTGCTTTTAACAAAGAAACAGGCTTCTTTTCAATATCAATTACAGTGTTTCTTCGCTAGTGGCAGTAGCGACAAAGGACTCTGTGCAAAGACAATGACAGCTCTTGTAAAGCTATCATTATGATCCCCTAGATGATCACTGCTGCGGGGCAGTGACCACTTAATGAGCATGTGGATACAGCAGCCACCTGAATGTTCTCTCTGAAATTATAGGGGCTCTGACTCACTAGTCTACCTATGTAAACCCAATTGAAAGGGTTGAGTAGCCTATACTGGCACATATATTTCAGTTTAACTGGGGAGAACAAAACTCTTCCCCAATGTGTCATATAATTAATGACTTGTTTATCAATAGAATCTCAATGCCAGAAATGTTCCTTCCCCTCATGGAACAGAGCGCAGCTTCTTGTTTATCATTTTGCCCTGTATCATGTTTTTGCCCTTGCACCCACTCCCCATTCAAGCTCGTATACAGCCACTTCAAGCTCGTATACAGCCACCCACTCCCCATTCAAGCTCGTATACAGCCACTTCAAGCTCGTATACAGCCACTTCAAGCTCGTATACACCCACCCACTCCCCATTCAAGCTCGTATACAGCCACCCACTCCCCATTCAAGCTCGTATACAGCCACCCACTCCCCATTCAAGCTCGTATACAGCCACTTCAAGCTCGTATACAGCCACCCACTCCCCATTCAAGCTCGTATACAGCCACTTAAAGCTCGTATACAGCCACCCACTCCCCATTCAAGCTCGTATACAGCCACTACAAGCTCGTATACAGCCACTACAAGCTCGTATACAGCCACCCACTCCCCATTCAAGCTCGTATACAAGCTCGTATACAGTTGCTGCAGTCACGCAATAATGAATCCAATTGCCACTGAGCATTGAATTGACTGTAAATCATTAAAATGAGCCAATGTTTAAAAAATGGGAATAAAACCGTTATATTATCCGTTATTCCTTGGGTATAAAGACAGGTCACTCGCTGATGATCCTCGTTCGGTTTACATCCATTCCATCCTTCATGATAACAACCAGGCTCGATTACTCATGCGCAATGCTGTGTTCAACACAACGTAGAGAGGTCACCATTTGTCATTTTCCAATTTAGACAGATGTTTATATACTCTTGCCTTCTACATCCCCGCGAGTTGTTTATTCCACGGCGTTTACAGTTTTTCCTACGGTCACTAACTGTTGTGGCAATCATTCAAAGTGGGCCCATGCCCATTACTTTTCCCAGATGTATCATCTTTCTCTATTTTTAACACCACCCCTTTCGTTTGTGCCATGCAGCCACACTAATGCATTTCACTACCGGATTCGTTTTAAGCACTCTATAGGCTACACATTTAATCTGATTTCCCCATAGTCCCCGTTTCGAATATCAAAATGAAAGAATAGTCAGGAGAAGCTATCAGAAGCTATCCATCTGTTATCATTGGACAGGCAGGCTACTGTAGGAAAGCAATATCACCTGAAGTCCGCGTGCAAGTCGACCTATTACTACTCCGAAATATGAAGTAGGCTATAGGTAGACTACATTGTGGACTCAACCTTCCTTTTAAAATAATGCCGCAGGTGAATTCATTTTTCACTGTCGACAACAGGTATGCTATGGGGTGAAGACCTGTACCCCTTTCTTGTTCACTGTCCAAATTACCATTAGATTCAAGAAAAATATAAACCAATTCAAAAAGCTGTTTGTTTTATATTCTTAAGCCTAACCATCCAAAAGTTGTCTGATGTGTAGAGAAGTAAGGATTTAAGCGTGATTGGATTCCTGCGCGCAATAAATTATTTCTCCCAATCACGAAGTGAAGAATATAGCGAGATAATATTCTATTGGATGTTACATAACAGAGATAAATGCGCTCTATTCATATGCAGTGGGATGTAATACTGTGGGTTAATAACACATTCGTTGTAATATTGCTGAACAGCATTATTTAATTAAGCCGTTTTATCCAATTTTGCAGAGTGCGCACCAAACGGTCCATACATTTTATTCCCAGCAAATAACGGTGTCCAGCGAGAGAGAAATATAAGCTGACGAATTTAAAAATGAAATAATAGCCTATAGTAGTTTCAACTTAAATGTGGTTCGCTCAAGTTTCGGGATCCAGAAATAATTCAACAAGAAAGCGAATCCGACGATTGTGCGTCTTACCTCGATCCAGAGTGAGCGGTTGGACCTCTGTCGCCATGACTGCTGTTATGGGGAGATATAGCGACTACGGTAGCTGCAGCATCAGAAGCAACTCAAGCTAAACGGGCGAGTGAGAGCACAGAGCCCGTCGGTGGGAGTGGCTGGAAGGGAGAGGGGATTACCTCCCGCGCCGCTGCTCCATCGGACTAACCCAATGGTCCTGTCAAACCGAACAACCGCGGGATTAATATCTTTATGCAAATAATTGAGAGTGGATGGGACTGGATTGACCTATAGCCAAATTGACTAGCTGATATGAACATTTTGATATTCAATTCTTCACTGACAATTTCATTGGCAACCTGTGTGCTTATGACAGGGGATTCTTGTTGTCCTGCAGCCTAAGGCTGACATAGTAGTCTACAGTAACCACAAAGTGATAAACAGATTTCAATGATGGCATGGAACCGCAGCTGATGAAGGGTTTATAGATTAATCCCCATGTTTATAGTACTGTAGAAAGGAGACCCATGCATAGACAAGAACTGGCTCTGAGCTGGGCTCTCTCTGTATCGCTGTTGCCTTTACTAATGCCTGTTGCAACTACAGCTTAAAGCTGTGGCAAATCTACTGCATGGCCTGTAGCAGTGTGGCCAAAAACCAAGGAAAATGTAATACCGCCCTCTCCATAGAGGTTGTGCTCAATCCCATGGCCGTGCGTACATCCTTTAGAATGGAGGAAGCAGGATTTAAACAAGATGACAGATCACACTGTAGGCTACATTTCGTAGGCCTGAACATTTTCATTTGTAAATGCTATTATAGATTTAAAGCAAATGAGGGACATTTTTCAAGATGTATTTAGCTGGCTGACTTTTCGGTGCACAATTAGTTATAAACTAGACAACCGTGTTTAAGTTTCAAATGATTCCATTTCTTTTTTAATTATGTCTAGGCTCCTCTCAGCGAAGTCTACTTATACCTTAGAAAATCAATGACCTCACTTTCAGGTAGATTTCCATTCTAATGTGGGAAAGTGTAACAATGGAAGAAAATATGACTCTGCAGCCTACTGTGTACCGCTGTGCCATTTGTCAAGATTGCATTTCTGCAACCCACTCCATACTGTATCCTTCATCTTAAAGTGCTTTTCGACTTGCACTTGTAATCAACTCCACACAGACCACATGTGCTGGCGAATCACAGCCGCACAGCAGCTCCACCCAGCTGCATGCAGATGCAAGTTGTATACGGGTGGTAAGTGGTGGGATGGAGGGAGGGCTTAAGGCCAGTGAGAAGGAGGACACAGGAAGATTATGCACTCACATCCATACGGGCTGCTGCGCTAGTGTTTGGAAAACCTTTCTGTTTTTAAAAAGAGGACGGGATTAGACTGCAGTGCTCTTAAGGCCCTGGAACTGAGAGTGAATTGGTTACTAAATTGATGATACTTTCTACTTCAGGAGATAGAGTTTGTGTTTGAGAGAGAGAGAGGGGAGGGGGGGGTGGGAGAGAGAGAGAGAGAGAGAGGGGAGAAGGTGAAAGAGGGAGAGAGAGATAGAGGGAGAGAGAAATAAAGAGAGCACTTAAGGACGTCAGGAACAAACAAATGCCATTGCTTGTGTGCAGACTGCACCATCCAAGAGGTAAAAGGCTCAGGGTTGCAGAGATGATCTGATCAAGCCCCATTTTCAAGGAATGATAAATTGCTATTGGGGCTGTTGAGGTTGAAATCAACAGGTAACAACATCAGTGACAACACAATACACTGAAGCTGGTTGCTGAGTACGAGTACAAGTACAGGTACCGAGTCAATGTGCGGGGATACAGGTTAGTTGAGGTAATATGTACATAGGGGTAAAGTGACTATTTTTAGATAATAAACAGTGAGTAGCATTAGCATTAAAAAAAGGGGGGGGTCAATGCAAATAGTCCAGGTAGCCATTTGATTAATTGTTCAGCAATCTTATGACTTGGGGTAGAAGCTGTTAAGGAGCCTTCTGGACCTAGACTTGACGCTCCAGTACCGCTTGCTGTCACAAACGTAGCCAGAGCCGACCAAAAACAATGTAGGCTAGTTCACACAAAAAAAGCTACTGTAGTCTACAGGCTACTGGTTTTATTTGACGATCCAAGATTTTGAATGTAGTCAACGACTCCTGTCCTGTACATACAATCTCCCTTTTGATGACATGGTAGTGTCATGACGTTGGCCTGTGGGTAAGGTTTATGACCAACCCCATAAATACCTTTCTCCCTTCCCTCTCTCTCTCTGACTCTACTGAGGGACTCTTGAATAGCTTTTGTTAAACATAGAGAGTCTGGGAACATCAAACAAGTGGAGGGACAGGAACCATATTTTGGTAATAGAACCAGTTGAAAATATGCGTTGGTACTTAATGAATATGATGTCAGTTCGGTTGTCATCTGAGACATTATGAGTGATGACAGAACGACATAAACTGTATCTGGAAAAGTCTACACATTATAGTTATCAGATTCACATGGAATTGTTGTGCAATTTAAATGCAATTTAAATTGAACTATTTGTGAAAAGATTAAATGTAATTTTAGCTTCCAAATGAGAGAATTGGGTTTTCATAAGATTAGAGCTCTGCTCAATCAGTGGCCCGCCCCTGTGAAGAGACATGGGTTATAAACTATGAAACACACCCTTCTCTCCCTTCACTATATAAGCCCTTGACGAAAATGTAACTATCTGTTCCGGGTAAATTAGGACGACTGTCCGATGTCAGAAGGATTCAGATAATAACTACAGAACGAAGCCAACCTCAGTGTGAGCTTTGGTTGTGAATGGTATGAACTTTGAACTCTTATTCGCTACAGAAGTGATACCTCCTAGCCGCTGAGTTAGCAGCGGCTGCTGTAAACGTGGGCTAGGAGAGGACAGACAGAGTATCCCGTCTACCACACAACGACGACACTACAACGTTTCCCGTTCACCACCAGAGACACTCTTCAAAGGACAAAGGACTCTGTTGGGCAACCTGGCCTTCCATCTACCACCAACCTATTGAAGCGCAGCTCAGAGTAAATATTTATTGCGTTTTCCTTTTCCAAAATGGGCGGTAATTTAGAATGCATAAGATTCTGTATTTACGATAGAGTAGCTGCATATGGCCCGATAGAGACATAGCTTCTCCCTTTGTTCCTCAGTCTTCCCGCTCTTTCACTCAAAGCCAACCCCCTTTTCTTTGTGTAACCAGCTGTCATATCTGTTCTGTCCGCTAGGGACATTTTCCTTTATGACATCATTTGTAATCAAGGTATGATTCATTCTGTGTATATGTAATTCTGTGTGATTAGTTAGGTATTTAGTAAATAAATAATTAAACCCAATTTTGTATTGCTGATCAAACTTGTTAGCCAGGGTTCGTGAAGATAACCAAGAATTTACAACTGTCAGATGAGCCTGAAATAAGGTGACGATTAATATTGACTGCTATTGATATAAAATATTTCTAGGTCTTTAAGAGTTTATATGGAAGATAACTGCTCTATAAATATTATTTTGTGATTCCCAGAATTTCTAGTTAATTACATTTACATGATTAGCTCAATCAGGTAATATTAATTACAGAGAAAGGATTTTATAGAATAGAATGTCATATCACTTAATCCGGCATAGCCAAAGACACGACAGTAGTAATTAATTAATGACAAGCAAGCAGAGGTACAATCGAGGTACAGATCACAGTGGTTGATCAGAAACCTGTACAAATCCATTATCATGTTGAGCCATGCAGACAAACCAGCTATGGAGAGTTTACTGCACTAAGGCCAGGCACCACAAGCTGAAATGCCATTTTTGCATCTAACTATTAATTTTGAGATTTGTTGGTACATTTGTCCATTAATATTAATATTTTCAAAAAGTAAACATAACACTTGAAAAAAATCGATTAAAATGTATATCTTTTTTGTTTTTCACACTACTGTCATCAACATTGGAATGCTTTTTAACCACTTTAAAATGGACATACATCAATAACTGCAAAGCTCAGCTCACTACATTAAATGACACAATTTAAAGCCCATTTCTTAGAGAATGTTAGAAACTGGACTATGTTTAGCAACTTATTTTAATAGATGGCAATTGCGTCTAAATAGGGGTTTGGCGTTTGGTAGTCTAAATTTAGTGTACTTGCCTTTAACTGCCATTTCCCGAAAGACCCACACAGCATCTTCCCACACAGCATCTGCATTCACCAAATTTTGTGTGGTTATCGTTAGACATATTCTCCAGACTTTCCTAGAGGGAATTGTTGATATGTTTGAATGTTAAAATATATATTTATTCCCATTTTAGTACATTTATCAGCCACAACATGACGCCCAACCTTAGATGGTGTAAAATAGGGTCTAAGCTACAACATGCTGTATGTGAATATGATGTTTTAGTTTACACGTTTTTGGATAATTGACATTAAAGCTTAAAACATTATAAAATAGTTTGACAACACTGTTGTTAGCCTTTAAATAATATCAATCTCAACTGTTGGTTATCTTTTCCAGTGATGAAAACATGGATATCTTGTGATATGGTGGGGTATGCAAAATGTGTCAACTTCGAGCACCTTCATCTCTTGAATGTTTTGACATTCAGATCCAAAAAGTCCCTTTCTGAGCACTTCTGTAATGGTCAAATATATATGAAAGGTTTCGTTCAAATCAAAAGGGATTCTGTCAAAAGGTGATTGAATTGAGATGCATTTATCCTCTTACACGGCACTACTTGGAATGACCTGTTTAGCACTGATTGATGCCTGAAAAACCCACATGGAAAACATTGGTCAGGGCATTTGTAAATCACATTGGACTCAAACGCCAGCCAGATTGATGAGTTGCTCAATCATTGTTTCCAGGTACCAGAGTCAACTCAAGACAGGAATCTTTCTGGGGAGTAAGCAGCATTGTGGGTAATTACCAGAGACAGGCCGATGACATTAATGAAGTGCAGGGGCCGTGGGTGAAAACATCTGAGCCGACAGCAGTCGATGAACGAAAGACGCCGGCAGTGTGACGAGATAAAGATGTGCACAAGCAAGTCTTGTGTAAGCACTTCAATCAACATGTTTGCAAGACTTCCCACGTTGCATTGCTCTTCACTCTAGTAGGTTAATAGAGACTGCAAGTGCCATGGGAAGTGAGACAGCAATCATGATCAATAATAAAGCACATTAAGTGTTTTCACTCTTGCGCTTGAGACAAGACTTGACTTCGTATGGCCATTTTACAAATACCCTCAGGGCTTTTCCTAGGAGCTGCTAACTACAATATTTGCCATTAATCTGAGTCCTCAATAGATCATTTAAGATCAACTTTACCCTAAAGGACCTCAGCATAAATGAAATAATATGTCTGTAAACAATTGGTGGAAAAATTACTTGTGTCATGCACAAAGTAGATGTTCTAACTGACTTGCCAAAACTATAGTTTGTTAACAAGAAATTTGTGGAGTGGTTGAAAAACAAGTTTTAATGACTTCAACCTAAGTGTTGAACTTCCGACTTCAACTTTATGTGAGAATGCTTTTCATTGACTACAGCTCAGCGTTCAACACCAAAGTGCCCTCAAAGCTCATCAATAAGCTAAGGACCCTGGGACTAAACACCTCCCTCTGCAAATGGATCCTGGACTTCCTGACCAGCCGCCCACAGGTGGTAAGGGTAGGTAACAACACATCCACCATGCCGATCCTCAACACAGGGGCCCCTCAGGGGTGCGTGCTCAGCCCCGTCCTGTACTCCCTGTTCACTCATGACTGCACGGCCAGGCACCATCATTACATTTGCTGATGACACAACAGTGGTAGGCCTGTTCAACAACAACAACGAGACAGCCTACAAAGAGGAGGTCAGAGACTTGGCCATGTGGTGCCAGGACAACAACCTCTCCCTCACGGGATCAAGACAAAGGAGATGATTGTGGACTACATGAAAAAGAGGGCCGAGCACGCCCCCCACGCCCCATTCTCATCGACGGGGCTGCAGTGGAGCAGGTTGAGAGCTTCAAGTTCCTTGGTGTCCACATCACCAACAAACTAACATGGTCCAAACACACCATTACAGTCGTGAAGCGGGCACAACAAAACCTATTCCCCTCAGGAGACTGAAAAGATTTGGCATTTGTCCTCAGATCCTCAAAAGGTTTTACAGCTGCACCATCGAGAGCATCCTGACTGGTTGCATCACTGCCTGGTATGGCAACTGCTCGTCCTCCCACCCCCCCTCTCCACACCACTGCCACTCTCTGTTGTCATCTATGCATAGTCACTTTAATAAACTCTACCTACATGTACATACTACCTCAACTAACCGGTGCCCCCACACATTGACTCTGTACCTGCAACCCCCTGTACTCATTGTTATTTTTTACTGCTCCTCTTTAATTACTTGTTACTTTTATCTCTTATTCATATCCATATTTTAAAACTGCACTGTCGGTTAGGGGCTCATGTGTAAGCATTTCACCTGTTGTATTCTGCGCATGTGACTAATCAAATTTGATTTGACCTTGTGAAAGTGACACGTTTTCATTTTTGTAAATTTTTGTCAATTTTTGTCATTTTTATATATTGAAGGAGTGGCATTGAGACGGCCTGCACATGCGCAGTTCGGCGCGAGACAACCTTTAGACCCGATGACGTGATCTGTGCACTACCGCCACCTACTACTTTGGAGCTATACAATTTATCCTACTACTTGAAAGCATTAGATGTGTGGACGATACATTTAGGTACACAGTACGTACAGTTAGTATTTTATGACTATCCAATAGTGAAATATCATGCACTTGAGCTTAATTAAAATTGTCTCATATTTTGTAATGGTTGTCATAAATAATTTTGTGCACCAAGGTCACATTATTAAACCATGTTCAAGGTATTTGATGGCAGACCTCACAAGATGAACCTTTAATTCTGCATGGTAAAGATCCCATATGCTCTCTAGATTGACCTCTGTGTTGTAATAGTGTTAACATCCAGGCATGGCTAGTGAGCGACGGTGCATGATGTCTCATCTTTCTGTGTGCGTGCATATTTAAAACAACAGGAATCCAGACACCATCTGCTTGTCTCAGCACCTCAGTACCTCAACAGAGCTCATAATGAGTTGAGAGTCCCATTTCATCAAAAGATCTGGGGTTGTACATAGATCCTGTACATTGCAGGAAAAACTGTCATTTTTGTCTGTGTTCAGCCCTTATCTTATCATACACATTCTCTAATTGTAGACCAAGCTACAATGTGCTTACTGTTATCTTTATGTTATTTCATAACATTGATAGATCTATAGTGAAAGTATTACAGTAGTTATTTATTAATGACAATGACAATATGACAATATGCTTCCTGTAATATGGGGTCTTCTCTTTGTAAGGTTCACCGGGTGGAAGTTGAATGTTTGCCACAATGTGGTGGATCGCCATGTCGAGAGTGGACGAGGAGATCAACCGGCCATCATTTATGACAGTCCAGTGACTGGAACTAAGCAGACCATCACTTTTAGAGAACTACAGGAACAGGTAATGATCTCAACCACTTTAGAGAACTACAGGAACAGGTAATGATTTTTGAAAAACTCTTCACACTGTACATATTCATTTAGACTGTAGGACGTCCCTCTAAATATACATTTTCACTCATATGTTGTAACATAGTATAGCCTCCCCTAAGCAGCTTGAACCCCTTCCCCACCTGGTATTTTCTCCACTGTCCGATCTGTTTAATGGTTGAATGGTTAAATGTGAAATGTACATGCCACATTTATAGGACTGTTTATAGAAGAGTTGATGGCCCACTTTCACAGTCACAGAGATCGTAATATTGCAGTAGATAAAGGTCTCACTGACGCCAAGTGAAGCACTTTGATGGAGGGATTTCATCAAAGCAGCAGGGCTATTAGCCAGTATGTGACTCTGACGCTGAATTGCATATACTGAGAAATCCTTTTAAGCTATTTAAGCCAGACCTTCAAGCCTTTTACGTTCTAGGCTTATATAACATTCAGAGAGGATTCCTCCTCAAACATTTGGTTAGAGTTGATTAGCCTGTTTTATACTGCATTAGAATGAATGAAAAATTAGAGACACTCGTTCTATGTTGAATGAGACAGTCATTTCAGATCCCTTAATACATTTGATCAGTAACCCGAGGAAGGTATGACGGTGTGCAGATAGTAATGGAGAGGTAACATCGGTCATATTGATAGCACGTTACATAGTCAGAACATGGCCTTTCAGAATGTTCTGACGTACATTTCAGACCAATGCATTTGTTTGAGCTGTGTTGTATCACATCTCTTAAGTCTTGTTTCTTTTAAGAGGCCCCCGGTAGCACACTGTGTGAATGCTGTGTCTTCCAGCCCAAGATGATAGTGACGGCCTCCTTTGGCATTGAGCCTGGCAGGAGAGTGGAGTACATTCCCCTGGTGGAGAAAGCCCTGGAGCTCAGCTCTCACAGTCCCTCCAAGGTCCTCATCGACAACTGGCCCGGCATGGTGAGGTCCATAGAGATAGAATACTGTTCTATGTTATTCTGTGGTAAGGCCTAACTCACTAACGTCAACTCTTTCAGGGAGATGCCTGCCATTTCCCAAAGACAATAACTCTGCTGACATGCAATAGTTTTACATGATCCTCTCTGTTGGTTACTTAATGCTATTACTTCCTGACTGGACCACGAATATGGTTCCAGTGTATATATGAATCTGATTATTTCAGCCGTGAGCTTGTATGGAGTTATGGATGGATGGATAGATGGATGGTTCGACAGATCTGTCGCTCCTAAACGGCCTGTTGAAACAAAGGTGGGAGAGAGAAACGGTGCGCATGAGGGACTGAATCACGCAACACACTCAACGCTGAGACGTGCCCCTAGGCTGTGGCGGGGAGCCTGGCACAGGGTCAGAGTGAAACCAGGCAGAACCGGTAGAATAAAAGTCCATTTCCCCCAAAACAGCCAGCAGCCACTTACAGTAATGTGTTGGCACTCCAGGAAACTGAAATGAGTTTCTTCTCAACTCGTACATAAAAACAGACAAATCTGTGCTCAGGGAAATCATTCTGAAAATGCTTTGCAAAGTATTGCAATCACTCTGCTCAGGCAATCTTTCACACCTATTTTATTAGTACCACCGATGTTTGGAATGTATCACAAAGTCTGGGGCTTTGCACCCTGATTGCTGCTGTGCTACCTTTATGCACAGTTACCCTAGTAGCTATTTTTGATTATGCTACACAGGGGGGGATACTGTTAAGGTGATACGTTGTATGTTGTCATGGAAACTGTCTCAGCAAATCACCATACCTCCGATGTTGGAGAATATGAGATGTCCCCCTTTTTTTGTTGTTGAAGTCGTTGGTATATTGCCGCTCTTGTGAATGTTAAACCACTCTAGTAATCACTATGAAAAGGCAGCGAGTGGCTCCAGAGAAGTGGACTTCAAAACCCCACCCATAAGGCATGTTCTGCATCACCAAAGCTCACTTATTGAAAAATGCACAATTGAAAACCCAAGTTGTGACGACTATAAAAAAAACGTTTCTTGAGCAATATGGCATTGGTGGTCAGATGAGCCTTGTTGAGTTGTGCACAACTAATGAATCTGTTTTTATCTGTCTTTTGTGTCCACGTGGTAAAAATGATTGAATGTGTGTCTCTTGAATGTGTCATGGAAATGAATCCATCTCTCCTGGTTGATCATCTGCAACAGGAGAAGGGGTCCATGGCAAATGTTTATGGCCTCAAGCCTGGTGAAGTACCTGTGCTGGGTAGTGGGCCACTCCTACATCTGTGTCACGACTTTCGTTGAAGTGGGCTCCTCTCCTTGTTCGGGCGGCGTTCAGCGATCGACATCACCAGCTTTCTAGCCATCGCCCCTCCATTTCTCATATATCCATTTGTTTTGTCTTGTTTCATACACACCTGGTTTTCATTCCATAATCACACTACATGTATTTTAGTCCTCCGTTCCCCTCCATGTCTTTGTGTGTAATTGTTTATTGTTAATGGTGTATGTTCATGCTCTGTACTTTTATTTATTGTTCTGTGTTTTTGGGCACTTAGATTTTGTCATTTTGTGCCTATTTTTTGACCGGAATAAAAGTTTACTCTACTCTGCTCTCCTGCACCTGACTTCGCCTCCCTCACACAGCAATAACAATATGTTAAGCAACACCACCATTCTATACGAGGTATGTACCGTAGCCTACATAGGCCTATTATAATGACCTGTGAACGGTCACTATTGGTCAATTAAAAAATAAAAAAAACACACAAACTCAACTTTCTCAAGGACTTGTCCCTTTCACTCAGTGATTCCAAATGCTTCGCAGAATACTCTATTTAAAGACAATGAGCACAAGAAAAATTGACTCCTAATGACGCATGAATATATGAGATTTCAGACAACCAGCCTTTTGATATTCATGCACATGATCATCATTACAAATTTACCCCGGCTTCATTAAACTAAAATTCACTGGCTCGAAAAGGCCCAGTTAGGTTGGTTTGTGGAAGTTATTTGTATGAAGAGCAGCTGGTGATTCTGCTGTGTTTGGGCCCTGGGCAAATGACCCCAGGGTTTGGGAGTAGAGGGGTGGGGAGGTAGGACTGCTCATGGAGGCTATCTGCCTAATTAGACTTTTGGTCTCTGTGGCTGTTGGAGGATTGGAGGTGGGTGTTGAATTCATCAGCCTGGCTTCATCCAGAGCCTGTTGTCTGTGGCTGCATTTTCCTTGTGGAATGCATTGCTCCTGTCTACCCTGCTCCACACAATACCTTCTGTCCTCTCACTGATTAATACACTGTCATGGATATTCACACTGGGAGGAAATGAAGGCCCTCGAGTCTGTTGTTGTTGATTTCCCAGCTCATTTTAATCTGTCCCTCTCTCTCTCTCTCTCTCTCTCTCTCTCTCTCTCTCTCTCTCTCTCTCTCTCTCTCTCTCTCTCTCTCTCTCTCTCACGCCTCGTCTCTCTCACGCCTCATCTCTCTCTCTCTCCTATCATGTGGAGCAACCTCGCCGACTGAACCTTTAGAGAATGAATATCGGTTCCGCTCGCCCGTGGGCTCTTCCTCACTGCGACTTTTGTTGGTGCACAATACTTTCTCAATAGAGTAATCTTGTTTCCATTCATCAGTTTCAGCCCATCTGTCTGGGCTCCAAATATAATTTTGTCTCCATTTCAAACACATCTTTTCATGAATATTCATTCTGTTCGGCACAGTGGAAGTGTTAATGGTGCGGAACGTCAATAGTAAGAAAACTTGATGGCCTTAGTACTGTTCTTCTGTTTGATAGGTGGCTGGCTGAGTCATTACTACCGCAAGCCTCTACAAACAGCTTGCTCTGAATGTACCGCTACACTTCAATACCCAATTGGTGTGTTCATGTAAGCTTATGTCCTCAGGCGGTTTGGGTTTGTAATGGATCTCTCTCTCTCTATGCAGGGCAAGCCTGTTGGGACACCGGATGCCGGGGCGCTCTTCCGCGTGCTGTCAGAGCATGGTTGTTCCTCCATGTTCACCGCGCCCACTGCCATCCGAGCCACCCGCCAGCAGGACACCCATTCCGCCATAGGTGCTCAGTACCCCCTCACCAGGTACCCTCACCACCCAATCCCCACATATTGGCATAACACTGCAGAGATGGACGATTCAACAACTGTCGTGGCTAGCTCTGTTTTGTACCTTTTCTGCCCACTTGAAGTAGACCTACTCTTTAGTCCTATCAACGTCCAGAGACTGGGTACCTTTCATCCATATCCGGTGTTGTCCCCCACTGGCTGAAGGTTTTGGCGCTGCCTGCCCACTCTCTTGTTAGTCTCTGTCCATCTGCTGGAGCAGTGTCCCTGCCTGGCCCAGGCTCATCACTCACAACCTGTGTTCCCATTTAGACCTGATTGAGGTTTAATCAGGATGGATAAAACACCGGCAGGGCATTCATTCCTATTACATAATACTGTGCTGCTGCCACGCTGCTAAACACACAGGGAATCACTGAGTGCTGTAGAGAGCCTCAGGCAATGCCATCTTTGATGGTGCCTGGTTCCAGGGACTGGAGTGATTGTTATCCCCATGGGAAATGTCATCATTTATATTGATAATGCATCTGTGGAAGGTACAGTTTTGGTTCCTTAATATTTTGAAACAGAATCACAGTTGATCAGGTATAATGTGAAAATAGAGGGGGAGTGGTGGTAACTCCACTTATTTAGATTTTTCTCCATACCTGCGTCATAGAACAGGGGCTTTGATCTTTGGTCATAGTTTGCCGTGGAATAATCTGAATGTGGGGAATTTGAAGGTATTTTGTGTGCTGTTGGTGAACCGTGTTTTGCCTCGACTGCTCCAGGCAGACCTGAGACACAAATCCCAAAGGGATTGAATTCATTGTTTTCCCTGGACTATAACATGACATTCTTTCTGCTAGTTGTTATGATGGACTATGCTTCAGTTGTTGGTTTCGTCATGTGCCATGCAGCATCTTTCCATGACTGTCTTTCTCCCAGAGGGAGCAGGTTAGTGAAAGACTACAGCAATTCACTGAGAGAGAATTGATGCACAAACACAACAACCACAATGTAAGACGTTTCCAGAATCCAGACAGACTCAGACAGTAGTCGAACATCCGGTTGACCTTTGTTTCCTTGCCTGGAGACAAAACAGACAACCATCAAAACTATTATTCTCCCTTCTCTACTAGCAATGTTAACAGTCAAGAAGCAGACACTAGACGTGTAATTTTACAGCTCAGGAAATAGGATGTTCTCAGTGAATGTAAAAATAACGCAATCCAGGAAAGTTGAATACAATAGCAATCCATGTCAATTAAAACGTCAACTCTATTTCCCCTCTTTGTCATGAATTGATTATAAACTTGTAGTTTGAAAGGCAAGCGTTTTGAGAACACTTTATTAAGCATTAAGACACTAAAACGCCTTAGTTCACGTGTGGATGGTTACTCCTATGAACGGGTTGTTGCTGGCATCTCCTCAGTGTATGGCACCGTCATCAGTAGGTCATAGACATTTTGGTAGTAATATGATGTGGGTGGATAGCATATGAAATATTCATCACGATCTCTCTGATAAGCTCACTGCAGTAGCCTCTTCTCAGCTCCTAGCTCAGTAACACCACATGGGTAGCTAATTGCACCAAATCCTGTGCTAAAATATACCACAGAGCCCATAACAACTATTGCCGCTCGTGACAGAGCCTGGGGAGAAGCCACTGCCATGGACCAGAAGGTCTCCAGGTACAGAGGGTCAGTGAGGCAGAGTGAACGCTTCAAACGTAGGCTGTATTACATCACTTACCAACAGAAATCAGGCTTTATTACATCACTTACCAACAGAAATCAGGTTTTATTACATCACTTACCAACAGAAATCAGGCTGTATTACATCACTTACCAACAGAAATCAGGCTGTATTACATCACTTGCCAACAGAAATCAGGCTTTATTACATCACTTACCAACATAAATCAGGCTTTATTACATCACTTACCAACATAAATCAGGCTTTAGTACATCACTTGCCAACAGAAATCAGGCTTTATTACATCACTTACCAACATAAATCAGGCTTTATTACATCACTTACCAACATAAATCAGGCTTTAGTACATCACTTACCAACAGAAAGCAGGCTTTATTTCATCACTTACCAACAGAAATCAGGCTTTATTACATCACTTACCAACAGAAATCAGGCTTTATTTTATCACTTACCAACAGAAATCAGGCTTTATTTCATCACTTACCAACAGAAATCAGGCTTTATTACATCACTTACCAACAGAAATCAGGCTTTATTTCATCACTTACCAACAGAAATCAGGCTTTATTTTATCACTTACCAACATAAATCAGGCTTTAGTACATCACTTACCAACAGAAATCAAGCTTTATTACATCACTTACCAACAGAAATCAGGCTTTATTTCATCACTTACCAACAGAAATCAGGCTTTATTTTATCACTTACGAACAGAAATCAGGCTTTATTTCATCACTTACCAACAGAAAGCAGGCTTTATTACATCACTTACCAACAGAAATCAGGCTTTATTTCATCACTTACCAACAGAAATCAGGCTTTATTTTATCACTTACCAACAGAAATCAGGCTTTATTTTATCACTTACCAACAGAAATCAGGCTTTATTACATCACTTACCAACAGAAATCAGGCTTTATTACATCACTTACTAACAGAAATCAGGCTTTATTTTATCACTTACCAACAGAAATCAGGCTTTATTTTATCACTTACCAACAGAAATCAGGCTTTATTTTATCACTTACCAACAGAAATCAGGCTTTATTTTATCACTTACCAACAGAAATCAGGCTTTATTACATCACTTACCAACAGAAATCAGGCTTTATTTTATCACTTACCAACAGAAATCAGGCTTTATTTTATCACTTACCAACAGAAATCAGGCTTTATTTTATCACTTACCAACAGAAATCAGGCTTTATTACATCACTTACCAACAGAAATCAGGCTTTATTTTATCACTTACCAACAGAAATCAGGCTTTATTTTATCACTTACCAACAGAAATCAGGCTTTATTACATCACTTACCAACAGAAATCAGGCTTTAGTACATCACTTACCAACAGAAAGCAGGCTTTATTTCATCACTTACCAACAGAAATCAGGCTGTATTACATCACTTACCAACAGAAATCAGGCTTTATTACATCACTTACCAACAGAAATCAGGCTTTATTACATCACTTACCAACAGAAAGCAGGCTTTATTACATCACTTACCAACAGAAATCAGGCTTTATTACATCACTTACCAACATAAATCAGGCTTTATTACATCACTTACCAACAGAAATCAGGCTTTATTACATCACTTACCAACAGAAATCAGGCTTTATTACATCACTTACCAACAGAAATCAGGCTTTATTACATCACTTACCAACAAAAATGCTTACAAATAAAACTCTTAAAGTATAACTTCCAATAACAAAGACTCTCAGTTTAAGATAACCTTTCAGCCCCAAACTGTCGGCTGCTACTGTATCTCCAGTCCTCTCCCTCGAATGTGAGCAGCAGCAGCCTAATCAACTGTCGGGGCTGATTGTCCAGCCAATCACACACTTGATTGACTTATTATCCATTAGCCTCCCAACAGAGAAAGTGCCGGAAAGTTGCTGGAAGGATAGATAGGTCGTGACCGGCCTCACATGCCAGTACAGTAGGTAGTGGTGTATGCACCTGTCAGTTGGTTGCAATTCGCAAACATTTTTTAAAGAAGAAGAAGAAGGCGCTGGAAGGGCACGGCAAGAGGGCTTGCCTCCTCCAGTGCCACAAAGTCATTATGAATGCACTTTCCTATGTGCTGATTTTCAGAAAATCTGATTTTCCTGTGTAGCACTTTCCAAGTGTTGAAAGGTGCAGACGTGCCAAAACCACAAAATTGCCATTTTCAGCCCCGTATTTCATTCTCGCTGGGTACTTCACGATGACTATTGTTATTACAACACATGAGTTGCTTCCTGTAATGGCCTTGGAGCATTATCAGCGAGCTTGAGCAATTTCACTCGTCACCCCAGATGTCAGAAAAGTAATAGAAAAGCGGGTTTGGAGCTCTCTGGTGTAGGAGTCGCGTCTAGCTCTACCGTTCAACCCACTCAGAGGAACAATCACAGCACCATGGAGCAAGCACCATTTCATAGCCCTTATTAACATAGCCCGGAGCACTAACTCAATGCTCACAGGCAGAGCAGACTTTTACTTATGGGGGACAACGTTCATGATTTCAGCCAATAACAATTTCCAGCTTGTAGCACCAGGAAGCTTGGCTTGTGACTCACTCTGCCTGTTTGCTTAACATTTGCAGGATTTATATCATGCATTATCTGGGATGTCATGTGCCATCTTTCAAGGAATATATGTACAATTGATTTACCTTCTCATTGCAAGGTGACACGTACAAGGTGCACATACAGACACAAACAAGCACATGCATACTAAATGCAATTATGGGGGCGAATGTTTCCTCTCTCATTCTTGCTAATGAGACACAAACTTCCCCAGTTGGGACTATGTTAGGTATAGTACTGTGGGACTATTGTTGCCTGTCCAAGGCTGAATCTGGGCCTCTGAAGATATGGAGAAATGTGCTTGGCCTTCACCCACCCACTTGCATAAATTACACACAGATCCAACCATCCATGGCTGCCTGTCTCTCCCCTTCTCCCAAAATCTGAAGTCAGATTGTTCCAAAGTAGGAGCAGGGAACACAGGGCAAGGTGTCACGAGTGAGATTTAAATTTAAGTGGTGTGCTGTGTAGAATACGGAGAAAAGATCAGCAGAGTGATTCTCTGGATGTTCTGTAGTTCTGTGACCCTGCTTCTTCTACCCATTCTCATTCAGATTACACCAAGACCCTCACCCTGACCCAGATAACAGACCAATCAGAGGAGGATGGTGGGAGGAGCTATAGGAGGACAGGCTCATTGTAATTACCGGAAGAGAATATAAAGTATGGAAATGTTTGATAATGTCCTATTGATTCCATTCCAGCCATTACAATGAGCCTGTCCTCCTATAACTCCTCCCACCAGCCTCCTCTGAGGCCTATTTGAATTAGAATTCCTCGAGTTGTTATGTGTGGCAGGAGGCCATGGAAACTGTATGGCCTCAGACGTTTTGGCAGCAAATGAAGTCTTCTCTGCTTTATCAGACCATGTCAAGGTCCCCGAGTGAAGATTAGCATGGCTTTATCTACAGTTGAAGTCGGAAGTTTACATACACTTAGGTTGGAGTCATTAAAACTTGTTTTTCAACCACTCCACAAATTTCTTGGTAACAAACTATAGTTTTTGCAAGTCAGTTAGGACATCTACTTTGTGGATGACACAAGTCATTTTTCTAACAATTGTTTACTGACAGATTATTTCACTTATCCTTCACTGTATCACAATTCCAGTGGGTCAGAAGTTTACATATACTAAGTTGACTGTGCCTTTAAACAGCTTGGAAAATTCCAGAAAATGATGTCATGGCTTTAGAAGCTTCTGATAGGCTAATTGTCATCATTTGTGTCAATTGGAGGTGTACCTGCGGATGTATTTCAAGGCCTACCTTCAAACTCAGTGCCTCTTTGCTTGATATCAAGGTGGAAATCAAAAGAAATCAGCCAAGACCTCAGAAAAAAATGGTAGACCTCCACAAGTCTGGTTCATCCTTGGAAGCAATTTCCAAACGCCTGAAGGTACCACGTTCATCTGTACAAACAATAGTACGCAAGTATAAACACCATGGGACCATGCAGCCGTCATACCGCTCAGGAAGGAGACGCGTTCTGTCTCTTAGAGAGGAATGCACATTGGTGCGAAAAGTGCAAATCAATCCCAGAACAACAGCAAAGGACCTTGTGAAGCTGCTGGAGGAAACAGGTACAAAAGTACCTGTATCCACAGTAAAACGAGTCCTATATCGACATTACCTGAAAGGCCGCTCAGCAAGAAAATGTCTTAAGGACAAGAAAGTCAAGGTATTGGAGTGGCCATCACAAAGCCCTGACCTCATTCCTATAGAACATTTGTGGGCAGAACTGAAAAAGCGTGTGCGAGCAAGGAGGCCTACAAATCTGACTCAGTTACACCAGCTCTGTCAAGAGGAATGGGACAAAATTCACACAACTTATTGTGGGAAGCTTGTGGAAGGCTACCCGAAACGTTTGACCCAAGATAAACAATTTAAAGGCAATACTAATTGAGTGTATGTAAACTTCTGACCCTCTGGAGGAATGTGATGAAAGAAATTAAAGCTGAAAAAAATAATTCTCTCAACTATTATTTCACATTCTTAAAAAAAAGTGTTGATCCTAACTGACCTAAAACAGGCAATTGTTACTAGGATTAAATGTCAGGAATTGTGAAAAACTGAGTTTAAATGTATTTGGCTAAAATGTATGTAATCTTCCGACTTCAACTGTATATAACCACAGCTAGAGGGGGATTTTTACTCAGATCAACAGAAACCATATGGACTGTTTTGTGTACACGTTTTTGTGCAAGTTTGTCTGAGACTCGTAAGGCAATTATAGTCTAATGGGAAAACTCCAGCTTATTGCTTTTTTTCACCTTGCTACTGGCACAACTCAGTTTAATATAACTTGAAAACACAGTTGTAACCTTCCTTGGCTGTTAAATAGTTTTTTATGAACTTTGTGGTTCGAACTGTGAATGCTGAAGCCGTAGACCGTCTACCATGGGTATCAAAAACATTTATTTTTACTGTTCTAATTATGTTGGTAATCAGTTTATATTAGCAGTAAGACACATCGGGGGTTTGTGGGATATGGCCAATATACCACGGCTAAGGGCTGTATCCAGGCACTCCTTGTTGCGTCATGCATAAGAACAGCCCTTAGCCATGGTATATTGGCCATATACCACACCCCCCCAGGCCTTATTGCTTCATTATAGATCTGCCACTACTCTATTACACTGTCCTGGCCTATAGAGCCTGACTGCTCTCTCTGCTCCTCCAGATTGAAGAGCCTTTTCTTGGCTGGAGAGCGCTGTGACGTGGAGACTCTGAACTGGGCCAAAAGGAGTTTTGGCGTGCCTGCACTGGACCACTGGTGGCAGACTGGTAAGACTTTCATTTGCTACTGGAACATCATAATGGACACTACATGTTACACTAGGACGATGGTTCCATTTCTTGATACCGGTTGTGGTATTACATCTGACCCAACATCTCCCCTATATCTTATTTAAAGGCTCAGAATTCAAGAATAGTTTTAACAAATTATAAATGCAGGACTCTATTCTCTGAGCACCCTTTGAGAATGTTAATCTATTATAGTTTTAGTCTATCTTAGGGGAATTGTCAATGTGAGTGAATTGTTATTGCCGCCTAGTATTTGATCAGCCCATTGACATTAATTCGGCCTTGAGAAGGCGTAACAAATAGCTATATCTCCACAGTATAACTCTTCCTTGAAAGCCCCCTGCAGGCATTAAGTGCATGCACTATGCTCCCGATTTAATTCATGCTTCGCACTTATACTGTATACGGAGCACCAGAGGAAAGGCCATTTCTTTCACTAAGTGCCGTGCTAAGAAGAGGAATTAGCCCACAAGGATTTGGGGCTGCTCTGCAATGGTCATAGAGTGCCCTGAGGCTTTCACTACGCTCCCACAGCCACCCAATTAACTTAATCAGCTTCTCAATCTAACCTCATTAATACTAGTCCTTTCAGAGCAATTCACAGTTCATCATTCATAGACTGTGTGCTGTGGTCTAGTAGCTTTACAATGGATAAGGAGTGGAAGTTCTTCTTGTTGGTGAAAGTGTGTGATTAATTTTGTATATAATACCTCCCAATCATCACTGTTGTCTATATTGCTGATGAGATGTGTAATTGGGGTCTTGAGTGCAGGGCTATACTGCATTGTTTTCCCCTGTTTCCCCTGTCACCTTCAAATGACTTTAGAGTCACTAAGACCCTATTAGCCACTTGGTGGGTGATTCCAGTCCATGTTCCAGGCAGCGAGACATCGTTCGAATGTCCCTCTCTCCCTTACCCCCAGTCCCACAAAACAGTGATAAATGTGGTAGAGAAGGCGGCATTGGATTCCTTGTACGTTTTTTTATTTATTATTCTGCGTGCCTGACAGAGAATCGACCGGGGAAGAGCAGACATCTGTGTTAAATATGGAATAAAAAAATAGACATGGACCTTGAGAATGTACGGGTGAGAGTGAGAGAGAATCCACCTAACACTGTCTTGGATCTCAGCCCAGATTAGCATGTTTGGGGAGATGGCTCTTTGTCTCCCAGACCTCCCTGGAAGTGGGTGTTGTTAACTCAGCAGCAGTAACCCACAGGAGTTACCACGCAAAACGGGGCTTTTGGTGTTTTACTGAGTCATCCACTGTTAGTTATCATGAGCCAATGTGCCACAGTGCAACAGCTCCAGTTGATACAATATCCAGTATGAGCCTTCCTTTGTCTTTTCAGGTGACCATTAGGTTGCTTTGGTTTTCTCAAAAGCCTACATATGCACTGAGTATACCAAACATTAGGAACACCTTCCTAACATTGAGTTGCATCTAAGCTGTGGCGGTCATGAAATTTTGTCAACCGGTGATTGTCAAGCAAATAACTGCTGGTCTCACGGTAATTGACCATTAATTAACATAAATTATCAAGGCTCGGGAGAAGACCAAGACGCAGACAGTTTCGACAGTAATCCAGGGTGGTATAACAAGGTACAGACCGACAGGCAGAATGATTAAAAACCCGGGAAAGCTAGAAAATAGGAACTAGAGACAGACAGGATGTCACGTTCGTCATAAGGAGGAGACCAAAGAGCAGCGTGATATGAATACATACTCTTTAATAAACGAAGAAACACTAAACAAACTTACAAAATAACAAAACGAACGTGACGCTATATAAACCGAGAGCTGACAATGGCAACTACACATAGACAATAACCCACAAACTATCCAAGGCATATGGCTACCTAAATATGGTCCCCAATCAGAGACAAAGATAAACAACTGCCTCTGATTGAGAACCAATCTAGAAAACCATAGACATATAAACACCTAGACTAGAAAAACCCCATAAACATAGAAAAACCCCTAGACAATACAACTACACAAACCACCCTTGTCACACCCTGACCTAACCAAAATAATAAAGAAAACAAAGATAACTAAGGTCGGGACGTTACACAGGAGTACGGGAAAAAACGCTGGTAGGCTTGACGAAACAAAATGAACTGGCAACAGACAAACAGAGAACACAGGTAAAAGTACACTGAGGATAATGGGGAAGAAGGGCGACACACCTGGAGGGGGGTGGAGACAATCACAAAGACAGGTGAAACAGATCAGGGTGTGACAAACGCATTTAGCATCTCCTGGCTTCCACGCATAACATACAAGCCACTGATGCAGACCTTTGGAACATCTACATTTTAAAAAAGTATAACAAATCCATTTAATATAGCCTACACCTTCACAGTAAATCTAAAGAAACATGATAAGATATGAAGAAAATGTAGTCTATTTCAGAAGAACAGAATAGCATACTCTGAGTTGTCCTTAGGTTAGATACTGATGTGGTATGCCATATGGCTGTGGGCTACAATAGTTCATTTAGAAGACAAGATTTGCTTAGAATTCCATAGCATTATTTTATAGTATGAAGAATACAATTGAAAAAAGCTGAATAACATAGAAAGGATATTTTCTCCAAACAATTTGAGGGAGTCCGCACATGCGGCTATTCTATGTTGAGGGGTTAACAAAGAAACAGGTACTCCTATATGTTATTTATGTATTTATGTAACTTTAGTTGTGATACAAATGTTGTGGTATAGGTTCTGATTTGTAATACATTCTGAGGCTGCATGATGCGACTAATGTTGATTTAAAAAAAGTTGCATGGAAGCCATGATTTCTGCTTTGTTTTTTTGTGCAGGCTGTACACACTTCATCAGTCTCTCATTCACAATTTGACAAGCATGATAATGCCTCGAATTTCCCGGCTGCATCCCCTTTGTGTGGCCGTAATGCCCCCTAAAAAATCCATGCCTTTTGTGGCTAGTAGCCGTTGTGCCCTTGGACTGAACATAATCATTATAATTCCCTTCTCCCAGCTGCGTGCTGAAGCACCTCTCGCTCACATGGCTCTCCATAATGTGATCGGGTCTTTCTCACCTGATACAAGTGAAGACAGACACATTGGGGACGCAACTGCGCATATTGAAGATATTGGAAGAACTGTCCAGATGTACTTTTCGTCAGCCAACAAAATGAGAAGGCCTAACGAACAGCAAAATCACTAGACTATGTCAATCTACTATCCCCCATAGTACAAAAGTTGACCTATTCTATTCTGTGCGAGAAATAAATATTCCAAACATAGACTGGGACAGATACAATAGATGCCAAATTAATAGAACCACTAGCATTAGAAAAACAGTTTTAAGCAATGAGCCTGACACAACAGCTTAAAATGTTGATAAACTATTAGGCTATTTCTTCACATTATGAGCGCAGTAATGCACACACGGCAGTAGGCTATAAGCGCAAATGGTATTTTCCCGTTAATGAAAACATAAAACATGATTTGAAAAAGTCACAAAAATAAGCATGTGCTGTATCTTGCCTTATGCTGGGCATCATTCACAAGTGATAATATATCATTAATTCACACTTTACATTTACTAAATAACATTTGTGTGAAATTTGTTTTGATTTAGAATGGACCATTATCATGCACCTGTCTCGAAGCAGGGGCAGCGGGAAAAAATACATGTCATCTATGCACTTAAATTGCAAATGGAGGACTGATAACAGGTTCAAACAGGTGCCATTAATACAGGTAACGAGTGGAGGACAGAGGAGCCTCTTAAAGAAGAAGTTACAGGTCTGTGAGAGCCAGACATCTTGCTTGTTTGTAGGTGACCAAATACTTATTTTCCACCATAATTTGCAAATAAATTCATAAAAAATCCTACAATGTGATTTTCTGGATTTTTTTTCTGGATGAAAATTACAGGCCTCTCATCTTTTTAAGTGGGAGAACTTGCACAATTGGTGGCTGACTAAATACTTTTTTGCCCCACTGTTTGTGTGTGTGTGTATATATATATATACTGCTCAAAAAATAAAGGGAACACTAAAATAACACATCCTAGATCTGAATGAATGAAATATTCTTATTAAATACTTTTTTCTTTACATAGTTGAATGTGCTGACAACAAAATCACACAAAAATTTTCAATGGATATCAAATTTATCAACCCATGGAGGTCTGGATTTGGAGTCACACTCAAAATTAAAGTGGAAAACCACACTACAGACTGATCCAACTTTGATGTAATGTCCTTAAAACAAGTCAAAATGAGGCTCAGTAGTGTGTGTGGCCTCCACGTGCCTGTATGACCTCCCAACAACGCCTGGGCATGCTCCTGATGAGGTGGCGGATGGTCTCCTGAGGGATCTCCTCCCAGACCTGGACTAAAGCATCCGCCAACTCCTGGACAGTCTGTGGTGCAACAGTCTGTTGGTGGATGGAGCGAGACATGATGTCTCAGATGTGCTCAATTGGATTCAGATCTGGGGAATGGGCGGGCCAGTCCATAGCATCAATGCCTTCCTCTTGCAGGAACTGCTGACACACTCCAGCCACATGAGGTCTAGCATTGTCTTGCATTAGGAGGAACCCAGGGCCAACCGCACCAGCATATGGTCTCACAAGGGGTCTGAGGATCTCATCTCGGTACCTAATGGCAGTCAGGCTACCTCTGGCGAGCACATGGAGGGCTGTGCGGCCCCCCAAAGAAATGCCACCCCACACCATGACTGACCCACCGCCAAACCAGTCATGCTGGAGGATGTTGCAGGCAGCAGAACATTCTCCACGGCGTCTCCAGACTGTCACGTCTGTCATATGTGCTCAGTGTGAACCTGCTTTCATCTGTGAAGAGCACAGGGCGCCAGTGGCGAATTTGCCAATCTTGGTGTTCTCTGGCAAATGCCAAACGTCCTGCACGGTGTTGGGCTGTAAGGACAACTCCCACTTGTGGACGTTGGGCCCTCATACCACCCTCATGGAGTCTGTTTCTGACCGTTTGAGCAGACACATGCACATTTGTGGCCTGCTGGAGGTCATTTTGCAGGGCTCTGGCAGTGCTCCTCCTGCTCCTCCTTGCACATTGGCGGAGGTAGCGGTCCTGCTGCTTGGTTGTTGCCCTCTTACGGCCTCCTCCACGTCTCCTGATGTACTGACCTGTCTCCTGGTAGAGCCTCCATGCTCTGGACACTACGCTGACCGACACAGCAAACCTTCTTGCCACAGCTCGCATTGTTGTGCCATCCTGGATGAGCTGCACTACCTGAGCCACTTGTGTGGGTTGTAGAATCCATCTCATGCTACCACTAGAGTGAAAGCACCGCCAGCATTCAAAAGTGACCAAAACATCAGCCAGGAAGCATAGGAACTGAGAAGTGGTCTGTGGTCACCACCTGCAGAACCACTCCTTTATTGGGGGTGTCTTGCTAATTGCCTATAATTTCCACCTGTTGTCTATTCCATTTGCACAACAGCATGTGAAATTTATTGTCAATCAGTGTTGCTTCCTAAGTGGACAGTTTGATTTCACAGAAGTGTGATTGACTTGGAGTTACATTGTGTTGTTTAAGTGTTCCCTTTATGTTTTTGAGCAGTATATATATATATATATATATATATATATATATATATATATATACACACACACACATCCTACATACATGTACATACACATACGCACAAAGAACAAAAATAAACATACAGTGCCTTGCGAAAGTATTCGGCCCCCTTGAACTTTGCGACCTTTTGCCATATTTCAGGCTTCAAACATAAAGATATAAAACTGTATTTTTTTGTGAAGAATCAACAACAAGTGGGATACAATCATGAAGTGGAACGACATTTATTGGATATTTCAAACTTTTTTAACAAATCAAAACCTGAAAAATTGGGCGTGCAAAATTATTCAGCCCCCTTAAGTTACTTTGTAGCGCCACCTTTTGCTGCGATTACAGCTGTAAGTCGCTTGGGGTATGTCTCTATCAGTTTTGCACATCGAGAGACTGACATTTTTTCCTATTCCTCCTTGCAAAACAGCTCGAGCTCAGTGAGGTTGGATGGAGAGCATTTGTGAACAGCAGTTTTCAGTTCTTTCCACAGATTCTCGATTGGATTCAGGTCTGGACTTTGACTTGGCCATTCTAACACCTGGATATGTTTATTTTTGAACCATTCCATTGTAGATTTTGCTTTATGTTTTGGATCATTGTCTTGTTGGAAGACAAATATCCGTCCCAGTCTCAGTCTTGTGTTCGCTGCTGCTGCCCGTTACTACGCCGCTTGGTCCTTGGTTGGTGGGTGATTCTGTAACGGATTTCCGTAGCAAGGATCGGACCAATACGCAGCGTGGTAAGTGTCCATGTTTTAATAGATAAGATTGAACATGACACAAATACAAAATAACAAAGTAAATGGAAATGAAACAGTCCTGTGTGGCACAAACACTGACACAGGAAATAATCACCCACAAAATACCCAAAGAATATGGCTGCCTAAATATGGTTCCCAATCAGAGACAACGATAAACACCTGCCTCTAATTGAGAAACAATCTAAGCAACCATAGACCTATATAAACACCTAGATGGAAACAACCCCATAAATCTACAAAAACCCCTAGACAGTAGAAACACCCATAGATGAGACAACAACACACATATCACCCATGTCACACCCTGACCTAACCAAAATAATAAAGAAAACAAAGAAAACTAAGGTAAGGGCGTGACAGATATTTAAAAGAAAATGGGATCTTGGCACATTGAATTCACTGCAGAGTGTACCTATTTTCTAATGAAATAGGTCTGAAAAGGTCCTGATTCCTAGAGTATGCCAAAGATTAAAGTTGGCATCCCTCAGGGCTTTTGGCAAGTCTGGGTTGCCTACTATAGGCGAGTGAGAACACATTTGGGAGGAAATGCCCAGGTATTTCTTACAGTCCCTCCGTGCTAGTAGGGTGCAGTAAATCACAAAGGTGATTTCACTAAAGTTGTTAATGAATATTATTGAGCTTAGGGGCAATGAACCACAGGATTGGGCTTCTATCTGAATCCACGTTGACTCTTGTCTGTTTGTGATCCATGTTAGCATGTTGCGGATTTGGGCAGACCAGTAGTACAATTGAATGGAGGGAAGGGCAAGAACAGAGTGGAGAACTTGATCCTAAGTTTTTTATTGCCCCATATAAATTTGGTGATGCTTTGGTTAGTTGTTTTGAAAAAGGAAACTGGGAGATAGCATGGGAGCATCTGAAATAAATAGTTCCGTCTAGGGAGGATGTTCATACGGATGACATTAATTCTTCCTACTAAGCTAATTGGGAGGGAGATCCAGGTTTGGAGATCTGTCTAAAATGGGAGGGAGGGATTTCTCAGGGTTGGATATGTAGAGCAAGACATCATCCGCGTAAAGTGAAATCTTGTGCTACAGGACGCCTGCAGAGACACCCATAATACTTGGATTGCTGCTTATCAACTCTGCCAGAGGCTCCGTCCCCAACAAGTAGAGCAGGGGGGACAGCGAGCACCCTTGTCTTGTGCCCCGTTCCAGAGGGAATCTGTCAGAGTTCAGTCCATTAGTAGTCACCATGGCATTTGGATGAGAGTATAGTGATTTGATCCATTTAATACAATTTGGGCCCATATTGAACTTTTCTAAGACTGAAAACAGAAAGCTCCACTCCATCCTGTCAAACGCCTTCTCAGCATCCAGTGAAGCCAGCAGGACAGAGTGCGTCTGTGCGTTTACTTGATCAATAATATAAAAAATATGGCGAATGTTATCAGAAGAGTATCTTTCACTAATAAATCATTTTGGGAAGAAGAGTGTTTAGTTTTTTGGCGAGCAATTTGGTAATTATTTTGTAGTCGAAATCCAGCAAGGTTATGAGCTGGAAGGACGAGCAGGATAGAGGGTCCTTGTCTTGAGTGTGGGAGAACTCAGTTTATGCAAAAATCCTCCAGCATTGGCATGAAGATAGGGCTGAGCTGGGGCCAAAAAGCTTTGTAGAACTCTGGGGAATCCTTCTGGGCCTGGGGACTTATTAGGTGGCATGGAGGTAATTGCCTCCAGGATCTCCTCAGGAGTGAAGGGGGAGTTGAGATCTTCTTGGTCGGTCTCTGATAGCTTAGGTAGCGAGATTCCCTCTAGGAAGGAGTGGAGTTCTGCCTCCGTGTGTTTTCTCTCAGAGGTATATAGTTTGCAGTAAATTGATATTTTTGGGTCATATGTGACCTCGTCCTCTGCTGTTCGGATAGCCATGATTGTATGCTCTGACTGCTCTTTTTTTAATTGCTAAGCAAGCAATCTACTAGGCCTATTACTATACTCATGGTATTTCTGTTTAGTAAAGAGTTCAACATCTTTGCAGATCTAGGATTTGTGGTGGGGACTTGAGATGATTTGTCTAGGGTTGGGTTAAGGATACAATTAAAATCTCCCGGCCACCACGCCAAACGAAACACAATGCTCATTGAACAGGGTTATCATTTTTTACACGAAAGCAGGGGTATCTGTGTTAGGGGTGTATATATTTAAGATAGTAATTGGTTGACCATACAGTGACCCAGTTATCAAAATAAATCTCCCCTCTGGATCAGATATGTTTTTGTCAATTATGAATGGAACATTCTTATGGATAAGTATGGCTGTACCTCTACTGTTTGATTTGAAAGATGAGAAATACACCTGTCCCACCCAAGCTCTGGGGAGTCTGGCATGTTCAGCATCACAGATGTGTGTCTCTTGTAATAGCGCGATGCCTGCTTTTTCCTTTTATAGAGCACATAGTCTCTTTTTCCGTTTTATTGCATCCCTAGACCATGGCAGTTCCATGTCAATAGATTTAAGGTGCTAGTCGTCGTCATCGAACAGTAATGGAACTTTAGTGCAAGTCATCTCTGGGTAAAAGTGGATAATAGTTCCAGCTGCGTTCACATAAAAGGAAAATAAATGGTGTACAGAAAATAACAATCTCTGAACACCCCAGCCGAGTTCCCAAACAACTCGACACATCCCGTTGGATCTATTACCCCCACGTTGGGATCTCAACTCAGAAAGGATGTCTTCGACAGAGTGCGAGGTTGGCATTCGTTGGGCCTCGGGGGGGGAACGGGTCCTCTTGCTCCTGGCTAATGGCGCTAGCTTTTTCTGAAGCTAGCTTCTTCTTGGAGGCTTTTTCCGTCGCTAATGCTCGAGTCCGGGTAAAAATGTCACCTGTAATGTCGCCTTCTGTAGCCGCCATGACTTTTTGACTAAAGCTAAATGAGTTTGAACTTGAAGTGGAGGTAAGATTAGGAATTTATTTATATAGCCCTTCGTACATCATCTGATATCTCAAAGTGCTGTACAGAAACCCAGCCTAAAACCCCAAACAGCAATGCAGGTGTAACAAAACTACTTAGTTCACGAGGCCATCTCGTTCAAGGGTCATGTGATCCCTCCGCGCTTAAACCTTTTGTCTTGCCCATTCACCCTCTGAATGGCACACATACACAATCCATGTCTCAATTGTCTCAAGATTTGAAAATCCTTCTTTAACATGTCTCCTCCCCTTCATCTACACTGATTGAAGTGTATTTAACAAGTGACATCAATAAGGGATTATAGCTTTCACATGGATTCACCTGGTCAGTCTGTCATGGAAAGAGCAGTTGTTCTTAATGTTTTGTATAGTCAGTGTATATGGAAAGCTGTAGGAGTGCATCGTTTTGCCTGAAATCGATGGTGCTTTGCCCCAGAGTTAAGGTCAATTCCATTTGAATTCCAATCGATTTACAAAGAATTTAAATGCAGCTGGTGAACTGGAAAAACAGAGGAAATGTCACATTGATCAATTGAACCTCAGTTAATTCCACTAGCGCTAACAGAGTTGAAATGGAATTGACCACACTCTTTGGCTCCACTCTCCTCATATTTCACTGATCAGTCATGAGTGCTGTTTTAGCAGGCACGCCACACAGGCATTATCACGTAAGGCTTTTTGGCAAGGGTGTAAATCTGCTCTGAGGGGCCAATGGGGAATGAGGGGGGGGATGAGTGATTGACATCCCAGCATGTGGCCCTGACACAAACACAGTTTCCACAGCAAGCAGATAGATGAAAGACTGGCTCCTACTGGTTCGCTGGTACAGTGTGATCTGAATGGCCAGATGCCACACAGGCACACATACACACACACGAATGCAAACACATATGCACACATGTCAAACACACAGTTCAGATGAGTGTAAAGCCACTGGCTGTCTCCGTACTGTCTCCTCTTCTACTCTTCCTGTTTTCAGGAGCCTGTCCAGCACATTGCTCAGAGGGCGGGTTTATGAGACATCTATCAGTCTGGATGTCTTCAAAAGACTCCTCCCTTCCCCCTTCCTTCCCCAGCTTGTCCTTTGTGTCTAGCTCATCCATTCTATTTGTGTCCGTGTGTCCGTGTGTGTGTGTGTGTGTGTGTGCGTGCGTCCGTCCGTCCGTCCGTCCGTCCCCAGGTCCTTTCCCGGCTCTTTAACTCTCCTAGGAGGTGGTTCTTCTCCATGGTTGTGGTGTTGATGTGAGGTTTATCAGAGACGACAGGCTGATTCTCAGAGCATATCCTTGGTGCTCTCTCTGTCAGTCCTAGCCCTCAGGGGTATGATAGGATTCCTTCACACTGTCCGCCTACGGTTCGCTGAAGTTCAGTCAAACCTCAGACTGCTGATAGATTGAGTTGGAACAATAACCCTGGCACCTTCCCAGCTTCTCTGTGGTGCTAGTGCAGTCCAGACCAGGGAGCTTCATCCACTGCAGGCTGTGTGATTGGCCGCAGCACTAACCCATTCCTGGGAATAAAGGCCTGCAGTTCTCAACCTGTTCACTGGAGAGTAGAGGAGTCTGTCTTTGACAATAACCGAAAGTCCTCTCTCACCCTGGGCTTTGTGCCTGCCTGCCTGCCTGCCTGCCTGCCTGCCTGCCTGCCTGCCTGCCTGCCTGCCTGTCTGCCTGTCTGCCTGTCTGCCTGTCTGTCTGTCTGTCTGTCTGTCTGTGAGTGAGTGTGTGTGAGACAGAATAGACAGAACTCAGACAGACTCATTATGTTAAAGGGACCATAATGAATGAGAGCAGTCTGTGTTATTGTGAGAGATGAGGAAGCTGCAGGCATGTTCTGTTCTCCACTGCAACACAAGCCTTCTAGAGCATCGGAGTTTCTGCCAGAGGTTTAGAAATGGGCGCCAAACTTTGGGCTAAAACATTTCCCTTTATATTGAGAGCTGGAAAAGAAAACCTCTGCAGTGATTTGATTTTGACTCTGGGAGAAGGCGTGCATAATTAAGTCCTGTGGAAGAACCTGACAGGCTGCAGGAGTAAGTTTCAGATTTCTCCCTCCTGTACTGGATTAAGTCACACGTCATCTAAGGATTTCAGCACACTGTGCTTCAATCTCTCTGTGACAGGTGATCCATCAAACCCATTTATCAGCCCCAGTCTTGTCTTCTCACGAGAAGAGGAAGGCGAACTGCAGCGATGGCAAAATCCTAACTGTAGTGCAGGTTGATATTGGCCTGCAGCCTAGGGTTCTGGAGAGGATTGTACATTTAATGCATAATGTTCTTGCAGTAATTCCGAGATCACTGAAAAAAAACACATTATTTAAGAAACAGCACAGTTATTGGTATTATTCCAAACATTATTATTCCAAACATGTTACTTTTGAAACGTTTGGGTGGGTTCTCACAAATCTAAGTTTAAGACAGTCTCGGAAACCAAAGTACAACTCCTTTGGAATGCATTCCGTGGACAGTTGTTGGTTGAAGAATCCATCACACACCTCCACTTATTTATAAATAATGTAAGATGCCTGTAAAGATGTGTCTTTCAAATGCAGTCTCCATCCAGGGGCTTTACTGCTGAGCCTACCCAGGCTGATCTACTAGCTCCCTGCAAAATGGACACAAATTGAACAAAATCAATTAGTATTGAATTTATCACAAATCATTCCACAACACACCCTGTAATCTCTTTCCAATGTAATATTCAGCAAAGGAAATATGAAATCAATGGCATGAAAATCAGCAGGAAAGGAGGCTCAGAGAGATAGAGATTTCAAAAGCGGGCGGGTGACGTGTGGTAATCTGAATTAGAAGTTAACGCAAAGAGAGGCTGTCTGACCCACAGAGATCCTATTAAATGAAGATATATATGACTACTTTCAGACCACTGATCTAGAGTCAGTATTAAGGTGGTGGAAGATGATCTGAATGGAAGAGGCTGTCTGCCAGATCACTGATCTAGAATCAGAGTGAAATAGCATTGAAAGCGTTCATGCTCTGTAAAATCTGGCTGCCTTCCATCTGGTAAATTGAAATGTATCACAGCTTGAAAGCAGCCGTCCCTGGCCATTTCCTGGGCTTCTCTCTAGCCTGGAGAAAACCTAGTGTAGTTATGTACCACTGCTGTGTGGCAAACTGTATCATCACAGAGAGCCAGGAGCAGTGTCTCTGCCTCGCCTTGACCACCCAGGGAACTCCTCACATGTACTGTGGGCCCTGGGTTTCAAACAGTAGGAACTCACAGTGGAACTACTGTAGGAGGCCGTGTTGTTTGTTATGAACTGGCAGACAGAGTCGATATGAGTAGAGGGGATGGATATACAGTCGTGGATATAAGTCTTCCTTTCCTCCTTCAGCCTTCAAAGAACTGTGAATGAGTTTTTACAAAGGGGCAGGTGTTTTGAGCAGCATTCTTTCTCGTCTGTCACTGCAGGAGTGTTGCGTCTACTGAACGGCGATAATAAGAGTGTGAGAATGTTCCTCTTAATTGTGTTTGATGAAAATGGCACAGCACATCAACAGCTCGCTTCAAACTCTTCTACGAAATGATGCCTCTGATGAGTCTCAGCTAAATGTGTCTAACTTGTCAGTGATCTCATGTGAACAGCGTATTTCAATTATGTAAAGCTTACAGGCAGAGTTTGACTGATTGACCAATTTGGCTTTGAATTTGAATTAGTTTTTTCTTCGTTTTCTTTCTCGAAATCAGATGTCATTTTGCAGGGCCAGTGGGTAAGATGACTTTATTGATATAAAGTAGAAGTGATTTGTGCGCTTGTTACTTTCATGTGCACTCAGACACACACTCTCATCTGATTCGCTGATACATTGTGCGTGTCAATCTCTCTCTCTCTCTCTCTCTCTCTCTCTCTCTCTCCCCCTCTCTCTCTCCCCCTCTCTCTCTCCCCCCTCTCTCTCTCTCCCCTCTCTCTCTCCCCTATCAAGAGTATCCACTCTGTCTCCATTTCTATTACATTACAGACAGTCACATCTATTAACTTCAGTCAGACACCCACAGCAGTCTCCACCCCTTTATCCAAATCTGTCTGAATACTGGCTCATTTTCCCCTGTGTATCCAGGAAGAAAACAGAGAAAATGGCTGCTTTTTTGAAGCCTGATAATCATCTGTGTCGCTATTTTAAGACCCCAAGCGCCTGGGGTTGGAGGGACGGCTGATGATGAAGGTTGCTGATGTCATCGGTGTTGCCGGGCAACCAGAATATTTCCAGTTGTCAGGGTCTGGCTCACTAGGGCGAAGTGGCTGATGGGAAGCAGCGATTAGAGATGCAGGGAGGGCAGGCGGTTGGGTCTCTGTCCCCCCTCTGTCCAGCCCCTGTAGCCCAAGCTCCAGCCCCGGGACATGACACGCTAAAGGCTCTTTCCTTTAAAACTCTGTCTCAGTACGAAGGTTCATTGTAACATGGTGGTGTAATATGTCTAGGAGCAGTACACGAGACGTCTATTCTTTGATAGGAAGAGACATTTGGTAATCATCACACAGAGATGAGGAACAGAAGCTGAACAATTAAGTGCTAGACTGTGATATTACACAAATGGGTGCATAATGAATTGCAATTAAATAAACCTTTGTGAGGTTGTAAATTAAAGTGCAATTAGAAACAGGATCCTACGTTTTGCAGCAAATGAGGTTTAGAAATAATGACTTTCCTTTACAACTACGGTGTTTCTTTCTTGATCTCATTCTGATTGTAGAGTTAGAGAGATCATTCTCCTGGCCCTGTGCTCTGCACTAGAGAGTAGCCAGTCCTGTCTGTGGGTCAATGCCACCATGTGAAGTGGCTCTGTGTTCTCCTGTGTTCACACAGCCTTCTCTAAGCAGCTTCCTCACCAACATGAAAACCAGTAGCTTTGTGCTTGGCACTTGAGTCTCTAAAGTCCAACATGATTACGCCCCAGAGAGTCAGGAGGTTAAGAGGAAACCTTAACTACACAGCTCAACGCTTATTATGGATGGCGACGTAACTTCACTGCATTTCCAGTGGACGCAACCTCAAGTAACCACATGGGTATGGGACTTGAAGTTTGTTAACACGTTTCACCTCCTAACAGGTGCTAGGTTAGTGGTAGTATCTCCTCCCACGTTATGGTCATGCTACTAGGGTAACGTACAGCTATGGTGTGATCGACATGTACTTGGTCCCCTTATCTAAAGCAATTAGACTACATCCCATTACCAGATCATTCAAAAGATTGCAGCCAAATAAAAATACCTAATGTGTCCTTTGTTTACCCTACTACCCAGATACACATTACAGACACCATCTATTTTCAGATGAAAGCCCTTCCTTTGGCCAACCTTTCCTTGTTTTCTGTGCCCACCTGTGGATTTGCGTGGCGTGTCACACCTAGAATGTCACTCATTACCATATGGCTCCCATCCCACAGACTGGCTCATTAAGAGTTTCCTGGCTCGTGGTGGGCGAAGCCGCGAGCGTAATTACAGCCTGGCTCTCCTCCGAGACACTGTGTGTGTGTGTGTGTGTGTGTGTGTGTGTGTGTGTGTGTGTGTGTGTGTGTGTGTTGCTAGTGTCATTGGCTCCTCAAGCAGAGTGGTTTTCTGTCGGCTGTTAGCTAGCTCTGCCTTGTTTAAACTCCACAGGCCCGTAAAGCTGGTGTTTCTTATTAGAGGTCATTTTGTAATGAGAAAATGTGTATGCATGAACATTCCACTGTGGGTTTGAGGGAGAGGAATTTGAGATGCTATTAGAGCAGGTGTGACGGCAGTTTCCCTTTCTACTCCTCTACCTGTTCATCCGCATACGTAAGTTTGTGCACGACTGTCACATGCTTGTGTGATCCAGAGCTGAGCAGCAACTGTGACCTCCATGGAGGTTTTCTCCCTCCCTCCCTCCCTCCCTCCCTCCCTCCCTCCCTCCCAGGTACAGCTGCTCCAACCAGAAGGGCTTATTAACCAGTAGTGCTGTAGCTCTGCCCCAGTCTGGCACCTCAGCTCACTGCTGGCTGGGAGGTTGTCAGACTGTCTGGACAGGACTCGATGGGCTCTTATTGAAGCTCTAAAACAGATATGCAAATGTTCTGTAAGAGTGGTAAGGCGTGGACCTTTCCTCGGATCCTGTCTGGGACACACCTATCAAGCCAGAGCCTGAGAAAGTTACTCTACATTTAAGCAATAAGGCCTGAGGTATATGGCCAATATACCACGACTAAGGGCTGTTCTTAGGTGCCTGGATACAGCCCTTAGCCGTGGTATATTGGTCGTATCCCACAAACCACTGAGGTGCCTTATTGTTATTATTATTTTTCAATGTACCCCCTTTTTCAATCTTGTATCATCGCTGCTACGGGCTCGGGAGAGGCGAAAATTGAGTTATGCATCCTGCCTAACTGCGCTCCTTAACAACCGCCAGCTTGACCCGGAAGCCAGCACATATACAGTTGAAGTCAGAAGTTTACATACACCTTAGCCAAATACATTTCAACTCAGTTTTTCACAATTCCTGACATTTAATCCTAGTAAAAATTCCCTGTCTTAGGTCAGTTAGGATCACCACTTTATTTTAAGAATGTGAAAATGTCAGAATAATAGTAGAGAGAATTATTTATTTCAGCTTAAAATTTTTTCATCACATTCCCAGTGGGTCAGTTTACATACACTCAATTAGTACTTGGTAGCATTGCCTTTAAATTGTTTAACATGGGTCAAACATTTCGGGTTATGTCGAATCGATATAGGACTTGTTTTACTGTGGATATAGATACTTTTGTACCTGTTTCCTCCACAATCTTCACAGGGTCCTTTGCTGTTGTTCTGGGATTGATTTGCACTTTTCGCACCAAAGTACGTTCATCTCTAGGAGACAGAACGCCTCTCCTTCCTGAGCAGTATGACGGATGCGTGGTCCCATGGTGTTTATATTTGCGTACTATTGTTTGTACAGATGAACGTGGTACCTTCAGGCGTTTGGAAATTGCTCCCAAGGATGAACCAGATTTGTGGAGGTCTACAATTTTTTTTCTGAGGTCTTGGCTGATTTCTTTTGATTTCCCTATGATGTCAAGCAAATAGGCATTGAGTTTGAAGGTAGGCCTTGAAATACATCCACAGGTACACCTCCAATTGACTCAAATTATATCAATTAGCCTATCAGAAGCTTCTAAAGCCTTGACATCATTTTCTGGAATTTTCCAAGCTGTTTAAAGGCACAGACAAGTTAGTGTATGTAAACTTCTGACCCACTGGAATTGTGACACAGTGAGTTATAAGTGAAATAATCTGTCTGTAAACAATTGTTGGAGAAATGACTTGTGTCATGCACAAAGTAGATGTCCTAACCGACTTGCCAAAACTATAGTTTGTTCACAATACATTTGTGGAGTGGTTGAAAAACGAGTTTTAATGACTCCAACCTAAGTGTATGTAAACTTCCGACTTCAACTGTAGGTCTATGTATGTGTGTATATACAGTACCAGTCAAAAGTGTGGACACACCTACTCAATCCAGGGTTTTCTTTATACTGGTCTATTGGTTCAGACAGGTCAGTAGAGAGATGAGAGGTAGGACAGTGCTGCAGGAATGTTTGCCATCTCCTCTCTCTCTCTTAGCTCTGCCCCAGTAGGGGTCTGCTGACCTTGGGCCTGCTGTCTGATCACGGTCATCCTCTGACTTAGAGTTGCCCCAGCAACCACACATCACCAGGACAACCCAATGTTACCCCAGCAACAGCTCATCATCGGGACAACCCAATCACCCCCGCTCTCTCTACACACACACACACAGTCGCAGGCACAGAAACACACACGCACGCACACACACACACACACACACACACACACACACACACACACACACACACACACACACACACACACACACACACACACACACACACACACACACACACACACACACACACACACACACACACGCACGCACGCACGCACGCACGCACGCACGCACGCACGCACACACAGTCTGTCCTCTGGGATCTGACACCTGACATTTGAGAGTGGTCAGATAAAGGACAGGAATGGCCAGATAATTGTCTGACTCAAGATTTTGTGTGTGTGTGTGTGTGTGTGTGTGTGTGTGTGTGTGTGTGTGTGTGTGTGTGTGTGTGTGTGTGTGTGTGTGTGTGCTTGCGTGTGTGTTTGTGCCTCTGTGTGCATGCGTGGTATGTGGTTGTGTAAACGTCAATGTGAGATTAAAGAGCAGAGCAAGTCAAGATGATTCTGAGAGAGGATTCATTCGTGTTTATACGTCAGAGATGCCAGAACAAAGATAAAGGATTTGTGTGGCTCTGTGTCTGTACAGACAGACCAGTGATGACGCTTGGCTTTTTTATTTTTTTATTTTTTTATTTCACCTTTATTTAACCAGGTAGGCTAGTTGAGAACAAGTTCTCATTTGCAACTGCGACATGGCCAAGATAAAGCATAGCAGTGTGAACAGACAACACAGAGTTACACATGGAGTAAACAATTAACAAGTCAATAACACAGTAGAAAACAAAGGGGGAGTCTATATACATTGTGTGCAAAAGGCATGAGGAGGTAGGCGAATAATTACAATTTTGCAGATTAACACTGGAGTGATAAATGATCAGATGGTCATGTACAGGTAGAGATATTGGTGTGCAAAAGAGCAGAAAATAAAATAAATAAAAACAGTATGGGGATGAGGTAGGTGAAAATGGGTGGGCTATTTACCAATAGACTATGTACAGCTGCAGCGATCGGTTAGCTGCTCAGATAGCTGATGTTTTAGACGGCACCCTGTTATGAAAGGGCACAATGCTACCTCCCTTCCTCTCCCCTTACCTCCCTTCCTCTCCTCTCCTTCCCCTCTTCTCCCACCCACTGCATGGCCTCTCACAGTGTCCCTTAATTCATCACTCTCAAACAGCCTCTCACCACCACAGACCCAACAGATCCGTCTGTCTGGAGAAGATTGATGTGCTTGCGTACTGATATCTGACCACGGAGATAGAGAGAGCGAGCGAGACCCACACATCTTTCATCCCTCGTCCATGTCTAAACCTGTTTTCACACTGATTTCCTCTCAGTATCCCTCTCTCTGGTGGCCATCCGGAGCCTTGCTCAGTCGACTCTGCTCGTTTTCACGAGGTAAATTTCCCTGTCATTGGGAATATAACGATAACGTCCGGCTTCAGTGTTTTGAATGTGCCATGGAGATAGTTTTTTCCTGCTTAGCGTAGCCTTGCTGTTTAAGAACACTCAAAGTATGGAGAACTAAGCAGTGCAGTGGCATATAAATAAGCCTTCCTTCCACTCGCTGGAATAAAAACAGCTCTGAATTTCAAGGCTGTTGCAGTATGCAACATGTTAAAGTATTGGCCATTGGTTAGAATGGAAATGTCTTCTGTATTTCTCAACACTCCCAGATACACACAGACTAGAGGTTGGACCCAGACCTGAGGACAATCAGACCCGGATCCGAACGGTCCGATCATTAAAAAAAAGGGGACCCGGATCTGAACGGACCAAACCTCTTGGGTCCTAGGTCAGGTCCGTTGTATTCAAGTTGGGGTGGACCCATGAAGACCTCTAACATAGACACGTTGAGAGACATAAGGTTAGCAGCAGTGCAGCACCCCTCGATTGAGAGCAATTGTTCGGGGTTAAGTGCCTTGCTCAAGGGCACAATGACAGGCGATATTACATGGGATCAGACAGAGTCCAGCAGCCTTCCAATTCAGTTCCATTCCCATTTTTGTGTTGCCCGGCACAGGGCTTGAACCAGAAGTCTTCAGGCTGCTGGTCCGCCTCTCTCACCTCTAGGCTACTGCTGCCCCTTACACATGAGGAAGAACTCAGGACAAAATGAAAGTATTTGAAACAAAGATCAAAGATTGGTTATCAATCAATTAATAAAGCATTGTAGATCTATACTTTTCCCATGGAATTGGGTAGTGGTGCAGGTGGCCTTCAAAACAGTCAGAGATGTTCCAAGGTGTTTTATTCTCTGTGCTCTAGTATCCACTAACAGCCCAAATGTACCTGGTTATGTAAGCAGACCATTAAGCCCTGGGCATTGTTTTCTTTCTAAGTGTTTAATCGGCGCGTGCAACTATATTGGGCCATTATATTGGTTGTCTCTGCTCATCTCTGTTCCGGCTTTAATTGCTGTCTGAAATCTATGCGGCAATTACAACGACTGCTGCTAACAGCGTGCATTTAAACACAACGCTGCTGCCACAGCTCAGTGGGTTTATTGTGTAATCCTCACATGTTCCCATTTAGAGAGGGCTGTCACGGTCTACATGTGTCGCTAGAATCTGCCATTTCTGCACTGATCTATATGTGGGCTGAGCAGACACACAGCTACTCTGCACGGGTTTATTGATATCTATCCACATATATAAAACATGTGTAAACAGAGCTGTAAACATACGGTGGGCATACTACACCCTGTCATCTCCCTGCTTCCACACCTGAGGAGGAAGCAGAACATTGGCTGGTTTGTTGTCGTTGGTCACTGAGGTGGCTGAGGCCACTGGCTGATAGGCCTTGAATTTTGACCAGGCAGGTGGGACCGGGGCAGACGTGTTCCCCTTCTGTGTCTCTTATTGGGGGAGACCTCAGTGTTGGCCGTCAGCGTTGGCCGTCAGCGTTGGCCGGAGGTAGAAGGGCTTTGAAGTCTACAGGGAATGATTAACCTGCTGATGATTAATGAGCCCTGAGAGGTGCAGAACATCCCCAGTTCAGAGGGCACTGCCCTGGTGGCTAGAGGAGGAGCATTCATTTCTCTCCCTCTATTGATCTGGGATGTTCTGCGACGTCTCCATCACAGTCACCCCCCCCCCCCTCCAAGCAAAGAATGCCTTATGATATGGATAGAAGCTTAGTCCAAAATGCTAGCTAAGAAAGTGAAGTAGGTTAGATAGAGTGCTCTCACATTCAGACATCTCCATGACAACAGGAGACAATGATGAGGACATAGCAAGAAAACTATTTGCGGTGGTGACAATTGGTTATATTCTCTTCTCCTATCCTCCACCAGAGCCTCCCCTGTGTGATGTGTCACCTCTTTGATGGTTCTGCTGTATTTAGGTTGGAACCAGGGAGACAGAATAGACAGAGATATCTCAGTGGAAAGTGGAGCAGCTGTGTAGAGTGGAGGTTGGTTGTGTGAGTCAGAGAGCCCATAGGAGCTGTCATAGTTCTGGTAATGTAGGTTAACTGTGCTCACAGGAAAAACACAGGGCTCAACCACAGCTTTAATGACACGCATGAAACTGACTTTTATTCCACTTAAAGGTATGAATAATTGGTTCTCTTTTGCACATTCTGTGAAACGTTTTATGGTTGTGTGGGAAAAAGTTGAGATTGTGACGTTGATTGATCTTTGAGGACAACGCGCACGGTATGTGTGCATGCGTGTGTATGTTTCTATGTGTGTGTGTGTACGCACGTGTGAATGTGTGTTTACAAAGTGCATGTGTCTTGCAGAGATAGGAGAATAGTGTGGAAGTTGCATGAGTTGTGGCATTAAAAGTGTAAAGTCTTAATGATCTCACCCTGTATGCCTTCTGTCCTCTTTCTCCCTCTCTCCTTTCATCAGAGAGTAGCTCAGCCATCACGTCCTCCTGTGTGGTCTGGGAAACTCCCTGTCTCCCCCTGCTGGTCAGGCTGGCGAAGCACTAGCATGTCTCTTTCATTAAGCAGAACTATCCAGGGGCGGGGGCACAAAGTGCTTGAGGATGGTTGGGGGGTGGTCCTGAGGGAGGCCCCCGTCCGGAAGTTGTACAATTCTTAATTTTTCAAACACCTGAAAAAGCTTTTTTCTGCAATCTAGAGCCATAATCATTATGCTTAATTTTATGTTAAAAAAAGAAAAAGAAAGAAAAATCTTGATATCTAAGAAGAAAAGCCTCTTGAGCTGTCTGTATCCTCCTGAATGGTGTTTTAGTTTTCATATTAAATAAACTAAATATGCTTCTCTGCTAAAGTCTGGGTAAAAGATTGAAAGTCTACCAACCTTGCCAGCAGGCATGCCAACTAAGGTACACTATATATACAAAAGTATGTGGACACCCCTTTAAATCAGTGGATTTGGCTATTTCAGCCACACTCGTTGCTGCCTGGTGAACAATATCGAGCACACAGTCATGCAATCTCCATGGACAAACATTGGCAGTAGAATGGCCTTACCGAAGAGCTGTGAAATGTTTTTTCTCCCTAATTTCATGATATCCAATTACAATCTTGTCTCATCGCTGCAACTCCCCAACGGGCTCGGGAGAGGAAAAGGTTGTCCTCCGAAACATGACCCACCAAACCGCGCTCCTTAATACCTGACCGCTTAACCCGGAAGCCAGCCGCACCAATGTGTCAGAGGAAACACTGTTCAACTGATGACCGAAGTCAGCCTACAGGCGCCCGGCCCACCACAAGGAGTCGCTAGAGCACGATGAGCCAAGTAAAGACTCCTGGCCAAACCCATCCCTAACCAGAACGACACTGGGCCACCCTATGGGACTCCCGGTCACTGCCGGTTGTGACACAGCCTGGCATTGAACTCAGGTCTGCGATGCAGTGCGATGCAGTGAATTCGACTGATGCGCCACTCGGGAGGCCTGAGTTCAGTGACTTTCAACATGGCACCGTCATAGCATGACACCTTTCCAACAAGTCAGTTTGTCAAGTTTCTGCCCTGCTAGAGCTGCCCTGGTCAACTGTAAGTGCTGTTATTGTGAAGTGGAAACATCTAGGAGCAACAACGGCTCAGCCGCGAAGTAGTAGGCTACACAAGCTCACAGAACGGGAACGCTGAGTGCTGAGGCACGTAACGCATAAAAATCATCGGTCCTCGGTTGCAACACTTACTAGCCGAGTTCCAAACTGCCTCTGGATGCAACGTCAGCGCAATAACTGTTTGTTGGGAGCTTCATGAAAGGAGTTTCCATGACAGAGCAGCCAAGCATCGGTCTGGAGTGGTGTAAAGCTCGCCGCCATTGGACTCTGGAGCAATAGAAACGTGTTCTCTGGAGTGATGAATCACGCTTGGCGGATGCCAGGAGAACTCTACCTACCCGAATACAAAGTGTCAACTGTAAAGTTTGATGGAGGAGGAATAATGGTCTGGGGCGCCTTAGTTCCAGTGAAGGGAAATCTTAATGCTACAGCATACAATGATATTCTAGGCAATTCTGTGCTTCCAACTTTATGGCAATAGTTTGGGGAAGGCCCGGTGTGGAAGAACTTGACTGGCCTGCACAGAGCCCTGACCTCAACCCCATCAAAAACCTTTGGGATGAATTGGAACGCTGACTGCGAGCCAGGCCAGAAATGATAGCCTGAAATGGCTTCTTAGGTTCTCCCAACCTCATAACTAGGTACTATCTGGGATAGCTAAAGTCAACTTCATAACTTTTATAGGTGGCTAGTAGTATTCCAGAGAAACAACAACAACAACACATTTACAAAAACAAAACCTGTATTTTTTAAACCGGACGGACAAATATGAGGGGGCACGTGCCACCTATGGGCATGACGCCTCTGGAACTATCCCAAATGTTCTGAAATAGTCCATTTACCTGACCAGTATGCAGAGAGAGACACTGCTTTTCGGGCTCTGCAACTGTCACATGTAGTTGTCAAATACAAAAAGGTATTAATGTCACACTGTAATCGTTTTAATATGGGCACGTTTGAGAGGAGTCTAGGCATATTGGCTTGGGAAAAGAAAAAACACACACCATCAATACAATGGTTGAACTTCAGAGCAACCCACATTTTGACATCCCACATTGCCCACTGCTGAAATATAAGCCCTATAAATCAGATTTCTATGCACCTCTCTCTTCTCTAGTCAGTGTGATCGACAATGATAGGCAGCAGGTGACGCCAAGGACCCTGGGAAATATTGTGTTGAGGTAAGCCAGCCGCATGGTCATGGCCACACCTCTGTGAGCAGCTAAGTCATTCTGTTATCCTCTAGTGACTCCCCATCCTGCATGAGGGAGCGTAATCATCGACTGACAAATCAAATCTAATCTAATCAAATCAAATTGTATTTGTCACATACACATGGTTAGCAGATGTTAATGCGAGTGTAGCGAAATGCTTGTGCTTCTAGTTCCGACAATGCAGTAATAACCAACAAGTAATCTAGCTAACAATTCCAAAACTACTACCTTACAAGTGTAAGGGGATAAAGAATATGTACATAAAGATACATGAATGAGTGATGGTACAGAGCGGCATAGGCAAGATACAGTAGATGGTATTGAGTGCAGTATATACATATAGTATGTAAACAAAGTGGCATAGTTAAAGTGGCTAGTGATACATGTATTACAGTGCCTTGCGAAAGTATTCGGCCCCCTTGAACTTTGCGACCTTTTGCCACATTTCAGGCTTCAAACATAAAGATATAAAACTGTATTTTTTTGTGAAGAATCAACAACAAGTGGGACACAAGCATGAAGTGGAACGACATTTATTGGATATTTCAAACTTTTTTAACAAATCAAAAACTGAAAAATTGGGCGTGCAAAATTATTCAGCCCCCTTTGTAGCGCCACCTTTTGCTGCGATTACAGCTGTAAGTCGCTTGGGGTATGTCTCTATCAGTTTTGCACATCGAGAGACTGAAATTTTTTCCTATTCCTCCTTGCAAAACAGCTCGAGCTCAGTGAGGTTGGATGGAGAGCATTTGTGAACAGCAGTTTTCAGTTCTTTCCACAGATTCTCGATTGGATTCAGGTCTGGACTTTTACTTGGCCATTCTAACACCTGGATATGTTTATTTTTGAACCATTCCATTGTAGATTTTGCTTTATGTTTTGTATCATTGTCTTGTTGGAAGACAAATCTCCGTCCCAGTCTCAAGTCTTTTGCAGACTCCATCAGGTTTTCTTCCAGAATGGTCCTGTATTTGGCTCCATCCATCTTCCCATCAATTTTAACCATCTTCCCTGTCCCTGCTGAAGAAAAGCAGGCCCAAACCATGATGCTGCCACCACCATGTTTGACAGTGGGGATGGTGTGTTCAGTGTGATGAGCTGTGTTGCTTTTACGCCAAACATAACGTTTTGCGTTGTTGCCAAAAAGTTCAATTTTGGTTTCATCTGACCAGAGCACCTTCTTCCACATGTTTGGTGTGTCTCCCAGGTGGCTTGTGGCAAACTTTAAACAACACTTTTTATGGATATCTTTAAGAAATGGCTTTCTTCTTGCCACTCTTCCATAAAGGCCAGATTTGTGCAATATACGACTGATTGTTGTCCTATGGACAGAGTCTCCCACCTCAGCTGTAGATCTCTGCAGTTCATCCAGAGTGATCATGGGCCTCTTGGCTGCATCTCTGATCAGTCTTCTCCTTGTATGAGCTGAAAGTTTAGAGGGACGGCCAGGTCTTGGTAGATTTGCAGTGGTCTGATACTCCTTCCATTTCAATATTATCGCTTGCACAGTGCTCCTTGGGATGTTTAAAGCTTGGGAAATATTTTTGTATCCAAATCCGGCTTTAAACTTCTTCACAACAGTATCTCGGACCTGGCTGGTGTGTTCCTTGTTCTTCATGATGCTCTCTGCGCTTTTAACGGACCTCAGACTATCACAGTGCAGGTGCATTTATACGGAGACTTGATTACACACAGGTGGATTGTATTTATCATCATTAGGAATTTAGGTCAACATTGGATCATTCAGAGATCCTCACTGAACTTCTGGAGAGAGTTTGCTGCACTGAAAGTAAAGGGGCTGAATAATTTTGCACGCCCAATTTTTCAGTTTTTGATTTGTTCAAAAAGTTTGAAATATCCAATAAATGTCGTTCCACTTCATGATTGTGTCCCACTTGTTGTTGATTCTTCACAAAAAAATACAGTTTTATATCTTTATGTTTGAAGCCTGAAATGTGGCAAAAGGTCGCAAAGTTCAAGGGGGCCGAATACTTTCGCAAGGCACTGTACATAAAGATGCAGTAGATGATATAGAGTACAGTATATACATATACATATGAGATGAATAATGTAGGGTATGTAAACATTATATTAGGTAGCATTGTTTAAAGTGGCTAGTGATATATTTTACGTCATTTCCCATCAATTCCCATTATTAAAGTGGCTGGAGTTGAGTCAGTGTGTTGGCAGCAGCCACTCAATGTTAGTGGTGGCTTTTTAACAGTCTGATGGCCTTGAGATAGAAGCTGTTTTTCAGTCTCTCGGTCCCAGCTTTGATGCACCTGTACTGACCTCGCCTTCTGGATGATAGCGGGGTGAACAGGCAGTGGCTCGGGTGGTTGTTGTCCTTGATGATCTTTATGGCCTTCCTGTGACATCGGGTGGTGTAGGTGTCCTGGAGGGCAGGTAGTTTGCCCCCGGTGATGCGTTGTGCAGACATCACTACCCTCTGGAGAGCCTTACGGTTGTGGGCGGAGCAGTTGCCGTAACAGGCTGTGATACAGCCCGACAGGATGCTCTCGATTGTGCATCTGTAGAAGTTTGTGAGTGCTTTTGGTGACAAGCCGAATTTCTTCAGCCTCCTGAGGTTGAAGAGGCGCTGCTGTGCCTTCTTCACGATGCTGTCTGTGTGGGTGGACCAATTCAGTTTGTCTGTGATGTGTACGCAGAGGAACTTAAAACTTACTACCCTCTCCACTACTGTTCCATCGATGTGGATAGGGGGGTGTTTCCTCTGCTGTTTCCTGAAGTCCACAATCATCTCCTTAGTTTTGTTGACATTGAGTGTGAGGTTATTTTCCTGACACCACACTCCGAGGGCCCTCACCTCCTCCCTGTAGGCCGTCTCGTCGTTGTTGGTAATCAAGCCTACCACTGTTGTGTCGTCTGCAAACTTGATGATTGAGTTGGAGGCGTGCGTGGCCACGCAGTCGTGGGTGAACAGGGAGTACAGGAGAGGGCTCAGAACGCACCCTTGTGGGGCACCAGTGTTGAGGATCAGCGGGGTGGAAATGTTGTTGCCTACCCTCACCACCTGGGGGCGGCCCATCAGGAAGTCCATTACCCAGTTGCACAGGGCGGGGTCGAGACCCAGGGTCTCGAGCTTGATGACGAGCTTGGAGGGCACTATGGTGTTAAATGCCGAGCTGTAGTCGATGAACAGCATTCTCACATAGGTATTCCTCTTGTCCAGATGTGTTAGGGCAGTGTGCAGTGTGGTTGAGATTGCATCGTCTGTGGACCTATTTGGGCGGTAAGCAAATTGGAGTGGGTCTAGGGTGTCAGGTAGGGTGGAGGTGATATGGTCCTTGACTAGTCTCTCAAAGCACTTCATGATGACGGAAGTGAGTGCTACGGGGCGGTAGTCGTTTAGCTCAGTTACCTTAGCTTTCTTGGGAACAGGAACAATGGTGGCCCTCTTGAAGCATGTGGGAACAACAGACAGGGATAGGGATTGATTGAATATGTTCGTAAACACACCAGCCAGCTGGTCTGCGCATGCTCTGAGGGCGCGGCTGGGGATGCCGTCTGGGCCTGCAGCCTTGCGAGGGTTGACACGTTTAAATGTTTTCCTCACGTCGGCTGCAGTGAAGGAGAGTCTGCATGTTTTAGTTGCAGGCCATGTCAGTGGCACTGTATTGTCCTCAAAGCGTGCAAAAAAGTTATTTAGTCTGCCTGGGAGCAAGACATCCTGGTCCGTGACAGGGCTGGTTTTCTTTTTGTAATCCGTGATTGACTGTAGACCCTGCCACATACCTCTTGTGTCTGAGCCGTTGAATTGAGATTCTACTTTGTCTCTATACTGACGCTTGTTTGATTGCCTTGCGGAGGGAATAGTTACACTGTTTGTATTCGGTCATGTTTCCGGTCACCTAGCCCTGATTAAAAGCAGTGGTTCTGGCTTTCAGTTTCACTCGAATGCTGCCATCAATCCACGGTTTCTGGTTTGGGAATGTTTTAATCGTTGCTATGGGAACGACATCTTCAACGCTCACCGAATCAGCGTATTCGTCAATGTTGTTGTCTGACGCAATACGAAACATATCCCAGTCCACGTGATGGAAGCAGTCTTGGAGTGTGGAATCAGATTGGTCGGACCAGCATTGAATAGACCTCAGCGCGGGAGCTTCTTGTTTTAGTTTCTGTCTGTAGGCAGGGATCAACAAAATGGAGTTGTGGTCAGCTTTTCCGAAAGGAGGGCGGGGCAGGGCCTTATATGCGTTGCGGAAGTTAGAATAGCAGTGATCCAAGGTTTTTCCAGCCCTGGTTGCGCAATCGATATGCTGATAAAATTTAGGGAGTCTTGTTTTCAGATTAGCCTTGTTAAAATCCCCAGCTACAATGAATGCAGCCTCCGGATAAATGGATTCCAGTTTGCAAAGAGTCAAATAAAGTTTGTTCAGAGCCATCGATGTGTCTGCTTGGGGGGGAATATATACGGCTGTGATTATAATCGAAGAGAATTCCCTTGGTAGATAATGCGAACAGAAGGACTTGAGTACCTGTATGTTGTTATGATCACACCACGTCACGTCAACCATGAAGCATACGCCCCCGCCCCTCTTCTTACCAGAAAGATGTTTGTTTCTGTCGGTGCGATGCGTGGAGAAACCAGCTGGCTGCACCGACTCCGATAGCGTCTCTCCAGTGAGCCATGTTTCCGTGAAGCAAAGAACGTTACAGTCTCTGATGTCCCTCTGGAATGCTACCCTTGCTCGGATTTCATCAACCTTGTTGTCAAGAGACTGGACATTGGCGAGAAGAATGCTAGGGAGTGGTGCACGATGTGCCCGTCTCTGGAGTCTGACCAGAAGACCTCTCCATTTCCCCCTTTTACGAAGTTGTTTTTTTGAGTCGCCGGCTGGGATCCATTCCGTTGTCCTGGGTGAAAGGCAGAACACAGGATCCGCTTCGCGAAAGTCATATTCTTGGTCGTACTGATGGTGAGTTGACGCTGCTCTTATGTTCAGTAGTTCTTCTCGACTGTATGTAATGAAACCTAAGATGACCTGGGGTACCAATGTAAGAAATAACACTAATTAGCACAACACAACGGACATAAATATTCCTAGAAAATATTCCTATTCATGAAAATCACAAGTGAAATGTATTGAGACACAGCTTAGCCTTTTGTCGATCACCCTGTCATCTCAGATGTTCAAAATATGCTTTACAGCCAAAGCTAGACAAGCATTTGTGTAAGTTTATCGATAGCCTAGCATAGCATTTTGTCCAGCTAGCAGCAGGTAACTTGGTCACGGAAATCAAAAAAGCGATCAAATTAAATCGTTTACCTTTGATGAGCTTCGGATGTTTTCACTCACGAGACTCCCAGTTAGATAGCCAATGTTCCTTTTTCCAAAAATATTATTTTTGTAGGCAAAATAGCTCCGTTTGTTCTTCACGTTTGGCTGAGAAATCGCCCAGAAATTGCAGTCACGAAAATGCTGAAAAATATTCAAAATTAGCTCCATAATATCGACAGAAACATGGCAAACGTTGTTTATAATTAATCCTCAAGGTGTTTTTCAAATATCTATTCGATAATATATCCACCGGGACAATTGGTTTTTCAGTAGGACCGATTGGAATAATGGCTACCTCTGTATTTTACACGAGAATCACTCTGGGAGCCATCAGGTGACCAGTTGCGCAATGTAGCCGCTTACGCGTATTCTTCAACATAAATGCGTAAAACTACGTCACAATGCTGTAGACACCTTGGGGAATACGGAGAAAAAGTAATCTGGTTGATAGCCCATTCACTGCTCAATAGGGACGCATTGGAACGCAGCGCTTTCAAAACATGAGGCACTTCCGGATTGGATTTTTCTCAGGCTTTCGCCTGCAATATCAGTTCTGTTATACCCACAGACAATATTTTTACAGTTTTGGAAACTTTAGAGTGTTTTATATCCTAAGCTGTCAATTATGTGCATATTCTGGCATCTTGTCCTGACAAAATATCTTGTTTACTACGGGAACATTATTTTTCCAAAAATGAAAATACTGCCCCCTAGTCACATTTTACTGCCTCTGTCACCTGGAGTAGCAAACCTTTCTGTCTCTGCATCAGGGATGAACACACAGGGAGATAGACTCACACACACACACACACACTGTCACTTTTAGAAACTCGAGCACAGTAAAATAAGTCCTGTTTTCTACCTGTTCAAATAGGAGGGTGGAATTGTTTTATGGAAATAATGGACTTTGAATCGATCATACAATGTCTTTTTTATATCACCCAGGGCTACATGCAGCACCACCGTCTCCATACAGACAGGTATCCACTGCAGTAGCTCCCTCAGGACCTGAGAGAGAAGTGTGTGTGTTGGGAGCTGATTGTGTGAGCCGGGTCACAGCGAGGGCACATCAGTCCTTCCTCCCCATTGTGCTCTTATCTGTGAGCCTGTTACCTGGAAATCACTCCCATCTTCCATTCGCCACCTCATTGTTATTGCGGCCAGTCTCTCTACCAACAAGGTGGATTACAATGGATTCAGCCCAAGCTGCTATGGAGCTTTTCATCAGAGAACTAATAGCCACAACTCTTATAACCAACCCTTTTCTCTGTTTAAGAACTAACACCTTTAGCTCTGAGGTGAATTGATAATGGAGAATCTCTCTTCCAGAGTCAAGATGGGAGTAAAGTCAAAAGTATTTTCTTATAGTGCATTGTGTAAATGAACCTTAGGCATTGTTATTGCCTTTGAGTGGCGAGGATCTCATGCGCTAAGAAAAAGCATCAGTGCCCTAATTGAATTTGGTTTGTTTTGTTGATTCTGAGGCTGTTTTGTGTCTGTGTGTGGAAGTGCATTCAAAAAAGGGTGACAGCCTCATTAGAATATAAATGCAGGCGGTTGAACCATGGAACATTATTAGGTCTTGGTTTGTTCATTTCATCTCCGGGCTAGAGCAATACCAGGGGTGCCCTAGATTTGGCTGCAGTCAAAGACAGACAGGGAACACTTCTATACTCTCACCAACAGTACAACCTTTTAAAAAAAAAATATTCCAATTTTGTTCAAAGGTTATTTGTTCTTGATGCAACTACAGTACACAAACATGCTGCTTTGTAAATGGGTGTGATGCAGACAGGGCTTGAACTTGGATGACCCTCCACAAGAACAGTTGGGGGTGATCGAGAGTGACCCTGGGTAAACAAAGGCTCAGATACTCAGTCACCCTGTACGTGTGTGTGTGTGTGTGTGTGTGTGTGTGTGTGTGTGTGTGTGTGTGTGTGTGTGTGTGTGTGTGTGTGTGTGTGTGTGTGTGTGTGTGTGTGTGTGTGTGTGTGTGTGTGTGTGTGTGTGTGTGTGTGTGTGTGTGTGTGTGTGTGTGTGTGTGTGCGCGCGCAAGGAGGGTCAGGCCCAGCAGACACTGGGCTCCATGTCTGAACCCACTAAGGTGTAGTGTAATAGTATCCACTACCTCAGCCCCCCAGCTCTTTTATGAACCTTATAGACTGACAGGCTTATATTTGTAATTTAGATGCTTGCTAAACCCAAAGTATTATACAAGTTTAGATATCCTGGAGTATCTTGTCTCCCCATAGAAAAGCAGTGCCTCAGACATATTGATGACGGGGGAGGGGGGGGGGGGGGGTTTATTGGCTTCATGGGTAAGAGAAGACAACCCTAGACCTCTGATATTACAATTGTTGTTTTGTAGCATTTGTTATTAGCTAAAGTTGTTGTTGGATGTTATTTGTAGCATCACAGAGTATGGCTCTTTCTTCCCTCTGTGCCACTGTAATAGTCCTCACCGTGACTGGCATGGGGATCCAGCTGTCCCACGGTGTCACCTCACTCACTCCTGCTGTCTGTTGCGTGTCAGACACTAGTCTCTCTCACCCACACACACACCCTCTGTCTCTCCTCTCCTCCAGGCTGCCACTACCACCAGGAGCAGCCTTATCTCTGTGGTAGAACCAGGAGCTTTTCAAGCTCTACTTCACCAAGTTCCCTGTAGGTGATCTCACCTTAGATCTTATTCATGTTTTAGCATCAGATAATAATTCACCACGTTTGTGTGTGTGTGTGTGTGTGTGTGTGTGTGTGTGTGTGTGTGTGTTCACTGCTTTGGATTTGTCACATACTTACCAATATGCATAATGACTTTGGATTCTATATTTAAACTTTAATAACCTTGTAATTCATGGGACAGATAGGTGGATGAATTTTGTGCTGGCCAGTGATGCCATCTAGTGGTTCAAATGTACTGTATGATTAGACACTGTGAGCACAAAACATTAGGAACACTTGCTCTTTCCATAACATAGACTGACCAGGTGAAAGTTATGATCCCTGATTGATGTCACTTATTTAAAATCCACTTCAAATCAGTGTAGATGAAGGGGATGAGACTAAAGAGTTAAAGAATAATTTTAAAGCCTTGAGACAATTAAGACATGGATTGTGTATGTGTACCATTCAGAGGGTGAATGGGGCAAGACAATTTAAGTGCAACGCTGCTGGATGGTCCACTACCCAAAGGACATCCAGCCAACTTGACACAACTGTGGGAAGCATTAGTCAACATGGGCCAGCATCCCAGTGGAACGCTTTCGACACCTTGTAGAATCCATGGCCCGATGAATTTAGGCTGTTCTGAGGGCAACTCAATATCAGGAAGGTGTTCCCAATGTTTTGTTCCCAAATTAATTACTTAAACAATGTGATTTTCTGGATTTTCGTTTTAGATTCTGTCTCTCACAGTTGAAGTGTACCTATGATGGAAATTACAGACCTCTAAATGCTTTGTAAGTAGGAAAACCTGAAAAATCGGCAGTGTATCAAATACTTGTTCTCCCCACTGTATATATATATAAAAAAAGTATTTATATTTTTTTATTTTGTGGGGGGTCCCAACCCCCGGTAGGCCGTCATTGTAAATAAGAATTTGTTCTTAACGGACTTGCCTAGTTAAATAAAATAATCGTCATGTTTAGTTTATATCTTATAGTTTAATATGATGAATGAACTCTTCATACTAGAGCTCTGAAGTGAAGCAATGAGTGAAAAATAGTCATTTCAACAGCTACTTCACTGACAGTATTTTTTTATTGGCAATGAAAATTTGTTTGATCACCACTTAGTTTTGACCAAAATACAATTAGTAATGAATAAAAAATGGACACAAAATAAAATGATTCTTTGTTTGTGCAAATCGAGGATGTAAAAGTCAACAAAAAGGTCAAACTTGATCGAGTACTCCAGCAGAAATAACTCAAAGACAGGTAGGAGGGCTGTACAATAGGTTTCCCTGGCAACTCAGACAAAAACAAAGAGTTAACAGTTACACCAATGTCACAGCAAGCAACAGGTTTGTCATTAAAATTCACCTCACTTCGACATGTTCATATACACTCTACGCACACTGAGTTAAGCAGTCTGTCTTTCAGTTATTTCTCAGCGATGCTGAGTCGGACCCCACGGCAAAATAAAAAAAGTCCAGCTTGAGTTTATTCATGTATGGCTTTATGGTCAAGGTACTGTAGGTGAGTGAGATCATCTGATGAAGAATGTTCCTGCTGAGTAGCTTCAGAGTGGAGTCTATCTTTTAGTCTGTGGCTGTAGTCCACAGTTTCTGTGGTTGTATCAAAGTGCTTGTCACATCCTCAGTAGACGTCACAGTGCGTTTCTGTGTCCTCCCAGAATGCTTTGCTATGAGATGGGCTCCGTCATGATTGTGAGGTGAGGGGCTGTGGCTGGTGACTCAGATACATGGGGCTGTACACGCCACTAGAGGGCAGGCTTTACCAGCTGGGGGGGAGGTCACGTGCGGACCAGATGGACAGTCTCTCCAAGGTGAAAACACAAATTTATCAGCACAATGGAAAATAACTATGTACAAAATGGTCTCTCAGGGAATGATGGAGAAATATTCAAAGAGCAGCATAGTTTAACCAAGGTCATGGACTTGAAATGGGAAGGGGGGGGGGGGGTTATTTGCACAAACTCTGAATATCTTTTTTTTTTTGTAATATAGATGTGTATATATTTATATATATATATTAAAAAAAGTCATATTTATATTCATTTACAGATAACCTACACATCTCCTGGTAGAAGAAATACACAGTACATTATGCTTCAACAAGTTATTGTACATGTAAAAGGTAGAAACGGTGACAACAGGACAGACGGAAGGAAAGTAGCACCGGCAGCTGCTGCCCAGGTTTCAGGGGGCCTTGACTCCTAAGTGCAGAGGGGGGGCGGATTGGCAGGAGGCACCCAGGAGGCACCCCCCCCCCCCCCCTCTCTCTCTTTTTCGGGGGTAGGTTGGGTGGGAGGGTAGATAGGGGGGTGCTTCTTGGCAGTACGTCTCGTCAGAATGTTTGTTCCAGGCAGGAGGACCCGTCCAGCAGCTCCAAGGTACAGTAAGACCTTCTCTACATACAGTATCTGGACCTGAAAGAGAGGAGGTATGGTTTACTTACACTGTGCCACTGTGAAGCTTTATCCACAGTGACAGCGCAGTTGTCATGAACATGGATTTGATCATATGGGAATTATTGTTGACATTACTAATTGTGTAACATTATCTCATTTGAGACAGATTCTCGTAGCTGCCATATATCTCTCTACCTTGGCATTCAGGGGTATTCATGTATTTATTAGGGATCCCCATTAATTCCTGCCAAGGCAGCAGCTGCTCTTCCTTGGGTCCGAACACATTAAGGCACTTACATAAAATATAAAACAGTACATCATTTAACAGTATTACACCACTACATATCTACAATACAAAATGTATATTACTGCCATACTACCTGTGTGTGTCTCTTCACAGCCCCCGCTGTTCCACAAGGTGTATTTGTATCTATTTGTATCTGATTCTACTGCTTGCATCAGTTACCTGATGTGGAATACAGTTCCATGTGTTCTGTGGCTGTAGTTGTCTGTGCTGGACAGAGATTAAAGGAGGGACAACAGAGTGAGGCCGCCTCATGCTGCTGCCTTTGACTCCTATCATCTGATCATGAGTGCCTGCACTAGAGCAGGGACTCTCCTCTCCAAGAAAACATGGTTATTTGTAAAGACAAGTTACCCTCTTACCCCGTTCCAATTTCTCACAGTCATTTGCTGTCCCTGAGCAGAACGACAGATGTAAGAGAGAGGGAGAGTTTGTTCGTGAGCATGTGTGTATGCGCAACTGATAGCTTGTACAGGGATAATGTGTGTGACTTACAGCTTACAGTCTCTCTTCTCCTCCCTCAGCAGGAGTAGGTCCTCACTGTAGAGCTGTCCAGACGCTGCACTGCTAAGGGGCCAACTGTAGGGGGAGACAGAGACCCGTCAGTTAGTCACTTAGCTTCAACACCCAGAGTGGGCCCAGGGTCAGTAGATAATGCTATCCAACTTACTTTATGCCCATAACAACTGACACAGGATCAGCTCCCATTGCCCACTGTGAGAGGGACAAACAAATGAGAGAGACAAACAAAACGGACTCTAAACCAGTTGATAAGGGCTAGGAGAACAGTAGACCATACTGTGGATACAACACACTGCACACACACGCACCACACACGGGAACGAGGTTAGTCAAAATGTCAGCTAGCAAAGCCAAGGCACATTGCATCGCACACTCAGAGGAGGAGTGCACGTGGCCATTTTGAGTGAATCACACCTCGCACAGGAACAAGTCTGTTAATGTCATCACCACCACAGACCAGGGACCACAGATAGAGGCAGATACAGGAAGGCAGCTCGATTACACTGGGGACAGAGTGTTAGAGAGGAACTCTGGTCAAAACCTGCAATCGGATGTCACGATAGACTTACTTGTATCAGAAGTTGCGTCCATAAATCCGGAGTGAGTTCTGGCATAATGCAGCCTGCTGCACTACAGTCCAGCTATAACTCACTGGGCCACAATCACAGACGCAAGTTTCAATACATCTCTCATTCCCTTGAAAACGTAAAGATTTTGACCAGCATCCTCTTTTAACAACAGGGCGAGGAGCGACACAAACCGGCAACTGTAAAACATCCATCTTTTCCATCATAAATATTTATTACAGGGCAACGAACATAGAACTAACATAGCTCAACTAACATAGAACTAACATAGCTCAACTAACAACTCAACTAACATAGCTCAAATAACATAGAACTAACATAGCTCAACTAACATAACTCAACTAACATAACTCAACTAACATAACTCAACTAACATAGCTCAACTAACATAACTCAACTAACATAGCTCAACTAACATAACTCAACTAACATAGCTCAACTAACATAGCTCAAATAACATAGAACTAACATAGCTCAACTAACATAACTCAACTAACATAACTCAACTAACATAGCTCAACTAACATAACTCAACTAACATAGCTCAACTAACATAGCTCAACTAACATAACTCAACTAACATAACTCAACTAACATAGCTCAAATAACATAGAACTAACATAGCTCAACTAACATAGAACTAACATAGCTCAACTAACATAACTCAACTAACATAGCTCAAATAACATAGAACTAACATAGCTCAAATAACATAGAACTAACATAGCTCAACTAACATAGCTCAACTAACATAGCTCAACTAACATAGCTCAACTAACATAGCTCAACTAACATAACTCAACTAACATAGCTCAAATAACATAGAACTAACATAGCTCAACTAACATAGAACTAACATAGCTCAACTAACATAACTCAACTAACATAGCTCAAATAACATAGAACTAACATAGCTCAAATAACATAGAACTAACATAGCTCAACTAACATAGCTCAACTAACATAGCTCAACTAACATAGCTCAACTAACATAGCTCAACTAACATAGCTCAAATAACATAGAACTAACATAGCTCATATAACATAGAACTAACATAGCTCAACTAACATAGCTCAACTAACATAGCTCAACTAACATAACTCAACTAACATAGCTCAACTAACATAACTCAACTAACATAGCTCAACTAACATTACTCAACTAACATAGCTCAACTAACATTACTCAACTAACATAGCTCAACTAACATAGCTCAACTAACATAGCTCAAATAACATAGAACTAACATAACTCAACTAACATAGCTCAACTAACATAGCTCAACTAACATAGCTCAACTAACATAGCTCAACTAACATAACTCAACTAACATAGCTCAACTAACATAACTCAACTAACATAACTCAACTAACATAGCTCAAGTAACATAACTCAACTAACATAACTCAACTAACATAACTCAACTAACATAGCTCAACTAACATAACTCAACTAACATAGCTCAACTAACATAACTCAACTAACATAGCTCAACTAACATAACTCAACTAACATAGCTCAACTAACATAACTCAACTAACATAGCTCAAGTAACATAACTCAACTAACATAACTCAACTAACATAACTCAACTAACATAGCTCAACTAACATAGAACTAACATAGCTCAAATAACATAGAACTAACATAGCTCAAATAACATAGCTCAAATAACATAGCTCAACTAACATAACTCAACTAACATAGCTCAAGTAACATAACTCAACTAACATAACTCAACTAACATAACTCAACTAACATAGCTCAACTAACATAGCTCAACTAACATAGCTCAACTAACATAGCTCAACTAACATAACTCAACTAACATAGCTCAACTAACATAACTCAACTAACATAGCTCAACTAACATAACTCAACTAACATAGCTCAACTAACATAGAACTAACATAGCTCAAATAACATAGAACTAACATAGCTCAAATAACATAGCTCAAATAACATAGCTCAACTAACATAGCTCAACTAACATAACTCAACTAACATAGCTCAACTAACATAACTCAACTAACATAACTCAACTAACATAACTCAACTAACATAACTCAACTAACATAGCTCAAATAACATAGAACTAACATAGCTCAAATAACATAGCTCAAATAACATAGAACTAACATAGCTCAACTAACATAGAACTAACATAGCTCAACTAACATAGCTCAAATAACATAGAACTAACATAGCTCAACTAACATAGCTCAAATAACATAGAACTAACATAGCTCAAATAACATAGCTCAAATAACATAGAACTAACATAGCTCAACTAACATAGAACTAACATAGCTCAACTAACATAGCTCAAATAACATAGAACTAACATAGCTCAAATAACATAGAACTAACATAGCTCAAATAACATAGAACTAACATAGCTCAACTAACATAGCTCAACTAACATAGAACTAACATAGCTCAAATAACATAGAACTAACATAGCTCAAATAACATAGCTCAAATAACATAGAACTAACATAGCTCAACTAACAGCTCAACTAACATAGCTCAAATAACATAGAACTAACATAGCTCAAATAACATAGAACTAACATAGCTCAACTAACATAGCTCAAATAACATAGAACTAACATAGCTCAACTAACATAACTCAACTAACATAACTCAACTAACATAGCTCAACTAACATAACTCAACTAACATAGAACTAACATAGCTCAACTAACATAGAACTAACATAGCTCAACTAACATAACTCAACTAACATAGCTCAACTAACATAACTCAACTAACATAACTCAACTAACGTAGCTCAACTAACATAGCTCAACTAACATAGCTCAAATAACATAGAACTAACATAGCTCAACTAACAGAACTAACATAGCTCAAATAACATAGAACTAACATAGCTCAAATAACATAGAACTAACATAGCTCAACTAACATATGCAAAGGGGATTCATTGCTTTAACTTCTGCTAATAACAGTAGCCTGAGTAACAAGTACTGGACACACAATATGTCTACTATAACAAACGGACAACCTGGACAAACAAATGGCCACCCTTGTAGTTGGCATCAGGAGCAGAACGAAACAGAGGAACAGAGCAGTAGAAGTAGAGAGAAAAGACAGTTGGAGAAGAGAGGAGGTACGGTAGGGTGGACAGCAGGAACCGGGGAGTTTTGGGGGGCGTAAGGCACACAGGCCAACAGCAGGCCACATGGTATCGCTCCAGTATAGCTGACCTTGAAACCAGTCCAAATACATGTCGTCAGGACTGTCATCCAGCGCCTCATAGAGCACTGCACACAGAGCAGCAGTTCCAGAGCAGAGGAAATACAGGTACAGTCAGCAACATGCTCCATCCATACAGCGATAGACGAGAGAGAGAGTGATGGGGAGAGAGCTCCAAGTAAAGAGAGGGGCGAGAGGACCCCCCCCCCCCCCCCAAACTCTAACACATAAATTAAATGTACAGTGCCTTGCGAAAGTATTCTCTCTTCTCCTTTTGCCACATTTCAGGCTTCAAACATAAAGATATAAAACTGTATTTTTTTGTGAAGAATCAACAACAAGTGGGACACAATCATGAAGTGGAACGACATTTATTGGATATTTCAAACTTTTTTAACAAATCCAAAACTGAAAAATTGGGCGTGCAAAATTACTCAGCCCCTTTACTTTCAGTGCAGTAAACTCTCTCCAGAAGTTCAGTGAGGATCTCTGAATGATCCAATGTTGACCTAAATGACTAATGATGATAAATACAATCCACCTGTGTGTAATCAAGTCTCCGTATAAATGCACCTGCACTGTGATAGTCTCAGAGGTCCGTTAAAAGCGCAGAGAGCATCATGAAGAACAAGGAACACACCAGGCAGGTCCGAGATACTGTTGTGAAGAAGTTTAAAGCCGGATTTGGATACAAAAAGATTTCCCAAGCTTTAAACATCCCAAGGAGCACTGTGCAAGCTATAATATTGAAATGGAAGGAGTATCAGACCACTGCAAATCTACCGAGACCTGGCCGTCCCTCTAAACTTTCAGCTCATACAAAGAGAAGACTGATCAGAGATGCAGCCAAGAGGCCCATGATCACTCTGGATGAACTGCAGAGATCTACAGCTGAGGTGGGAGACTCTGTCCATAGGACAACAATCAGTTGTATATTGCACAAATCTGGCCTTTATGGAAGAGTGGCAAGAAGAAAGCCATTTCTTAAAGATATCCATAAAAAGTGTAGTTTAAAGTTTGCCACAAGCCACCTGGGAGACACACCAAACATGTGGAAGAAGGTGCTCTGGTCAGATGAAACCAAAATTGAACTTTTTGGCAACAATGCAAAACGTTATGTTTGGCGTAAAAGCAACACAGCTGAACACACCATCCCCACTGTCAAACATGGTGGTGGCAGCATCATGGTTTGGGCCTGCTTTTCTTCAGCAGGGACAGGGAAGATGGTTAAAATTGATGGGAAGATGGATGGAGCCAAATACAGGACCATTCTGGAAGAAAACCTGATGGAGTCTGCAAAAGACCTGAGACTGGGACGGAGATTTGTCTTCCAACAAGACAATGATCCAAAACATAAAGCAAAATCTACAATGGAATGGTTCAAAAATAAACATATCCAGGTGTTAGAATGGCCAAGTCAAAGTTCAGACCTGAATCCAATCGAGAATCTGTGGAAAGAACTGAAAACTGCTGTTCACAAATGCTCTCCATCCAACCTCACTGAGCTCGAGCTGTTTTGCAAGGAGGAATGGGAAAAAAATGTCAGTCTCTCGATGTGCAAAACTGATAGAGACATACCCAAAGCGACTTACAGCTGTAATCGCAGCAAAAGGTGGCGCTACAAAGTATTAACTTAAGGGGGCTGAATAATTTTGCACGCCCAATTTTTCAGTTTTTGATTTGTTAAAAAAGTTTGAAATATCCAATAAATGTCATTCCACTTCATGATTGTGTCCCACTTGTTGTTGATTCTTCACAAAAAATACAGTTTTATATCTTTATGTTTGAAGCCTGAAATGTGGCAAAAGGTCTCAAAGTTCAAGGGGGCCGAATACTTTCGCAAGGCACTGTATCCAGGTACAATCTTAATCAAATACATTTTGTGGCAGTTAGCTATGTTTGATGAGTGCAATTTACCCTGAAACTTGGCATTTTAGCAATTCACATTAATCCATGCTAAGTGCCCTAAACCGAAGGCTCTAGTTTAATTGTTAGGTCTACATGGGGGTCTTGGCCATGCAGGGGGTCTGTGGGAGAGCTCACCTTCGGGGGGTAGCCTACGGGAGTGTGAGCCGGTGGTGACACGGAAGCCAGCGGGGAGGGTCTCTGCCGAGCCGGGCATCATACTGATCCCATGGACGTCCCGCGGGGGGAACTGCCTCCTCCACGATGGCCCCCGGAGGTCATTATCTTCATACTGACGGACAGACACACAGACAGAGACACGAACAGGTTAGGGATTGAGTTTAGAGATGGCAGCCATTATCTTATCACCAAATAAACTGGTCTGAGAACAGCTTGTGTCTGCATATAGTGTTAGTGTATAGCTAACAAATATTACTAATTTCCCAAGGCCTTATATTTATATCTCAAACCACCTCTAAGACAATATGAGAGACAAATGAGTGATGGGTGGGAAGTGGAAACCGAGGACAGGTCTGAGGTGCAGTGAGATGGTGGAAAACGGAGTAATGATTGACAACAAACCCAGGTGTGTGTGTCTGTCTGCCACGGCCCATCACCCATGGTAACAGCGGGGCTAGCTGTCCGGGTGACAGGAGTCACTCACCTCGTCCAGTCGTCTCTCAGTGCCCAGGGCTAGCAGGTTATTATATTCCCTCTCCAGAATCTGACGTGCCTGGGGAGAGGAAGGGTAAATAGGTCTTATTAGGTACATTTGAAATGGAAGTTCTAGGTCTCTTTATTTGGGGCTCCAGACGCTTTCTGGATTACCAAACAGCTCTCTGTTGACCTACTGGTCTGGCACTCAGGGTATTATTAGACCTGTTTGAGATGGAAAGACTGAGAAATTAAAAGATGTGTTTGAAGTGTACTGCTGTTTGAAGTGTATCTTCTAAATAATTTATTCTGTCCTGAAAATCTAAAAAATAAACAATTGAAAACACTGTTCAATTTAACATCATAATTCACTTGCTTTTAGAGAGACAAGACTACGGACACGGACTCTTGGAATGAAGATGTTAATGTCTTCCTCTTACGCTAGTATATTATGCATAGCGCTCGTGGCGTAACTATGCTATAGCGTGATGCGGGGCAGAGGGATCTGACCTGAGTGCTTTGGTTGGGGATCTGGATGAGCAGCGCCAGGCTGGTGTGGTCAAAGTTGTCGTCGAGGGCGACCAGGGCCCCGTGCACGCCGCTCTCCAGCAGGATGTTGGCATAGTCCTTTAGGCCGATGCTCTGGACCCAGCGAATCACCCGCTCGTTGCTCCACACCAGCACGTCTGGGGCACACAGACATGGTATTACAGTAAACACAACATGGGTGTTGGGCCACAGACACAGAATATTTCCATGTCTGGTTACATGATGAAGAAAGCCTCTGGGCTCTGCTAGATTGGTCCTTACTGACCATCACCTCCTAGCTCTATGACAGGTAGACACTGCTTGGCTATATTTCACATTAGAATGCAATACATTCTGTAAAGTAAGTGCGCTTCCACAAGTATTATTTACCTTAGCAGATTACTAACGAGATTGTAATTAGACACTACTAGAATATATTTTAGCTTAACGGTCTTCCTAATTGTTCCAAGAGCAGTCTTTAAAAGAAAAAAGTCCACCCAAAAACTGTCTTTTGGTATTTGTTTCATTAGTCCATTGTTGACTGTCCCAAAATGTTTTGCTTGTCACCAATCAACTTTTGAAGATACTGTATATAACTTTAAAAATACAGAAATCATCCCCATATGAGGGATTTTGCATCCTATGATCCTGCGTTTTGCGTCATATGATAATAAATGCATCATACAAGGATGATTTCTGTGTTTTGCGTCATATGATACTAAATGCATCATACAGGGATGATTTCAGTGTTTTGAAAGTTACATATCTTGAAAATTTGATTGCTGACAAGCAAAACATTTTGGGACTATGTCAACAATGGACTAATGAAACAAATACCAAAATATTGTTTTTGGGTGGAATTTCCCTTTAGGTACCTCTCATTTCATGCTGGCTGTGCTCTCTGCGTCTCTCCAGCTCTTTCCTGTCATAGTTGAGCTTCTTCAGACCCATGATACCATACTGCAAACTCGTCCTACAGACACGGGAACGTTAGAAAAGCCACTTATTACCACAAAATTAGACTAAACACTAAACTTTCTGATCAAATCCTACATCATACAGGAGGAGGGCAGATGTACCTGTGAAAGCTGTCCACCATTTTGAGATGCACCCGGAGGTCCTTCTTGGTGAGGTGGTCCAGCATGCGGGCGTCCACCAGGCACTCCATGAAGTAGCTGCGGTACTGAGGTAGTCCTAGACTGGGCAACCACTCGTTCCCTATCCACTCATGGTTCATGTCACCATACGCTAGAGTCTGACAATAATGACAAGGAAACAATTACATACTGTAGCCCATTGTTCATCTGTACACGATTTTGAGGTTTAAAAGTAGCCACATAGACAACTCTGGTGTGTGCCTAGTTAAACAAAGGTTAAATAAAAATAGAGTAACTCTAAATAATCTACAATTCTACTGTTCTAATCCATGAGAGAGACCGCAAATCCTTTACCTGCGCCCAGCTCCCCTCCTCGGACTCCCCGGACCTCTGTCATTGGTCAGGCATGGAAAAGAAACAGTAGCATTATGCATGAGAACATATAGCAACAGGTCACTGGACTATATCTACAGTCCGAAAGTCTCTACTCTAGCATCAGAGGCTGTTGACTTGCTCAAGTCAGAACCAAGGCCTCAGAACGTACAGTAGAGGTCTCCCTCGCATATATTCCCTGAACAAACTATGCACATCTAAAAGTAGAACTCCATCTAAATATGCATGAAAAATCACTATTCGAGGGAGGGAAAGTGGCCTGTGGGATTTATCTGCAATCTGAGAAGGGAGAATGATTTCCCCCCTTTAGCGTGTGAACTGAACTGGCCCCATGGGAGAGTAACACAGTTATCCCTTTAGTCCTGGCCTGGGCTGAGCTGCTGCCAGATTACATTTGATTTGGAGACGGGCGCTGCTGCCACATTAGGCCAATCCAACCCCATTCGCACAAAACGCCTGGCACAAATGAGAGCCTTTTCCCCCGTGGTTCGCCCTCCGTACAATGGCACGGAGTTGGCTATTAGCCTCATTGTGCCTGACATGCAGGCTGTATTAGAGGCAGGGAGAACAGTGGAACAAAGAATAACCTTTATGTTCAAGCTCAAAGAGATCCATTATTACATGTACAGTATAGTACATAGCTGTCTGTGTCCTAGGGATTGACATGAATGACACCTGCAGTGACTAATAATCCTGCAAGCTTTAATCTTGAGACAGAACCAATAGGTTTTAAATGCACATGTTTGGAACATACTGTATCAGTTAGCAGACCTGTATCGGATTTGATGTAGCTTCTTACACCAGTCTTGTAGGGTGAATCCTATGTACAATCAGCTGATCACTGTCAGGTTTAAAAGGATGACATTGCTAATGGAAAAAAATTGCATTATGTCTTGACATGTGCTGTATCTAATCAACATCTGGCTGAAACGTACCATAAACACAGGTAATATAAGGTAACTACAGTATGGTAGCCAAGGGCAACGCAGCTCCCTGAAACATAGCAGTAACACCAACACATACAGTGCCTTGCGAAAGTATTCGGCCCCCTTGAACTTTGCGACCTTTTGCCACATTTCAGGCTTCAAACATAAAGATATAAAACTGTATTTTTTTTGAAGAATCAACAACAAGTGGGACACAATCATGAAGTGGAACGACATTTATTGGATATTTCAAACTTTTTTAACAAATCCAAAACTGAAAAATTGGGTGTGCAAAATTATTCAGCCCCTTTACTTTCAGTGCAGCAAACTCTCTCCAGAAGTTCAGTGAGGATCTCTGAATGATCCAATGTTGACCTAAATGACTAATGATGATAAATACAATCCACCTGTGTGTAATCAAGTCTCCGTATAAATGCACCTGCACTGTGATAGTCTCAGAGGTCCGTTAAAAGCGCAGAGAGCATCATGAAGAACAAGGAACACACCAGGCAGGTCCGAGATACTGTTGTGAAGAAGTTTAAAGCCGGATTTGGATACAAAAAGATTTCCCAAGCTTTAAACATCCCAAGGAGCACTGTGCAAGCGATAATATTGAAATGGAAGGAGTATCAGACCACTGCAAATCTACCGAGACCTGGCCGTCCCTCTAAACTTTCAGCTCATACAAGGAGAAGACTGATCAGAGATGCAGCCAAGAGGCCCATGATCACTCTGGATGAACTGCAGAGATCTACAGCTGAGGTGGGAGACTCTGTCCATAGGACAACAATCAGTCGTATATTGCACAAATCTGGCCTTTATGGAAGAGTGGCAAGAAGAAAGCCATTTCTTAAAGATATCCATAAAAAGTGTTGTTTAAAGTTTGCCACAAGCCACCTGGGAGACCAAACATGTGGAAGAAGGTGCTCTGGTCAGATGAAACCAAAATTGAACTGTTTGGCAACAATGCAAAACGTTATGTTTGGCGTAAAAGCAACACAGCTCATCACCCTGAACACACCATCCCCACTGTCAAACATGGTGGTGGCAGCATCATGGTTTGGGCCTGCTTTTCTTCAGCAGGGACAGGGAAGATGGTTAAAATTGATGGGAAGATGGATGGAGCCAAATACAGGACCATTCTGGAAGAAAACCTGATGGAGTCTGCAAAAGACCTGAGACTGGGACGGAGATTTGTCTTCCAACAAGACAATGATCCAAAACATAAAGCAAAATCTACAATGGAATGGTTCAAAAATAAACATATCCAGGTGTTAGAATGGCCAAGTCAAAGTCCAGACCTGAATCCAATCGAGAATCTGTGGAAAGAACTGAAAACTGCTGTTCACAAATGCTCTCCATCCAACCTCACTGAGCTCGAGCTGTTTTGCAAGGAGGAATGGGAAACCATTTCAGTCTCTCGATGTGCAAAACTGATAGAGACATACCCCAAGCGACTTACAGCTGTAATCGCAGCAAAAGGTGGCGCTACAAAGTATTAACTTAAGGGGGCTGAATAATTTTGCACGCCCAATTTTTCAGTTTTTGATTTGTTAAAAAAGTTTGAAATATCCAAGAAATGTCGTTCCACTTCATGATTGTGTCCCACTTGTTGTTGATTCTTCACAAAAAAATACAGTTTTATATCTTTATGTTTGAAGCCTGAAATGTGGCAAAAGGTTGCAAAATTCAAGGGGGCCGAATACTTTCGCAAGGCACTGTACTGGTAAATATAGAGCAGTTCACCAGTCATTACAATTAAAAAGCCTTCTTTACCCATTATAATGAAAGGGAGAGCTGAGAATGGATGTGATGTGATGCAGTCTAACCACATTATCAACAAACCTACTGTTATTCAATCTCCCTCCCCTCCAAATCCTATAGGGGGAAAAACATGTTTTACTGTCACATACACCAGATAGGTGCAGTGAAATGTGTTGTTTTATAGGGTTAGTACCCCTGGAGCAAATCAGGGTGAAGTGCCTTACACAAGGGCACAATGACAGATTTTTCACCTTGTCGGCTCGGGTATTCGAATCAGTGACCTTTTGGTTACTGTGCTCTAATGCTCTAACTGCTAGGCTACCTGCCGCCCAGTCCTCAGTACAGGCCTCAGTAAAGCAGCCATTGACAAGTCTCAACACTGCAGTGAAAGCAAGTGAGTGAGAGCAGAGAAGAGGTAAAAGGAGAGGAAGGACTAACCGTTTTGGAGGAGGGTGCTGCGAGGGTCTCCATTTCCTCGTGGGTCACCCATACATTGCCTGACGGCTAGGAGTGCGGTGCCCAAGAGAAGAAGACAGCAGCAGCAGCAGTAGTCCGCCAGGAGGGGCAAGCAGTATTAAAGAAGAAGAGCAGCACCACTGTAAGCCAATAGTGTTATAGCATCATGGTCAGATGATGAGCAGGCCCGCCCCTCTGGGGTCAAAGGGCATGCACAGTACACAAACAAACACAGACACAAAACTGATTGAGGTAGAAGATGTCCTTAACCACAGATCTAGGATCAGATACTCTGTCCCCATCATAACCTTATCCATTAAAGGGGTGAAATACTATCTGATCCTGTATCAGTGGTTAGGGCAACTTCTGACTTTGGATAGACAAAAACAGCACATAAGACAGGAGCAGCCCACCTACACAGGTGCAACACATACGAGCCAAAGGAACACATTTACCATGCATGACAAGACTGGTTCACCATAAGCTAGTGTAGTAGTGGATTAGTACAAGGGTTTGGAGCAAACAGACACAAATACAAACATGCATATCCACCTCAGTCTAGTTTGATATACCTCAGTGTACCACACTGTTAAACCCCTTTCTAACAGACTCAGTCTAGTTTGATATACCTCAGTGTACCACACTGTTAAACCCCTTTCTAACAGACTCAGTCTAGTTTGATATACCTCAGTGTACCACACTGTTAAACCCCTTTCTAACAGACTCAGGCTAGTTTGATATACCTCAGTGTACCACACTGTTAAACCCCTTTCTAACAGATTCAGTCTAGTTTGATATACCTCAGTGTACCACACTGTTAAACCCCTTTCTAACAGACTGTCTAGTTTGATATACCTCAGTGTACCACACTGTTAAACCCCTTTCTAACAGACTCAGTCTAGTTTGATATACCTCAGTGTACCACACTGTTAAACCCCTTTCTAACAGATTCAGTCTAGTTTGATATACCTCAGTGTACCACACTGTTAAACCCCTTTCTAACAGACTCAGTCTAGTTTGATATACCTCAGTGTACCACACTGTTAAACCCCTTTCTAACAGATTATGTCTAGTTTGATATACCTCAGTGTACCACACTGTTAAACCCCTTTCTAACAGATTTAGTCTAGTTTGAGATACCTCAGTGTACCACACCGTTAAACCCCTTTCTAACAGATTCTGTCTAGTTTGATATACCTCAGTGTACCCCACTGTTAAACCCCTTTCTAACAGATTCTGTATAGTTTGATATACCTCAGTGTACCACACTGTTAAACCCCTTTCTAACAGATTTAGTCTAGTTTGATATACCTCAGTGTACCACACTGTTAAACCCCTTTCTAACAGATTCTGTCTAGTTTGAGATACCTCAGTGTACCACACTGTTAAACCCCTTTCTAACAGATTCTGTCTAGTTTGATATACCTCAGTGTACCACACTATTAAACCCCTTTCTAATAGTCTAGTTTGATATACCTCAGTGTACCACACCATTAAACCCCTTTCTAACAGACTGTCTAGTTTGATATATCTCAGTGTACCACACCATTAAACCCCTTTCTAACAGATTCTGTCTAGTTTGATATACCTCAGTGTACCCCACCATTAAACCCCTTTCTAACAGACTGTCTAGTTTGATATATCTCAGTGTACCACACCATTAAACCCCTTTCTAACAGATTCTGTCTAGTTTGATATACCTCAGTGTACCCCACCATTAAACCCCTTTCTAACAGACTGTCTAGTTTGATATATCTCAGTGTACCACACTGTTAAACCCCTTTCTAACAGATTTAGTCTAGTTTGAGATACCTCAGTGTACCACACTGTTAAACCCCTTTCTAACAGACTGTCTAGTTTGATATACCTCAGTGTACCACACTGTTAAACCCCTTTCTAACAGATTTAGTCTAGTTTGAGATACCTCAGTGTACCACACTGTTAAACCCCTTTCTAACAGACTCAGTCTAGTTTGATATACCTCAGTGTACCACACTGTTAAACCCCTTTCTAACAGACTGTCTAGTTTGATATACCTCAGTGTACCACACTGTTAAACCCCTTTCTAACAGATTTAGTCTAGTTTGATATACCTCAGTGTACCACACTGTTAAACCCCTTTCTAACAGATTTAGTCTAGTTTGAGATACCTCAGTGTACCACACCGTTAAACCCCTTTCTAACAGATTCTGTCTAGTTTGATATACCTCAGTGTACCACACTATTAAACCCCTTTCTAACAGACTGTCTAGTTTGATATACCTCAGTGTACCACACTATTAAACCCCTTTCTAACAGATTTAGTCTAGTTTGATATACCTCAGTGTACCACACTGTTAAACCCCTTTCTAACATATTCTGTCTAGTTTGATATACCTCGGTGTACCCCACCATTAAACCCCTTTCTAATAGTCTAGTTTGATATACCTCAGTGTACCACACTGTTAAACCCCTTTCTAACAGATTCTGTCTAGTTTGATATACCTCAGTGTACCACACTGTTAAACCCCTTTCTAACAGATTCTGTATAGTTTGATATACCTCAGTGTACCACACTGTTAAACCCCTTTCTAACAGATTCTGTCTAGTTTGATATACCTCAGTGTACCACACTGTTAAACCCCTTTCTAACAGATTCTGTCTAGTTTGATATACCTCAGTGTACCCCACCATTAAACCCCTTTCTAACAGATTTAGTCTCGTTTGAGATACCTCAGTGTACCACACCATTAAACCCCTTTCTAACAGACTCAGTCTAGTTTGATATACCTCAGTGTACCACACTATTAAACCCCTTTCTAACAGACTCAGTCTAGTTTGATATACCTCAGTGTACCACACTGTTAAACCCCTTTCTAACAGATTCTGTCTAGTTTGATATACCTCAGTGTACCACACTATTAAACCCCTTTCTAACAGATTTAGTCTAGTTTGATATACCTCAGTGTACCACACTATTAAACCCCTTTCTAACAGACTCAGTCTAGTTTGAGATACCTCAGTGTACCCCACTGTTAAACCCCTTTCTAACAGATTCTGTATAGTTTGATATACCTCAGTGTACCACACTGTTAAACCCCTTTCTAACAGATTCAGTCTAGTTTGAGATACCTCAGTGTACCACACTGTTAAACCCCTTTCTAACAGATTCTGTCTAGTTTGATATACCTCAGTGTACCACACTGTTAAACCCCTTTCTAACAGATTCTGTCTAGTTTGATATACCTCAGTGTACCACACCATTAAACCCCTTTCTAATAGTCTAGTTTGATATACCTCAGTGTACCACACTGTTAAACCCCTTTCTAACAGACTGTCTAGTTTGAGATACCTCAGTGTACCACACCGTTAAACCCCTTTCTAACAGATTCTGTATAGTTTGAGATACCTCAGTGTACCACACTGTTAAACCCCTTTCTAACAGATTCTGTCTAGTTTGATATACCTCAGTGTACCACACTGTTAAACCCCTTTCTAACAGATTCTGTCTAGTTTGATATACCTCAGTGTACCACACTGTTAAACCCCTTTCTAACAGACTGTCTAGTTTGATATACCTCAGTGTACCACACTGTTAAACCCCTTTCTAACAGATTCTGTCTAGTTTGATATACCTCAGTGTACCACACTGTTAAACCCCTTTCTAACAGATTCTGTCTAGTTTGATATACCTCAGTGTACCACACTGTTAAACCCCTTTCTAACAGATTTAGTCTAGTTTGATATACCTCAGTGTACCACACCGTTAAACCCCTTTCTAACAGATTCGGTCTAGTTTGATATACCTCAGTGTACCACACTGTTAAACCCCTTTCTAACAGATTTAGTCTAGTTTGATATACCTCAGTGTACCACACTATTAAACCCCTTTCTAACAGATTCAGTCTAGTTTGATATACCTCAGTGTACCACACCGTTAAACCCCATTCCAACCCATTCTAATCTGTTGTTGATTCTAATTTTAGCAGCCATGATCACTGTGCTTTGCAGCCCCACTGGATCAAGCTGTCATGACCTAGATAAGAACACTTGAGGGGATGACAATCTCTATTAAAGACACCGTACTAAAGGGCTGCTCACGCATGCCTGTTTCACACTATAGAGCCGAGCCAAGCCCAGCTGTACTGGGCAGCACAGTACGGTTCGGGTCGGCCCCATAGGGTGAATCAGACGTCACTGTCTGTGAGCTTAAAGGCAGCAGAATAACCAGTCCTGTGACTGGTCAAATAAAGAAGTTAGCTCCCTACCCCACCTTTCCCCCGTCAGTGTTCTGCTTGTCAGACACTACCCCTGCATTTACAGGGTTGATTAACCCGGAGTGTAAACTTAAAGGGGTCATTTGGTTAAGAGGGGCAGGGAACTGACCACCAGTCACAGCAGGGGGAACCAGGGCAGAGGGGGTCTATAGAGTCATATTCCCAGAGTTCACTGCTCCTTGATGAAAGATTCAGTTTAAGTGTGTGTGTGTGTGTGTGTGTGTGTGTGTGATAAAGCTACATAGAATAAAACAGTTTATAGCATTAAGCTCAGCAGGTTCCTCAGAGGTTACATAAAATCACCATGACAACTCGGAGCTGTGAAACAGACTGAGGTATAAAATAGCTGTTGGTGTGGTAAATTAGAGTAAATGCTGCAGAGCTGAATTAAGTGCATGAGCTGACTGACACTACTGAGAGATAAACAAGCCGGCCTTAAACGGGTTCCTCCCATTCTCTCCAACATTCAGTTACCAACACCAAGGATAGAGATGCTACACAAGTCAGGTTCTCTGACTGTGAAGGCGGTACAATGCAAACTAGCAGAAATAGCTTCTTGAGTGTCTTTACCCTTGAAGACTATACCGTCTGTGTGTGTATGCATGCATATCGGAGTTAAGAACAAGTAAGCTCACTCAAAATGTCACCGGTGGAGCTATCGAATAGGATGCTTTTTCTATGGCTCAATGTCTTTGTTGTCAAGCAGGCGGTCACGTGTGTTGGTGTGGTAGAGGAGCCTGGTTAAAGCCCAGTCAGAGGCAGGTTCAGGGAGGCAGCGCTATATGCTAAGCTAACACTGACGGCAGTTACATGCATGGGTGTGTGTGTGCGCGTGTCAATGGACACTCACGGTTCTGGAGGTTGGCGGGGCAGATGGACTGGTGAGGGACACCATCTCCTGGATGGCCAGTCGTAGTTTGAGGCGGTGCAGGGGGTTACTGATGCCAATCTCCCTCTGGATCTCTGTGTCCGACAGGGCAGACATGATGGCACCGCTCTTAACGTTGGCACGACACGCCGCCACGTACCAGGCGGGCATCCCCAGCCACAGCTGAAACAGGAGGAGGAAGACCATTTGTGATTTCATGTAAAGTAGCGAGTGAGCTTGTTTTTACAAATTATAGGTGATGTGGTGGGAGGACTTGTCTACCATCCTTACCTATGGTAGACAAGTTGAGTAGCATTTCCTTGTTTTATTAAAGATCTACTGAGAAACAGTAGGGGGCAGTCATGGTTGAAATGTTCACCTTGTATGTTCAAGCATGTTCTATCACGATTAAATGAGAAAAAACTGAATACAGACATAGGATATTTCAATGAAGACAGAAAATAAACTGTGATGATTCATTGATAGGCAACGCATTCATTTACTTAATGAATACCCATGTTAATATTACACAACATTCCTATGGCCTTTATGAGGTGTAATGTCAAGCAATTACAAGCTGGGGAGAACATGGCATAGTAAATCACAGAGTAGACCTTTACCAACAGCCTCCGAGGCGTCCACCAAGGTGACATCAAAATCTGGGACATTGTCTCCCATAATATCCGTGAGATCTAGATTCGACACACTGCTGGTCCCATAGGACCCATAGGGCCCCCAACATCACACAGCGTAGCCTGGGACAAACACAACTCATTGAGGGCTTGATGATCAGTTGAATCAGGTGTGCTTGTCCAGGGCTACAATAAAAATGAGTATCGTTGGGGTACTGGAGGACTGGAGTTGGGGAAGCACTGGATTAGATAATAGACTTAATATAATAAAGCACAAAGAGTAATGTCAGCCGGAGGCGTAATCATTTTATAACTACTCTCGGTAACATGCTGACTACTACGGCATTGGATTTCCCCGGGTCGTAATTACAACACAATACATCCACAGTTATGTAACAGCACTGTGTCATCCCATGTTTTGATTTAAGGAAAGTATCTGGTTTGAATTTCGTAGTGCCGTATTAGAAAGGGTGACCATTAGGCTGAAGTAAGGCATCGGGTAATTGATTTGAAATGTGAAACATCATCAACGGTCAGAGGTTAGAGGATAATGGAAGTCGTATCTCAGGTGAATGCTGAGTGTGCAGACTGGGTAGTCAAGGAGGAATAGACCACTTCACCGGGGCGGAGAATATTATCTTCTTCACAGAGTGGGAGTCTGGCACAGACCTTGTAAATCTATCCCAGAGGCGGGAGGATTGAGAATGGCTCCAGGCCAGAGTAGAGGAGTGCCTACCTCCAGCCAGGCCACCACTGTGGGGCCGTCCCATTGGGCGAAAGGTAAGCCTTTCCTCCTCGCCTCTTCCAACAACTCGTGCCTGAGGGCGGGAGCAGAGACATGGGATTAATGCACTGCACACACTCACACATATACTGAGACAGTCACACCCCCTCACACAAGGCACTAGTATTACACCAAGATTTGGTGTGTGTGTTCACTGTACAGTGCCACACACTTTCTCTCTCACAGGCCAGAGCTTTCTGAAAGGGCACGACCTTATCATACAATCTCTCCACACACACACACTGCATGTAAAATGAGTACGCTCTCTCTCTGCCCTTAGCTCTCTCTCTCTGCCTCTATCTCTGTCTGCCCCCCCACCCCCCTCTCTGCCTCTTTTTCTCTCTGCTGCTCTGCCCCTTGCGCTCTCTTTCTCTCTCTGCCCCTCTCTCTCTCACCATCTGGTACAGACACACCTTGAAGGGACAGCAAGGGCTGCTGGGCTGCTCACTGAAGCCTGACTTTGATTTGCTAATCTGAAGAACCACAAATCTCCACTTGTCTCTGTGCTGCAGCTGGGAATGAGGAGATCTGCATGGAGGAATGGGCCAAAATACCAGCAACAGTGTGTGAAAACCTTGTGAAGACTTACAGAAAATGTTTGACCTCTGTCATTGCCAACAAAGGGTATATAACAAAGTATTGAGATAAACTTTTGTTATTGACCAAATACTTATTTTCCACCATAATTTGCAAATAAATCCATAAAAAATCCTACAATGTGATTTTCTGGATTTTTTTTCTCGTTTTGTTTGTCATAGTTGAAGTGTACCTATGATGAAAATTACAGGCCTCTCTCATCTTTTTAAGTGGGAGAACTTGCACAATTGGTGGCTGACTAAATACTTTTTTTGCCCCACTGTAATTTGTGTGGCGGTGGAAGTGTTCAATAGGTAAACTAAGATGGCCCGAGTGAAATAGAGAAATGTGTTATTTGTGCTGAGCACCACTTTGAAAGCTGTCTTAAGCACTCCTGCCGCCATACTCAGCTCAGAGTAAATTGCACCTTATCTAGGGAGAGCAGAGGAGAGGAGGTAGATGTTCTCTTTACTCAGTCATGTACCAGGCAATTTGTAATATGCTGATTCCTGCGACACCAACTCTGTTAGGCAGAGAGACAGAGAACTGATGAACGGTCTATATAAATGTGTGTTTGGGGTATGTGTGTGTGTGTGTCTCATCTTTATTGATGTGTGCACACTGCTAACTAATGGAGTTGGGGAGCAGATGGCTGGGAGTTCTATGGTGTAGAAAAGAACCAGAGAGGCTACGCTAGAGAGATACCCAACTGTGGAACGCTACTTCCTGAAGACAGTTGATAGTGTCTGACTGGTCTAAGAGTCTGAATATAGAGAGGGACTGTTGAGCTGATAAATACATAACTCACACAACATGCTACACACAAAAACAGACTTCTGAAGTTACAATTCTATTCCGTGAACAGAATACTTCATGAGAGTTCTAAGGCAAGAAACTAGTTCCTGAGTGCAGCTAAAATGTCTTCCATCTGGAGACATAGTGGCCAACATGAGGCATACGGAGAAAAGGCATGTGACACATTATGTATGTGACTTGGTCAGAGTTGAAGGCCTCAGTGCAGAGAAAGGGCACTTGAATACACCATACAAAGACTGAATGGACTGACACACAACATAGGAGATGTGTCCATTGATGTCAATCAATTTTGTTTCCATTCAATGTCGTGTCAATTCAACAGGCATATAGATAGATATGTTCATGTTAGATTCTTATGCATGAGATATACATCCACTGAACATAGCTGGGAAAGGAAGGAAACAGTTATGACAAAGAAAATAAAACAACAAGATATGACGCCCCATAACCCGGTATCAGAACCGGTTATATCTCACAGTCACAGATATAGAAACACGCACAAGGAAGGAGGAAGGTATTGGACATTCCAAGTAAAAAAATCAACCCCATTAATGGGTGATGGCACACATTCTTTGTCCAGCCATGGATGCAGCCGAAACTGCACTGTGGGGAAGAAACATTTTATACGGTAAATGAAAAGATAGAAAGATCGAAAGGAAGAAAGACAGCTAGAAAGCAAGGGGTCATTAACAGCCATAGAGGGACAGAGTGACGTCAGCTTTGGCACCGGCCATTGGGAGGGGGACAGATGGATGGACAGAGAGGTGGACAGACGGCACAGCGCTGACAATGGAGATGTCCAGGTTTCACACTGTCACAACTTACCCGCTTCTTTAGTCACATGATGAGAGGGAGGGAGGAAGAGTACAAGGAGAGAGAGAGAGGAAGAGAAAGTGACGGGAGACAAAAAGTGCACAAATGTTAATGAGTTAACCCCCCCCACCACCTTGCCCCCAAAACACACACGAATGCACAAACACACACACACACTGCCCATACATGCACGGACACATATTCAAACACACACACACACACATGGACGCAGGCACACACACACACACACACACACACACTGCAAAATAGAAACAGTCTCTCAAGTAGACAGGTGACAAGAGCTTTTCCAAAGACTGACATTAGAACAGTAGAATGACAAGTCAAAGAGTAATATTGGTTAGCAAAAGAAAAGCCACTTTCTTCTTCTCTTTGGTCGATGCAGCTTTTTACAGCATCGCGTGCAGGCAGACAAAAGATAATGCACTTGGGGCAAGACACCTGCAATGCATTTGTTCACATTCTTCACAGGAACAAACCAGCCAAATGCCAAACATTACCCAACACATCACACATACACAACACATCAGCAATGAACCAATGAACGATCACGATATTGACCAGGCTGAAAATGTCACTGTAAATTCAGCAGGCAGTTCAATAGCATGCACTGGAAGAGAGTATCACGATGCAAGGCGGTCCACTTCCTGGAAAACTGGAGAATCGACACCAAAATAGAACACAGTCGTCATCATCATAATACCTTCTATTGATCATCTGTAAGGGTGGGAAAGTTATTTGTCATGACAACTCAAAGCTCGCCGACAGAGAACACATTTGTCATTTGGCACTGACACGGTAGACACCACATACATTTCCAGTTGAAAGGAGATGGAACTTGCACATGAGGGAACCCCCAAGTTTTGTCATTCATGTGTGGGTTTAAAGGACTATATCTGGAAAATCAAACCAAAAGCATTAACTAAGAATCGTAGGCCTACATGTGTGACATGAATAGACTTCCAACACAATCAATAGTCTGACTGTGTTTGGTTAGGGGGGATCCCTCTATTGTACGTCTATTCAGGTTCCTGGTCTGTATTGATCCTCTCTCTGCTGGAGAGTGGGAGTATTGGAGATGTATCTTCTATCCAGCCACATGTGGAACTGCCTCCTATACAGGGAAAGGACTAATGAAACCAGGGATTCCTCACCAGCCACTGCGTACGGGGTCAAAGGTTGGAAACGGGATAATGATCTCTATTCAGATGTACTATAGACAGACACTGCTGTCTGGCACATAAAAAGGTGTGTGTATCATAACACTGTAGTAGTGTCACTTCTACAGTAGTGTCATGTACAGTAGATTAACACAGGGGGGTGTTAGTACTGGTGTGGTACATTGCCCAGTGTTTCTAGTGACACAGATATGATTTATCTCCCACTGGCTGTGATGTGAGCCAATCAAGTATTATTGAGCGCAAGGTTGTTGTTTGTTTGGGGTGAAATGCTGTGGTGGCAGGTTTGAGGGGCAGGACGGGGGTGTTGTGAAAGCTTACTTCTTTTTCAGCCGGCGGTCTTTCTCAGCCTGAGTCCCCAGCTTCCCCACAGCCATGTCCTGACCCAGGTCTGGATCAGACACTCCTGTGAGAGAGGGAGAATGGGACGTTACTGCACTGCCTGTATGGCTCATAGAAATCATCCAGTGTAGATAGTATCCAGACAGTACTAGCAAGGAGCCACCATTATCTCCTCTGAATCTGTACTCAACAGAGTTTATGCTTTTTCATCGTCACATAATCTACTTCACACAGATGGGAGAGTCAGAGGTGATGTTTGGGTGGTGAGGTGGTAAGTAATAACCTCTGTGACAAGTATCATCTAACATAACACAGGCAGGTTAGGGCCCTCAGATCCTCAAAAAGTTCTACAGCTGCACCGTCGAGAGCATCTTGACTGACTGCATCACCACTTCGTATGGCAAAAAGGCCAGCACAGTACATCACTGGGGCCGAGCTCCCTGCCATCCAGGATCTCTATATCAGGTAGGTTCAGAGGAAGGCCCAAAAACATTGGGCCTTTGAGACAGCTTCTATCCCAAAGACATACGACTGCTAAATAGCCAGACTGCTAAATAGTCAATTAATGGTACCTGAACTAGCTGCACTGACTCTATATTGCACCGACCCTACGCACACCCACTAGACTATATATACACACCATATACACACTCACTAGACTATATATACACACTCACTAGACTACATATACACACTCACTAGACTATATACACACCATATACACATTCACTAGACTATATATACACACCATATACACACTCACTATATATATATATATATATATATATATACACACACCATATACACACTCACTAGACTATATATATACACACCATATACACACTCACTATATATATATATATATATATATATACACACACCATATACACACTCACTAGACTATATATATACACACCATATACACACTCACTAGACCATATATATACACACCATGTACACACTCACTAGACTATATACAGTGCCTTGCGAAAGTATTCGGCCCCCTTGAACTTTGCGACCTTTTGCCACATTTCAGGCTTCAAACATAAAGATATAAAACTGTGTTTTTTTGTGAAGAATCAACAACAAGTGGGACACAAGCATGAAGTGGAACGACATTTATTGGATATTTCAAACTTTTTTAACAAATCAAAAACTGAAAAATTGGGCGTGCAAAATTATTCAGCCCCTTTACTTTCAGTGCAGCAAACTCTCTCCAGAAGTTCAGTGAGGATCTCTGAATGATCCAATGTTGACCTAAATGACTAATGATGATAAATACAATCCACCTGTGTGTAATGTAAGTTCAAGGGGGCCGAATACTTTCGCAAGGCACTGTATACACACCAGATACACACTGACTAGACTAGATATACAGACCATATACACACTCACTAGACTACATTTACACACCATATACACACTCACTAGACTATATATACACACTCACTAGACTATATACACACTCACTAGACTACATATACACACCATATACACACTCACTAGACTACATATACACACTCACTAGACCATTTACAATGTATACACACCATATACACACTCACTAGACTACATTTACACACCATATACACACTCACTAGACTATATATACACACCATATACACTCACTAGACTACATATACACACTCACTAGACTACATATACACACCATATACACACTCACTCAGACACACTACACTGTCACTCCCACACAAATCCGTCACACACTCAAACACACACACACACACACACATTATTTGTTGCTGCTACTCCGTTCTTTGTTTACTCTTATTATTATCTATCCTGATGCCTAGTCACTTTACTTCATGTACATATCTACTTCAAATACCTTATTATTATCTATCCTGATGCCTAGTCACTTTACCCTGCCTTCATGTACATATCTACCTCAAATACCTTATTATTATCTATCCTGATGCCTAGTCACTTTACCCTGCCTTCATGTACATATCTACCTCAAATACCTTATTATTATCTATCCTGATGCCTAGTCACTTTACCCTGCCTTCATGTACATATCTACCTCAAATACCTTATTATTATCTATCCTGATGCCTAGTCACTTTACTTCATGTACATATCTACCTCAAATACCTTATTATTATCTATCCTGATGCCTAGTCACTTTACTTCATGTACATATCTACCTCAAATACCTTATTATTATCTATCCTGATGCCTAGTCACTTTATCCTGCCTTCATGTACATATCTACCTCAAATACCTTATTATTATCTATCCTGATGCCTAGTCACTTTACTTCATGTACATATCTACTTCAAATACCTTATTATTATCTATCCTGATGCCTAGTCACTTTATCCTGCCTTCATGTACATATCTATCTATCTGGTACTGCCTGTATATATCTTCATTATGGATCTGGTACTGGTACTCCCTGTATATATCTTCATTATGGATCTGGTACTGGTACTCCCTGTATATATATCCATTATGGATCTGGTACTGGTACTCCCTGTATATATATCCATTATTGATCTGGTACTGGTACTCCCTGTATATATATATATCCATTATTGATCTGGTACTGGTACTCCCTGTATATATCTTCATTATTGATCTGGTACTGGTACTCCCTGTATATAGCTTCATTATTGATCTGGTACTGGTACTCCCTGTATATACTCCACATTGATCTGGTACTGGTACTCCCTGTATATAGCTTCATTATTGATCTGGTACTGGTACTCCCTGTATATAGCTTCATTATTGATCTGGTACTGGTACTCCCTGCATATAGCTCTTATTTTACTCCTGTATTTTATTTTTAATCCTCATTTATTTTACTCTACATTGTTTGGAGTTACAGTTTTATATCTTTATGTTTGAAGCCTGAAATGTGGCAAAAGGTCGCAAAGTTCAAGGGGGCCGAATACTTTCGCAAGGCACTGTATACACACCATATACACACTCACTAGACTACATATACACACCATATACACACTCACTAGACTACATTTACACACCATATACACACTCACTAGACTATATATACACACTCACTAGACTATATACACACTCACTAGACTACATATACACACCATATACACACTCACTAGACTACATATACACACTCACTAGACCATTTACAATGTATACACACCATATACACACTCACTAGACTACATTTACACACCATATACACACTCACTAGACTATATATACACACCATATACACTCACTAGACTACATATACACACTCACTAGACTACATATACACACCATATACACACTCACTCAGACACACTACACTGTCACTCCCACACAAATCCGTCACACACTCAAACACACACACACACACACACATTATTTGTTGCTGCTACTCCGTTCTTTGTTTACTCTTATTATTATCTATCCTGATGCCTAGTCACTTTACTTCATGTACATATCTACTTCAAATACCTTATTATTATCTATCCTGATGCCTAGTCACTTTACCCTGCCTTCATGTACATATCTACCTCAAATACCTTATTATTATCTATCCTGATGCCTAGTCACTTTACCCTGCCTTCATGTACATATCTACCTCAAATACCTTATTATTATCTATCCTGATGCCTAGTCACTTTACCCTGCCTTCATGTACATATCTACCTCAAATACCTTATTATTATCTATCCTGATGCCTAGTCACTTTACTTCATGTACATATCTACCTCAAATACCTTATTATTATCTATCCTGATGCCTAGTCACTTTACTTCATGTACATATCTACCTCAAATACCTTATTATTATCTATCCTGATGCCTAGTCACTTTATCCTGCCTTCATGTACATATCTACCTCAAATACCTTATTATTATCTATCCTGATGCCTAGTCACTTTATCCTGCCTTCATGTACATATCTATCTATCTGGTACTGCCTGTATATATCTTCATTATGGATCTGGTACTGGTACTCCCTGTATATATCTTCATTATGGATCTGGTACTGGTACTCCCTGTATATATATCCATTATGGATCTGGTACTGGTACTCCCTGTATATATATCCATTATTGATCTGGTACTGGTACTCCCTGTATATATATATATCCATTATTGATCTGGTACTGGTACTCCCTGTATATATCTTCATTATTGATCTGGTACTGGTACTCCCTGTATATAGCTTCATTATTGATCTGGTACTGGTACTCCCTGTATATACTCCACATTGATCTGGTACTGGTACTCCCTGTATATAGCTTCATTATTGATCTGGTACTGGTACTCCCTGTATATAGCTTCATTATTGATCTGGTACTGGTACTCCCTGCATATAGCTCTTATTTTACTCCTGTATTTTATTTTTAATCCTCATTTATTTTACTCTACATTGTTTGGAAATGTTCGTAAGTAAGCACTTCACTGTAAAGTCTACACCTGTTGTATTCGGCGCAGGTGATAAATACAATTTGATTTGAGAAAGTATTAACCCCCTGGCAAGGCACTAAACCCTATGTGCTCCTGTCGGTAACTCTGGATCAGAACGTCTGCTAAACTGCCAAATGACTAAAACGTCAATGTACATGAATGACTTCTCATTAACCAAACAGTACATAGAACAGACAAGAGCAACTCATATCAGAGAGGTGCTGAGTGTAGACCAGTACCTTGGCTCTGCCCGATGGCCTCCCTGTGGGCATGCAGCTGTGCCAGTCTGGTCTTCTCCTTCTTGCCAAACAGGCGTCCGATGGAGGACTTGATGCCTTTCTTCTTGGGCTGCTTGTTGATGGAGTCCTGACTGCTGGCTACGCTGCTCAGAGCACTGGCCTCTGCCTCCAGGTTGGCAGCAATGCTGCAAACACACACACACATATGCACACACACACATGCACGCACACACACACACACACACAGTCAAGGAAAAAGATACAACTTGGGTAAGAGATAATTTGTCTCATAAACTACCATCAGGATGAAGAAGGTGGAGTGTGTGTGTGTGTGTGTGTGTGTGTGTGTGTGTGTGCGTGTGCGCTATAAGTTAAACATACCCTCGGGCCTCATTGTGTGAGGAGGCTGGCAGTGTGCGGGTCATGCGTACGGTCCGGGGCGTGGGAGGAGGGGACGTCTCACACTTGATGGTAGCCTTGTCCTGGCCGTCATCGTCGGTGGCCGCAATCTGACCGTGGAGAGGTGAAGAGACCTGTTAGTAGCTCTTATAAAACTAGTATAGTAACACCTCACACATCAATCTCTACAACACTGTTATTACACTATAGTCACACAATTTCTACAACACTGGTATTACACTATAGTCACACCTCAATCTCTACAACACTGTTACTACACTATAGTCACACCTCACACATCAATCTCTACAACACTGGTATTACACTATAGTCACACCTCACACATCAATCTCTACAACACTGTTACTACACTATAGTCACACCTCACACATCAATCTCTACAACACTGTTATTACACTATAGTCACACAATCTCTACAACACTGGTATTACACTATAGTCACACCTCAATCTCTACAACACTGTTACTACACTATAGTCACACCTCACACATCAATCTCTACAACACTGTTACTACACTATAGTCACACCTCACACCTCAATCTCTACAACACTGTTACTACACTATAGTCACACCTCACACATCAATCTCTACAACACTGGTATTGCACTATAGTCACACCTCACACATCAATCTCTACAACACTGTTAATACACTATTGTCACACAATCTCTACAACACTGGTATTACACTATAGTCACCTCAATCTCTACAACACTGTTATTACACTATAGTCACACAATCTCTACAACACTGGTATTACATTATAGTCACACCTCACACATCAATCTCTACAACACTGTTATTACACTATAGTCACACAATCTCTACAACACTGTTACTACACTATAGTCACACCTCACACGTCAATCTCTACAACACTGTTACTACACTATAGTCACACCTCACACAATCTCTACAACACTGTTACTACAATATAGTAACACCTCACACATAAATCTCTGCAACACTGTTACTACACTATAGTCACACCTCAATCTCTGCAACACTGTTATTACACTATAGTCACACCTCACACATCAATCTCTGCAACACTGTTATTACACTATAGTCACACCTCACACATCAATCTCTACAATATAGTCACACCTCACACATCAATCTCTACAATACTGTTTGCTTATATGTCTTCAGAGTCCAATAATGGCAAGGATACACCAGACCATGACAGTAATCTACAGGAAGACAGAGGTACTATGAATTTGAAATGTCTGATGTAATAAAATGAACATATCATTAGTACTGTACCTTTCTCCTGTGTTTCCTCAGATCACTGGGCTGCAGGGTGGAGGACAGGAAAGAAAAGGAAAACAGCAGTTTACAGTAAATCAGTAAGATTAAACTAAATGTCCTCCTCCATACAGAAACACCTCATTTATAGTTATAGACATGCCTAGCCGATATACCATCAGGTGGGCAGACGACTTGTCAATTACACATTACACCACACAATCAATTACAGTGATTTGTTGAAAAAATAACCTGCTTTGCCACTATTCATTTGAGAGGTCAATAAAATCAAAGGCTCATTCTTTAAAAGCCCCTGGGTATTGGCAACATTCACTCTCTGAGACGGTCTGGATGTCTGTCTGGCTGTCTGGTCTTTTATTGACCTAACGTAGACAGTACTTTTATTGACCTAACGTAGACAGTACTTTTATTGACCTAACGTAGACAGTACTTGTATTGACCTAACGTAGACAGTCCTTGTACTGACCTAACGTAGACAGTACTTTTATTGACCTAACGTAGACAGTCCTTGTATTGACCTAACGTAGACAGTACTTTTATTGACCTAACGTAGACAGTACTTGTATTGACCTAACGTAGACAGTACTTTTATTGACCTAACGTAGACAGTACTTTTATTGACCTAACGTAGACAGTACTTTTATTGACCTAACGTAGACAGTACTTGTATTGACCTAATGCAGACAGTACTTGTATTGACCTAATGCAGACAGTACTTGTACTGACCTAACGTAGACAGTACTTTTATTGACCTAACGTAGACAGTACTTTTATTGACCTAACAGACAGTACTTTTATTGACCTAATGCAGACAGTACTTGTATTGACCTAACGTAGACAGTACTTTTATTGACCTAACGTAGACAGTACTTTTATTGACCTAACGTAGACAGTACTTGTATTGACCTAACGTAGACAGTACTTTTATTGACCTAACGTAGACAGTACTTTTATTGACCTAACGTAGACAGTACTTTTATTGACCTAATGCAGACAGTACTTGTATTGACCTAACGTAGACAGTACTTTTATTGACCTAACGTAGACAGTCCTTGTACTGACCTAACGTAGACAGTCCTTGTACTGACCTAACGTAGACAGTACTTTTATTGACCTAATGCAGACAGTACTTGTATTGACCTAACGTAGACAGTACTTTTATTGACCTAACGTAGACAGTACTTTTATTGACCTAATGCAGACAGTACTTGTATTGACCTAACGTAGACAGTACTTTTATTGACCTAACGTAGACAGTCCTTGTACTGACCTAACGTAGACAGTACTTTTATTGACCTAACGTAGACAGTCCTTGTACTGACCTAACGTAGACAGTCCTTGTATTGACCTAATGCAGACAGTACTTTTATTGACCTAACGTAGACAGTCCTTGTATTGACCTAATGCAGACAGTACTTTTATTGACCTAATGCAGACAGTACTTTTATTGACCTAACGTAGACAGTACTTGTATTGACCTAACGTAGACAGTACTTGTATTGACCTAATGCAGACAGTACTTTTATTGACCTAACGTAGACAGTACTTGTACTGACCTAACGTAGACAGTACTTTTATTGACCTAATGCAGACAGTACTTGTATTGACCTAATGCAGACAGTACTTTTATTGACCTAACGTAGACAGTACTTGTATTGACCTAACGTAGACAGTACTTGTATTGACCTAATGCAGACAGTACTTTTATTGACCTAACGTAGACAGTACTTTTATTGACCTAATGCAGACAGTACTTGTATTGACCTAACGTAGACAGTACTTGTATTGACCTAATGCAGACAGTACTTGTATTGACCTAATGCAGACAGTACTTGTATTGACCTAATGCAGACAGTACTTTTATTGACCTAACGTAGACAGTACTTGTATTGACCTAATGCAGACAGTACTTGTATTGACCTAATGCAGACAGTACTTTTATTGACCTAATGCAGACAGTACTTTTATTGACCTAACGTAGACAGTACTTGTATTGACCTAATGCAGACAGTACTTGTACTGACCTAACGTAGACAGTACTTTTATTGACCTAATGCAGACAGTACTTTTATTGACCTAACGTAGACAGTACTTGTATTGACCTAATGCAGACAGTACTTTTATTGACCTAACGTAGACAGTACTTTTATTGACCTAACGTAGACAGTACTTTTATTGACCTAACGTAGACAGTCCTTGTACTGACCTAACGTAGACAGTCCTTGTACTGACCTAACGTAGACAGTACTTTTATTGACCTAACGTAGACAGTCCTTGTACTGACCTAATGTAGACAGTACTTGTATTGACCTAATGCAGACAGTACTTTTATTGACCTAACGTAGACAGTACTTGTATTGACCTAACGTAGACAGTACTTGTATTGACCTAACGTAGACAGTACTTGTATTGACCTAATGCAGACAGTTATTGTATTGACCTAATGCAGACAGTACTTGTATTGACCTAATGCAGACAGTACTTGTATTGACCTAATGCAGACAGTACTTGTATTGACCTAATGCAGACAGTTATTGTATTGACCTAATGCAGACAGTTATTGTATTGACCTAATGCAGACAGTACTTTTATTGACCTAATGCAGACAGTACTTGTATTGACCTAATGCAGACAGTACTTGTATTGACCTAATGCAGACAGTACTTGTATTGACCTAACGTAGACAGTACTTGTATTGACCTAACGTAGACAGTACTTGTATTGACCTAACGTAGACAGTACTTTTATTGACCTAATGCAGACAGTACTTGTATTGGCCTAATGCAGACAGTACTTGTATTGACCTAACGTAGACAGTACTTTTATTGACCTAACGTAGACAGTACTTTTATTGACCTAACGTAGACAGTACTTGTATTGACCTAACGTAGACAGTACTTGTATTGACCTAACGTAGACAGTACTTGTATTGACCTAACGTAGACAGTACTTTTATTGACCTAATGCAGACAGTCCTTGTACTGACCTAATGCAGACAGTACTTGTATTGACCTAACGTAGACAGTACTTGTATTGACCTAATGCAGACAGTACTTGTATTGACCTAACGTAGACAGTACTTGTATTGACCTAATGCAGACAGTACTTGTATTGACCTAACGTAGACAGTACTTGTATTGACCTAATGCAGACAGTACTTGTATTGACCTAACGTAGACAGTACTTGTATTGACCTAATGCAGACAGTACTTGTATTGACCTAACGTAGACAGTACTTGTATTGACCTAATGCAGACAGTTATTGTATTGACCTAATGCAGACAGTACTTGTATTGACCTAATGCAGACAGTACTTGTATTGACCTAATGCAGACAGTACTTGTATTGACCTAATGCAGACAGTACTTGTATTGACCTAATGCAGACAGCACTTGTATTGACCTAACGTAGACAGTACTTGTATTGACCTAACGTAGACAGTACTTGTATTGACCTAATGCAGACAGTACTTGTATTGACCTAATGCAGACAGTACTTGTATTGACCTAATGCAGACAGTACTTGTATTGACCTAATGCAGACAGTACTTGTATTGACCTAATGCAGACAGTACTTTTATTGACCTAATGCAGACAGTACTTGTATTGACCTAATGCAGACAGTACTTGTATTGACCTAATGCAGACAGTACTTGTATTGACCTAATGCAGACAGTACTTGTATTGACCTAATGCAGACAGTACTTGTATTGACCTAATGCAGACAGTACTTGTATTGACCTAATGCAGACAGTACTTGTATTGACCTAATGCAGACAGTTATTGTATTGACCTAATGCAGACAGTACTTGTATTGACCTAATGCAGACAGTACTTGTATTGACCTAATGCAGACAGTACTTGTATTGACCTAATGCAGACAGTACTTGTATTGACCTAACGTAGACAGTACTTGTATTGACCTAACGTAGACAGTACTTGTATTGACCTAATGCAGACAGTACTTGTATTGACCTAATGCAGACAGTACTTGTATTGACCTAACGTAGACAGTACTTGTATTGACCTAACGTAGACAGTACTTGTATTGCTCAATAGGACAATAGTGGCAAAATATAAAAAATCTTCTGAAGTCCTTAAAACATAGTAAACAAACATAGCACAGTCTATCACATCCTGGTATCTACAACACACACAAACCAAGCCAAGCTCTACGATGAAGGAGTAATGAAACCCAGCCAGATAGATTATGCAACTCAATCCATCAAGGAAAGAACATCTAAATCAAGTTGAAAGAAAGGCAATACATGCTTTTACAAGTGGCTGGCTAATGAAAAACATCTACGTCTGGCTCTCTCTCAGAGCTGCTTTTAAATCTGGTCCAGGGTCATTTGAGGTTACTAGTTAACCATCAAATTGAGTTAACTTTCCGTTCTAGCATAATCAAGGGCAGCTCAGGTGAGCCGTATGAGGTCTATTGAAAGAGCAAGGCTGAGAACAAAGAAAGAGAGGCCAAACACAACATACTGAATGCTGATCCCAGGTGCTTCTTTTGGCCCTGTCCTGCACCACAATACAGACAGAGCCCGATACGGCTGTGGTAGCCTTCGTCAAGACTGGGATACACTCGTACATACACCCCCCACCACACCCACAGCCCGTCCTGACCCCAGCAGCGTACCAGTGTCATGATACCCATGCGCTCCATGTCTGTGGTGCTGCGGTGGTCCAGCTTGGGGGTGGAGTGTCCGCTGGGCGGGGAGGAAGAGGCCAGGGAGGAGGCGGTGGCCGAGGCGGTGATGGAGGCTCCGGGGTGGTGCATACGGGCCAGGTTGAGACCCTCCAGGCTGACGCTGGCCACGCGGTTCTCTATCTCCTCCGCCCGTAGCTCTGTCGACTCCTTCTCCTCCTGGATCAGTCTGGGAGAGAGGTCGAGGGGGAGGCAGAGAGGGAGGGAGGGAGGGATTGATTAGACTTATTTCACAGCTGCATTCAGCCACTCTATATATAGAAAGCTCATTCACCCAACATGACTCTGAGAATTCTCAGAATCCCTTGGTCCTTTGTGGTTCAATTCTCTGGATGGTCATGGAAATCCCCACTGCAGACCCATAGGGCTCCTCTTAAAGACAACGCGGGGAGACAAAAAGCCAGTTCATTACCCATAAACCATATAGGCGCACAACACTACCTCACAACACTAATTAGTTTAGAAATTAATTCCCAAGGCTTCTGCCATCTGAGCTGAAATCATATTCCAACTCAGCATATTCTTACCCAGAAATCACCCCGATGAGGCATGTCTCTATCGATTGTGCTTATAAGCAAAAAAACAATAAAGACCTGAGGTAAATTAACAACACTTCACTTTAAAATGTCACTTAAGCTTAGGGTTGTGTGAAATAATACTTGGCTAATCACCAGACAAGAAGATCAGTACAATATTAACAAGTAAGTAACATACCTTGTATCTTGAATAAGCCTAAACCAATAAATACTGTTGTTTGATTTCAAACTGTTTCAGGCTCCCAATGTTAACCAAGTGTTAATCATCTTAATACAATAGATTATTCTGACAGCTAACTGGGTAAATGATCAATACTTGAATAAAACTACAGTATATCAGTGTCAGCTCCTCGCAGCTTTTCTATGTTTCTAGGAACTGTAACTGGCAGTATCTGAGGTTTGTGTTTAATTCATCTAGACAGGGCATCACACTCTACAGACAAAAGCCAACAAGTTTCAGCCCTGAAGACCAGCGTGTCCACACACATCCCTGGATATCCAATCAATTATTGTCTCATTAAATCAATTGCATTGCCACAGAAACCTGAGGCACGGAGCCCACTGATAGGATGAGCCAGCCTTAGGGGTGGAGAAAGCTAGGCCAACACCCATAAACTCTCCCTCATGTCAAGCACAAAGAGGCATATTTTACCAATCAACAATGAAGTGACCATTAATCAAATCAATGTGTCAGTAATGTTTCCCAAGGAACTTTATCCACGAACATACAACTTGATTTACATAAAGATCAGTCACAAGGGGTGTTTCCTGGCAATGAGACCTGACCAGGAAGCCAACCGTTTTTATCTGGTCCCTAGCATGTTCTGTCCAATAACAGCAGGGTTAAAGTCAGGTAAATGTCTGGTCCCTAGCATGTTCTGTCCAATAACAGCAGGGTTAAAGTCAGGTAAATGTCTGGTCCCTAGCATGGTCTGTCTAATAACATCAGGGTTAAAGTCAGGTAAATGTCTGGTCCCTAGCATGGTCTGTCTAATAACATCAGGGTTAAAGTCAGGTAAATGTCTGGTCCCTAGCATGTTCTGTCCAATAACAGCAGGGTTAAAGTCAGGTAAATGTCTGGTCCCTAGCATGTTCTGTCCAATAACAGCAGGGTTAAAGTCAGGTAAATGTCTGGTCCCTAGCATGGTCTGTCTAATAACATCAGGGTTAAAGTCAGGTAAATGTCGGGTCCCTAGCATGGTCTGTCTAATAACAGCAGGGTTAAAGTCAGGTAAATGTCTGGTCCCTAGCATGGTCTGTCTAATAACATCAGGGTTAAAGTCAGGTAAATGTCTGGTCCCTAGCATGGTCTGTCTAATAACATCAGGGTTAAAGTCAGGTAAATGTCTGGTCCCTAGCATGGTCTGTCTAATAACATCAGGGTTAAAGTCAGGTAAATGTCGAGTCCTTAGCATGGTCTGTCTAATAACATCAGGGTTAAAGTCAGGTAAATGTCTGGTCCCTAGCATGGTCTGTCTAATAACATCAGGGTTAAAGTCAGGTAAATGTCTGGTCCCTAGCATGGTCTGTCTAATAACATCAGGGTTAAAGTCAGGTAAATGCCTGGTCCCTAGCATGGTCTGTCTAATAACAGCAGGGTTAAAGTCAGGTAAATGTCTGGTCCCTAGCATGGTCTGTCTAATAACATCAGGGTTAAAGCCAGGTAAATGCCTGGTCCCTAGCATGGTCTGTCTAATAACAGCAGGGTTAAAGTCAGGTAAATGTCTGGTCCCTAGCATGTTCTGTCCAATAACAGCAGGGTTAAGGTCAGGTAAATGTCTAGTCCCTAGCATGGTCTGTCCAATAACAGCAGGGTTAAAGCCAGGTAAATGTCTAGTCACTAGCATGGTCTGACCGATAATAATTGGTTAAAGTCAGGTAAATGTCTGGTCCCTAGCATGGTCCGTCCAATAAGAGCAGGGTTAAGTTCAGTTAAATGTCTGGTCCCTAGCATGGTCTGTCCAATAAGAGCAGGGTTAAGGTCAGGTAAATGTCTAGTCCCTAGCATGGTCTGTCCAATAAGAGCAGGGTTAAGGTCAGGTAAATGTCTAGTCCCTAGCATGGTCTGTCCAATAAGAGCAGGGTTAAGGTCAGGTAAATGTCTAGTCCCTAGCATGGTCTGTCAAATAAGAGCAGGGTTAAGGTCCCGTACCGTATCTCTTTGTTAATGGCGTCCAGCTGCTCCTGCAGCATCATGGCTAGGGTCTGGGCGTCTGAGTGACCGCCGGGGGACAGCAGGTCCATGGAGCTGAACATGGTCTCCCGGTCATCGTCATCAATGTCCGACATGTCAGACATCTCACTCTCAAAGGGGTGGCTACCCAGGATGCCTAGCTGCTGAGAGCGCCACTCGTGCTCCCCCAGTGACTTAGCCTGTAGGGGAGGGAGGGTTTACAGATACAGAAGTGTGCAGTAATCAAGCAAAGTGTACACTAATCAAGGGAAGGGAGTGTTCTTGAGGTAATCCTGGTAAAACATCATGGGCAGGATGACATAACTGTAGAGAGATGTGAAAGTTTAATGTGAAGAGACTTGAATATTTTTTTGCACTGTACAAATATTACAGCACACATTATGATTAATGCATTCAATGCAGTATTTTGGTTTTATAAAATAATTGGCTAAGCTGTCAGCTTCAGGGAGCTTAAAATGTCTCTACTAATTCACCTTTCATCAGACAAAATAAGGAGGCTTGACTTTTAATACGTCCCAAAGTATCTTAACAAGCCTTTAAAGAGTTTTTAATAAAAATAAAAATATGCTAAAACATGCTTCTAAGATTACTGCTGAATGTCAGTATTTATCTCCAGGTTATTGCTGTGTTCAATCCTGAGACACTGTAACAGTAGCACTTTACAACAATGATCCTCAAAGGCAATGACAACCATCTCCAACAGTTTTCCCTCTGTCATGCTAATGCTAACCAATCATACCCATCTCCAACAGTTTTCCCTCTGTCATGCTAATGCTAACAGTCTGGCTCCATGCAACCATGTATGTCATACAGACCTGAGTTCAAAGACTTTATCTGTACTTATTTAAGCTTTCCTGGCTTAATGGATAGAATAGACCTGGTACTGCCTCTACCTCAGCCAGGGCTGACCAGAGAAAGACTAGTTCCTGACCTTGCTCTCGTCCCTGCGGAGACCCATGCGTCCTCTCCTGGGCCTGCGGATGACCTTGGCTGACCGGTAGTGGTCTGACTGGGTCTCAGCCAGGGAGCCAAGGGAGAATCGGAGCTCCCCCGACGTGTCCAGGTGAGACCTGATAGATAGATAGATAGATATAGCGAGACAGAACACGCATGTCAGTCACCGTAACATCAACTTTGTTCAAACTGAAGGCAGTATTGAAATGGCAGATATTGTGCAAAGAATAATACCAAAACCAAGAGGATCTGCTTGTTTAAAATGGCCTGCTTGTTTATCTAGTCGGAAGACAATGTTGTGACGCATCATGCAATTTGTAAGGAATCAACAGTCAGTGCTTGTGTGGTTTTCAACCGGTGGCAAATTGCTTTTCTAATGAGTTGTGACTAAAGAGGACAATCAGGAGATCATGACAGCTGCTGTCATCACAGAACTCCAGCCCAGTTATTTGGACTTTATCACACATTTTGTCAGTGGAAAAATCAAAGTAATCCCCCCCCCCACCCACACACACACACACACACACACACACACACACACACACACACACACACACACACACACACAGAGAGAGTACCAAACATTAATGACACCTGCTCTTTCCATGACACAGAATGACCTGGTGAATCCAGGTGAAAGCCATGATCCCTTCAAATCAGTGTAGATGAAGGGGAGGAGACAGGTTAAAGAAGGATTTTTAAGCCTTGAGACAATTGAGACATGGATTGTGTATGTGTGCCTTGTGTGCCAATGGGCAAGACAAAATATTTAAGTGCAATGGAACAGGATATGGTAGTAGGTGCCAGGGGCACTGGTTTGTGTCAAGAACTGCAACTGTGCTGGGTTTTGTATAAAGAATGGTGTGTATCAAGAATGGTCCACCACCCAAAGGACATCCAGCCAACTTGAAAAAACTGTGAGAAGCATTGGAGTCAACATGGGCCAGCATCCCTGTGGAACGCTTTCGACACCTTGTAGAGTCCATGCCCCGATGAATTGAGGACAAAAGGGGGGGGGGGTACAACTCAATATTAGGAAGGTGTTCATAATGTTTTGTACACTCAGTGTCTATACACACACACACACACACACACACAGTCCTACAAACTCACCCATACCGTGACAGAGTGGGTTCTGTGAGTGAGCCTGTTCTCAGTCGGAACTGGTCCAACTCTGATCTCAGCTTGTCTATCTCATCTGCCAGATGAGTCTGGAGGGAAGCCGGGAAACAGGGACAACATGAGGTGTACAGAAAACCTTGTGAAGTTTCTTATTCATTACCGTAAAACCCTGGATTGCAATTTCAATCTCCACAACATGATTGGACAGCACTTGCTCGTCAGTTCTCGTACTCTGCGTGGTTATGGATTTCTATCTCACTATCTGAACCGAGAGCAACGGTTTCTTGTGAATATTCAATGGAGAAGATGATAACAAATTAAACCCAAAGTCCAACACCCAGATCATTATTTATCTATTAAAAAGCACTTTATTAAACCAACCTCATGTAAAATTCTAAACTGAGGGAGGGAAAATGTAATAACTTCTGATCGGGGGGATTTACTTTTTCATGGATTGAATCCTCGTACTGTTTTCTGTAGCCTTCCGAGTCTTGTATTAAAACGTTCTGAAATGGAAAGAGAAGTATTCCAGTCAATCTATGGCCATTTCCTCAAATTCATCTGAAATAAAACTTTAGGACATATTGGTATGGATGTGGTCTCCATGTTTAACCTTCTCTTCCAGAGCAGCCATCCTCTCTTTCAGGTGGAGTTGAAGACGTTCGTTCGACTCTGTGAGAAGTCTGTCCACCGTGTCCGACAGGCGCTTGTTGTGTTCCTCGTTCATCTTTTCTCTCTGCCGAGCCTGAGGGGGACAAAAAATACAAAGTGTGTGACTTTCAAAAGCAGAAGCTTGACAGTATGTCTTACCACACGAGTGCATTTTCTAACCACTCTAATGTTGTAAAATACTGAAACAAGTCATCTGGATAATGCAAAGTCCTTCTCTTAAACATCTATGAGGAGCAGGTGCAATGAAGCCAGGCTGTGATGGGCAGCATGTAGCTTAATGGCCTTATGGCAGCTAGCATGCTAGGCTGCCCATGGTCAGTGAATAGGTGGAATGTAGCATCATGTAGCATAACCTAGCCTAGCATGTTATCATAGTCCCCTGGGGGTGACTCACTCTGAGCAACTCCTGGTGCTTCTCCTCCAGCTGGCCCTCCAGGTGCCTCATGCGTTCCTCGATACTGCCGTGACGCTCCTCTGCCTGCAGGGGCCACCACACAGACAGGGGTGGGGGGAGAGAGAAAGGGGGGCAGGGGGCACAGTGACCCGCCAGTTTAGCAGCCATGGAGGGCAACACAGGCACATAATGCAGGGGCAACAAGACAAGACAGAGCCAAAAGCCTCTACTCCTCCAGTCTCAGATGGAACAGATAGATCACCAAAGCACAGGTAGAGAGAGAGGTGAGAGAAGGGCCAGGTCACAAGCAGTTGCTGCAGCAGTTAAGTCTACTAGCAATGAGCCCAGCCAGTGACATGCAGCTATCCCCACAGTTTCAACCCTGCCTACGGACACAAGGAAAAACAAATATCCCCAACAAGCAATCTCAGTACAATGACTCGTGACAACAGAAATAAATAAAACCAGCATGGATTGTTTTAATTTTTTAAAAATGTAGTCTAGTAGTTAGCGACAGTACTGTGGCACCCTGTTGGACTACCTTCCTAAGAATGGAGTTCATGTCTTGGAGTTTAGCTTCCATAACAAACTGATAATCATCAGGAGAGGAGGCGGAGCTCGAGTCAGACTATGGGGCAGCAGGAGAGGAGAGGAACATATCACAGGGTCAGAGGTGATCGCATGCATAGCCTGCACATACAGTACTAACACATAACAAACAACACATCATTGAAAAGACCTACTCTGGAATATTCTACATGTATGATGATAATCAGTTACACATAAGCAGTTTTGAAATGACCTCTCCTAGAATATGATGGAGTGGTTAAAGTAACTGTCCAGTGAAAATCTCACTTTTAAAAGTTCATATTCTGTTAACTCATACCCAAATCATTTTGTTGACTCATCCTACTCATCCTCATCCCTTGTATTTGTGGCTAAAGCATAAATTGGAAAAGAACACATACAAAACCCCACCTCAAACTTGTATCTCAAACAGACTGTTTCAAAAATGCTTGATATTTCCTCCTGGAGGATGAGCTGGCCAATCAGCGGTCTACTTGCATGAATATTTTATATGACTGGTATACGCCCACACCATTCAGTTGTTGCGGTATGCCCATAACATTCCAACATAGAAACTATGCGTTTTAACATAATCATTTAAAACATTTTTGGGAAGGAAACTATTTCACTCATATTGTATTTCATTTTAGGTCATATTTCATAGAAATCTGGAAGCACTGGAGTTACTTTAATGATGGGAGCAACGTGTGCTGTGTCTGTGTCTGCATGCATACAAGTGTGTTTATGTGTGTGTGACCGTGTATGTGTGTGTGTGTGTGTGTGTGTGTGTGTCCTCTCACCTTGGTGAGTGCTGCTATCCTCTGGGCCAGTTCAGCCTCTACCTCTGGCAGGGTCTCAGCCTTTCTCATGGTCTGCTGCAGCTTCTGCTCTGCTAGCTCCAAACGCTCCAGCAGCTGCCTGTTCTTATCCTCCATCTGCACACACATACACACACACAGAGAAACAAGCACATACACACAGGGGGAAACATTGTGACTTATGACCTCGACCCATATCACACATGGAGTACCACTCAATGCCAATCCCAAGAGAGCTTTCGGAGTATTTCTGGACAGACTAAGTCACATGTAATACATATAGAACAGAATACAGCAGATATACTGAAGTCATTCTATATCAGAAACACAGACAACCTTCTACTACATAGAGAAAACATTAGGGATGTAATGATACGCATCAGGTCCCTAATCAAATGTTTAAGATACAAGTGCATCGTTCCGCGGACCCTAAACCGATCCAAATGCAGCATGGATCAGTCAGAAAATTTATTAAAACGTTATGAATCGCTGGTTCACTAAAATGTTCTGCTCATATTACATTCTATCTTCTGAAAACACCTCTCATCTTTAGCGACAGCTGATGCGTCCTCTCGTTCAGTGTCCAACTGCATTTACAGATGAAGTCGGAAGTTTACATATTCTTAGGTTGGAGTCATTAAAACTCGTTTTTAAACCACTCCATAAATTTCTTGTTAACAAACTATAGTTTTGGCAAGTCGGTTTGGACATCTACTTTGTGCATGACACCAAGTCATTTTTCCCAACAATTGTTTACAGACAGATTATTTAACTTATAATTCACTATATCACAATTCCAGTGGGTCAGATGTTAATATATATATAATTCCAGAAAATGATGTCATGGCTTTAGAAGCTTCTGATAGGCTAATTGACATCATTTGAGTCAATTGGAGGTGTACCTGTGGACGCATTTCAGGCCTACCTTCAAAGTCAGTGCCTCCTTACTTGACACCATGGGAAAATCAAAAGAAATCAGCCACAACCTCAGAAAAAAAATTGTAGACCTACACAAGTCTGGTTCATCCTTGGGAGCAATTTCCAAATGCCTGAAGTTACCACGTTCATCTGTACAAACAATAGTACGCAAATATAAACACCATGGGACCACGCAGCCGTCATACTGTCTCCTAGAGATGAACATACTTTGGTGAGAAAAGTGCAAATCCACCCTAGAACGACAGCAAAGGACCTTGTGAAGATGCTGGAGGAAACAGGTACAAAAGTGTCTATATCCACAGTAAAACGAGTCCTACATCGACAAAACCTGAAAGGCGGGTCAGCAAGGAAGAAGCCACTGCTCCAAAACCACCATAAAAAAACCCAGACTATGGTTTGCAACTGCACATGGGGACAAAGATTGTACTTATTGGAGAAATGTCCTCTGGTCTGATGAAACAAAACTGTTTGGCCATAATGACCATCATTATGTTTGGAGGAAAAAGTGGGATGCTTGCAAGCCGAAGAACACCATCCCAACCGTGAAGCACGGGGGTGGCAGCATCATGTTGTGGGGGTGCTTTGCTGCGGAAGGGACTTGTGCACTTCACAAAATAGATAGCATCATGAGGCAGGAAAATCATGTGGATATATTGAAGCAACATCTCAAGATATCAGTCAGGAAGTTAAAGCTTGGTCGCAAATGGGTCTTCCAAATGGACAATAACCCCAAACATACTTCTAAAGTTGTGGCAACATGGCTTAAGGACAACAAAGTCAAGGTATTGGAGTGGCCATCACAAAGCCATGACCTCAATCCTATAGAAAATGTGTGGGCAGACCTGACTCAGTTACACCAGCTCTGTCAGGAGGAATGGCCCAAATATTAACCCAACTTATTGTGGGAAGCTTGTGGAAGGCTACCCGAAACGTTTGACCCAAGTTAAACAATTTAAAGGCAATGCTACCAAATACTAACTGAGTGTATGTAAACTTCTGAACTACTGGGAATGTGATGAAAGAAATCAAATCTGCAAATAATCGTTCTCTCTACTATTATTCTGACATTTCACATTCTTAAAATAAAGTGCTGATCCTAACTGACCTAAGACAGGGAATTTTTTTTTTTTACTGGGATTAAATGTCAGGAATTGTGAAAAACTGAGTTTAAATGTATTTGGCTAAGGTGTATGTAAACTTCCGACTTCAACTGTAACTGTGTTGAAAGTCATTGATCTACAAGTCATTTAGCTAAACAACCCCGGGCAATATCAGTATCCTAGTCAAACTGCGCACCGTTCCCAGTTTCGCAAACTGACCAACGAGAGGTCTACACATCTACACATCTACGCGGCACCTTCAGCATTCAAACACTACAATAGCTTGCGTGATATTAGGCTTTATTAATTGAATGACAACCTCTGTAATTTGCTAGGTTATTGTTATCTATGCACTGTTGAAAATTGTTTTACTGCAATAAAATGAAACTACCAGAGATATAACTCTCATCTGACTATACCCGCTGAACGGGTTTTACAATAGATTTGATTTTGATTGTTCAGGTTCACCAACAGCAAAACATTTGGTAGTGCTGTTTAAAACATTCAGTGTATATGTTTCTTTTTTTATATACAGGGAAAAGTTGATCATTTCATAACGAGGACAGAAATCACTTTGTGAGGCTCACTGCACGGCGGAAGCAAGAGGAGAAAATAATCTAACTCCATAAAAATTTCCAAATGGTCAAAACCATTCGATTTGGAGATGGGGGGTGAAATTCAAAATTGTGCTCTATATTCGTTGCCCGTGTCATAGCTAATTTGTAAACGATACATATTGATACATTACTACATCAAACACTTCATCTGCAAAAATGACAAGTGAATTAGTGGGTGATGGTGATTTCAGAAGCAAAGTGGGGGGGACAAAAAACATTGCCACCCCTAATCTGATAGTGGGGTGGCTCAGCTCAGGTGCCTTCATAGTTACATACACCATAGACATACATAATTCACAAAGACACACACACACGTCAGAATAGACAGATTCAGCTCAGAGAGGTTCAACTCATGAGCCTCATCAGCAGCAGATATTGAAAATGAATGTGTTTACGCAACAAATGTTTCTGCATCTAATCGTACCGCATCAAATCGCATCGATTCGTTCTCTCCTCAAACCGAAGTGCACCGAATCGTTTCAAACTAAATGTATCGTTCCTATATCATATTGGAGCCCTTGTATCTAGATATGTATTGAATCGTCTTGAAAGGAAAAGATGCAGACTCCTAGTATACATCATGTAAGGTACAGCAGTAGAGACAAAGTGAAACCTCTATTTCCCTATGTCCCAGTCAATCTTCCTCCTGGCTCTGCTCAGTTTCAGTCTGTTCCATTTCCAGGAACTATTCGGCAGCTGTCTCCACCAGCAACAGAAGCTCCAGTCCCCCCTATAGCATTGGCCTTGGCAGCCCATACCCAGTAATTAGACATGAGTGGGCTAGGGGCCGTGGGGGGCCTAGAGGGGCCAGATCAGGGCTCTCTGTGTGTGTCTCTCTGCTATACTGTGTGTTTACTACTACTGTATGTATTTACAGGCCCAGCACCCAGCTTTGGGAAATTATTCACTGCATCCTCTCTCGCTCTCCATCCTTCCTTCAATCTTTCTGTCTCCCCTTTTCGTCTCTCCTGAGTGGCTCGTCTCCAACAGTCAGTGCCAAGGCCCTGGGGCTAGGCCATTGGCAAGGCAACACGAAAAACCAGATCAGCAGGGGTGGTGGTGTGATGTGTGCTGGGTCCATGGGAGGGGGCTTTATTTCTGTATGCTCTGAGAATTCTGTTGAATGGAGTATCATTCAACTCTCCCTGATTGAAGTTCAGAGTTAGACTTAGCCCAAATTTCCTAGTGGCAAGGGAATGGGCCAGGATGCCATCGCAAGGGACCGATGCCAGAGGCAAACCAAGGGCAAACATTGGATTAGAAATGTAAGTTTAGAAAATTGCACATGAAAATTGCTTATGGTTTATTTCATTTTATAAACTGGGTGGTTTGAACCCTGAATGCTGATTGGCTGACATATCAGACCGTATACCAGGGGTGTGACAAAACGTTTAATTTTACTGCTCTGATAACGTTGATAACCAGTTTATAATAGCAATAAGGCTCCTCGGGGGTTTGTGGTATATGGCCAATATACCACGGCTAAGGGCTGTATCCAATTACTCCACATTGCAACGTACATAAGAACAGCCCTTAGCCGGTGTCCATATACCACACCTCCTCGGGCCTTATTGCTTAAATGTGCACGGAGTACTTTCTGTCTAGCAATGCGGATTCATGTGTGTGTGTGTGTGTGTGTGTTCTCTATAGCTTGGCAATACAAATTTATGAAAATCCATCTGCCTTGAGCTCAGCTGTTGGTGCTGTATCTGTGATTGCTCCCCCTCCTTAACCATAACATTATTCACAATACCAAATAACTCAGGCACAGAAACCATGCACATCCACCCACACAGCATCTTCAAGTAACTACAATAAAAACCCTGACCCATACACAAATGCCTCAGCTGGAGTTAAACACAATGTCAAGATGTCCTCTCGTTTCAGAATGTTCTAAACTCGTATTAATCAAAGACGAGAGTTATCCTTGATCCACTACTGGCAACGGACGCTGTGTTATTCTCCAGATCGCAGGGGATTTCAGCAAATATGTATGCTATTGTAACTACGGTACTCCCTTAATGTAGAGAACGATCAGCCTCCTGAGCCCATGGAGATCTCCTTTAAACCAGAGACGCCAGATGGGATTGAGTTTTGTTAAACCAGAGACGCCAGATGGGATTGAGTTTTGTTAAACCAGAAACGCCAGATGGAATTGAGTTTTGCCTTAGCAATAACATGTACTAAAGGACATGGTTTTTCTAGGTGGGTGGAACCCAAGGTGGGGTCACTTCTGATTCCTTCTGGGTTGTGGCCATAAAACCAAAGGTTTAAATTGGGTCAGTGGGGACCACAGCTGTAGGTTGAAGAAGTATCCCTCAGATGCTGATCTTAGCTCAGTTTTGTATCCCCCCCACTCTAATGGTTAAAGTTAGGATTGGTGGAAGAGGGTAAGTGACCTGTCTGAGGAAGGCTTCCTTATTGGCCAGCTCATTCTCCAGTTTGTCACTGATGTCGTGCAGGGAGGTGGACTCTCTCTGGGCGCTGAGGTACCGCTTCTCCAGAGTGACGATCCTCTCTTCCATGTCCTCCTTCTGACACATAGCCTGTAGTCAGTCAGTCAGTCACACACACACACACGCACACGCACACGCACACGCACACGCACACGCACACGCACACACACACGCACACACACAGTTGAGTACATTTCCTTCTCAACAGCACAAACCGTATCTCCCTAAATTTCCTACGGTTAATTTCCTGTATGGAGTCTCAGTGAGTGTGTGTATAGAGGGGAAGGAAATGTCCTCCAGCGTTGTTATGATATAACACTGTTCTCAGACAGTGGTAATTACTTAAGAGGGCTGGGCTGATAAAGGATCTGAGATCAGTGTACTAGCTGGATCTTACTCCCTGAGCCCAGCCTGCCATCATCATTAGCAATCAATAGCAATCTCAACCAGGGCTAGCCGCTAGCTAGGTGGACCAAGAGCCAGGTCACATTCTGATTCACATCACTGGATAGACATTAAATTCTCCTCCAAATCAGAGGGGCCAGTGATTGTGTGATATATAATGGTCTGCCTATAGCACAGGACAGATGAGTAGAGACCATCTCTAAGTACCAATGTGTAGAAAGAAGCCTGGATACATTACTTTTCCAAGAACCATCCAGATTGTCTGAGGCAGTAACTCCTCTAAGTCATCAGAGAGAAGGTTGAGGGAGTGAATGCATAGGTCCCTCATGCTTGTTAATGTATGTTCTCAACAACCCTAACTCTCAACTAACAGTGCGTGTGTGTGTCTCTCCTTAGAGAGTGGGTGCATCTCATTTGAATGTACCTCTCTCCTCACCTCTTTGATGTCCCTCTGGTACTTGGTACTCATCTCCTCTGTCTTAATGAGGTCCTTGCGCGCGGTGTCCAGCTCCTGCTCCACCTCGGAGACGCGGGACGACAGGGAGGACATGCGCTCCTTCATCTGGGCCAGCTCATAGTTCTGCTTCTCCAGCAGGTCCTGCAGCTCCACCACCTGGCTGGCCTCATGGGCCGACTCCATGGAGCCGTTGGACAGGCGCTGGAGGACCAGGGGCAGAGGGAATGAGAGAGACTCTTACTGTGTAAAGTCCATTTCCATTCAGTCAAATCAGGAGTAAAGACTCAAAAGTCCTTATGAATTTCAAAAAAGCTTTTCAGCAATTTCTGTGGATTGATTTGTTTGAAATAATGGAATTGACCTTAACCTTGTAATACAGCGCTTTTCTACCAACTCAAGGATGCTTTATGTCAGTTAGGTCCCATGACACAAACTGTTTTAGCTAGCAGAATTTAAATGGATGAGCGGAAACAACATAATTTCCAGTCAAGCCTTCTGCAGTGAGTGCTGAAGTACAGGCTGAGAGGGCCTTGAATGAGACTAGATCCCTCTTCAGACCTCTGCATTTCCCAGTGGAGAAAGATAGCGTTAGAGCTCTAACACATTTAGGACCTGGAGGTTGTTGGCCCCGTATTCTGGTTTAATTTCAGATGGACACACAGCCAGGGTGACGGAGGCACTATAAAGATTACTCCAGACTGCATTGAGAGATTGGTTTGGCACTTGCATTAGGAATACGATTTGGTTCGACTCTGGGAGGGAGGGAGGGAGGGAGAGAGAGAGAGAGAGAGACACAGAGAGAGAGAGAGAGACAGAGAGAGAGGGGGGGGGGGGGGTAGGGGGGGAGAGTTTATTTTCCTCTCCCTCTCTCTGTCTATCGGTCTCTCCTCTCCCATCTCTCGTGCCCTTCTCTCTTTCTCCTACCCCCACCCCCCTCTCTCTCCCTCCTCTACCCATCCTCATGTATCAGGGCCAGCTGCCGTCCATACCCATCCATCTGGCCAGACATCCCTAATTGGGCCTCTCTCCCTACTGCCTGTGACCAATGATTCACTGTGTAAGGCAACAGGCCCCATTAAATCAGCCCACTGGTTTAAATACCAACACAACAGTCTACTCTCATAATGGACAAACTTGGGATTTATCTTAGCTTGGCTTTTAGTGCAGGCTGGTTTGAACTTTTCCCAGAGATAACAAGTTATACAGCCGGTTCTCGAAATAAAAACTTAATTGCGGCGCGTCTGAGAGTATACTCGTAAAGCCTGCAGGGAAGTTATCCAGTTGGGGACGAGGTGGACTTGACACTCGTAACAATGCCTTTAGGAGGGATTGACATGGAGTTAAACATTGTTTCTCCATGGAGGCAGATTGATCTGGTAGGGAACAAGCTACTGTGCACCGTTTCCTTTTGCTAAATTAGACCCGTTTTATACATCTAGCTGTCTATATATCACAGCAACTTTACAGCGCTGCTAAATTAGACCCGTTTTATACGTATAGCTGTCTATATATCACAGCAACTTTACAGCGCTGCTAAAATAGACCTGTTTTATACATCTAGCTGTCTATATATCACAGCAACTTTACAGCGCTGCTAAAATAGACCCGTTTCATACGTATAGCTGTCTATATATCACAGCAACTTTACAGCGCTGCTAAAATAGACCCGTTTCATACGTCTAGCTGTCTATATATCACAGCAACTTTACAGCGCTGCTAAAATAGACCCGTTTCATACGTATAGCTGTCTATATATCACAGCAACTTTACAGCGCTGCTAAAATAGACCCGTTTCATACGTATAGCTGTCTATATATCACAGCAACTTTACAGCGCTGCTAAATTGCAGTAGGGGAGCCCAACAGCCATGGCTTGGGCATGTCAGTAAAAGCTAGCCTAACTTAGGTTTTATTGTTATCTTTTGAAATTGCTAACTGTAAAAGATTACCTCTATGGTTAAATCTTCTTGGTTTTACTATTCGATCGCTATATAATATTGAGGCCTTGATGGTTAGAAGTGCAGAAAAGTGGTTGATACAGAGAGTGAAGGGAAAGGCCATGGCTGTCTGCCTGTATTAGCAGGCCCGTCAGGTAAAGCTAGCTCTATGATGTGACTTGTTGGTTCATTCAGGCGCAACACGTGCACCCACACAACACACACACCCCTCCACCTGTCACATGGGTGACGACAGCCTGACGATGGCGTTAGCCTGTGTGTTCACTCTACTCCAACACCCTTCTACCCAGGAGCAGTGAGACGGAGAGGAGGGCTCTAACCCGCCCCCCGGGAGAAACTAGCCCTGCAGATCATCCGTGTCACTACCTCTGGATGGAACCTTAAACAGGCTGCCATGACTACCTCTGGATGGAACCTTAACGAGGCTGCCATGATTACCTCTGGATGGAACCTTAACGAGGCTGCCATGACTACCTCTGGATGGAACCTTAAAGAGGCTGCCATGACTACCTCTGGATGGAACCTTAACGAGGCTGCCATGATTACCTCTGGATGGAACCTTAACGAGGCTGCCATGACTACCTCTGGATGGAACCTTAACGAGGCTGCCATGACTACCTCTGGATGGAACCTTAACGAGGCTGCCATGACTACCTCTGGATGGAACCTTAACGAGGCTGCCATGACTACCTCTGGATGGAACCTTAACGAGGCTGCCATGACTACCTCTGGATGGAACCTTAACGAGGCTGCCATGACTACCTCTGGATGGAACCTTAACGAGGCTGCCATGACTACCTCTGGATGGAACCTTAACGAGGCTGCCATGACTACCTCTGGATGGAACCTTAACGAGGCTGTCATGACTACCTCTGGATGGAACCTTAACGAGGCTGCCATGACTACCTCTGGATGGAACCTTAACGAGGCTGCCATGACTACCTCTGGATGGAACCTTAACGAGGCTGCCATGACTACCTCTGGATGGAACCTTAACGAGGCTGCCATGACCACCTCTGGATGGAACCTTAACGAGGCTGCCATGACTACCTCTGGATGGAACCTTAACGAGGCTGCCATGACTACCTCTGGATGGAACCTTAACGAGGCTGCCATGACTACCTCTGGATGGAACCTTAACGAGGCTGCCATGACTACCTCTGGATGGAACCTTAACGAGGCTGCCATGACTACCTCTGGATGGAACCTTAACGAGGCTGTCATGACTACCTCTGGATGGAATCTTAACGAGGCTGCCATGACTACCTCTGGATGGAACCTTAACGAGGCTGCCATGACTACCTCTTCAAACCTCAGCATGGTGACAGTGAGTGTCTCCCCTCTCACTAACCCCAAGGAGGGTGTGTGTGACGGGGAGTTTCAACCTCCCAACCACCCTCATCCCCACCCCCCTACTCTGTAGAGTGACAGGCCACAGACAGCTGTCAGGCTCAACTGAATCGTACACTCCTGACAACGCGTCCCCATCACGAAGTGCAGCTCATCCACGAGCCTAGAGATTCGGCTCACATCCAAACCAACACAGCATTCTAAGTGCTGTATTGATATCTGAGAGGATTGGGAAATTCTCTACGCTTTGACTGCTCAAGGTACTGTGCTTCACTTTGGTCTGAGTAATCATGGAAGTGTGGATGCATTATGGGACATTTGATCTCAGAACATTGGTATGCAGATGTAGTCAGAAGTTTGGGAGCTCCAGTATAATGGAATCTGGTGGGGTCATAGACAGTACACGTCACCTGATTGTTCACGCTGCCTAGCTGGCTGCTCAAAGACACTGTGCTGACAGTGAAGGCCTGTATCTATCGAGCTAGTGAAGTGATAACATGCTTGATACCACGAGGATACTGATAACACAGACTATGAGAAGGACAACTGTGTTGAAACAATGAAAATGGGGGTTGAAAAGTATGTATATCCCACACGTTTACGTTGATGTGAAAACTGAAATGTTGAGTGTTAGCCCTGTCAACGTAATGATAGTAACACATGAGATAAATAATCAACAATAAAAAGCTGTGGATATTGACAGAGAAAAAGAAGGACAGCAAACGCAATGAACGCCCACCTTGCTATGTACCTTCTGGCTGGCATCAGTGCCCTCCAGCATGTCCTCTGACCCGTCCCCTGACGCCACCTTCCTCTGGATGTGGGCATTCTGCTCCCGTAAGGCCACAATCTGCAGAGAGGGACACAGGACAGAGATTAATACACAGGTCTAAAATAACAATAAACAGAGAGGGACACAGGACAGAGATTAATACACAGGTCTAGAATAACAATACACAGAAAGGGACACACAGGACAGAGATTAATACACAGGTCTAAAATAACAATAAACAGAGAGGGACACAGGACAGAGATTAATACACAGGTCTAGAATAACAATACACAGCAGAGATCAGCCTAGCTGTCAATCACACATGCAGGCACATGTGCATACACACACACACACACACACACACAGATACGCGCACACACACAATTGTCAGCTCCAGCCAGGCATGGGGCTGTCCTGTCAGTGCCTGAGGGGAATACAACTGATGTGCAAATGTATTAAGGTCAAGGGTCAGGATCTCATTCACTTTTCAAAACACAAACAACCTAAATATTTACTCAATGACCGCTAACAGGTTATTTCCTACTGTTACAGTTTGTGTAGGAATTTCTGGAACATTACGCTGCCAGCTATGTCATATTATGTCTAGGTATTAACGTGATCACTATGATTATCTTGTTCAGCGAACCCGTCCTCTCTCTCTCCTGAAGAATCTGGTGTTCACTCTTAATCACGTTGCCAGGGGCTACAAACCAGTGACATGAAAAGCATATTGAGGATTCCCCTGACAGGGACAGCTGATTCGGACTTTCTGAGGGGGAGGAAGGGGGGGAAATAGCCGGGTAGAGACACAGCTATAATTGTCCAAATTGTTGGACTACAACCTATTCTTGGACAGCACAAACAGCATGGTATGTATTCCTTTATGGAGCCCCCTCACTTCTAACGCCATTTTACACCATCACTAAACACAAGTGACAGCAATACCAGGGAGACTACATGATGCCTGTAGGGTCAGCCTTCACAAGTCAGTTCCAGGGAAACCTCCCAGACCTTGAAACTAGGAGAAGACCGTCATTGTTTTATGATGTGCTAACCATATTTTAGTTTTTGCATAACTGTCATATTTTTGTGTTTGAAAATATTTGTAGAAAAGCCGTGATATCACTGTATGACAACTACAGTAGAGAGATGCACCATGTCAGTGACATAAATACCTGTAGCCTGTCATCCAGTACACAGTCAAATATTAGTCTGCTCACTATCCATTATTATGTAATCATGAGCACAGACGTCGCCAGATTTACCATAAAGAACAGACCCAGTTGGGAGACAGACAGGATATGGAAGTGTGAATAAAATGACAGCATGCTGCTATTACCAGTGATCACAGGTTATTTTAGGCTTTAATCTCAGGATTTCATCTGGATTTAGGAAACAAGCCAACCTTTTTCCCCCCCATCGGAGACGTGTAACGACTGTTGGTGGAAGAAGGCGAGGACCAAGGTGCAGCGTGGTACGTGTTGATCATTATTTAATAGAACAGAACACTGAATGACAAAACAACAAAGAGAACGACCGAAACAGTTCTGTCTGGTGCAGACACAAAAACAGAAAGCAACTACCCACAAACACAGGTGGGAAAAGGCTACCTAAGTATGGTTCTCAATCAGAGACAACGACAGACAGCTGTCCCTGATTGAGAACCATACCGGGCCAAAAACAAAGAAATACAAAAACATAGAAAAAAGAACATAGAATGCCCACCCTAGTCACACACTGGCCTAACCAAAATAGAGAATAAAAAGCCTCTCTATGGCCAGGGCGTGACAAGACGGCAATATTATGACGGCAATGATTGAGAGAACAATCCAGGAAGGATAATGTAGCAGCCTATGACAGTCATGAATCTACTGTATAACAGTGTATTTTGCTAAACATGGCAATACATCATATTACTGTACTGACTGAGGCAGTGCTGCAATAGGGCCCTCCAGTCCTGATCAGTAAAAGCCACACAGTATATCAGTATTACTGCTATTGGAATGCCATCTCTGTCTACAATAAATAAGTTAAGCCTGAATATTTGTTGGACACTTCCCATTTGTGGGAATCCCAGATCTATGACTTGGCTGTGTCTGCACCCTGGAGAGACCGACATAATTACATTTCTCAGAAGGAGGCGATGACATCACAATAAAACAACAGTGAGAGAATCCAATACGGTTGCCAAGTGTTTCACCAACCGCTCCAGTTGAGCTGCGTTCAAGACTTAGAGGGCATTCAATGACACCAATATCAATAAACAATGATTGATGTGAAAATGCAACACAACTGCCTCTGACACTGGTCATCAATAGCCTTATAGCTATACAACTATAAAACACCACTTTTTACAGCACAGATGGAGGCACTCACTAGACGCAAGTATTACATTATTTTCATTCTAAGAGGGCAAAGGGCAGGGAGGGATTATTCCACAATTACAATGGAGGATTCCCTTTACATTAAGCCTCGACAACATCCTAACACAGGGTTTGAGATTTCATCCACAGACAGTGGATTTGCTTGCTGTTGCATATTGCTGCCTCTCTCTCTCTTTCCATTCTTTTAATGAGGGGTGCAATTACACCTTCTTATGTTTTGGCTGGCACGTTGGGGAGCGTCTATCATTTTTCAGGTACAGAGATCAAACGGTTGGCTCTCGACATAAGGGGTGCACACACGCACACGCACACACACACACACACACACCTCCTCCCGACAGACACCCAGGATAACAAATGATAGACTGAGCCTTGCTGCTGTGGCTGTGGTTGCTCTCAAATTAGAAAAATGTTTACAGAAGCAAATTGAAAGTGGCCATCTTTCCCTTTGATGTAGTATTAGTTCATCTCATCTCATCAAAGCCCAGAAAACATCAGAGACACAAGGAGACATCGGAGACACCAATAGACATCAGAGACACCAGGAGACACCAGAGACATCAAGAGACACCAGGAGACACCAGAGACACCAGAGACATCAAGAGACACCGGAGACATCAAGAGACACCAGAGACATCAAGAGACACCAGAGACAACAGGAGACATCCAAGACACCACGAGACATCAGGAGACATCAGGAGACACCACGAGACACCAGAGACACGAGGAGACATAAGAGACACCAGGAGACACCAGAGTCACCAGGAGACACCAGGAGACACTAGCAGACATCAGAGACACCAGGAGACACTAGGAGACATCATTTCCTGACTTCCTTCGTCTCCACCTCTCCGATAAGTAATTGTCTGTTTTAGTGTGAAGGAGCAAAAGGAGATTGGACAGGAAGGTGACGTGAAATCTCTCGGTGTACAAGATTGATTTGGTGGAGCCGAGGGCCTGGAGCAGGTTGCTATATGCGGCAATGGCTCTGAATTAAGATCAGTCACACAGACAGGCACACGTGCACACACACACACAAACACTGGAAACCTGTTGGCTTGAATTTTATAGCACCAGTTCATTTTTCATTGTATAGAGTGGGTGACACCTTGGGGATACCCTCTAGAATTCCAACCAGGAAATGAATAAGAGAGACCGGATAACATAGAGTAACAGAAGTTTCAGTCTCTCTCTCTCTCCCAGCGGCCTTTGTAGGATCTTATGCAGGTTTGATTGGTCCCTTGGCGGGGGACCAAGCCCAGAGGCCCCAGAGGTTTTGCGGGGAATTCATCAACCTCCTGACACATTCTACAGAATCTACTCCCATTCCATTTATGTGAGCCGGGTCTGTATTTAAAACAACTGCACTATTTATTTAACTCTAAATTGAAACATCATAAATAAATCAGCTCTGAGAGAGTACGCACAATATAAATCAAATCTTGACCACTTAACCATCTGAGATTGAGAGGTCAAATCTGGACTAGAGGTCGACCGATTATGATTTTTCAACGCTGATACCGATACCGATTATTGGAGGACCAAAAAAGTCGATATTTATTTATTTATTTGTAATAATGACAATTACTACAATACTGAATGAACACTTATTTTAACTTAATATAATACATCAATAAAATTAATTTAGCCTCAAGTAAATAATGAAACATGTTCAATTTGGTTTAAATAATGCAAAAACAAAGTGTTGGAGAAGAAAGCAAAAGTGCAATATGTGCCATGTAAGAAAGCTAACGTTTAAGTTCCTTGCTCAGAACATGAGAACATATGAAAGCCGGTGGTTCCTTTTAACATGAGTCCCAGGTAAGAAGTTTTAGGTTGTAGTTATTATAGGAATTATAGGACTATTTCTCTCTATTTGTATTTCATATACCTTTGACTATTGGATGTTCTTATAGGCACTTTAGTATTGCCAGTGTAACAGTGTAGCTTCCATCCCTCTCCTCGCCGCTACCTGGGCTCGAACCAGGAACACATCGACAACAGCCACCCTCGAAGCAGCGTTACCCATGCAGAGCAAGGGGAACAACTACTCCAAGTCTCAGAGCGAGTGACGTTTGAAACTAACTAGCTAGCCATTTCACATCGGTTACACCAGCGCAATGCTTGAAGCATTGCGAAGAGCTGCTGGCAAAACGCACTAAAGTGCTGTTTGAATGAATGCTTATGAGCCTGCTGCTGTCTACCATCGCTCAGTCAGACTGCTCTATCAAATCATAGACTTAATTATAACATAATAACACACAGAAATACGAGCCTTAGGTCATTAATATGGTAGAATCCGGAAACTATCATTTCCAAAACAAAACATTTATTCTTTCAGTGAAATACGGAACCGTTCAGTATTTTATCTAACGGATGGCATCCCTAAGTTTAAATATTGCTGTTACATTGTACAACCTTCAATGTTATGTCATAATTACGTACAATTTTGGCAAATTAGTAATATTGCTGTTACATTGCACAACCAAATTAGTTCGCAATGAGCCAGGCGGCCCAAACTGTTGCATATACCCTGACTCTGCGTGCAATGAACGCAAGAGAAGTGACACAATTTCACCTGGTTAATATTGCCTGCTAACCTGGATTTCTTTTAGCTAAATATGCAGGTTTAAAAATATATACTTCTGTGTATTGATTTTAAGAAAGGCATTGATGTTCATGGTTAGGTACACGTTGGAGCAACGACAGTCCTTTTTCACGAATACGCACCGCATCGATTATATGCAACGCAACGCAGGACACGCTAGATAAACTAGTAATATCATCAACCATGTGTAGTTATAACTAGTGATTATGATTGATTGTTTTTTATAAGTTTAATGCTAGCTAGCAACTTGCCTTGGCTTCTTACTGCATTCGCGTAACAGGCAGGCTCCTCGTGAGGCAGGTGGTTAGAGCGTTGGACTAGTTAACCGTAAGGTTGCAAGATTGAATCCCTGAGCTGACAAGGTAAAAATCTGTCATTCTGCCCCCGAACAAGGCAGTTAACCCACCTTTCCTAGGCCGTCATTGAAAATAAGAATGTGTTCTTAACTGACTTGCCTCGTTAAATAAAGTTGTACAAAAATCAAATAATATATATATATATATATATATATATATATATATATATATATATTTGTTTTTTAATCAACAAAATCGGTGTCCAAAAATAACGATTTCCGAAAACTTGAAATCGGCCCTAATTAATCAGCCATTTCGATTAATCGGTCGACCTCTAATCTGGACCACTTAAACACCTGACACTGAGAGGTCAAATCTGGACCACTTAAACACCTGAGACTGAGAGGTCAAATCTGGACCACTTAAACACCTGACACTGAGAGGTCAAATCTGGACCACTTAAACACCTGAGACTGAGAGGTCAAATCTGGACCACTTAAACACCTGAGACTGAGAGGTCAAATCTGGACCACTTAAACACCTGAGACTGAGAGGTCAAATCTGGACCACTTAAACACCTGAGACTGAGAGGTCGAAGGTCATCTATGTCATCAGGCAGTGCAGCTCCCTATGGGAGGCTCCTGGATTGCATGTGGTGTTATCTGCAGACTGGAGCCCCAGAGGAGAATGACTCGAGGCAGATCTCCATCCCAAATCAATTAACAGTCTGGAGCTGGTGCAGGCAGCCACTGGAACCCAACGTCCTCCCCGGAGGCTCTGACGTGTGGAAGTGTGGATGTTTCTATTCAGCAGTGCTTATTTAACCACAGCCTCCATCACCGGGCCTCAACACCCACTCACTCAGATGACTGTCTCACCATGACACAGCGGGAAAGTTAACCATGTATCCACTGTAGTCAAATGAAGTATAGTCACACTATTTAATCAAATAAAGACCTATGTCTCGACTCAGTGAAATATCTGCTGAGGCGTAACACTGTACTTGGTTAAGTAAATGAGATGCACTTTACACTGCATGTCTATGGCTCAAACTTAGCCTCATACACCTGCCTGATCTCGCGAAATGATTCGCTACACGGATACAGGAGCGGTCATCCATCTGGTAATACTAGGCTAACTCAAAGTGAAAGATATCGCCATCTCACGGCGCCTTATAACCTCTCTCTCCTCTCATCCCCTCACTCCATCCCTAGCTTTACTTGTTTTCTATACCCAGGGCAGATCAGTCTTTGACCAGGGTTTCATCTCACCTCCTAAGGTCTGTTTGGTTGGTAGAGCAGCATTTTAAATCTCTCTCTCCCCCCCCCCACCCCTCTCTCCCTCTGGCAGTGCAGAGTGGTTAATTTGGCTCCGGTAGAGCGCCAGTCTGAGGGCTCCTCTCAGCTGGAACATGACCATCTGCCCTGGCAGAGAATGGCAGAGAGAGAATGGGGGGCAGAGGCGTTACGCCACCCTGCTAACGCCACGGGCCAGCTCTCATCTGTCAACGCCATACTTCACCCCATCACACACCGCACTCCATCTTAAGACAGAATGACTAGCCCCTGAATAGGAGTCCTCCTAAGTCGAACTGTCAACATCAGACTGCTTTGAAGGTTGACAAAAACAGTCAGAGTGCCTGTGAAAATGATGCTGTGACACGTTTCTCACCTCCTGGTTGGCTGATGTTAGCTCCTCCTCCAATGCAGAGACCCTCTCTAGCGACACCCGCAGTCTCTCCCTCACCTGAGGAAAACAAAACACAACAACCCGCCATGAGTGCGTTACTGTACACAACCTCTGGTAGGACCTTACCATGGAGCTCTGCTCTAGCAGTTAATGGTAGTAGACGTGTGGTTTTGAGCTCTCAGATAAATAGCATGGATAGTGTTGGAGACAACAGTGAGATATGCCTATTTATCTCTCCCCACCAACCCACCATCCCACCTTAACCCGGGGTTGACATGATATACCATGTTCCCGCGAGAGAGCAAGCCGCTGTTCCCTCTCTCCCTCAGCCTTCAGCCCAACAGTAACACTTCTGTCTTGGCCTTGAAGGCAGGCCTGAGCTTCTGTCCAGGGGTATCTGCTTTTATTGCTTTTTAGCATCAGTTGCTGGGAGCAGCTTTCCCTCCCTCCCTCCTCCCCATCCCTACTCCTCCTCCTCCTCCTCCTCTTCTCCCCTCCTCAAAGGGGGTGAATGTATGACTTACTCTGCCTTCCTCTATGTACCACGTTCAGGTATTTGTCATGCTACTGACGGAGCATTTACTGGTGAGCTCTGTGGTGCTCCATGGCCGGGGCTGTGGCCCGCTAGGATGAAGGCCTCTCTGAGGAGGCTGAGCCTGGATTACAGGGCAGTCATTCCCCCTCCCTCCCCTCCACTCCTCGGGACAGCCCAGCAACACACAGACAGATCGTTGCAGAGCAGAAAACATCCCGTGAATCAAAAAAGCCTTTTATTCCCTAGTCCAGCGGCCTGGAGAGACGCGTTATAAATGATAGGGTCTGTTGTGGAGGGTTGACTAGATTACAGCAGCCGGCGTGACATCTTACAGAGGGCTGAGGCCATCAATCAACAGGCCTGAGGCAGAGCAGAGGCTGGGGCTGAGGTCATCAATCAACAGGCCTGAGGCAGAGCAGAGGCTGGGGCTGGGGCCATCAATCAACAGGCCTGAGGCAGAGCAGAGGCTGGGGCCAGTGGGAGAGCAGAGGCTGGGGCTGGGGCCAGTGGGAGAGCAGAGGCTGGGGCTGGGGCCAGTGGGAGAGCAGAGGCTGGGGCTGAGGCCATCAATCAACAGGCCTGAGGCAGAGCAGAGGCTGGGGCTGGGGCCAGTGGGAGAGCAGAGGCTGGGGCTGAGGCCATCAATCAACAGGCAGAGCAGAGGCTGGGGGCCAGTGGGAGGGCAGAGGCTGGGGCTGGGGCCAGTGGGAGAGCAGAGGCTGGGGCTGAGGCCATCAATCAACAGGCCTGAGGCAGAGCAGAGGCTGGGGCCAGTGGGAGAGCAGAGGCTGGGGCTGAGGCCATCAATCAACAGGCAGAGCAGAGGCTGGGGCTGAGGCCATCAATCAACAGGCCTGAGGCAGAGCAGAGGCTGGGGCTGGGGCCAGTGGGAGAGCAGAGGCTGGGGCTGAGGCCATCAATCAACAGGCAGAGCAGAGGCTGGGGGCCAGTGGGAGAGCAGAGGCTGGGGCTGGGGCCAGTGGGAGGGCAGAGGCTGGGGCTGGGGCCAGTGGGAGAGCAGAGGCTGGGGCTGGGGCCAGTGGGAGAGCAGAGGCTGGGGCTGGGGCCAGTGGGAGAGCAGAGGCTGGGGCCAGTGGGAGGGCAGAGGCTGGGGCTGGGGCAAGTGGGAGAGCAGAGGCTGGGGCCAGTGGGAGGGCAGAGGCTCGGGCTGAGGCCATCAATCAACAGGCCTGAGGCAGAGCAGAGGCTGGGGCTGGGGCCAGTGGGAGAGCAGAGGCTGGGGCTGGGGCCAGTGGGAGGGCAGAGGCTGGGGCTGAGGCCATCAATCAACAGGCCTGAGGCAGAGCAGAGGCTGGGGCTGGGGCCAGTGGGAGAGCAGAGGCTGGGGCTGGGGCCAGTGGGAGGGCAGAGGCTGGGGGCAGTGGGAGGGCAGAGGCTGGGGCCAGTGGGAGGGCAGAGGCTGGGGCTGGGGCCAGTGGGAGGGCAGAGGCTGGGGGCAGTGGGAGGGCAGAGACTGGGGCTGGGGCCAGTGGGAGGGCAGAGGCTGGGACCAGTGGGAGGGCAGAGGCTGGGGCCAGTGGGAGGGCAGAGGCTGGGGCCAGTGGGAGAGCAGAGGCTGGGGCTGGGGCCAGTGGGAGGGCAGAGGCTGGGGCTGGGGCCTGAGGGAGAGCATAGGCTGGGGGTGGGGCCTGAGGGAGAGCAGAGGCTGGGGGTGGGGCCTGAGGGAGAGCAGAGGCTGGGGCTGGGACCAGTGGGAGGGCAGAGGCTGGGGCTGGGGCCAGTGGGAGGGCAGGCGGTTGTGGTTGTGACTTGTGCCAAAACAAAGAATATTCAATACCAAGATGGCACTGTGTTAACAATGCCTCTCCATACAGTATGTACTGTCTTCAGTCAAATATACTGTACCATCAATTGAAGAATCCCTTCTACCAAGAATAGCTACTGTGCATACAAATCTAATGTATGGTCTTACCTTCTCGTCTAGAGCTTTGTGATGCTCGAACAGGGACTTGAGCGCTTTGAGGACCTCCACCTCACTGGACACGCCTGAGGGGGACTGGGCCTGCCGCTTGACCACAGTCATACGTAGTGACCGCTCATGCCTGGACACCAGGCACTCCAGATGCTCCAGAAGCAACTATAGAGACAGACATAGGGACAGAAATTAGTGCTAATATAATCATCATCATCATCCCTATCTGCATCATTATCATAAAGGCTATCTGCCTCATCTGCAAAATTGACATCATCATCAGCGCTATTACTGGAATTGTCTGCATCATCAGTTATCCTGGCACCAGAGAAGATGTAGTGATATGATTCTAAATGTCAACCTGTAGTGGCCGGACCACTGGACTGTAATATACCAACCACACAAGGTTACTGGTCTTCATGTGATTCTCCAAATACATTATTTATATCCACCCTGATTAACCGCAATGAAAAGAAATCAAAGTAACCAACGAGATCTTCTCAATTTAGTAATTTAATTTAATTTTCCAACTTTTGGTCGGAGGGGGTGGTGGTGGGGGGGGAATAAACCTTAAGTGGAATAACACGAGACATACGAAAAACAATTATGGCACTCGGAACAATAAAGGCACTCAAAACCAATGAAAACTCTCTGGACTGCCCACAAAATAGATGGTAATGTTGTTACTGTGCCAGGCTGGTGTAGGCGGCGTGCCGAATCCATTCTCAGCGGAAAGTGTTGGGGAGACAACTTCCAGCAGCACAAAGAGAGGAGATGAGTCCACTGGGAGTAGGGGGCACCCTCTCCTCCTCCTCTCTCTATAACCTACACCTACACACACCGTCTCCTCCTCCTCTCTCTATAACCTACACCTACACACACCGTCTCCTCCTCCTCTCTCTATAACCTACACCTACACACATCGTCTCCTCCTCCTCTCTCTATAACCTATACCTACACACACCCTCTCCTCCTCCTCTCTCTATAACCTACACCTACACACACCCTCTCCTCCTTCTCCTCCTCCTCTCTCTATAACCTACACCTACACACACCATCTCCTCCTCCTCTCTCTATAACCTACACCTACACACACCCTCTCCTCCTCCTCCTCTCTCTATAACCTATACCTACACACACCGTCTCCTCCTCCTCTCTCTATAACCTACACCTACACACACCCTCTCCTCCTTCTCCTCCTCCTCTCTCTATAACCTACACCTACACACACCCTCTCCCCCTTCTCCTCCTCCTCTCTCTATAACCTACACCTACACACACCCTCTCTTCCTCATCCTCTCTCTATAACCTATACCTGCACACCCTATCCTCCTCCTCCTCTCTCTATAACCTACACCTGCACACACCCTCTCCTCCTCCTCTCTCTATAACCTACACACACCCTCTCCTCCTCCTCTCTCTATAACCTACACCTGCACACACCCTCTCCTCCTCCTCTCTCTATAACCTACACACACCCTCTCCTCCTCCTCCTCTCTCTATAACCTACACCTACACACATCGTCTCCTCCTCCTCTCTCTATAACCTACACCTACACACACCGTCTCCTCCTCCTCTCTCTATAACCTACACACCCTCTCTTCCTCATCCTCTCTCTATAACCTATACCTACACACACACTCTCTCTCCTCCTCTCTCTATGAATTTAATTTCTCTCTTATCATGCTTCTACACTGCATGGTTTATCCAGCTTACAGTGTTGAGGCCTAAAACCTAGAGGTACATCATCCTCTATTCTGTTGTCAGCCCTCCAACCCACTGATTGCATGCACCTGGCTTCAAAGATTTAATTATGAACTTTAAAACCTTTACAACAAAAAAAAGCTGATATATTAAAAGTCTGCCTCATAATCGCTATGCATAGAATTCAAGGTGATAATGAAGAGAGAGACTAAATTCCATCTCTCTCTCTCTCTCTCTCTGGCAGAGCAGTGACACTAAAATGGCGGTGTGACTATGTGAGTTTCCCATTATACAGCCTGGTGGGAAAAGAGCAGCCTTATCTGTCAATAGAAGAGTTTGGTTTCTCTGCTTAATGAAAGGGTATTAATCGGAAATGCAATTCAGAGGTAGCTCTAATGTATATGGGGTCCAAATCTGTCCCCTGGGGAAATGCAGGCTACCGGTTCCATTGACCTATGTTACAGATGACCAGTCAACCGCGTCAACAGATGAAAACATTGTTTGGTTGTTACCTATGCATAGTCACTTTGACCCCATCTACATGTACAGATTACCTCAACTAGCCTGTACCCCTGCACACTGACTAGGTACCGGAGCCCCCTGTATATAGCCTCGTTATTGTAATTCTTATTGTGTTACTTTTATTAGTACTTTTTATTTTAGTCTACTTGGTAAATATTTTCTTCTTCTTGAACTGCACTGTTGGTTAAGGACTCGTAAGTAAGCATTTCACGGTAAAGTCTACACTTGTATCGGCACATGTGGCAAATTTGATTTGATGTGATCTCCATAGACTGAGCTGTTCTGGTTCAGGTCAATGTATGAGGTTAGAATTGGGCAGAAAAAATGTGTGTCTGTGTGCGCACGCGCGTTCTTGTGTCTGCTCGTGCGCATGAGTGAGTGTGTGTCTCCTATCCACGTACCCTGGTGTTGTTCCTCTCGGCCTTGAGCTCAGAGATCTCCTCCTCCTTCTCCAGAAGGTTCTCTCTGCACACGTTCAGCTCCTTGGTCAGGGCTGCAAACTCCTGTACAGCAACACAGAACATAGAGGTCAGCATCACAGCACCATCCATAACACACAATACATCTTCCTCTTCATCACCACAACCCAGAAAACAGTTCGCACAAAGCCATCCATGTCATTGGCATCCATACCGCACAATATCGTTAGGAAATATGAGACAGTCATTAAACAAGCCCCCCCACCCCATCCCATCACTCACATGTCATACTCAATGGACTAGCCCACAGTTCACAGACATAGTTTAAAAAAACTATGTTAATCATGTCCAATCCAAAGGGAAAAGAGCCTTCTATAATGATCCCTTTATGTTATCGATGGTGTTCTGGTTCCCTGATGTTTCTTTTCCCCATTGGGTTGCACCTTAGGCTAAATTAGACAAACTGACTCCCTGATCTTACTGTGGATATCCCAGACTTTGACGATGTGTTTCCAGACGACTACCACCACCATCACCACCGAAAACAGGTTAAAACCTGTGGGTTCTGGGAAAAGTGAAAATTTGGTTTGGCAGAGAATATAAGGTGAATGTGCTAATGGTAATCTCTACACACAGGCTGTAAGAGGATTGGCCCCCCGAGGAGACTAGTGGGCACCGGGCCATAGTGGACTTAAGCATGACTACTGTACTGTACTGTCAGCACGAAGCAAAAAGAAGTGTGGTGGCAGAATCACTGCACAGGCCAGCATTACAAACCAAGCATGGAAGGCAGTCACTGTCCACTGGTCAGTGTAACAGCCTATGAAATAAGATGGGAGTCAGTATCTCAGTCGTTCAATAAATAGAACAATAATGTACAGCTAAATTGGCCACAAACTAACTTCTGTAAGTATTCCTTAGTGAGATGCTGTCATATAACAACAACAACACAGCAGGTATCCAGACAACTGAAGCAGGAGTGCCTAAACTCTAACCTTACGGAGTCAGAATAGATGTGTGTGTTATCTGATAGTAGAGAGAGACAGCATGCAGAGCTAAAGCTAACTGCCTGTGCCCGTCCATCCGTCTCTCAGCAGATGGATAATTGACGGCTGGATTTAAATGCCACAGAACGAATGGGCCAATTACCCCCGCAGGACCGAGGTCCACAGGTCCAATATATGACCCGTCATTATCCCAAAAACACTCTCTCTGGCCGGGGAGACTGTGGGGGAAGTGTGGGCGTCTCTAACCATTTGCTGTGCTATTTGTTACTCACTCACCCTAAGTGTTGTCTAGACTCTACTATATACTATATTCTCTGGTGTTGGTACATTTAGGTAAACAACCTTGACAGAATGACTGACATCGACATGACTTCAAACCTTCAGCCTGTCGTAAATTAAACACATTGGGAGCCGACAGGTCTTGAAGGGGGGCACAGTGGCCAGGTAGAGGATATAAAACATGCAAACTAGTATCTGCTGTGGGCCTTTTGAGTGTCAGGAGGGGTTGAAGTTTTGATTTGATTCCGAGGTGAGTTGAGATGTCAATAACAAGTGAACGATCAACAAACATGAGGCTGGGCTCAGAGTGGGGTGATGAAGATGTGGAAGGTGTGTGTGTGTGTGTGTGTGTGTGTGTGAGCCTTTGTGCCTGTGTGTTTAGAGATGGGAGAATTGGGAGCATGTAACTTGCCCTTCAATGACAATGAGACCACATTAAGATGCATAGATTTTTCTTACTCCTGTGCTGCAATGGCCCTCTAATTATTGCTGGGTATTGTATTGGGCTCTATAAAGTCCTTCAGATATGAAATTGCATGCTGGCATATTGGTATTTTACTAAATCTAGTTATTTATATAACTGCACAGTCTTTAGTTATGTTACAATTACGTTGTTTCTCCAAGTTGTCCTTCAGGGTCAATGAAACAGACAGGCTCACAGGCCAGAGAGACCACCACAGAGAGACCACCACAAGAACGGCTAAAGGGTGGGGGTGGTGTTGCAATCTACTGCAGAGATAGCCTAAAGAGTTCTGTCCTACTATTCAGGTCTGTAACCAAACAATTTTAACTTCTACTTTTAAAAATCCAACTATCTAAAAACAAGTCTCTCACCGTTGCCGCCTCCTATAGACCACCCTCTGCCCCCAGCTGTGCTCTGGACACCATATGTGAACTGATTGCCCCCGATCTATCTTCAGAGCTCGTGCTGATAGGTAACCTAAACTGGAACAGGCTTAACACCCCAGCCATCCTACAATCTAAGCTTGATGCCCTCAATCTCACACAAATTATCAATGAACCTACCAGGTACCACCTCAAAGCCGTAACACGGGCACCCTCATAGATATCATCCTAACCAGCTTGCCCTCTAAATACACCTCTGCTGTTTTCAACCAAGATCTCTGCGATCACTGCCTCATTGCCTGCATCCGTAGTGGGTCAGCGGTCAAGCGACCTCCACTCATCACTGTCAAACGCTCCCTGAAACACTTCAGCGAGCAGGCCTTTCTAATAGACCTGGCCCGGGTATCCTGGAAGGAAATTGACCTCATCCCGTCAGTAGAGGATGCCTGGTTATTTTTTTTAAAATGCCTTCCTCACCATCTTAAATAAGCATGCCCCATTCAAGAAATTTAGAACCAGGAACAGATATAGCTCTTGGTTCTCTCCAGACCTGACTGCCCTTAACCAACACAAAAACATCCTATGGCATTCTGCATTAGCATCGAACAGCCCCGTGATATGCAACTTTTCAGGGAAGCTAGAAACCAATATACACAGGCAGTTAGAAAAGCCAAGGTCAGCTTTTTCAAGCAGAAATTTGCTTCCAGCAACACAAACTTAAAAAAGTTCTGGGACACTGTAAAGTCCATGGAGAATAAGAACACCTCCTCCCAGCTGCCCACTGCACTGAGGGTAGGAAACTCTGTCACCACCGATAAATCCACTATAATTGATAATTTCAATAAGCATTTTTCTACGGCTGGCCATGCTTTCCACCTGGCTACCCCTACCCCGGTCAACTGCCCTGTACCCCCCACAGCAACTCGCCCAAGCCTTCCCCATTTCTCCTTCTCCCAAATCCAGTCAGCTGATGTTCTGAAAGAGCTGTAAAATCTGGACCCCTACAAATCAGCCGGGCTAGACAATCTGGACCCTTTCTTTCTAAAATGATCTGCCGAAATTGTTGCAAACCCTATTACTAGCCTGTTCAACCTCTCTTTCGTGTCGTCTGAAATTCCCAAAGATTGGAAAGCAGCTGCGGTCATCCCCCTCTTCAAAGGGGGGGACACTCTTGACCCAAACTGCTACAGACCTATATCTATCCTACCCTGCCTTTCTAAGGTCTTCGAAAGCCAAGTCAACAATCAGATTACCGACCATTTCTAATCCCACTGCACCTTCTCCGCTATGCAATCTGGTTTCAGAGCTGGTCATGGGTGCACCTCAGCCACGCTCAAGGTCCTGAACGATATCTTAACCTCCATCGATAAGAAACAATACTGTGCAGCCGTATTCATTGACCTGGCCAAGGCTTTTGACTCTGTCAATTAACACATCCTCATCGGCAGACTCGATAGCCTTGGTTTCTCAAATGATTGCCTCACCTGGTTCACCAACTACTTCTCTGATAGAGTTCAGTGTGTCAAATCGGAGGGCCTGTTGTCCGGGCCTCTGGCAGTCTCTATGGGGTGTGCCACAGGGTTCAATTATTGGGCCGACTCTCTTCTCTGTATACATCAATGATGTCACTCTTGCTGCTGGTGAGTCTCTGATACACCTCTACGCAGACGACACCATTCTGTATACTTCTGGCCCTTCTTTGGACACTGTGTTAACAACCCTCTAGACCAGTGGTTCTTAACCTGGGTTCGATCGAACCCCAGGGGTTCGGTGAGTCAGTCTCAGGGGTTCGGCGGAGGTCAAGACACTCATCCGATTCATATGATTCGTGATGACACGCTCCGCTTGGCCATCATTGGCTGCATGTGATCACGCTACATCGCTCGACTTGTGACTGTCGTGATGGTACGTCTTGTGATTTCTTTCTTAATATTTTAATCCCTTCATACTTACTATGTCGAGCAAAAAAAGAAAGTGGTCGGACGAATATGTACAATATGGATTCACATGTATAACGGAACGTGATGGGAGTCAGCGTCCTAACTGCATGATTTGCAATGCCAAGTTGAGCAATTCTAGTCTAGCACCGGCAAAACTAAGAGAAAACTTCCTTAAGCTGCATGGAGATGGAAAATACAAGAACACAACGCTCGCTGAATTCAAGGTGAAGAGAGCCAAATTCGATGAAAAGGCTACTCTGCCTGTTCTCGGCTTTGTACACATCAACAAACCGATCCTCACAGCATCGTACGAAGTTGCTTACCTGATCGCAAAGCAGGGCAAACCACACACAATTGGTGAAACACACAGCTGTGTTGAAGATGGCGAATATCATGCTGGGAAAAGAGGCTGAAGTTAAGTTATCCCAAATTCCTCTTTCAAATGACACCATCAGCGACAGAATAGAGGACATGAGCAACGACATCTTGGCTCAAGTAGTTGCAGATCTGATTTCAAGCCCGGCAAAATTCAGCCTTCAACTGGACGAGACCACAGACGTTTCCAATCTAAGCCAGCTTGCTGTATTTGTGCGCTATGTGAAAGACGATGTGATAAAGGATGATTTTTTATTTTGTAAGCCTCTTACAACAACAACTAAGGCAGCCGATGTGAAGAAACTTGTGGATGACTTCTTCAAAGACAACAATCTTTCGTGGGATATGGTTTCTGCAGTTTGTTCGGACGGAGCTCCAGTCATGCTGGGAAGAAAGTCTGGTTTTGGTGCGCTAGTGAAAGCCGATGCACCACACATCATTGTTACGCATTGTATTCTGCACAGGCATGCGTTGGCAACAAAAACCTTGCCTCCAAAACTGGCAGAAGTATTAAAAATTGTAGTGGAATGCGTGAACTATGTGCGAACTAGTACTCTGCGGCATTGCATCTTCAGTGAGCTGTGTAAAGAAATGGGCTCTGAATTCGAGGTACTTCTGTACCATTCTAACGTTCGGTGGTTATCCCGGGGACAGGTGCTGAATCATGTTTTTGCCGTGCATGTGGAATTAGCCCTGTTTTTGCAAGAGCACCAACATTGCCATGCAGATTGCTTCAAAAATTCTGAGTTCATTCTCATTTTAGCGTACATGGCTGATATCTTCGCAGCTCTCAATCATCTCAATCAAAAGATGCAGGGCGGTGGAGTCAACATCATCGAAGTGGAGGAAAACCTGAAGGCTTTTCAAAAAAGGCTACCGTCATGGAAACGACGAACAGAGAACAATAACTTCGCAACCTTTCCCCTGCTGGACGACTGTGTAAGTAAGATCGAAGATGTTTCTGGAATCGGAGACATTTCTGTACCCGCGGAACTGAAGCAAGCAATTGCCACGCACTTAGATTTTGATGATTTTGTTCTTTGAACACAGTGATGTTGATGCACGCTTCATTTTGTGCACCAGTCAAATATATACCTGTTTTGAATTTGAAAAAATCATTTTATTTTTCCAATTAAGAAGGGTTCGGTGAATGCGCATATGAAACTGGTGGGGTTCAGTACCTCCAACAAGGTTAAGAACCACTGCTCTAGACGAGCTTCAATGCCATACAACACTCCTTCCGTGGCCACCAACTGCTCTTAAATACACGTAAAACTAAATGCTTGCTCATCAACCGATCGCTGCCTGCACCTGCCCGTCCGTCCAGCATCACTACTCTGGACGGTTCTGACTTAGAATATGTGGACAACTACAAATACCTAGATGTCTGGTTAGACTGTAAACTCTCCTTCCAGGCTCACATCACACATCTCCAATCCAAAGTTACATCTAGAATTCGCTTCCTATTTCGCAACAAAGCAACCTTCAAACATGCTGCCAAACATACCCTCGTAAAAGTGACCATCCTACCGATCCTCGACTTCGGCGATGTCATTTACAAAATAGCCTCCAATACCCTACTCAATAAATTGGATGCAGTCTATCACAGTGCCATCCGTTTTGTCAACAAAGCCCCATATACTACCCACCACTTCGACCTGTACGCTCTCGTTGGCTGGCCCTCGCTTCATACTTGTCGCCAAACCCACTGGCTCCAGGTCATCTACAAGACCCTGCTAAGACCCCCTTATCTCAGCTCGCTGGTCACCATAGCAGCACCCACCTGTAGCACGCGCTCCAGCAGGTATATCTCTCTGGTCACCCCCAAAACCAATTCTTCCTTTGGCCACCTCTCCTTCCAGTTCTCTGCTGCCAATGACTGGAACAAACTACAAAAATCTCTGAAACTGGAAACACTTATCTCCCTCACTAGCTTTAAGCACCAGCTGTCAGAGCAGCTCACATATTACTGCACCTGTACATAGCCCATCTATAATTTAGCCCAAAAAACTACCCCTTCCCCTACTGTATTGATATATTTATTTTGCTCCTTTGCACCCCATGTTTATTTCTACTTTGCACATTCATCCACTGCAAATCTACCATTCCGGTGTTTTACTTGCTATATTGTATTTACTTCACCACCATGGCCTTTTTTTGCCTTTACCTCCCTTATCTCACCTCATTTGCTCACATCGTATATAGACTTATTTTTCTACTGTATTATTGACTGTGTTTGTTTTACTCCATGTGTAACTCTGTTGTTGTATGTGACGAACTGCTTTGCTTTATCTTGGCCAGGTCGCAATTGTAAATGAGAACTTGTTCTCAACTTGCCTACCTGGTTAAATAAAGGTTAAATAAAATAAACATGACCCTATCCCTCTGCTCCATCTCAATATACAACATCCTTCAAGTACCGGACATTTTAGAGTTCTGAGCTAACTTAAAAGTCATGTCAACTTAGTACAGCCATTGTCAGAGAAACATGTATTTTTTACAAAATGTTACCATGTTTCCCTTAGTGCAACAAATCGTTGAGAGAGGTAGCAGTTTCATGTTTATGCGTCCGCCCCGCCTTGACGAACACACACTGACTTCTGCTCAGGTGGCCGAACAGAACCTTGGCAGGTGGAGAAAAGGCTGTGGGGTACAGTACAAGTTCTGACACACACACACACTCTCTCTCACTCTAGTTCTAACTGGCTGAGCTGTTAAACCAGCTGTCTCACCCAAATCCCTGCTTCAAAATGAAATGATCTGGTCCACGGGGTCCTGACATGTTTTTATTAAACACTGCCTCTTCCTAAAGGCCAACATTGCCAGCCCGGAGAAGGATTGCTATTGGAAAAACTAAAGAAAAGCACCACTAAAAAAGAGCAGACTTCAAAAACGTCCAATAAATTGCCCATCCACACAAACTCCATAGCTGTTTTCAAACACTCATACTAACTGCACTATTTGTGACGTGAATTGAGTATATAGTATGCTTATTATTCGTAGTATGGATGTAGTTAGAATGCCAAAAATTCCCGAATGTCGTACTAAATTTGTCAAAATACGAAGTATACAAGCAGTGTACACTACTTCCGTGCTTTTAGGGCCCACAATACAATTCTTCAGAAAATGTGTGAGGCTTCACGTTATCAGATTTGAGGAAAATGGCAGAAAATGTGCAGCCAAAGTCTGATGAGAGCAGATACAAATTAATTGCTTTAACTAATTATCACAAATGTTAAGGAAATGTTGAGCAATGTAATAAAGTCATGACTTTTCAGATAAGTTATGTTGACTGACAATTTGTTAGCTACCCTTACAGCAATATGTACCAGTATGTTAGCTAGTTACCCAACGTTAGTTGGCTACTAATACATCGAACTTACCAGGTAGTATATTAACTCTGCTATCTAACTAATTTTAACTACCTAACGTTTATTTACTTGTGCGTTTCAATTGACATGGTTAATTCTGGTTATCTACTCCGATTTTAGAGCAGTCTCGTCTGAGTGTGCCAGAGCGCTGAATAACTGATGAATTTACGAACACCCATTGAAGATGGCCGATGCCAGTAAACATCGGCAAAAAAAAACGTAATGAATTTGTTGCTAGCAGCACAGTTAGTCACCAACGCTCTGGATTACATGAAAACAGTCTAACCAGCTCTTCTTGGACGAGTAAAATGGTCAGAGTGAAGTGTTCTTTCATTTGTGTCTGGAAGTAGCTAGCCAACGTTAGCTTGGGTGCTTGACTGCCGTTGCGCTTTGAAAGCTCCGAGAGCAAAACACTCTGATTTAAGAAAACCCAGAGCGCACTCTGGCACTTCAGATTGAATTTACGAACACTCAACACCCTTTGAATATGGCCGGTGTCAGTAAACTTTGGCAAAGAAGCGTAATTAAATTAGGCCTGAATGGGTGTTTGCTCGAGTGATCACGTCCTCACACTATTTAATTAATGGCATGGTCTCGCAATCAAACCATCACACGGATCGCAAGGAAAGCGAAAAGGTGGGGGGAAGTCACACGACTTCAACAGGCAACGCTCATCAAACTACCAAGATAACACTTTAGGACCAAACTAGCTGATGTATTTGTTGTTTATATCTAGCGATTGTAATGTATGTCACGGTTGTAGATGCTGATCTAGTTACAGGTGTAATACAGAGTCATTTAAACTAGTTATTCTGCTTACGTTGTTTACATTTATATTCAATAGCCTGGAGTTGTTTTCTGTCCCCGGCCACATATGGTGACTCACTGTGTCATCAAAGTGAAGCTTACACTGTTTAGTTTTTAGTTTGGTGATATAAACATGGTCGCCTCCATTACACACGTCAGGCAGAGCGTAACACTTATTTCAACTATCAGAAAGCAACAACTATTTCTAATGTTCCTACCGTTTCAAATGATTTATATCCAAAAACAATGTGTCTCAATCCACTCCAGTAAGTAATGTAGAACGGTGATATTATATTCCCTAGGAAAATGCCTCATAAATAAGTTGCTAGGTGAAGTGGAAGAGAGCATAGGGGGTGTTAAGACAATAATGAGCTTCTTCACTTGGTGATTTCGCCTCATTGGAAGCAACTCATCCAGAAGTGTCCAGAACCCAAAGTAGCCCACTGGCAGAGAGAGCTGGAGATGGAGAGATAGGTGAAAGAGAGTGCAAAGCCCCTGAGTGTTCAGGGATGCACATGCTCGCGTGATAACCCAGTCTTTCTGCTTCACTTACAGAGACCTTCAACATCTGCTGTGGTTATACAAGCACAGATCCAGTGGGAACCACATCTAACTAGTTACCTATATCCAGCACACTCTTAGACATAAAGAAGCCTCTAATAACCTTTTGCGGTTCAAATGATTGCCACTGTAAGGGAACCTTTTCAGGTCAAAAAGGTTTCTTGAGGAGGCCCTCTGAAAAGGTTATTTGAAGAATCTCTGTGTAAAGGTTCAACCTTTTTGTGTTGGGAGGGGTTCAATTTGGAACTTTAAAAATATATTGTAGCAGCAGCAGTCTATCAGAAGATAGGAGGTGTAGCTTATTTGAGGCGTGGCTTTCATTGTACAGTCTATCCCATGTAGCCATCGCCTAAAACCACATATCTTCTGAGTCTGGCAGCGCAACAAGTCCAATGGCGATATAAATTCAAAGTGCTCCGCACGCGCCACATTGACATATTAACAGGTTCCTCCAAGAACTCTCAACCAACCAAAGATGAAAATATGAATGCATTGACTGCAATGATTCCTTTAGGAACTCCAGTGTTCCTCAAGTCACCCTTAATTCTAAGAGTGTACAGTTTAATGGGGGCCAAAACCAGGGGCATAGTGGGCCCAGTAAGCAAGAGAGAGAGGTACTGGATTGGGAAGAGAATGTTAGGGGCCTCTGTGTGCTGTACTCCTGCGCCACCCAAGTCCCCCGACAAGCTTCTGTAAGTGATAATTGGGAGGTGTTGATCAGAACGAACGCTGTCTCAGTCTGTACTTCAGAGGTGTGAGTCTGTGGGAGACGAGACAGTGTGAGCCTTGCTGTTCTAAATGAGGCTGTAGGAGGGGGAACAGGGGAGTTACGGTAGAGGGTTTACTTTATAAGATGGATTACTTAAATGAGTTATGTGCAGTATAAAGTATTTCCCTGTCAGGAAAAACTCATGGTCCCAATTATATAGTTAGCACCAACAGTTTGTCCTGGTCAGGCCAAGAGAGTAGAAAAACTGAGGGGAGCTTTTAAAAATGCCCCAAAATAGAACTCTATCCAGGAAGTGGACCCAGTTGTGTATACTGCTCCCTCTCATTACCTGAGCGCCGAGCCTATAATGACGACAGCATGTCAGGCCCATCCCTCGGCGGTGAAGCTCTAATTGAAACGACTGGAGGAGATAAGGAGCACGTCAGTACAGACAGGAAACAGAGGAACACTGGGAGTTTCCTCATGGGGTGTGTGACAGCCTATGACAGCCTATGTGCGTCTGTGAGTGTGTCTGACATTCAGCTCAGGACAGGGAGGCTTATGCTACGAGACTAAAACAAGGCCCAAAGTATATGGGCATCAGTCATTTGGAGACACCAGTGGATCATGATTCAGAGGCTTCAATACAAGGCAATGTATTGAATATGGAGAGGTATTGTAAAAGGAGTGCTGGAAGCAATGGGAAATACTTCAATACCCCCGTGGGCACGCAACTAGGAGTCTTCAAGAAGAGAGGGTGTTGAAAAATGTAGTTACAAAAGTACATGTAACTTCCAAACCCTAGCAGAATCTTAAATATGAGACAAACAGATTAAATAACCTCTAGATACCATTTTCTCTGAAAAAAAACCTAACAAATCATGCAAGTCATAGCAACAACAAACTCTGAGTTGAGAAGGGAGCTATTGTTATACGCATCACAACTTTAATTATGCCGATCAGAGAGGATTGTAGGAACCACCCAGGCGTTGAACAAGACATTAAGACAAAATCCAAACCCTTGTTTGTGTGATCTCATATGTGTATATACAGTTGAATTAGGAAGTTTACACACTCAAGTGTTTTAGTACTATATCTCTTGACACAATGATGAAAATAATCATGGCCTCTAAACCTTCAAGCTGCATACTGGACACTATTCCAACTAAACTACTGAAAGAGCTGCTTCCTGTGCTTGGCCCTCCTATGTTGAACATAATAAACAGCTCTCTATCCACCGGATGTGTACCAAACTCACTAAAAGTGGCAGTAATAAAGCCTCTCTTGAAAAAGCCAAACCTTGACCCAGAAAATATAAAAAACAAATCGGCCTATATTGATTCTTCCATTCCTCTCAATTAAAAAAAAAAAAGCTGTTGCATTGCTCACTGCCTTCCTGAAGACAAACAATGTATAGAAAATGCTTCAGCCTGGTTTTAGACCCCATCATAGCACTGAGACTGCACTTGTGAAGGTGGTAAATTACCTTTTAATGGCATCAGACCGAGGCTCGTGCTCCTAGACCTTAGTGCTGCTTTTGATACCATTGATCACCACATTCTTTTGGAGAGATTGGAAACCCAAATTGGTCTACACGGACAAGTTCTGGCCTGGTTTAGATCTTATCTGTCGGAAAGATATCAGTTTGTCTCTGTGAATGGTTTGTCCTCTGACAAATCAACTGTAAATTTCAGTGTTCCTCAATGTTCCGTTTTAGGACCACTACTGTTCTCACTATATATTTTACCTCTTGGGGATGTCATTCGAAAACATAATGTTAACTTTCACTGCTATGCGGATGACACACAGCTGTACATTTCAATGAAACATGGTGAAGCCCCAAAATTGCCCTCGCTAGAAGCCTGTGTTTCAGACATAAGGAAGTGGATGACTGCAAACGTTCTACTTTTAAACTCGGACAAAACAGAGATGCTTGTTCTAGGTCCCAAGAAACAAAGAGATCTTCTGTTGAATCTGACGATTAATCTTGATGGTTGTACAGTTGTCTCAAATAAAACTGTGAAGGACCTCGGCGTTACTCTGGACCATGATCTCTCTTTTGACGAACATATCAAGAATGTTTCAAGGACAGCTTTTTTCCATCTACGTAACATTGCAAAAATCAGAAACTTTCTGTCCAGAAAATGATGCAGAAAAATGTATCCATGCTTTTGTTACTAGGTTAGACTACTGCAATGCTTTACTTTCCGGCTACCCGGATAAAGCACTAAATGAACTTCAGTTAGTGCTAAATACGGCTGCTAGAATCCTGACTAGAACCAAAAAAAATTATCGTATTACTCCAGTGCTAGCCTCCCTACACTGGCTTCCTGTTAAGGCAAGGGCTGATTTCAAGGTTTTACTGCTAACCTGCAAACCATTACATGGGCTTGCTCCTACCTATCTTTCTGATTTGGTATACATACGCTACGGTCACAAGACGCAGGCCTCCTAATTGTCCCTAGAATTTCTAAGCAAACAGCTGGAGGCAGGGCTTTCTCCAAGAGATCAATTTTTATGGAATGATCTGCCTACCCATGTGAGAGACGCAGACTCGGTCTAAACCTTTAAGTCTTTACTAAAGACTCATCTCTTCAGTGGGTCATGTGATTGAGTGTAGTCTGGCCCAGGAGTGTGAAGGTGAACGGAAAGGCTCTGGAGCAACGAACCGCCCTTGCTGTCTATGCCTGGCCGGTTCCCCTCTCTCCGCTGGGATTCTCTGCCTCTAACCCTATTACAGGGGCTGAGTCACTGGCTTACTGGTGCTCTTTCATGCCGTCCCTAGGAGGTGTGCGTCACTTGAGTGGGTTGAGTCACACCCCCCCCCCCCCCCCCCCCCCCCGGGTTGTGCCATGGCGGAGATCTTTGTGGGCTATACTCGGCCTTGTCTCAGGATGGTAAGTTGGTATCCCTAGTGGGGGGCTGTGCTTTGGCAAAGTGGGTGGGGTTATATCCTTCCTGTTTGGCCCTGTCCGGGGGTATCATCGGATGGGGCCACAGTGTCTCCTGACCCCTCCTGTCTCAGCCTCCAGTATTTATGCTGCAGTAGTTAATGTATCGATGGGGCTAGGGTCAGTTTGTTGTATCTGGAGTACTTTTCCTGTCTTATCCCGTGTGAATTTAAGTATGCTCTCTCTTTCTCAGAGGACCTGAACCCTATGACCATGCCTCAGGACTACCTGGCATGATGACTCCTTGCTGTCCCCAGTCCACCTGGCCGTGCTGCTGCTCCAGTTTCAACTGTTCTGCCTGCGGCTATGGAATCCAGACCTGTTCACCGGACGTGCTACCTGTCCCAGACCTGCTGTTTTCAACTCTCTAGAGACAGCAGGAGTGGTAGAGATACACTTAATGATCGGCTATGAAAAGCCAACTGACATTTACTCCTGAGGTGCTGACTTGCTGCACCCTCGACAACTACTGTGATTATTATTTGACCATGCTGGTCATTTATGAAGATTTGAACATCTTAGCCATGTTCTGTTATAATCTCCACCCGGCACAGCCAGAAGAGGACTGGCCACCCCTCATAGCCTGGTTCCGCTCTAGGTTTCTTCCTAGGGAGTTTTTCCGTGCTTCTACACCTGCATTGCTTGCTGTTTCTGTACAGCACTTTGAGATATCAGCTGATGTACGAAGGGCTATATAAATACATTTGATTTGATTTGACCTTAGCCAAATACATTTCAACTCTTTTTCACAATTCCTGACATTTAATCAGAGTAAAAATTCCCTGTCCTAGGTCAGTTAGGATCACCACTTTATTTTAAGAATGTGAAATGTCAGAATGATTTTTTTCAGCTTTTATTTCTTTCATCACATTCTCAGTGGGTAAGACGTTTACATACACTCAATTAGTATTTGGTTGCATTGCCTTTAAATTGTTTATCTTGGGTCAAACGTTTCGGGTAGCCTTCCACAAGCTTACCACAATACGTTGGGTGAATTTTGGCCCATTCCTCCTGATAGAGCTGGTGTAACTGAGTCAGGTTTGTAAGCCTCCTTGCTCGCACACACTTTTTCAGTTCTGCCCACACATTTTCTATAGAATTGAGGTCAGGGCTTTGTGATGGCCACTCCAATAGCTTGACTTTATTGTCCTTAAGCCATTTTGCCACAACTTTGGAAGTATTCTTGGGGTCATAGTTCATTTGGAAGACCCATTTGCGACCAAGCTTTAACTGATGTCTTGAGATGTTGCTTCTATATATCCACATCATTATCCTGCCTCATGACGCCATCTATTTTGTGAAGTGCACCAGTCCCTCCTGCAGCAGCCCCACAACATGATGCTGTCACCCCCGTGCTTCACGGTTGGAATGGTGTTCTTCGGCTTGCAAGCCTCCTCCTTTTCCCTCCAAACATAACAATGGTCATTATGGCCAAACAGTTCTATTTTTGTTTCATCAGAGCAGAGGACATTTCTCCAAAAAGTACCATCTTTGTCCCCATGTACAGTTGCAACTGTAATCTGGCTTTTTTATGGCGGTTTTGGAGCAGTGGCTTCTTCCTTGCTGAGCGGCCTTTCAGGTTATGTCGATATAGGACTCGTTTTACTGTGGATATAGACACTTTTGTACCTGTTTCCTCCAGCATCTTCACAAGGTCCTTTGCTGTTGTTCTGGGATTGATTTGCACTTCTCGCACCAAAGTATGCTCATCTCTAGGAGACAGAACGCGTCTCCTTCCTGAGCAGTATGACGGCTGCGTGGTCCCATGGTGTTTACACTTGCGTACTATTGTTTGTACAGATGAACGTGGTACCATCAGGAATTTGGAAATTGCTCCCAAGGATGAACCAGACTTGTGGAGGTCTACAATTCTTTTTCCTGAGGTCTTGGCTGATTTCTTTTGATTTTCCCGTGATGTCAAGCAAGGAGGCACTGACTTTGAAGGTTGGCCTTGAAATACATCCACAGGTACACCTCCAATTGACTCAAATTATGTCAATTAGCCTATCAGGAGCTTCTAAAGCCATGACATCATATTCTGGAATTTTCCATGCTGTTTAAAGGCACAGTCAACTCAGTGCATGTAAACTTCTGACCCACTGGAATTGTGACACAGTGAATTATAAGTGAAATAATCTGTCTGTAAACAATTGTTGGAAAAATGACTTGGTGTCATGCACAAAGTAGATGTCCTAACCGACTTGCCAAAACTATAGTTTGTTAACAAATTTGTGGAGTGGTTGAAAAACGAGTTTTAATGACTCCAACCTAAGTGTATGTAAACTTCCGACTTCAACTGTATACCTTATCAGGAACTACAGTATTCCACTCTTCATATAGTACAGCTGGTTTTATCACGCTGTTCGACTATCTCTTCAATATTTAAATATCTCTGCTGTTATATGAACAGTACCTAATCTACTATGAGAGAGGACAGGGCAGCCTATGAATGATAGATTGATTGTTGAAGATGCATCATGGTTTTCAAACTCAATTTGCTACTGCCATGGTAAAACGGGTTTCATGAGAATCACCCAGCTTATAAATATACGATGAAGACAATGTTCTCACTATCTACCTTTCAGAGATGGCTCAGAGAGAAAGAGGCACATATATCCATCCAGTACAGTGTTTGTACTGTACATCTCCTATCATCTCCTCCTTTACTAGACAAAAGAGTCTAATAAAAACCCTACTGTAACCTGTAACTCTGAATGGGTATATCAATATAGACATTCACATGGGCAAGTATCAAAGTTCAGGATACATTAATTCATCCTGTACTTTCAGTGTCCAAGATAAGGATTACAGCTACAGCTGAAACAGTAGGGATGCAGAGGTTATTCTGTAAGGGCAGTCCTTGGCCAATGAGAAGCCAGTTAAGTGGACACCTGGGCCAGCATCGGTTGACCAGCCAGCCAGGCAGCCAGAGAGAATACCCAGGGGTGTCCCAGAGGACGCCACACAGCACAATGAGTTTCAGCCCAACGAGCAGGCTCATTTCCTCACCTTTAAATATTCAAGAAGGTAATCTGTATAAGCACTGAGCAGTTCATGAACCCTCACAGATCTATGACTACAGTGTGCATAGGAGACAACATCACGATACAACAACTGCCATTCACTTGTCATTTTCAAAATGGGTTTTTCAATGATGCATCTCTTGTAACAACAACATGGATTCTGATCAACGGCCGCTGTATGACTACACGGTATAGAAACAAGGCTAAACCAATACGTTTCACAACAACTTTGTAAAGCATGATTATTTTGGGATTTTGGGCTCAACATTTGAACTGATTCCCAGAAAAGTAATGTACAGAATAGACAATAGTCTGGTACAAAAGAGACTTCAGGATATAAACTGCTCAACCAGATAACATTGCAAAAAGACTACTCCATTTCCTTTATAGGTGGTAAGATGTTAAATCTGTTCTAGATGAACAAGTATTTGCTCATAATTTAGGAGAATTCAAGGTGAACAAAATATTTGCATTGAATGACGTACTGGGACTAACTAATGATACAGACAGTAGATTATGGTTCAGTGCTTCCTGTACACATATAACAATAGGGCACCATAAAGAAAACACATTATACTATGGTACTCAAGAGATGGTTCCTTCTGTCTTTCAGCATCGGAATTATACACTACATGTCCTGTTTCAGATCTGTTGGCTATACAGTACCAGTCAAAAGTTTGGACACCTACTCATTCCAGGGTTTTTCTTTATTTTTTACTATTTTCTACATTGTAGAATAATAGTGAAGACATGAAAACTATGAAATAACACATATGGAATCATGTAGTAACCAAAAAAAGTGTCAAACAAATCAAATAATATTTTACATTTGTGATTCTTCAAAGTAGCCACCCTTGCCTTAATGACAGCTTTGCACGCTCTTGGAATTCTCTCAACCAGCATCATGAGGTAGTCACCTGGAATGCTTTTCCAGCAGTCATGAAGGAGTTCCCACATATGCTGAGCACTTGCTGGCTGCTTTTCAATTGGGTTGAGGTTGGGTGATTTTTTTTATTTATCTGTTATTTTACCAGGTAAGTTGACTGAGAACACGTTCTCATTTGCAGCAACGACCTGGGGAATAGTTACAGGGGAAAGGAGGGGGATGAATGAGCCAATTGTAAACTGGGGATTATTAGGTGACCGTGATGGTTCAAGGGCCAGATTGGGAAATTAGCCAAGACACCGGGGTTAACACCGCTACTCTTACGATAAGTGCCATGGGATCTTTAATGACCTCAGAGAGTCAGGACACCCGTTTAACGTCCCATCCGAAAGACAGCACCCTACACAGGGCAGTGTCCCCAATCACTGCCCTGGGGCATTGGGATATTTCTTTTTTTTAGACCAGAGTAAAGAGTGCCTCCTACTGGCCTTCCAACACCACTTCCAGCAGCATCTGGTCTCCCATCCAGGTACTGACCAGGACCAACCCTGCTTAGCTTCAGAAGCAAACCAGCAGTGGTATGCAGGGTGGTATGCTGCTGGCAAATAGGGCAGGTCAGGAGGCCAGGTCATCTAATGCAGCACTCCATCACTCTCCTTCTTGGTCAAATAACCCTGACACAGCCTGGAGGTGTGTTGGGGCATTTTCCTGTTGAAAAACAAATTATAGTCCCACTAAGCCCAAACCAGATGGGATGGCGTATCGCTGCAGAATGCTGTGGTAGCCAATGCGGTTAAGTGTGCCTTGAATTCTAAATAAATAACAGTGTCACCAGCAAAGCACCCCCACACCATAACACTTCCTCCTCCCATGCTTTACGGTGGGAAATACACATGCGGAGATCATCCGTTCACCCACACCACATCTCACAAAGACACGGCTGTTGGAACCAAAAATCTCCAATTTGGACTCCAGACCAAATAACAAATTTTCACCGGTCTAATGTCCATTGCTTGTGTTTCTTGGTCCAAGCAAGTCTCTTATTGTCGTCCTTTAGTAGTGATTCTTTGCAGCAATTCGACCATGAAGGCCTGATCCACACAGTCTCCTCTGAACAGTTGATGTTGAGATGTGACTGTTACTTGAACTCTGTGAAGCATTTATTTGGGCTGCAATTTCTGAGGCGGATAACTCTAATGAACTTATCCTCTGCAGCAGAGGCGACTCTGGGTCTTCCATTCCAGTGGCGGTCCTCATGAGAGCCAGATTCATTATGGTGCTTGATGGTTTTTGCGACTGCACTTGTAGAAACTTTCAAAGTTCTTGAAATGTTCCGTATTGACTGACCTTCATGTCTTAAAGTAATGATGGACTGTAATTTCTCTTTGCTTATTTGAGCTGTTCCTGCCATAATATGGACTATTTTACCAAATAGGGCTATCTTCTGTATACCAACCCTACCTTGTCAATTGAAATGCCAGGTGACTACCTCATGAAGCTGGTTGAGAGAATACCAAGAGTGTGCAAAGCTGTCATCAAGGAAAAGGGTGGCTATTTGAAGAATCTCAAATATAAAATATATTTTGATTTGTTTAACACCTTTTTGGTTACTACATGATTCCATATGTGTTATTTCATAGTTTTGATGTCTTCACTATTATTCTACAATGTAGAACATTGTAAAAATAAAGAAAAACCCTGGAAACCCTGGAATGAGTAGGTGTGTCCAAACTTTTGACTGGTACTGTATACATCGTTAATGACAATAATGCCCTTAGGTCAGTCATTAGTGCATAATCAGCTCACCACCAATTAGACATTCACAATTAACTAGTGACTTAATGAACCAGGCCATGAAAGCAGGGAATCGCTAGAATTCACTCAGCTATGTGGTGTAATGATTTTATGCCGCCAGATTGACCGTGATGAGATTCGTAATGGGATACTCTCTGAGCAGCTTTTAAACAGCATGACTTCCAATATTAATTGGGAAATTAAACAATATGAGCAGCAGCATTTTGATTTCACACAGAGATCCAGTCCTTCTGGGACTCAATAAGACTCTCATAGAAATAGAATACCTAGAATGGAAATTCCCTTTCAAGTCTAGGGATTATATTTCTATATATCTGTTGTGTTTGACAGGATGCCTCAGCACTATAGATCAGAAGATATGTTGATAGACACATCCCAGAGGACCAGTCATTCCCATTTTCCCAGGCCTGCTACATGTGAAGCAGCCCCCCCTGGGTAAGGAATGACTTATAAAGGATGGAGATGGACACGTTAGAGAGAGACGAGCTGACACATCGATCACCAGTCACAAAGATCTGACAAAGGTCTGAAATGTCAACCACTCCACCCCCACCCCAGAAGCTTCTGGGGTGGGGGTGCAGGCCAACATAGGGGGATGGGGTGCTGGAGGGTGTGTGTGTGAATTACAATGACCTTTGGATGGAGAGCTAAGAGTGGTCGTTGCTGTACTGTAGAGGCCCCTTGGGGGCCGGGCTATAAATCTGAGTGGAGGAAATTACAGCCCTGCGATTTACTGCCTGTCACATCCCTAATAACTAATTCTGATCTCCTCAGACCAAACCCCCCCCTGTCATGGGCCCCTCTGTGGGTATGTAGGGGCAGGCGTTAGGGGATGGGCCCCCCTGTATAACATGTACTGTACTGTAATGTAACCAGCATGTCTGGAAGGCCCAACATGATACACAATGATTTCACATTGAGACGGGGTGATACCAGTTACAGCAGGCTGTACCGCAGCACAGTCAAAAAGCAACACATGCTGTCAGCAGGAAAAGCCTGCTCCCCTTCCACATTAGATGAGTGGGGAGGCTCAGAGGAGGCCAAGGTCAGGGCAGACAAGTCACAGGGCTTCTTAATACCATGGACGATTTAGGTTTCATGAGGAGAATGAAAATGAGGCTCCAAGACCGGCAGCTCATCCACAAGACACACAGTCTACTTCTAGCTGTACAAAATGTGTGTGTTAAGTTTGCTTTCACTCACTCAACAAATAGATACTTGCATTCCCACTAGAAAGTGTCTTATTCATCACGTTGATAGACTGTACATCTTTAAAAGGTCAGCGACAGAATGGGAAGAAAAACAAATCATATCCATTGGCGTCGACACAAACTCCTAACCACATCACAACGTTATAGTCCAGTGAGGACAGAAGATATTTCCTCTCCCAGACGTAATGTGACATGCGCTTCTTATTTAGACCAGATAAGTATGAGCAGCCAGCGAGGCAGTGAAAAACATGGTCGCTAGCCATTTGTAACAAAACAACTTCACAAATGTCAGCCCACTCATCATCCATTACCGATGGAAAGGCAATGCACTGGAGGAGACACACAACAACCAAGGCACATAAGCACAGGTGCCACAGCTCACCAAGAGACATGCAATGCTTTGGGAAAGTAATCAGACCCCTTGACATTTTCCACATTTTGTTACGTTACAGCCTTGTTCTAAAAATCCTCAGCAATCTAACACTACAACTTGATTGGAGTCCACCTGTGGTAAATTCAATTGAATGGACATGATTTGGAAAGACACACACCTATCTATATAAAGGTCCCACAGTTGACAGTGCATGTCAGAGCGAAAACCATGCCATGTGGTCGAAGGAATTGTCCGTAGAACTCCGAGACCGGATTGTGTCGAGGCACAGATCTGGGGAAGGGTACCAAAACAATTCTGCAGCATTGAAGGTCCCCAAGAACACAGTGGACCATCATTCTTAAATGGAAGAAGTTTGGAACCACCAAGACTCTTCCTAGAGCTGGCCGCCAGACCAAACTGAGCAATCGGGGGAGAAGGGCCTTGGTCAGGGATGTGACCAAGAACCCGATGGTCACTCTGACAGAGCTCTAGAGTTCCTCTGTGGAGGTGAGAGAACCTTCCAGAAGGACAACCATCTCTGCAGAAATCCACCAATCAGGCCTTTATGGTAGCGTGACCAGACGGAAGCCACTCCTCGGTAAAAAGGCACATGACAGCCCGCTTGGAGTTTGCTATAAGGCACCTAAAGACTCTCAGACCATGAGAAACAAGATTATCTGGTCTGATGAAACTAAGATTGAACTATTTGGCCTGAATGCCAAGCATCACGCCTGAAGGAAACCTGGCACCATCCCTACGGTGAAGCATGGTGGCAGCAGCATCATGCTGTGGAGATGTTTTCAGTGGCAGGGACCGGGACACTAGTCAGGATCAAGGCAAAGATGAACGGAGCGAAGTACAGAGAGATCCTTGATAAAAAAACTGCTCTAGATCGCTCAGGACCTCAGACTGGGGTGAAGGTTCACCTTCCAACAGGACAACAACCCTAAGCACACAGCCAAGACAACGCAGGAGTGGCTTCAGGACAAGTCTCTGAATGTCCTTGAGTGGCCCAGCCAGAGCCCAGACTTGAACCGTATCGTACATCTCTGGAGAGACCTGAAAATAGCTGTGCTGCAACACTCCCCATCCAACTTGAAGATCTGCAGAGAAGAATGGGAGAAGGTATGCAAAGCTTGTAGCATCATACCCAAGAAGACTAGAATCGCTATAATCACTGCCATAGGCGCTTCAACAAAGTACTGAGTAAAGGGTCTGAATACTTATGTAAAGTGATTTCACTTTTTTATTTATAATAAATGAGCTACAATTAAAACATGTTTTTACTGTTTTTGCTTTGTCATTATGGGGCATTGTGTGTAGATTGATGAGAAGAAAACCCAATTGAATCAATTTTAGAATAAGGCTGTAACCTAACAAAATGTGGAAAAAGTCAAGGGGTCTGAATACGTTCCGAAGGCACTGTATCAGGGCCGTATTCCTGCCTGGAATCACTTTCACCTTGCATGGAATAGGGTAGAGGGGGGTGATAGATAGAATGATGTTCATAGCTGTGAGCTCCCGGTCTTCTCACCCGTCCTAAAGATGGCAGCCCGCATGGGATGATGGTATATTTACATTAATCCGGGAGGTGGTGGAGGCACTCATGCAGGCCTATCTCCATGTCTCCACACACACTCAGAAGCTCTCCAGGGATCATTTGGGCATCACTGCTAGTCTCTCTCTCTTACTCATTCCCACCTGGTCGCCCCTCCATCCCTCCCTGGAGTTCACGGTCTCTACTCATATCAAATGGAAATATGTACAGGTCTGCCTGGCTTGTCAGCGATGCTCCAGCTTGTGCTTTCATATCAACATGTGGGGAGTGTCTCACTGTTGCTTGATGGGAACCCATCTCAGTATGGAGAGAAAGGGTTTGTATTCTGTGTACCCTCAGCAACCTGTTGTCTTTATGTTCTAGGGAGAGATATGATGGGGCTAGATGGTTGTGATGGCGGCTCGGCCGTACCTTGATCCCCGGGGGACGATAAAGTGTGAAATCCTCTCTCTGGATAGCGATCAATCTGTTCCACAAACACAGCTGGAGTAGCTGTCAGGAAAGTGGGAAGAGCTGGGTGAAAGGTTGATAAATGTGGGCCGTGGAGCTCTGTTCAAAGTGGGCCTTAATCGGGACGGAGTCCGCCATGCCAGATAGCCAACGCAATTTAGTTTGGGCTCCGATAACAAGGCAACAGAGACTCTCGCGTGGGTGAGTTTCCACACTCTAAAATCATCATACATCTTGTGGGATTTGAACGGTGCTCGGCCTAAATAGTTTAGAGAGAGGGATTCTGGGCAAGCATTGATGATTCCATTACCTTCTTCCACAGATAACATTCTTGGGAACTAGCCATAGACATCCAAAACACTGACGGGCTGTTTGTACATCTGAGAACACAGTGAAGTATGACTGAGATTTCACAACAAGAAAAGTGTACATACAACAGGAGAACAGACTGCACAAACTGCACTCTCCAAAGACCTTAAGGGACTTTTTGGCCGTTAGAAAGGATATCATATACAGTGGGGTGAACAAGTATTTGATACACTGCCGATTTTGCAGGTTTTCCTACTTACAAAGCATGTAGAGGTCTGCGATTTTTATTATAGGGACACTTCAACTGTGAGAGACGGAATCTAAAACAAAAATCCAGAAAATCACATTGTATGATTTTTAAGTAATCAATTTGCATTTTATTGCATGACATAAGTATTTGATACATCAGAAAAGCAGAACTTAATATTTGGTACAGAAACCTTTGTTTGCAATTACAGAGATCATACGTTTCCTGTAGTTCTTGACCAGGTTTGCACATAAAAAAACCCTGCAGCAGGGATTTTGGCCTACTCCTCCATACAGACCTTCTCCAGATCATTCAGGTTTCGGGGCTGTCGCTGATCATTGATGCCCCACGAGGTGAGATCTTGCATGGAGCCCCAGACCGAGGGTGATTGACCGTCATCTTCTTCAATTTTCGAATAATTGCGCCAACAGTTGTTGCCTTCTCACCAAGCTGCTTGCCTATTGTCCTGTAGCCCATCCCAGCCTTGTGCAGGTCTACAATTTTATCCCTGATGTCCTTACACAGCTCTCTGGTCTTGACCATTGTGGAGAGGTTGGAGTCTGTTTGATTGAGTGTGTGGACAGGTGTCTTTTATACAGGTAACGAGTTCAAACAGGTGCAGTTAATACAGGTAATGAGTGGAGAACAGGAGGGCTTCTTAAAGAAAAGTAACAGGTCTGTGAGAGCCAGAATTCTTACTGGTTGGTAGGTGATCAAATACTTATGTCATGCAATAAAATGCAAATTAATTACTTAAAAATCCTACAATGGGATTTTCTGGATTTTTGTTTTAGATTCCGTCTCTCACAGTTGAAGTGTACCTATGATAAAAAAAATGTATAGACCTCTACATGCTTTGTAAGTAGGAAACCCTGCAAAATCGGCAGTGTATCAAATACTTGTTCTCCCCACTGTACATCATTACCACATTAAAATGTGTTTAAAACATCCATATTCCTTCCTTTTCAACTGGGATCATTTCACCTGCAATGAGTCTTTGAGATGAGATGAGAGCTCTGTGTCTCTTTTACTCTTCTAGCCAAGACGGGTTAAGTGGTAACTCCTTGTCTTGATGTGGCTGCGGTTTGGACAATTGACTGGAAGAGGCAGCGGAAATGAAAGGAGGGATTTGTACTCTCTTAACCCTTTGCCCCCTCTCTTCTTATGTCTAGCCTCCCTCTCTCCTATACCTGGGTCTAAGAGGCCGCTGAAAACCTATCTCTCTCCTTCATTGAGTTCTGGATGGCTGGTCAAAAGAGTGATTAGAGCCATGGCTTTTCTTCTTGCATTCCACTAGGGAAAGTGACACTCAAAAGACTGAATTGAAGAATCATCAGAGATCGGGAGCACAAAATAAGTTGACTGAAAGTAATGGTTATAGACATAGAAAAACTAAAGTGCCTCCGTGAGACTTACAGTGGGGAGAACAAGTATTTGATACACTGCTGATTTTGCAGGTTTTCCTACTTACAAAGCATGTAGAGTCTGTCATTTTATCATAGGTACACTTCAACTGTGAGAGACGGAATCTAAAACAAAAATCCAGAAAATCCCATTGTATGATTTTTAAGTAATTAATTAGCATTTTATTGCATGACATAAGTATTTGATACATCAGAAAAGCAGAACTTAATATTTGGTACAGAAACCTTTGTTTGCAATTACAGAGATCATATGTTTCCTGTAGTTCTTGACCAGGTTTGCACACACTGCAGCAGGGATTTTGGCCCACTCCTCCATAAAGACCTTCTCCAGATCCTTCAGGTTTCGGGGCTGTCGCTGGGCAATACGGACTTTCAGCTCCCTCCATCAAATACTTATGTCATGCAATAAAATGCAAATTAATTACTTGAAAATCATACAATGTGATTTTCTGGATTTTTGTTTTATATTCCGTCTCTCACAGTTGAAGTGTACCTATGATTAAAAAAATACAGACCTCTACATGCTTTGTAAGTAGGAAAACCTGCAAAATCGTCAGTGTATCAAATACTTGTTCTCCCCACTGTAAGAAAAATCAGACAATTGATTTCTCGGAGTGGATTCTACCATGGGGAGTAGGGATATCGTCTTGTAGCTGGCTGTGGCGAGAGAGAGGCACTCAAACTCCACATGATTCACTGTCCCCAAATCAAGTCATCAGGTGTTTTTTTTTCTCCAACAGGATTTTGAAACTACTCATTGTGTAACAAAGTTATCTATCCATGTGTTTTTCATCATATCCCAACATACTGTAGCCAAAGTTATATACAATCTGTTTCAATCAATTCTTTAGTCGATTATTATGTAGGCTACAGTATTTTGCCCTAAATCCAAAGTGTAACAAAGTTAACTATCTGTTTATTACTCACAGACCAACATGTGGAGGCATAATGTGTGTAAAATCCGTTGTGAGAGGAGTAAATCATTATAATACACTGTTTTACCCTACATACTGGTTGCATCTGTTGCTCTAATGAGACACTTAAGCAATAAGGCCCAAGGAGATGTGTTATATTGGCCATATATCACAAACCCCCGAGGTGCCTTATTACTATTATAAACTATTTACCAACGTAATTAGAGCAGTAAAATTACATGTTTTGTCATAACCATGGTATACGGTATGATATACAATTGCTGTCAGCCAATCAGCATTCAGGGCTTGAACCACCAGTTTATAATCGGGCTCCCGAGTGGCGCAGCGGTCTAAGACACAGCATCTCAGTGCTAGAGGCATCACTACAGACACCCTGGTTCTGGCTGTGATTGGGAGTCCTATAGCGTCGTCCGGGTGTGGCCGGGGTAGGCCGTCATTGTAAATAAGAATTTGTTCTTAACTGACTTGCCTAGTTCAATAAAGGTTCAATTAAAATAAAATTATAATAATATTAAACGTTGCATATCCAGTTGGACCACGCTCCTCTAGTAATGTCAAGCTCTATTTCTAAAGTATGCACGGTAAGAGACTAGAGGTCGACCGATTAATCGGAATGGCCGATTTAAAATTTTCATAACAATCGGAAATCGCTATTTTTGGACGCCGATTTTGCCGATTTTATTTATTTATTTATTTTACAACTTTATTTAACAAGGCAAGTGAGTTAAGAACACATTCTTATTTTCAATGACGGCCTAGGAACGGTGGGTTAACTGCCTTGTTCGGGGGCAGAACGACAGATTTTTACCTTGTCAGCTTAGGGATTCAATCTTGCAACCTTACGGTTAACTAGTCCAACGCTCTAACCACCTGCCTCACGAGAAGCCTGCCTGTTACGCGAATGCAGTAAGAAGCCAAGGCAAGTTGCTAGCTAGCATTAAACTTATCTTATAAAAAACAATCAATCATAATCACTAGTTATAACTACACATGGTTGATGATATTACTAGTTTATCTAGCGTGTCCTGTGTTGCATATAATCGATGCGGTTCGCATTCGTGAAAAAGGACTGTCGTTGCGCCAACGTGTACCTAACCCTAAACATCAATGCCTTTCTTAAAATCAATACACAGAAGTGTATATTTTTAAACCTGCATATTTAGCTAAAAGAAAGGTTAACAGGCAATATTAACCAGGTGAAATTGTGTCACTTCTCTTGCGTTCATTGCACGCAGAGTCAGGGTATATGCAACAGTTTGGGCCGCCTGGCTCATTGCGAACTAATTTGGTTGTGCAATGTAACAGCAATATTTAAACTTAGGGATGCCATCCGTTAGATAAAATACTGAACGGTTCCGTATTTCACTGAAAGAATAAACGTTTTGTTTTGGAAATGATAGTTTCCGGATTCTACCATATTAATGACCTAAGGCTCGTATTTCTGTGTGTTATTATGTTATAATTAAGTCTATGATTTGATAAAGCACTCTGACTGAGCGATGGTAGGCATCAGCAGGCTCGTAAGCATTCATTCAAACAGCACTTTAGTGCGTTTTGCCAGCAGCTCTTTGCAATGCTTCAAGAATTGCGCTGTTTATGACTTCAAGCATATCAACTCCTGAGATTAGGCTGGTGTAACTGATTTGAAATGGCTAGCTAGTTAGCGGGGTGCGCGCTAATAGCGTTTCAAATGTCACTCGCTCTGAGACTTGGAGTAGTTGTTCCCCTTGCTCTGCATGGGTAACGCTGCTTCGAGGGTAGCTGCTGTCGATGTGTTCCTGGTTCCAGGTAGCGGCGAGGAGAGGGATGGAAGCTATACTGTTACACTGGCAATACTAAAGTGCCTATAAGAACATCCAATAGTCAAAAGGTATATGAAATACAAATCGTATAGAGAGAAATAGTCCTATAATTCCTATAATAACTACAACCTAAAACTTCTTACCTGGGAATATTGAAGACTCATGTTAAAAGGAACCACCAGCTTTCATATGTTCTCATGTTCTGAGCAAGGAACTTAAACGTTAGCTTTCTTACATGGCACATATTGCACTTTTACTTTCTTCTCCAACACTTTGTTTTTGCATTATTTAAACCAAATTGAACATGTTTCATTATTTATTTGAGGCTAAATTGATTTTATTGATGTATTATATTAAGTTAAAATAAATGTTAATTCAGTATTGTTGTAATTGTCATTATTACAAATACAATTTTAAAAATTGCTCGATTAATCTGTATCGGCTTTTTTTTGGGTCCTCCAATAATCGGTATCGGCGTTGAAAAATCATAATCGGTCGACCTCTATAAGAGACATCTATAAATGTTTACTACTTGTACATTACACCACAGAGCACCGTACACAGATTAACCAGCACCCTGGAGAGACTGCTCAAGTCATCAAGGTGACCATATAATGGCTAATGGCTGATCATTAAAACACTGTATGTGGGTGCAGCATAACGGTCTATCCGTTTAGCCATGGAAATACTATTAAAGTGAAATGGCTTGTAAATATCCGACGGAACAAATGAACAATTCCAATATCAGCATGCTGGAGAGACCATAGAACAGGGCTGTGTGTCAGAGAGTGAGAAAGTGCACCAGAGGCAAGTCAACACATATGTCAACACACCTGTTACAGACATTTGATAGCAATACATTGCAGTATCACATTTTTCCACAGGTATTAAACATATGTTATCACTTTGAAGGAAATTTGAGAGGGGACCATGATTTAACATTATTAAAATCCATATATGATTCCAGTGCTGGACGATCAAACGGTTAGATACGAGAGTGACTTTATTGGACGTCAACAGCCTTGGGCAGAACTACAGTCAGGGAACATTTGGTTAATAAGTCTCCTGAGGGGTGGATGGCTGTGAGGTCACTACTAAAGAAGAATGAATTACACCAACATACACACACACACACACACACACACACCAACACATATCTCTTAGCCCTCATCTTTTCTTAGCTCTGGGGCTGAGCTGTCTTTGTGCTCAGGCCTTATCTCCATCCTCCAGCCTGTCCTCCTGGACACTTTTAGTGGCCACATGGCTCGTCTGCATCACAAGATTCAAACATGGATTATATGGGCTCAAATTGAATCAATCAACAGGCCCATTTGAGGATGATAGTATCTGTGGTTCCCCGGGGAGTTTTGACGAGCTGTCACATGGGACTTGTTTAAAGGCTATCCAGAGATAAACGTCCTATGCTGTATCATCATGCTGTCTGACTGGATTATACTGGACCACAAAATTAACAGCTCATTGCTAGGTTACGTTATTACTACTGGTCCGGAATGTAACAGACCGCACAAACAACATTGAAACATTCATATACACACATAGGCATGAGCTTGTACACACACACACACACACACACACACCACCAGGTAAACATGGAAAGTCAAAAATGGCCTCCAGCGCAATTCAAACTGAATTAATGTAACAGGCCCAGTGTTGTGAATCCATGGCATTTTCTAAAAGGTCTCGTACATGGGAGGACGCCACCTGGGACTCAGCAGGCATTCATATCTCCTCAGAAACAGCAAACCAATGGACGTTGACCAAAACAATCACCCATCTCCATGGCTTATAGGATTCACATTACATTCACATTAGCCAACCGAGAAATCCTAGACTCTAGACTAGAGTATGTAACAGACCGTTATAATTCAATGCAGTCCTAGCCGAGGCCGTGCGGGACTGTGCAGCAGAGCAGAAATGAATGATGGCCGAACATTAACACAGACACAACCCTACTGGAATGATAATGTCATTCTCCGTTGTCACTCAGGGACACTGAGATAAGACAATATGGAGGAAGGAAACTGCCGGGCACTATAGAAACAGAGCATGAATAACGATATCGGCTAACTCCTCAGAATCAATAGGACAACATTGATTAGGCCTAGTTATTCTTATCAAGGCAGAAGCTATATCTAGTATGAAGCAGAGGGAAGGAACGATAGCTGCTGTTTTGTTCTTCTGTTGTGGTCTTAAATCAGCAGTTTTCTGTTGGACCCCGTGAGGCAGGAGCTCTGCCAGAGGGCTACTTTGGTCTCTGGGAAATTCTGGATGAGTTGCTTCCAATGAGAGGTAAAATCACCAAGTGAAGAAACTCATTGTCTCTACACTCACTAAAAATTCTCTCTCTCTCTCGCGCTCTCGCTCTCTCTGTGTGTGTGCGTGGTTGCCAGATGCATGTGCATACGTACCAGCCCTAATGTCCATTACACACATGGGCGCTGACACATTGTGAGACACGACAGCTACCCTGGCATGAAAATGAAGACAAGGTTAATTGGGCTGTGTTAGCAGCTCTACTCCTTTATTGTAGCCCATCCAGCTCGACCAATCCCTGGAGTGCTAAATAACAGCACAGGGCTGCGACACCTCAATTACTCTCTTTTTTCAGCCCCAGCACAAAACAGCTAAGATTATAGGCAGGGGCAACAGGAAAAACACAATCCTGGCATTCGGATGAATGGGTTATTGAATTCAACTGTGACGCCCTTTTGGGGGAGCTAAGCCCTTCCGTACCTCACTGTGATACAGAGCCGCAGGGACCTGGAATTATGGGTAAAAAAAAAAAAGGGTTGAGGAAAACTAAAGAGGGTGGTTTTAAAATGAATAGAACACTGTGTACAGTGTTCACCAAGGGCCATATTAAAAGCATCTCAGAATATGAGTACTGATCTAGGATCTACAAGGCAAAACTGATCCTATATCAGCACTCCCAGGTTTGACTGTGCAGTTAATCAATGAATACTGTTCTTTCAGGAAAGGTTCCTACTGCATGGAACAGGAAGTGGGTCAGTGTTCCATCTCCCCTCCTTCTTGTTGACAAGAAGTGTGAACCTGAAAATGTTTCACAGCAAAGGTCAGCAACCTACAGGCATTGTTCAGGATCACATTATTTAAATATATATATTAATAGAAAGTTGAGCATTTTCAGGCATCAAGACCTTTCATTGCATGACCTCCCATAGTAGTACTACCTTGCATTGGAGTGACAACCAAAGAAATGCCTAAACATTCCACCCGTCAGCACTTTCAGTGTGCCATCCATCCAGCTTGATCCTTCCCGAGTCTTCCCATTGTCCCTCCACTCCACTGTTATTACTGAGGAGGCTCTGAGAGCTAGGCATGCATGGTTGGTCAAGCACACACACACACACTATGACTTTCTCAAACAACCCTGACCTTCTTACCACAGCGTAATTATGAAGCAGCAAAAACAACAATTAGCCTACCACACACCGTTTTGGTTTTCATTATTATTTCATTAAACACCAAAGGAAACAGGAGGAGGCCTGTGAAGTTGATTAACTCTCTGGGCAGGCTGTCGACATTGTAGTGAGCAAATGTTGGTGGGTGTCGATTGGGTTGCCAGTCAGCTCTTTCCAGGCCTGTTGGCTTTTCAGTTTCTAGATAACGTGCCATAGGCCCTTGTAGGTGGTTGGGTTGCCAGATATTGTCCAACAGACACTTGAGGGTGTTTGGGTTGCCAGATATGTCCCTCAGTGGGACATGACTGTGCCCTGTAGATAGCCACATACTGTGAACTCCCACTGACTCCATGCTGGCAGTGAGAGGTCACACTGAATGTACACATTGCTGAGTGTGCTCGTCCACAGAGACACCGTTTTGAAGCAAGTTTCTCGTTTCCAACTGTCTCGGTGGGTGGAAACAGTTCAAATCGAATGTTTCAAAGTTGAAGAGAAAGGTAGCTATCCCCTCTAAAACTTGTCTGTAACGAGTACGCTGAGAGTCTGGAAGCAAGTTCAGGGAGTGAGTGTTTTAATAAATCAATAAAAGAAACCAATGAACACAACTCAAACAACACACCGACATGAAAACAGAGTCAATAACACTGAGGAAAGAACCAAGGGGAGTGACAGATATAGGGAAGATAATCAAGGAGATGATGGAGTCCAGGTGAGTGTCATGAGGCGCAGGTGCGCAAGACGATGGTGACAGGTGTGCGGGATAAATCAGCATCCTGATGACCTAGAAGCAGGAGAGGGAGTATACATGACACTGTCAAATGGTTTGTGAAAGATGGATGACATCAATGAACTGGTATTGTTTTCTTGGAGAAAACTAAAACAAGGTACGCAAAAATCTTTTTTTGGACAAACATGTCAATCAACTGCCACCTCTGACAACTAGTCATGCATAATTACAAAAAAAAACATTGTGATTACTTAAAGTCTGTTAATGCAACACCATTGTGATACCATAGTAAATTATGGCTTCAAAGATGCATCTAACAACGTTTAAAAGTACAGTCTTTCTTAAAGATCACTGAGAACCATTTTGTTTTTTGAGCCGGTAATTAGCTTTCTTCACAAGGTCTAATTGCTGTGATGAATCCTGCCTGTGGCTAAAAATTAGAGGGTATTGATTGATTTCATAAATCATTACAATGTCTTGTTCCACATCAAATTCCACTGGAACGGCTTTGTTAACACAGCAAGCAGACATAAAACTGAGATATGAGCGTGTGATGCATTGTAGGCACTTTTCCTATGGAAGATTACTAACATAGGACTAGTCTACCAATCCTAGACCAGAAACATACCATAGCTTTTAACACACATGGTTTAATTGTTCCTTAGAATGTGTTTGCAGGCTGTGGGCCTCACTTGGTCCCCTTGCCATTAAATACACACTATATACATACACTGAGTGGACAACATTTTGCCCCCCGAACAGCCTCAACTCATCGAAAGTGTTCCACAGGGATGCTGGCCCATGTTGACTCCAATGCTTCCAAGAGTTATGTCAAGTTGGCTGGATGTCCTTTGGGTGGTGGACCATTCTTGATACACACAGGAAACTGTTGAGTGTGAAAAGCCAGCAGCGTTCGAGTTCTTGACACAAACCAGTGCGCCTGGCCCCTACTACCATACCCCATTCAAAGGCACTTAAATATTTTGTCTTGCCCATTCAGCCTCTGAATGGCTCACATACACAATCCATGTGTTGTTGCAAGGCTTAAAAATGCTTCTTTATCCTGTCTCCTCCCCTTCATCTACACTGATTGAAGTGGATTTAATAAGTTACATCAATAAGGGATCGTAGCTTTCACCTGGATTCACTTGGTCAGTCTATGTCATGGAAAGAGCAGGTGTTCTTAATGTTTTGTACACTCAGTCTGTACTCACACACACTCACACACTACACTTACACTCCCACACAAAACCCAGACACATACACTACCATTCAAAAGTTTGGGTCACTTAGAAATGTCCTCGTTTTTGAAAGAAAATAATTTTTGTCCATTAAAATAACAATTGATCAGAAATACAGTGTAGACATTGTTCATGTTGTAAATTACTATTGTAGCTGGAAATGGCTTTTTTTTTTTACAGAGGCCCATTTACAGCAACCATCACTCCTGTGTTCCAATGGCACGTTGTTAGCTAATCCAAGTTTGTCATTTTAAAAGGCTAATTGGTCATTAGAAAACCGTTTTGCAATTGTTATCACGGCTGAAATCTGTTGTACTGATTTAAAGAAGCAATAAAACTAGCCTTTTTTAGACCTGTTGAGTATCTGGAGCATCAGCATTTGTGGATTCGATTACAGGCTCAAAATGGCCAGAGACAAAGAACTCGTCAGTCTATTCTTGTTCTGAGAAATGAAGGCAATTCCATGCGAGAAATTGCCAAGAAAATGAAGATCTCATAAATCACTGTGTACTACTCCCTTCACAAAACTGCACAAACTGGCCCTAACCAGAATAGAAAGAGGAGTGGGAGTTCCTGGTGCACAACTGAGCAAGAGGACAAGTACATTAGTGTCTAGTTTGAGAAACAGATGCCTCACAAATCCTCAACTGGCAGCTTCATTAAATGGTACCTGCAAAACACCAGTCTTAATGTCAACAGTGAAGAGGTGACTCCGGGATGCTGGCCTTCTAGGAAGAGTTGCAAAGAAAAAGCCATATCTCAGACTGGCCAATAAAAATAAAAAATTAAGATGGGCAAAAGAACAGACACTGGACCGAGGAAGATGGGAAAAAAAGTGTTATGGACAGACTAATCTAAGTTTGAGGTGTTTGGATCACAAAGAACATTTGTGAGACGCAGAAAAGATGCTGGAGGAATGCTTGACACCATCTGTCAAGCATGGTTGAGGCAATGTGATGGTCTGGGGGTGCTTTGGTGGTGGTAAAGTGGTAGATTTGGACCTCTGAGACTATCACAGTGCAGGTGCATTTATACGGAGACTTGATTACACACAGGTGGATTGTATTTATCATCATTAGTCATTTAGGTCAACATTGGATCATTCAGAGATCCTCACTGAACTTCTGGAGAGAGTTTGCTGCACTGAAAGTAAAGGGGCTAAATAATTTTGCACGCCCAATTTTTCAGTTTTTGATTTGTTAAAAAAGTTTGAAATATCCAATAAATGTCGTTCCACTTCATAATTGTGTCCCACTTGTTGTTGAATCTTCACAAAAAAATACAGTTTTATATCTTTATGTTTGAAGCCTGAAATGTGGCAAAAGGTCGCAAAGTTCAAGGGGGCCGAATACTTTCGCAAGGCACTGTATATGCCACACGCAGGCAGGCAGGCACATGCACCATTTGTGCCAACCCCATACTGTGTGACACACAGCAACAGCAGGTGTCTGATGCTGAAGGCTAGAGGCATCATTGGATGAATCATAGAACAGATACATCATCATGAGCAGTGGGACGGTCTGGGCAGGGGTGGGGGACCTTGAACTGGGACAACAACCCACACAACTGTAGTGTCCATCACCATTACTGGAGTACCCAGAGAGGATTACAAAAATAGAGTACATCTATTTCAAGTAGGTGCAGTTACTTCGAGACAAAACAACATACAGTTGAAGTCGGAAGTTTACATTCACTTACGTTGGAGTCATTAAAACCCGTTTTTCAACCACTCTACAAATTTCTTGTTAACAAACTATAGTTTTGGCAAGTCGGTTAGGACATCTACTTTGTGCATGACACCAAGTCATTTTTCCAACAATTGTTTACAGACAGATTATTTCACTTATAATTCACTGTGTCACAATTCCAGTGGGTCAGAAGTTACATACACTAAATTGACTGTGCCTTTTAAACAGCTTGGAAAATTCCAGAAAATGATGTCATGGCTTTAGAAGCTTCTGATAGGCTAATTGACATAATTTGAATCAATTGGAGGTGTACATGTGGATGTATTTCAAGGCCTACCTTCAAACTCAGTGCCTCTTTGCTTGACATCATGGGAAAATTCAAAGAAATCAGCCCAAAAAATTGTAGACCTCCACAAGTCTGGTTCATCCTTGGGAGCAATTTCCAAATGCCTGAAGGTACCACGTTCATCTGTACAAACAATAGTACGCAAGTATAAACATCATGGGACCACGCAGCCGTCATACCGCTTAGGAAGGAGACGCATTCTGTCTCCTAGAGATGAACGTACTTTGGTGCAAAAAGTGCAAATCAATCCCAGAACAACAGCAAAGGACCTTGTGAAGATGCTGGAGGAAACAGGTACAAAAGTGTCTATATCCACAGTAAAACGAGTCCTATATCGACATAACCTGAAAGGTGGGTCAGCAAGGAAGAAGCCACTGCTCCAAATCCGCCATAAAAAAGCCAGACTACGGTTTGCAACTGCACATGGGGACAAAGATCGTACTTTTTGGCGAAATGTCCTCTGGTCTGATGAAACAAAAATAGAACTGTTTGGCCAAAATGACCATCGTTATGTTTGGAGGGAAAAGGGGAGGCTTGCAAGCCGAAGAACAACATCCCAACCGTGAAGCACGGGGGTGGCAGCATCATGTTGTGGGGCTGCTTTGCTGCAGGAGGGACTTGTGCACTTCACAAAATAGATGGCATCATGAGGAAGGAAAATTGTGTGGATATATTGATGCAACATCTCAAGACATCAGTCAGGAAGTTAAAGCTTGGTTGGAAATGGACAATGACCCCAAGCATACTTCCAAAGTTGTGGCAACATGGCTTAAGGACAACAAAGTCAAGGTATTGGAGTGGCCATCACAAAGCCCTGACCTCAATCCTATAGAAAATTTGTGGGTCAGGAGGAATGAGCCAAAATTCACCCAACTTATTGTGGGAAGCTTGTGGAAGGCTACCCAAAACGTTTAACCCAAGTTAAACAATTTAAAGGCAATGCTACCAAATACTAATTGAGTGTATGTAAACTTCTGACCCACTGGGAAGAAATAAATAAAAACTGAAATAAATCATTCCCTCTATTATTGTGACATTCCACATTCTTAAAATAAAGTGATGATCCTATCTGACCTAAAATAGGGAATTTTTACTAGGATTAAATGTCAGGAATTGTGAAAAACTGAGTTGAAATGTATTTGGCTAAGGTGTATGTAAACTTCCAACTTCAACTGCATATTTTGTGTACCCACTATGCCCCAAACAGGCCATTTTGAAAAGTAATAGTGTGACACACCAGGGTACAAAAATAGTGCAGTGACTACATGGACTAAAGCTATACTGTACTTATGTCACTGTGTGTTGGCGCTCCTGGTCTGACAGCCCATGACTCCTTCAGTCAACCTTGCTCTGGTGGGGTTTACACTAAATGCCCTTTATGGGGGTAACGACATTGTAGCCTTTCAAACGCTCTGGCTTAAACTGTAAGGTTGAAATGTTAAATGAGAGCTTTGGCTCTCTACACAAACACTCTGTGTCCTGTCGACTGGAGCGCTAAAACATTACCATGGTGCGTGTGTCATCTGACACATGTGCAACAATAGCCTTCCATGTTAATCAGTGAGTGTGATATACCACAAACTAGCTGTTAACCCAACAGGGAAATCATAGCCTACAAAAGCATCTATTTATATCTCTTAGAAGATGCCTTTGCTTGTCCCTTTCATTAATGGCGGTGTCGGCTCCCCCAGACACAAGTCTTTCATTAATGGCGGTGTCGGCTCCCCCAGACACAAGTCTTTCATTAATGGCGGTGCCGGCTCCCCCAGACACAAGTCTTTCATTAATGGCGGTGCCGGCTCCCCCAGACACAATTCTTTCATTAATGGCGGTGCCGGCTCCCCCAGACACAAGTCTTTCATTAATGGCGGTGCCGGCTCCCCCAGACACAAGTCTTTCATTAATGGCGGTGCCGGCTCCCCCAGACACAAGTCTTTCATTAATGGCGGTGCCGGCTCCCCCAGACACAAGTCTTTCATTAATGGCGGTGCCGGCTCCCCCAGACACAAGTCTTTCATTAATGGCGGTGCCGGCTCCCCCAGACACAAGTCTTTCATTAATGGCGGTGCCGGCTCCCCTAGACACAAGTCTTTCATTAGAACAAGGAACGCAGCAGCTGAGTGCCCTGGCAAGTTATTATGAGGGCTTGAATCCTGCAATCTGAATAGAGGGGAAAGAGAGGAGGAAGAGAAGGGGAGACGAGATTGACTGGGGCCAGCTCAACTGGCTTTGACCCACAGGACACAAGGAGACCCTTCTGCTATTAATGATTAAATAATACCTGGCGCAATGGCATTTTCAATTGCACCTTTCTCCTTTAATTGTACATTTTAAGAAGTGATTGGACGTCCTTTGAATTTAAATTTGATGTAGTTCTTGGAAGTTAGATTTGTTGGGAGGTTATAAAAACTCATCTCGAATTCAAAAGCTCACAACCTTCCAGTCCATAGTCATAGAAATGAATGAGAAATGCACTGACTTGTAACTGGAAGACGCACAATTAAAACTATATGAGAAATTGCATATTTAATGTTAATTAAACATGGTTCAGTTTCAAATACCCTAAATAATGAATCGCCGTAGGGACAGATTGAGGTATCATTTGCTGCTGATGAAAACTACACAGGGATATGTTAACTACTTTGTCTTCTGATTGTTTGTGGTAGCGAAGCATTTCATCATGCGTCCGTAGCTACCTCGAGGTGATGTGGTCTCCATGCGGTTTTAGCTACAGTCTGTAGCACGGCAACATCACCTTGGAAAGCAGCATTCCTCTTGTTCCGCCTGGCATCGTTACCATAGCGAACCATGTGACCTCTCCTCTTGTTCATTGCAAACTGCTTTCCTCCGGAACAGAAAGAACACGTGATGAACCTCTACATGGCCAGTGTGTTGTTTACTTCCCTCAGTACTGTCATTGTTGGCCTGTTGTAATCAAGTGACGCCAAGATACAGTATTTCAACAGGTGTAAGCGGAATAGATTTGTGCTGACACCTGTTCATCAATAGGAGATATATTACTGCTGTGGTAAGACTGACTTTTGAAAAGGCTTGTCTGCAGGAAGGAAATATTCCTAAATGGCTTCAGATTTATGTTCCGGAAATCTCTGTTTGGCTCAAAAAGCTAAAAAAAGAAAGACCACTTCTGTTTACACTTGTTTGGCCAAATACCTTTCACAGAGCAATTTATTGCTGGAGGAAAATATTTGGATGGCCCCCCCCAAAAAATAACCAGAAAGCATAGGTAGCATGAAGGGTAATTCCCGCCCAACATTTCAACTTGTAAATGAACAGCGTATCGTTCAAAAACACCACAACTATAATCAGCTTGCAATTATACCACATTACCAGCAACCACAAAAAACTGCTTTCTCTTCTCTCACCCCACAGACGATGTGTTATCATGCGCACATTCATTATACGCTACAAAACTAATTATCTAACTTCAAGCATCAAATGTGTTTTGTTTCCATTACGACAGGCTTTTCTTAGCCACCCACATCATATAGAACAATGCTACAGATATTTCACCGGATGTATAAATGTGAAGCATCCACTTGGCATTTCCCCTCACTACCAAATATGGTAGTGAGAGGAAGCACAGTGGCCAGCGGTGGGAGAAGATGTAACGTGATGGATTTTGGCCAACATTCTGCTCATTCTCTCATCAATGAAACATTTGATCTCAATACAGTTTTCTGTTCCCAAAACTAGAATCTGTTACGAACAGAGTGGACTACGTTTTGTAGACTTTAAAAAAATTATGTTTCGAAGAAGGAGTGCAAAGGCAAATTGTGTTATTGCAAACGTCACATATTAGACAAGGCATGCTACAACACGCCAATAGGAACTTGCTAGCTCATGCTTGGCTCTGCCACCTCCATGCTTGTTCTGCCCACTATGACTCATTTGTTCCCATTTGAAACGACGAGCTGTGGTCTATCTTGGTTTAGTTATAAAAATCTTTGCCCACGCGCTGTCACGTTCCACATTGTCTAAACCTGCAACACACAACACTTATTTGTCAAAGTCAGGAATAGTTTCAGCCTTCTGCACATGAAACGTGAATTAATTACCCTAAAAGATAAAGCAATTAATCACACTGAAGATGAGTATTAACCCTGTTGGTAGTGGTTGGTATGAGTGTGTGAAACACACTAACACACTACCGATAAAAACATGTCGATGTCGAACCCTGTCGATGAAATAAGACAAGGCAGCCAACGGACTGTGGGCTGAGATACTGGGGGTCATCTGTTTGAATAATGCATGACAGTTCTCTCTAAATAACCACATTCTAAAAATGACTGGTTACCCTGGGCTCTTTCCTTTTCTATCTCTCTGCAATGGTACTTTAGATGTGTGGACTGGCTTTCTGGCTAGATTCAGGAGCATTTACATGGGAATTCCACAAATTAATGGATATGTACTATTATTAGTACACAATATATGGACATTGAAAGCTAGATGTTGGTAATCAGGCCAAATTAATATGAAATATTTGAGGTTGAGAATGTGGCATTGAAACCAATCAAGGTGAGAAGGAAGGGCATATGAAGAGAAAAACCTAGGGTAAATGGCCTAAGCTGGACATGTGTTATGTGTTGTTTTCACAGGGGAAATGGATATAGTTGACCTAACATTGGTCCAATCAAACCCAGAGTGTGTAAAATGACAATCCCATCCTATAGAGATCACCAGACACCACATTGGCACCAAATGACAGTCACGCTGTGAAGACACAGCATCCATCGTAAGTTTGTCACCATGAGTCTGTGTGTGTGTGTGTGTGTGGTGTGTGTGGTGTGTGTGTGTGTGTGTGTGTGTGTGTGTGTCCGTGTCAACAACAGACCTATTTGCTGCTAGCCCTCCCCAAAGGTTAGCATCGATCATTCAGGGATTATAAGAGTTCGGGAGCTTAGTGGTTAAAAGCATTGGGCCAGTAACCGAAAGGTTGCTGGTTCAAATCCCCAAGCCAACTATGTAAAACATCTGTTGATGTGCCCTTGAGCAAGGCACTCAACCCTAATTGCTCCTGTACGCTATAGATAAGAACGTCTGCTAAATTACTAAAATATAAATGTCTATTGAATCAATGGCACATCGATCTAATATTAACTAATACAAAGGTAACTGTCAGTGGTTCAGAACTACAGTGTTCCTCCATGTCACCCTGTCAGTGGTTCAGAACTACAGTCTTCCTCCATGTCACCCTGTCAGTGGTTCAGAACTACAGTGTTCCTCCATGTCACCCTGTCAGTGGTTCAGAACTACAGTCTTCCTCCATGTCACCCTGTCAGTGGTTCAGAACTACAGTCTTCCTCCATGTCACCCTGTCAGTGGTTCAGAACTACAGTCTTCCTCCATGTCACCCTGTCAGTGGTTCAGAACTACAGTGTTCCTCCATGTCACCCTGTCAGAGGTTCAGAACTACAGTGTTCCTCCATATCACCCTGTCAGTGGTTCAGAACTACAGTGTTCCTCCATGTCACCCTGTCAGTGGTTCAGAACTACAGTCTTCCTCCATGTCACCCTGTCAGTGGTTCAGAACTACAGTGTTCCTCCATGTCACCCTGTCAGTGGTTCAGAACTACAGTCTTCCTCCATGTCACCCTGTCAGTGGTTCAGAACTACAGTCTTCCTCCATGTCACCCTGTCAGTGGTTCAGAACTACAGTCTTCCTCCATGTCACCCTGTCAGTGGTTCAGAACTACAGTGTTCCTCCATGTCACCCTGTCAGAGGTTCAGAACTACAGTGTTCCTCCATATCACCCTGTCAGTGGTTCAGAACTACAGTCTTCCTCCATGTCACCCTGTCAGTGGTTCAGAACTACAGTCTTCCTCCATGTCACCCTGTCAGTGGTTCAGAACTACAGTCTTCCTCCAAGTCACCCTGTCAGTGGTTCAGAACTACAGTCTTCCTCCATGTCACCCTGTCAGTGGTTCAGAACTACAGTGTTCCTCCATGTCACCCTGTCAGTGGTTCAGAACTACAGTGTTCCTCCATGTCACCCTGTCAGTGGTTCAGAACTACAGTGTTCCTCCATGTCACCCTGTCAGTGGTTCAGAACTACAGTGTTCCTCCATATCACCCTGTCAGTGGTTCAGAACTACAGTCTTCCTCCATGTCACCCTGTCAGTGGTTCAGAACTACAGTCTTCCTCCAAGTCACCCTGTCAGTGGTTCAGAACTACAGTGTTCCTCCATGTCACCCTGTCAGTGGTTCAGAACTACAGTGTTCCTCCATATCACCCTGTCAGTGGTTCAGAACTACAGTCTTCCTCCATGTCACCCTGTCAGTGGTTCAGAACTACAGTCTTCCTCCAAGTCACCCTGTCAGTGGTTCAGAACTACAGTGTTCCTCCATGTCACCCTGTCAGTGGTTCAGTCAAGCAGAACAGGCCAACGCTTCCAAATTCAATATTCCGATATCTCCTCCTCCATCAAAACACCACCTTTTCCTTGACAAACACATTGGAGCATCACTTGGTTTTTACAGCGGTAAGGTTAAAGACGAAGTGGCTTAGACAGAACATTGAATCAAACATCTGATAAATAGTGTCAGCAAAAAGCACAACTTAACTTTGAAGATAAACTTATTTGGGAAAGTAACAAAGAGAGAGGCAGCTTCTGGAAATTGTAAAGTACAGTATACACATATGGTTTAATCCATTGGGCTGGCAGCTAAACTCCGACTCAGACACCACATTATGGAAATCCTATTAATTCATTCAAATTCAATTCTTCTCAAAGCCACCACTTCTCCCTTCTTTTCGTGACAGGGTAATAGAATAGAACAAGAGGAGAATGAGTCAGGTAGGTCTTCCTAATGGATGAATAGAGCTGTGATCACTCCTACCGCTGTGTCTCATCATCTGGAAATCAAACTGTACCTGCCAAGTTACAAAGCTCTACACCCAAGATATCATTTTGGGAGTAATTCCCCAGGGCTCTATTCAACTGTAGCTACTGTAAGTCATTTAACTGAAGAAAATAATGATATCATGTTGGCTTTACAACGTGGTGGCTTATCAAATAAATCATTCATGTAAAGTAACTTAGAATAACTAAATATCCCTGGTATACACATTAAGAATATTTTGTATGGTTGCATTGAGACAAGGTAATAGAGGTCAGGACTCTCAACACTTAGCCTCTTTTACATTTCACCTGCCAAACATGTTTACTCTGTGTGCTCTTGGAATTGATTGAGTCATGAGCATGACATAAACAACAACAACAATGAGCACTACAAACAAAATGGGCCTAATACTCAATTAAAGAGGATCAGGCTCTGAACAACAACCACTCAGCTACAAATCCACAGCCAACATCAATGTGTCCATTAATACTCAAATTGTTGCGTCGGGATGCAGCAATAACACTACAAAAGCACCCAATTACCCTTTTAGACTGATGCCATTTAGTGTGATTCATCTGTCCCCATTCAGAACGGGGTTCACCTCCTGTTTGAACCCATGACGCTTCCATCCATCAACAGAAAACCACTGTCTCTGACAATTAAGCCTGTGGCCAGTGACAGGTTATAGGCCTCAGCACTCAGAGCCTCACTACCCAGCATTAACAATCAGCTATCATCTAAAACAACCAAGACCAACTGTAAGCCCAACACATCACAGCCTCACTACCCAGCATTAACAATCAGCTATAATCTAAAACAACCAAGACCAACTGTAAGCCCAACACATCACAGACATCTATTCTACTCCTCTAATTGACCGACCTGGTTTTAAAATGGTTTCTCTATGCGCTGGTTGCCTTTCTCTAGTCTTAGATCAATAGCCAATGTCTCTGCATGTGGTTGACATTGAACCATTGATTCAGCCTAACGTATCTGCATGTCTCCATGACAGTGGCTGCATGAGAACATGATCAGTAATCACTCCAAGGACAATTTACACTGACACAACAGAGTGTGCTGGCGGGCGGGAACATCTCATTGGTGGGTGTTTTGATTCTTTATTTATCAGTGGGCTGACTCCCTCCTGCCTCTGTCGCTGGAGAGTTCTGACTGACATTGAGTGTACACACGCACACAGCAGGGTGTGTGAGTCCCCTGTCACTCTCTCTCTCCTACCCCTCTTGTCTCTCTCTGGCAGGCAGATATGTGGGCCTCTGAGACCCCCGAGCATCACAAGGGGGCCTTATCTTCACAACAGATGAGAAACTCAACTTAGACCCAACGTCAAAGCCGGAGGGAGAGACACTACAGATGCATGTCTGACTGACCAACAGAGCCAGTAGCAGCAGTCCAACATGTGGCTGCAGCACATCCACATCCCAAACAGATATAATATTTGACTAAAACAATCATTTCAAACCTTGCTTATATTTGTATACGATCTTGTGCATCTCTCTATTATGCGTGGGAATACTTGGGAACAGATTTCTTAAATTAAAATCACTTGGAGCTGATTTCCTGGTGTTTGTACAGTCTTATGTCCAACAAAAAAATTATAAAACTTGGGGAGCCAAAAAAACCCACCCGCAGGCAAAATTCGGCCCTCGGCCCGCAAGTTGGGGAACCCTGCCTTAGAGAGACTTCAGTTCAGAGAGAGGGTTAGAGAGAGACCAACTCAGAAAGACTCACTCTTACCCCTAGAGATACCTTCCTTGACATCATGAAGGGGCCACTTCAGACACTAACTCTTCCCCAAGATAAATCAAGTGCAGCTTGGTAAGAAACGCCAGGCAGCGGCGCTCTTGACTGAAGCATTGAGTTACGATGAACAGTGCTAGAATTTATGCCCCTCTGTCATTATTCATGACAAGTCAACTGAGTAAAGCAATAGTTAGCTAGCACACTTATCAAACTCAAGCACAGTCGTCAAACACAAGAATACACAACACATGTCAAGCCAAATGCTAGTCTGTGAGTCCATCTACAACACATAACAGACAAAAAGACAAGCGCGCGTTAAATTGCTGAAATGAGGGGAGATAGTTGTGATGACCATGTCGACACGGTGCTGATGGACCGGGAGATAGTGACATGTCATTTCCTGTCTGTCAGCTTGTATTATGGAGTGTCCGGGGGGATGAGGAGGAAGAGGACGGACCAGGGAACAAGGGAGGAAATGAACAAAAGCAGCACTGCCTGTAGCCATTGACAACCATTAGTCACCTGCCACACATCTATACCTTCCATCTCCCTGGATGTACTGCATATGTGCAGTATATACAGTAGAAGTCGGAAGTTTACATACACTTAGGTTGGAAAACTCGTTTTTCAACCACTCCACAAATGTCTTGTTAACAAACTATAGTTTGGCAAGTTGGTTAGGACATCTACTTTGTGCATGACAAGTAATTTTTCCAACAATTGTTTACAGACCGATTATTTCACTTATTATTCACTGTACCACAATTCCAGTGGTACGGTCGCAAATGGGTCTTCCAAATGGACAATGACCCCAAGCATACTTCCAACATTGTGGCAAAATGGCTTAAGGACAACAAAGTCAAGGTATTGGAGTGGCCATCACAAAGCCCTGACCTCAATCCCATAGAAAATTTGTGGGCAGAACTGAGCGAGCAAGGAGCCTTACAAACCTGACTCGGTTACACCAGCTCTGTCAGGAGGAATGGGCCAAAATTCACCCAACTTATTGTGGGAAGCTTGTGGGAAAAAAACGTTTGACCCAAGTTAAACTATTTAAAGGCAATGCTACCAAATACTAATTGAGTGTATGTAAAGTGACCCACTGGGAATGTGATGAAATAAATACAAGCTGAATTTGGCTAAGCTGTATGTAAACTGACCCACTGGGAATGTGATGAAAGAAATAAAAGCTGAATTTGGCTAAGCTGTATGTAAACTGACCCACTGGGAATGTGATGAAAGAAATAAAAGCTGAATTTGGCTAAGCTGTATGTAAAGTGACCCACTGGGAATGTGATGAAATAAATAAAAGCTGAATTTGGCTAAGCTGTATGTAAACTGACCCACTGGGAATGTGATGAAAGAAATAAAAGCTGAATTTGGCTAAGCTCTATGTAAACTGACCCACTGGGAATGTGATGAAAGAAATAAAAGCTGAATTTGGCTAAGCTGTATGTAAACTTCCGACTTCAACTGTATAGGTGGGGGTAAAAGGGCATATGTTATGTGAATGGTGCCTCAGTGAAAACGGGAACCAGTCAAGCCTAATTAGATGACAGGAGTGTATGAAGCTATAGGCAGGCCCTTGCAATTTCCAGGGGGGATTAATCACATTGCCTTTCTGCTATGCTGACCAGGGGCTTGGCCCAGTGGCTGTGAGGGCGATGGGTTTGCGGAAAGGTGCCCGCTGCCCTGGTCTTCCCCTGGCAGAGTGGAGAGAGTGATGGGGACAGTCACCTGTCAGGGGGAGTGCGGGGGGAGATGAGAACGCAGCATTGGGAGGGCGGGAAGGGAACAGTGGGGTGGAAGCAGGAAAAGGGGTCATGTGGTCCAATCACAATCACCTGTCTTTACAGTTACATTTGATGAAGTTATTCAAATGAGGTTATTCAAATGGACTGGTGAACCTTTCATGTAATTAAAGACCATGAGGTCTTTAGTAAACAATGGAGAGGATTGTACGGGGAGAACAGAGCATCTGTGTACAGTCATTTCCAAGAGAGTTACCTTACCTATTAGGGCGAACCAATTTTACTTTGTAGCGAAAACAACACACACCACTCATGTGGACACTGTGCATTTCCCTAAAAAGTGGCCACGAAGTGAACACGACAAAACAAATTGGTCAGATGTCTTTGTTATCGATCTCTTAATATAGCTCCAGTAAACTCCATTCTCAGTGAGTAATATGTTTGTTATCGGTATCTTAATATAGCTCCAGTAAACTCCATTCTCAGTGAGTAATATGTTTGTTATCGGTCTCTTAATATAGCTCCAGTAAACTCCATTCTCAGTGAGTAATATGTTTGTTATCGGTATCTTAATATAGCTCCAGTAAACTCCATTCTCAGTGAGTAATATGTTTGTTATCGGTCTCTTAATATAGCTCCAGTAAACTCCATTCTCAGTGAGTAATATGTTTGTTATCGGTATCTTAATATAGCTCCAGTAAACTCCATTCTCAGTGAGTAATATGTTTGTTATCGGTATCTTAATATAGCTCCAGTAAACTCCATTCTCAGTGAGTAATATGTTTGTTATCGGTCTCTTAATATAGCTCCAGTAAACTCCATTCTCAGTGATTAATATGTTTGTTATCGGTCTCTTAATATAGCTCCAGTAAACTCCATTCTCAGTGAGTAATATGTTTGTTATCGGTCTCTTAATATAGCTCCAGTAAACTCCATTCTCAGTGAGTAATATGTTTGTTATCGGTATCTTAATATAGCTCCAGTAAACTCCATTCTCAGTGAGTAATATGTTTGTTATCGGTCTCTTAATATTGCTCCAGTAAACTCCATTCTCAGTGAGTAATATGTTTGTTATCGGTCTCTTAATATAGCTCCAGTAAACTCCATTCTCAGTGAGTAATATGTTTGTTATCGGTCTCTTAATATTGCTCCAGTAAACTCCATTCTCAGTGAGTAATATGTTTGTTATCGGTCTCTTAATATAGCTCCAGTAAACTCCATTCTCAGTGAGTAATATGTTTGTTATCGGTATCTTAATATAGCTCCAGTAAACTCCATTCTCAGTGAGTAATATGTATCGGTCTCTTAATATAGCTCCAGTAAACTCCATTCTCAGTGAGTAATATGTTTGTTATCGGTCTCTTAATATAGCTCCAGTAAACTCCATTCTCAGTGAGTAATATGTTTGTTATCGGTCTCTTAATATAGCTCCAGTAAACTCCATTCTCAGTGAGTAATATGTTTGTTATCGGTCTCTTAATATAGCTCCAGTGAACTCCATTCTCAGTGAGTAATATGTTTGTTATCTGTATCTTAATATAGCTCCAGTAAACTCCATTCTCAGTGAGTAATATGTTTGTTATCGGTCTCTTAATATAGCTCCAGTAAACTCCATTCTCAGTGAGTAATATGTTTGTTATCGGTATCTTAATATAGCTCCAGTAAACTCCATTCTCAGTGAGTAATATGTTTGTTATCGGTATCTTAATATAGCTCCAGTAAACTCCATTCTCAGTGAGTAATATGTTTGTTATCGGTCTCTTAATATAGCTCCAGTAAACTCCATTCTCAGTGATTAATATGTTTGTTATCGGTCTCTTAATATAGCTCCAGTAAACTCCATTCTCAGTGAGTAATATGTTTGTTATCGGTATCTTAATATAGCTCCAGTAAACTCCATTCTCAGTGAGTAATATGTTTGTTATCGGTCTCTTAATATAGCTCCAGTGAACTCCATTCTCAGTGAGTAATATGTTTGTTATCGGTATCTTAATATAGCTCCAGTAAACTCCATTCTCAGTGAGTAATATGTTTGTTATCGGTATCTTAATATAGCTCCAGTGAACTCCATTCTCAGTGAGTAATATGTTTGTTATCGGTATCTTAATATAGCTCCAGTAAACTCCATTCTCAGTGAGTAATATGTTTGTTATCGGTCTCTTAATATAGCTCCAGTAAACTCCATTCTCAGTGAGTAATATGTTTGTTATCGGTATCTTAATATAGCTCCAGTGAACTCCATTCTCAGTGAGTAATATGTTTGTTATCGGTATCTTAATATAGCTCCAGTAAACTCCATTCTCAGTGAGTAATATGTTTGTTATCGGTCTCTTAATATAGCTCCAGTAAACTCCATTCTCAGTGAGTAATATGTTTGTTATCGGTATCTTAATATAGCTCCAGTAAACTCCATTCTCAGTGAGTAATATGTTTGTTATCGGTATCTTAATATAGCTCCAGTAAACTCCATTCTCAGTGAGTAATATGTTTGTTATCGGTCTCTTAATATAGCTCCAGTAAACTCCATTCTCAGTGAGTAATATGTATCGGTCTCTTAATATAGCTCCAGTAAACTCCATTCTCAGTGAGTAATATGTTTGTTATCGGTCTCTTAATATAGCTCCAGTAAACTCCATTCTCAGTGAGTAATATGTTTGTTATCGGTATCTTAATATAGCTCCAGTAAACTCCATTCTCAGTGAGTAATATGTTTGTTATCGGTATCTTAATATAGCTCCAGTAAACTCCATTCTCAGTGAGTAATATGTTTGTTATCGGTATCTTAATATAGCTCCAGTAAACTCCATTCTCAGTGAGTAATATGTTTGTTATCGGTCTCTTAATATAGCTCCAGTAAACTCCATTCTCAGTGAGTAATATGTTTGTTATCGGTATCTTAATATAGCTCCAGTAAACTCCATTCTCAGTGAGTAATATGTTTGTTATCGGTATCTTAATATAGCTCCAGTAAACTCCATTCTCAGTGAGTAATATGTTTGTTATCGGTCTCTTAATATAGCTCCAGTAAACTCCATTCTCAGTGAGTAATATGTTTGTTATCGGTATCTTAATATAGCTCCAGTAAACTCCATTCTCAGTGAGTAATATGTTTGTTATCGGTCTCTTAATATAGCTCCAGTAAACTCCATTCTCAGTGAGTAATATGTTTGTTATCGGTCTCTTAATATAGCTCCAGTAAACTCCATTCTCAGTGAGTAATATGTTTGTTATCGGTATCTTAATATAGCTCCAGTAAACTCCATTCTCAGTGAGTAATATGTTTGTTATCGGTCTCTTAATATAGCTCCAGTAAACTCCATTCTCAGTGAGTAATATGTTTGTTATCGGTCTCTTAATATAGCTCCAGTAAACTCCATTCTCAGTGAGTAATATGTTTGTTATCGGTATCTTAATATAGCTCCAGTAAACTCCATTCTCAGTGAGTAATATGTTTGTTATCGGTATCTTAATATAGCTCCAGTAAACTCCATTCTCAGTGAGTAATATGTTTGTTATCGGTCTCTTAATATAGCTCCAGTAAACTCCATTCTCAGTGAGTAATATGTTTGTTATCGGTATCTTAATATAGCTCCAGTAAACTCCATTCTCAGTGAGTAATATGTTTGTTATCGGTCTCTTAATATAGCTCCAGTAAACTCCATTCTCAGTGAGTAATATGTTTGTTATCGGTCTCTTAATATAGCTCCAGTAAACTCCATTCTCAGTGAGTAATATGTTTGTTATCGGTATCTTAATATAGCTCCAGTAAACTCCATTCTCAGTGAGTAATATGTTTGTTATCGGTCTCTTAATATAGCTCCAGTAAACTCCATTCTCAGTGAGTAATATGAATAGTACAAAAGCCCATTAAATCAGGTTCAGCTTGATCCTGGCTGACGTAAATGGTTTTTATGTCCTGATCTTTAAAAAAGCCCATGGCCGCTTCCCAATTAACACTATTCCCTACATTTGGCCTATAGGGCTCTGGTAAAAAGTTGTGCACTATGTAGTGAATAGGTTTCCATTTTGGATGCAGACCATGATGTATTTGTTTCCCATTATGTCCTGCAAATGAATAATTGAAGCAATAATGCCTGAGAGGGTGTGGTATACAGCCAACAAGGAGTGACTGGATAAAGCCCTTAGCCGTGGTATATTGGTCATACACCACAAACCCCTGAGGTGCCTTGTTGCTATTATAAACTGGTTACCAACGCAATTAGAGCAGTAAAAATAAATGTTTTGTCATACCAGTGATATACGATCTGATATACCATGGCTGTCAGCCAATCAGCATTCAGGCTCGAACCATCCAGTTTATAATAAAGAACAACCATATGTGCTAGAGAGAGGATGTTAGATAATGAGCGAGGTCTTGGGCGCACGTTGGACCTGGTTCACTTCTTTACATCCTCACCCTGTGTGTTTCAGCATCTCAAACCAGACTTCTATCGTTGCCTGGCAGGATATATTACCACCTACAGTGAAACAGCTTCCCCTTATGTTAGAACGCATTAATGGGATTATGTTGCCAACTGAGCCTGCTGTATAGAAGGCAGTGGTGGAATGTGTGCAGGAATTGCTGCTACTGTGCAGGAATTGCTACTATTGACCCATATTGGAGCACCCACTGAATCACTGGACAAAGCAGTATCCATTACAACAGCACTATGAGATCAGTGACTTCACAGCAGTAGAAACCAGGAAAATAAATCTCCTTTCACCACAATCTCCAAATAGACCTTTCTGATTCTTTACTGCCATGCTACTGTATGGGATGGTCCTACTGTACAAACATACTAATGATCAGGCACAACCTCCCCCAACCAGGGCCTGTATTCACAAAAAGTCTCAGTGTAGGAGTGCTGATATACAGTTGAAGACGGATGTTTACATACACTTAGGTTGGAGTCATTAAAACTCATTTTTCAACCACTCCACAAATTTCTTGTTAACAAACTATAGTTTTGGCAAGTCGATTAGGACATCTACTTTGTGCAAGACAGAAGTAATTTTTCCAACAATTGTTTCCAGACAGATAATTTCACTTATAATTCACTGTATCAGATGTTTATGTACACTAAGTTGACTGTTACTTTAAACAGTTGGGAAAATTCCAGAAAATGATGTCATGGCTTTAGAAGCTTCTGATAGGCACATTTTCATAATTTGAGTCAATTGGAGGTGTACCTGTGGATGTATTTGAAGGCCTACCTTCAAACTCAGTGCCTCCTTGCTTGACATCATGGGAAAATCAAAAGAAATCAGCCAAGCCCTCAGGAAAAAACATTGTAGACCTCCACAAGTCTGGTTCATCCTTGGGAGCAATTTCCAAACGCCCGAAGATACCACGTTCATCTGTACAAACAATAGTCCCCAAGTATAAACACCATGGGACCACGCAGCTGTCATACCGCTTAGGAAGGAGACGCATTCTGTCTCCTAGTGATTAATGTACTTTGGTGCAAAAAGTGCAAATCAACCCCAGAACAACAGCAAAGGACCTTGTGAAGATGCTGGAGGAAAGGGGTACAAAATTATCTACATCCACGGTCAAGCGAGTCCTATATCAACATAACCTGAAAGGCCACTCAGCAAGGAAGAACCCACTGCTCCAAAACCGCCATAAAAAAGCAAGACTACGGTTTGCAACTGCACACGGGGACAAAGATCGTACTTTTTGGAGAAATGTCCTCTGGTCTGATGAAACAAAAATAGAACTGTTTGGCCATAATTATCTTGTCCAGGTCGCAGTTGAAAATGAGAACTTGTTCTCAACTTGCCTACCTGGTTAAATAAAGGTGAAATATAAAAATAATGACCATCGGAGGAAAAAGGGGGAGGCTTGCAAGCCGAAGAACAACATCCCAACCGTGAAGCATGGGGGTGGCAGCATCATGTTGTTGGGGTGCTTCGCTGCAGGAGGGACTGGTGCACTTCACAAAATAGATGGCATCATGAGGCAAGAAAATTATGTGGATATATTGGAGCAACATCTCAAGACATCCGTCAGGAAGTTGAAGCTTGGTCGCAAATGTGTCTTCCAAATGGACAATGACCCCAAGCATACTTCCAAAGTTGTGGCAAAATGGCTTAAGGACAAGAAAGTCAAGGTATTGGAGTGGCCATCACAAAGCCCTGACCTCAATCCCATAGAAAATGTGTGGGCAGAACTGAAAAAGTGTGTGCGAGCAAAGAGGCCTACAAACCTGACTCAGTTACACCAGCTCTGTCAGGAGGAAAAAATTCACCAAACTTATTGTGGGAAGCTTGTGGAAGGCTACCTGAAACGTTTGACCCAAGTTAAACAATTTAAAGGCAATGCTACCAAATACTAATTGAGTGTATGTAAACTGACCCACTGGGAATGTGATGAAAGAAATAAAAGCTGAAATAAATCATTCCCTCTCCTATTATTCTGACATTTCACATTCTTAAAATAAAGTGGTAATCCTAACTGACCTAAGACGGAATTTTTACTAGGATTAAATGTCAGGAATTGTGAAAAACTGAGTTTAAATGTATTTGGCATATGTAAGGTGTATGTAAGGTGTATGTAAACTACCGACTTCAACTGTAGGGTCAGTTTTTAATTTTAGATCAAAATGATTATATGGACCGGGGGCAGTGCTTGACTTGGGCAGGAGTTCACCAGAGTACCAGCAACTCAAATGTTATACTTCTTGAACTCCTGCACCTTTTATAGAATATTTGTTTAAAGGTATTGTATTGAGTTCCTGCACCTAAAAATATATAGTTCCAGCACCAAAAATGAGAACAGGCACCTATTTCAGACCAAATCAAGCACTGACTGGGGGGACGTGATCCTAGTTCAGCACTTTGAGAGCTTGGGTCTATCTGTGTTTTTGTCAAAATGTAGTTATTGCCATAGCCTTGTTAAGTTCAATGTTCTCTACATATATAGTACTCTAAATACCCCAATTCATGTTGTTCAGTTCAAAAGAATACAAGATGAAGCCAATTATCTCAGAATCATCTTTGTGCAGATGTAACTTTATAGTCCCAAGCTCTGGACTTCTTCTCTCAGACAATTTATCAATACTGACCAACGGCCCTTCACACCACAGAGACTGAACCTTTCTGGGATCCGCCAACCTGGAGCCGCGGGGCGCAGGTCTCTGTTAGCTACCGTTGCCCCACTGACCAAAGCAACAGATACATGCAAACAGAAAAACATGCAAAACAAAATAACAAGCATGCAACAATAAATGTATGCTTGTATGAATTAATGTACAAATGAATGAATTCATGTACAGTCACCTAGACATACACAATAAAACCGGTAACATATCAAAACCTTGTAAAATAGTGTGATGGAAAGGGAAAATAGAGATGGATGCTGTTGTTATGGCAACTGGACTGTCAATCACGGATGACCTTGAGAGATTTGACAAAAATAGACACTGTTAGCAAATCTACTTAGATACAGAGGGAAGATACTAGGCTTTCATTTACAGAGCTAAAATAAGTCATGCTGATATTTACTCTAAAAACCTAACGGTCAAAGAGACTCTGAAATGAGATGTGATGCGTTTAAAAGATGGAGAGGCGTGAGAGAGAGCAGGAGGACTTCACTGGAAAATGTCAGGAGAGCCGAGATCACGGTAGAACACCTGAATGCCACGGAATCTACAGTGAACACACCGAGCATTAGTGATGTATTCTAACGTATTCCACGAGTGCATTGTCCTTCACACCATCTGCATACGTCTGGAAGACCACCAACACAAGTGTAGTACAGTATAGTGAGCTCCTTTCTATATCTCCATCCCCTGAGAATATGCAGAATCTGTCACGTATAAACATCATTTGATAACATACTGTATCAATCATCTTTTCAGGGGATATTTGCGAAAATGAACCAAAGGAGAAGCGATAACAAATCAGAAACACATTGAAATGCAAGAAGGGTTAGGTTAAGTCCATTAAGAAATGAATTTGGCACTGATGGATTAGGTGCAGTCAGAGCATTCACTGTGAGGATGCGGATGTATGCCAAGCATAAAACAGGCATTACACAAGCATAAAGTAATTGCCACCGCCACAAAACTGGCGAGTAATAATAATGACAGACAACAGGTTCAGTAAGCAAACGCCTTATAGGCCAGGACAGGAATACTGATAGGATTGAACTCTGCCATTGATACAGACACAGTTCTTCACTGACTCTCTCTGGGGCTCAATCACAGCCTACTCAGCAAACAAAACATGTTGAAATGAGGTCATTACAACCATATTACAACCAACCATATTACAACCATCCTGCTGGTTATAGCCCAGTATAACCCAAAGAGCTCCAGCCTGCTCCACCCGTAAGGAGCCTTGTTCCTGGACAAAAACACACAGCGGACCGTGAGACGTGTTAAGTGGACCAGCGGTGTTCGCGGTTCATCCTGGCCAGGATTCCAGGCGGAGCGGAGGGCCCAGCTGATGGAAAATCAAATAAAGGAATGAGATGTTTTAATTACTGTCATTCTTTAAGGGCTTATAGGAAGAAAACATGACAACAAGCCCACCTGTCGTCATGCATGACATGCTTAATGAAGGGTGTCGTCGTCATGGTGATTCCACCACCCAGGGCACGGGGACTTCACCATTCTGTACCTATGTGGATGCATGGGCGGGGTTAAGAGGAAGGAATCAGGGTTTCGAGGAATGTGATTTGCCCACTGATTCATCAGAGGCAGGACCCTGGGCGGGCTACTCATGAATATTAACAATCTTTCAAAAATGATGCTAATGTAGAGCCTACAGAGAATGTAAACATCAATGTACATCGATGTACAAATCATCAATATGTTTGGCTGCTAGGAGCAGAGTCAGCTGCTTTGTTGACGCCTCTGCTATGATGGTTTCCTGGAATTCTTTCTTTAATGAAGCCATATTGAACAGACTTACCATTCACATTACCATCATTGACAGTCAAAGCCATCAAAAGTCCTTTCTCGCAATGAGCAGTAATTCAAAAGGCACTCGTACATCTGAGCTATCTTTGTTGCAGGTGCATGGTAACAGTTGAATAGGATGAGAAAAAAGAAAAACCACCACAGAAGGCCTTGAGGCCGATACGGAAAGCTTATTAAAGAGCAGTGATACTATCAAGAGCAGTGTGTGGGTTTCTCCTTCTTTTTCCTCACAATGAACAGTGAAAATGGCTGCATTGCAGTCTGTGGAAATACATTCCAAAACAGTGTAAGGTAGCTACAGTTGGTATGGGGGATGGGGATGGTGTAATGAAACAGATGGATACATTGAAGAGAGAGAAAGAGATTGTGTGTGAAGAGGCTTTGGAGCAGGCTGGATTTAGATCCACTCTCCTTGTAGGGAGGTGAAGAGAACAAATGTACTTTACCTCTCCATCCCTCCATCCTCCCACCATGTCCCGACACGCCTCTATCCCTCCCACAGCTTTCACCGTGTAGTGTACACTCAGATAACCACCCACGCACTGTACTGACCCACTGGCTAGACACACACCCTTCATCCTAAGAGGATGTTTCTCTGATGACATCAGAGCAGTGGGAGCTGCCTCTGGTGCATTGACTCAAGCAGATTCATGGTCTGGGAAGCTTGGGATAGATCAGAACTGTTAGCGGGGCAGCACTGGGTAGTGTGGAGCCTTAGGCAAATCACAGGCCTGCTGCCTGGCCCAGGCTGATGCAACAGCTGGCTCTGTTAGATGTGGGACACGGATGTCCCTGGCTGGAGACAGCACACACACACAACCACACACACAGATACACCAGCAAAGAGGCTGATGTCAGAGGAATATAATAAAAGCTGTGTTATTCTTCAGACTGGGAGCTGAGTCCTCCCACACACACACACACACATACACACACACACACACACACACACACACACGCTATATAGCTGTTGACGTGTGACTGGAATTAGTGGGATGACTGGTGGGTTCAAAACAATGTAACTTCTCATTTACATGGGAGTTCCTGTGTACATACACACATTAACAATACATAAGGCTCCAACAGACACTGATATGTCTGAGTTAGGTCACTAATTAGTCTGCCCTAGCATGATGAACACGCTACATTGGGAGAGAAATATCTCTTACACAGGCAAATATCGTGATACCTACACTCTAATAGTGTGTTGTGTAAATGCCTCTATTTCAGACCATGCGTGTATTGCTCATTCACACAAAGATACTTCATTTATCATGGGTAGTACAGCTGTGCTCCCACACAGCATCAGGTTATCAAAGAAAATATCAAGAGAACATTATGTGAGGGAATCATTTAGTAAGGGAGAGTCAACACATTCTACAGCAGGCAGCCATTTTATTTTCCCGACAAGACCAAAACAGCATGTACCCGTTTCTTAAAGCCTTTTGATATAGTCAATAATAGATAAAGGCTTAAGCTAATGGGTTTGACATAGAACAGGCTCTAGAAGTCTACTTGGAACATTGTGAAAAGACACTAGTTGATGCTATTAATCTCTAGGCAAACAAATGTCAAGTCTCAATATTTAACCTTGAAATGATACAGATAAAACAGATCGGTACCATTCCAATAAGAAATATAAAATTGCTAAGAGGAAGTAATTCTACGACATGGAAGAAGCATTCCAATGTTGACACAATGATTGAGTTAAATAATGTATTGATCGGTAAATCAATACATAGTAAAGGTATTCAGAAGATAGAGAAAGTGGTTCATGCTAAATTATACATCGATTTCCATTGGCGTCTTCAGGCACTTCAGTGGTCATCAAGGTCACGGCAGAACCGTTCAAAAAGGTTAGTATTGAGGAGCAAATCACACGTACCAAATGTATGATAAGATGTTGAAATACCCGCCCCATCTTTAGGAATAAAGAATTCTTTCATATATTTTTTTTTTTTTACCTTTATTTAACTAGGCAAGTCAGTTAAGAACAGACTCTTATTTTCAATGACGGCCTAGGAACAGTGGGTTAACTGCCTGTTCAGGGGCAGAACGACAGATTTGTACCTTGCAACCTTTCGGTTACTAGTCCAATGCTCTAACCACTAGGCTACCCTGCCGCCCCTAAGATGGTAAATTGTCAACAGCTAAATAATGAAAGATAAGAATAGAATGCTCTGATCTAGAATGTCAGTGGAACAGAAAGCCACGCACTGCCTGACAATCATTGTACATTTATTGGACAAAAAAAATACACAGGCTGTTCTCTGAAATGGACTTGCCTACAGTACACAAGGATTTAATCCGAATAAATGTAATTGTCCTTGTCAGACAATGACATAAATCACTAACAAATAGTTGTGACAATTTGAAACTGCAGCTGTCTCCATGCTGTTCTTCATCCAACATTGTTAAAGGTTTTAAATATGCATAAATGCAGAGCACACATCTCCTGATGAAATTCGAGCACATTACTGTGTGTCTGAAAGCACAAGTGCTCCTCTACAGAGTAGCAGCCTATAAAGCTGTGGGGCATCATTTCAAAGCACAAATAACTGGAGCACAATTTTACACAGAGCCATCCTTCATTTTCTTCCCACACGGTCCTTACTCCTTATTTAATTCCAATGCAAAGTTGATCCACCACCGCTAGCTACCGTTAGCATCGGAGCGCTAGTCTCCCTATTCCTAGTGCTGGCAGAGCCTCCTGGCATTGTGAATAATGAGCAGTCAAATCACACTTGTAATAATTTGTGGCCGCAGGATTTGATGAATTGTTTATCTGCATGTGTTTACTTTGGCGCCAGGGGAAATCTGTGGGATGTTGTAGCTACACAGTGCAGAACATGTCCATGCCGGTGGCATGACTCGACGACATTTACCAAGATTAATCCCAGGCTGGGGATTGAAGTCTCTGTGCTGTATCTGCCTGCTCTGAGAGAAACAACAAACCTCAACGTTGGCCCAACATATGGTCTTAGACATGATAGAGGGACAGTGCGGTTGGGTTAACTGACGGATCAGAGTTCTGATTTTTACTAGGTGTCTGAGAACACCATGCAAACAACCAACTCTCAGCAGGCAGAGACTATCCACTGTGTCTGCATTTAAGATATATTTAGCATCTAACGGTAAGTTAGTTTAAATACTTACAATAAACACCATAGAAATAGTCCTTAGCATATTAAATTGGTAACAGTATGGATGTATGGAGAGCCATATAATCCTATAGAACAGTGTATATCCCTCTGCAGAATGCTAATTCAACCAGGAGGAGCACATCTGCCTTTGTTGTCTACACAGATTCTCAGCCCACGTTTCCTGTACTGATTGCAGCTCTCTGGTGATGAGTGGCGGGACTCCTCCCCCTTTCTTTTTCTCAGTTTTTCTGTCTCACCCCTCATGGGCGCGGCACAGCCGAGCCTCCAGCGTGAGACAAGACAACAAGACAAGGAGAGGCTGAGCGATGCTCAACGCGAGCGTACAAGCCATCCCCGTCTCCGTTGAGATCACCACGGCAACGCACCGGCCGCCACCAAGTTTAGACGCCTGTGGTGTTAGTCGTGCTGTGGGGAGCAGTCTCACTGTGGCAGGTAGTGCTTTGTGCTATCTCTGTCTCGGTGCTCTCCACTGTGGGAGTATGAGAGATGTGTGTGTGTGCACGCACATGTATGCAACTATTTATGTCCTGCAGAGCCCTGTATGCTTGCAATGCTATCTGTCGGTCTGTCTGTCAGCTCACGTTACCACAGGTTGGAGAAAGAGCCAGTCCTGCTTTGTGTCAGCATCAAGCTTCTCTTACTGGGAGAAATGACCACATTCAGGTGACCACACTCAGGTTTTCTAAGGCAAGCAGTGTATGGGGATGTTTGGTCTATACCTGCAGTGTTTGACTTGACTGTTTCACACTGGCAGACATTCAGACATTAACAGAGCTGCAGTTAATGCCCTCTGGTAGGAAAATAGCAAAACAACCTCACATCGCATACATTAAAGGTGCTCGGCTTGAATACAACAGGAGTGTACTGAAGCCTACTTGAACACGCCCCAGCACTTCTCCTTTACCTTTAAGAGTGTTTAGGCTATTTCCTAAGCACATCTGCTAACCCCTGTCTCTCACACACAGCCCCGGGGACATCAGGGAGTGGGGCTACGGTACATGTTATCCTTCTCCAACTACAATGGAGGCTTTTTACAGAGTGGAGAGTTACACTTGTGTCTCCCCTCAGCCTCTCCTGTGGGGCTACTGTGGGTCATCATCCTCTCTGTTCTTTACAGGCCTGGCAGACAGAGATAATGGCTGTGGCAGTGTCTGAAATGGTTGCCTATTCCCCACATTGTCCATGTAAGTAGTGCACTGCACTATATAGGGAATATTGTGTCACTTTGGACACACTCAGTCTATCTGTCTATGTTCTCTGGCCAGCTACCTCTATGGGCACTGACCAGACTGTCAGGACGATGCACGGTCTCTCTCTCCACCAATGAGCACACAGAGAGACTGGAGGAGGGGGTGTTAGAGCCTGCTAGTGAGGGGTGGGCTACACCCACTGAGAGGATGCCAGCGTCTGTCGTCACTGTACCTGCAAAGGGGCAGCAGACAAAGGAAAAATGGAGTTCCACTCCCCACCAACTGTTAGCATGATATAAACCAGGCAAATGTATGGAAAGGTGCACCGTTTTCTGCAACCATCTCCTTAGATAGACCATGACAGTGTTTTCATACTAATGCCAAATCCTCTGCAAATCTTCAGCTCAAAATATGTATGATACCCGTTGGACACAGTATAATGACTAGATCGACCAAAAGCTGAGGTAATTGACTACAACAGGTATTTACCATGCTAAAACCATCCCAGCAAGCTTAAACAATCGGCGTGTCAGGTTGATGGGCACCCCCGAGAGCTCTGGAGACCCGACACATCGCTTTCGCTACTCCTCCATATTAATTGAAACCTTCGACAAAATACAACTTTTACTGAGTGGAAAGAGAAAAGGATGATATGTGAATTTAATCCAATCTCTCTTTATCGCTCTCCTTCTCTCGCTCTGTGTTAATTGCTTTGCCCCTGGTAAGCGGACCATAGCCCTCCCCTGTGCCCTGTCAGATAGACCCTGGCAGCGCCAGAGCCAGCTGTGGCAGCATCATACCCATCATTAAAACCATCCAGGATTCTACTTAAAGATCCCCTGGAGGGCGTGCGGCTTACATTATCCCAGGAAAACGGGTGAAATGTTCTCTGTACTATCCCACTGTTTAGGGCCAAAATTCCACAGCACGAAACCATAGGGCTGAGGTTTAGCAGGACCAATCTGAGGCCATATTCCTGCTGAATCCAATTGAACAAATCAATTAACCAAACAGATTGTGGATGGATATCTTGAGGAATACGCGGTGTGTTGTCTCTGGGTGCTACTATATGTAGAGCTATTGAAGTCACAGCAGGAGCTGTATGAGGAAATGAACACTGGACTGGAGGAACAGAACCGCTCCTGTTTAGCCCATCTGCTCTGCTCTGGTGTATTGATTTCCGGGGTGTCATTCTCCTGAATGTCAGGGAATCCGGAGGCAAGGAGTCAACACAATCTGTAGTGCTACAGGCACAGACAGCACCTCCAGCAACAAAAACACTACTCTCACACAGTAGCTGTCTGGGCTTTACTACTGTATGCATTTAGCAATGGTTAGAATTGTATTTAATCTGTTTGCAGGATTTATCACGCCTGTGTTCAGATAAAGAGGAACAACAAAGTGTTCTCAACGATGGGTTTACTGGGTATGTGAGTTAGCCTCTAGTCAAAGAAATGATGTTTTGCCGATTGTGTCGTAAATAATACATGTGGTCCCTAGCACCTCGTATACTTGACAAGCTCTTTGTCTTACACACCAGATGGAGTGGGCTCTCTGCACTGTGTTGTGTACTTTGTGTGTGTCTGTAGAAATCCTATGACAGGGAACCAGACTGTAACAGCCTGCTCTGTGATACGTCGTCATGTAATGTAATGTCTATGCATATTGCATGATATCCACTCCAGCTTTCTACTGATAATAACCAGGGGGCGTGAATTACTGATTAACCCTTTGTTTAACCTCAGAGGTCATCAATAACCCTGCATTGACTTGCTGTCCCCTGTGGAGAGGCACTGATCCCAGATCAGTGTTAACACACACTACCAACCACTGCTCTACTGACCCCCAGGCAACTGAGCAGGGTCTTAACATACACTTAGCACTTAAACTACAGCCAACAGCGGGGCTCAAATCAGACTACCACTATCAACTACCAGCTACACCAGAGCCTAACGCACCGAACAGCAATCACAGAAAATAATATGACAGAAAACCATCTTTGAGAGGGGCCTTGTTTGACCTGGTGAAAACTTTTACAACCCTACTAGGTGAATAAGACAGCTATGTGTCTCTGGGTTCCATATTTCACCGCTGTGTTCCCGGGCAGAGTGGTACTTTAATAGGCATATTAAGAGGATTGATGTGGCGTCTGATGTCTTCACGGCCCTGCTCCTCCCTGACTGGCAGACAGACAGATAGATAGTAAACACTGTCTTAATTGAAAATGGCATGACATTTTACTACCACTGCATTATTCACAAAGGCCACAAATATCTGCCACAACCATGGGAATGAGTGTAGGGTGGGACAGGGGAACAGTGCACCACAGACGGAGATAAAAACACAACAGTGAAATGGCTTTGTAATAGCACACGAGAGGAGGTGGTGTTGGCAGTGGTGGAGCGGGGATAGAGCTAAGTGAGTGAGTATGCATGCAGACCAGGCCATAGGCTGATGAAACAGAATAAATGGTTTCTAATATATCTGTGTTTTGCCCTTGCATTGAGGCTGATGAGCCCTGTAAAGTGGTGGAGTGGGGAGATGGATTGATGGTGTGTGTGGAGAGAGAGAGAGAAAGACACAAAGAGAAGGGGAGAGAAAGAGAGAGCAGGAAACCCCCAGTGTTCAGTGTGTGTGTGCGTGTGCGTGAGGGATCTCTTCTCATTTGTCCCATAAGGAGTGCAAACCATGAAATTAAAAGCTTGTGGAGTGTTTTATGAGACGTGAGTTCCTGTTTCAGCACTGTGGACAGCGACATAGCATTCTCTAACAGGGAGGGAGAGGGAGAGAGGCGGCTTTGAAGTTCCTCCTAAGCAATATCATCCTTTCGGAGAAAAGCAGTCAACCCAGCCCCTACTGAGTGTGCCAGAGACAGGTTAAACTACAGTAGGAGGGAGGAGCCGGAGAGGAGCAGCAGAGGAACCGACACCCACGGAATACCAAGTCTGTCCTCCTAGTCCCCTGATCTACATCATACTCTGCGGCTCGGCCGCAGCCGACCGCCACTTCCCCCTACCAGAGGTACGAGGGAACAGAACGGTGGTGAAAAATGTGCAGACGAAGGAGTCCTGGCGTGGCTCTGTGTGAACAGAGAGATAAAACTCCCACTGGGCCTGAGATACAGGGCAGAGCGGCACAGTAACATCACAGTGACGTCCACTGAACTAGAGACGCAGAGAGACAGACAAAAAACACTCTACTCACTCCATCTTATACACTATAGACTTGCCACTGTCTTCTTTGCTGTTTCAATGATTTCCGATGTGATTGGCCACAAGGTGACTGCTCACGGTGCATTTTCTCTCAAAAGGCAGCACTGTAATTGCTGATGATGAACAACATCAATAGTTGAGCCTGTGTCTCATGTGGTCAGACCACATACAGTATACACTGACTACAAGAAATTCCCATGACATAGACTGACCAAGTGAATCCAGGTGAAAGCTATGATCCCTTATTGATGTCACTTGTTAAATCCACTTCAATCAGTGTAGATGAAGGGGAGGAGACATGTTAAAGAAGGATTTTTAAGCCTTGAGACAATTGAGACATGGATTGTGTATGTGTGCCATTCAGAGAAGGAATTAGCAAGACAAAATATTTAAGTGCCTTTGAACGGGGTATGGTAGTAGGTGCCAGGTGCACCGGTTTGCATTTTAATAATTAGTTATTTTCTAACCTTGTCCATTGATTAATGCATTCCAAGAGAGCTTTAAAAAGGTTCTTGCAGGATTTCTAGGAGTCTGATAGTTCTCTCAGGGCCATCCAATGTCCCCAATGACCTCGTCAACGCCACGATCCTCATACAATTATTGTTACTTCACTCCTGGAGGAAAACAACGTAACAAAGGAACACACATACTGTACTGTAGAAACAGTTCCATATGATTATCCTTACCTGACTATTGGGTAATCTAGGGTTATTCTAGTTGGATATACAATTGCACCGACGCCATATTGTACAGTAGGAAATAAGGAATAAGATGCTCTGACATCTGAACATGCATTAAAACATCTAACTCGATGCATCGTCACTTTACCCCTACCTACATGTACAAATGACCTCGACTAACCTAGACACCCGCACATTGACTCGGTACCGGTAGCCCCTGTATATTGCCTCGTTATTGTTATTTTATTGTTGGTTAAGGGCTTGTCAGTAAACATTTCGCGGTAAGGTCTACACTTATTGTATTCGGCGCATGTGACAAATACCATTTGATATTTGATTTGACTCATGATGCAACGTGCGCACTACTGCCCGCCCCATATTTCTCTGTAGATCAGCTCGTCCAATCAAGCGCAGGTTTTAATTGGACGTCAGCTTGATAGGCCTCTTGCTCCTGGGAACTAGCATCACGGAGAGATAGGATATGTATGACAGACAACCCACAACCAAGCGCACTGCACGGGTGGCTCAAGCGTAGCGTCACAGTCTACAACAACCACACTCTTCCTGTACAGTAAGAACCAGGAAGAGGAGTGAGACAGATCTATATTCTAGTGAGTGAGTGAGTGAGTGAGTGAGTGAGAGCACCCATCATCTACACAAATTAACGAACCACACAGGCATGCACACAGGACAGCCTTCTTGCTTTAGGAAGCTCCCTCATCCTTTTAATCGGTGTGGAATCCATCAAAGTGGGTCAAACTCAATTCCCATCTGCCCTGCCGACATTTTAAAGCACCAGGGCTGATTAAAAAAAGAACTGTGGAAAATAGGCCAAACGTTTCTGATACACACTCTGTATAAAGGAGACTGGGGGGGATGGAGAAGTACTCACATTTCATGAGGTGGTGACGGGGAGAATGGAGAAGTACTCACATATCATGAGGTGGTGACTGGGGGGAATGGAGAAGTACTCACATATCATGAGGTGGTGACTTAGGGGAATGGAGAAGTACTCACATATCATGAGGTGGTGACTGGGGGGAATGGAGAAGTACTCACATATCATGAGGTAGTGATGGGGGAATGGAGAAGTACTCACATTTCATGAGGTGGAGACGGGGAGAATGGAGAAGTACTCACATATCATGAGGTGGTGATGGGGGAATGGAGAAGTACTCACATTTCATGAGGTGGTGACGGGAGGAATGGAGAAGTACTCACATATCATGAGGTGGTGACTGGGGAATGGAGAAGTACTCACATTTCATGAGGTGGAGACGGGGAGAATGGAGAAGTACTCACATATCATGAGGTGGTGATGGGGGAATGGAGAAGTACTCACATTTCATGAGGTGGTGACGGGAGGAATGGAAAAGTACTCACATATCATGAGGTGGTGACTGGGGGGAATGGATAAGTACTCACATATCATGAGGTGGTGACAGGGAGAATGGAGAAGTACTCACATATCATGAGGTGGTGACAGGGGGAATGGAGAAGTACTCACATATCATGAGGTGGTGACAGGGGGAATGGATAAGTACTCACATATCATGAGGTGGTGACGGGAGGAATGGAGAAGTACTCACATTTCATGAGGTGGTGAAGGGTAATGGAGAAGTACTCACATTTCATGAGGTGGTGAAGGGTAATGGAAAAGTACTCACATTTCATGAGGTGGTGACAGGGGGAATGGGGAGGTGTGGGCAGGCATTTGTAAGCAGTTATGATATGGCCGACACAATAACCAAAAAGTCAAGCACCTCATCTCAAATCGCTGGGCCTCATTTAAATTTGCCCTGTTCAAGCTCATTCACATACAGGCAGCTATGGTTATTCCCTCTTGAGGGAGGGAGGGAGGGAGGGAGGAGTATAAAAATGGCAGTGACTGAAGTAGCTGGAGGGATAAACATGTCCATGTACATTCATAGCTGTGTGTCCACTGTGTGTGTGTCCACTGTGTGCCCACTCTGTGCATGTGTGTGTGTTCACTGTGTGTGTGTCCACTGTGTGCATGTATGTGTGTGTTCACTGTGTGTGTGTGTGTGTGTGTCCAATGCGTGCCCACTCTGTGCATGTGTGTGTGTGTGTTCACTGTGTGTGTGTCCACTGTGTGTGTGTGTGTGTCCCCACTGTGTGTGTGTGTGTGTCAACTGTATGTTTGTGTGTGTGTCTACAGTGTGTGTGTGTGTGTGTGTGTGTGTGTGTGTGTGTGTGTGTGTGTGTGTGTGTGTGTGTGTGTGTGTCTGTTCCAGGTGACCAGAGAGACAGAGAGAACACTACTAACCCAGAGGAGTGACACAGTTCACACACCTTCGAGGGCAAGGACCTGTCACAACACACCCCACGTGATCATCACTCACACTTCTGTTCAGGGGCAAATGCTGCTCCTGTGTCATGGGGTTCACTATTGATATCAGCTACATATCAGCTGTAGTACTGTTGTATTAATACACGCAGGGCTTGACCCTACTCCTCCTCCCTTCTCCTCCTCCCTACTCCTCCCCCCTACTCCTACTCCCTACTCCTACTCCCTACTCCCCCTCCCCCTCCCTACTCCTCCTCCCTACTCCCCCTCCCTACTTCTACTCCCCCTCCTCCCTACTCCTCTTCCCTACTCCCCCTCCCTACTCCTCCTCCCTACTCCCCCTCCCTACTCCTACTTCCCCTCACTACTCCTCCTCCCTACTCCTCCTCCCTACTCCCCCTCCCTACTCCCTCTCCTTACTCCTCCCCCCTCTTCTCCTACTCCCCCTCCCTACTCCTCCTCCCTACTCCCCCTCCCTACTCCCCCTCCCTACTCCTCCTCCCTACTCCTCCTCCCTACTCCCCCTCCCTACTCCTCCTCAGTCACATGGCCATTCCAATAGGAATCTCTGGCATTCCAAATAACTATACACTCTTAGAAAAAAAGGTGCTATCTGGAACCTTAAAGGGTTCTTCGGCTGTCACCATTGAAGACATTTTTGGGTTGCAGGTAGAACCCATTCTACAGAGGGTTCAACATGGAACCCAAAAGAGTTATCCTATGGGGACAGTCGAATAACCCTTTTGGAACCCTTTTGGAACCCTTTTTTCTAAGAGTGTAGATTCAGTCAAACAGGAACTGAACCCAATACATATAGAATAATCCATCCAAACACAACTAGCTGTGTCACTGTGCTTTATAGTGCAGACTAGAGGAAGAGCTCTCTGAGGAGAGGCGTTCAGCCTAAATCAAAAGGAATGAATCATGTTCTGCTCAGGTCTAATCTTTGTCGCGATTGAGATGTTTCAAAGTACTTCCTCATCCTGTGGGGAAAGGAAAGTGGAAGGAGAGGACACGGTTTCCTTTGTTGCCGTGTGGAAATGGAGGTGTCCCTCATTTCTCATTCACACAGAGGGGCTTTCCTCTTTTCTGCTAAAGAGGGGGTGACAGTGATGAGTCAATGTGGCACTTGGCCATTTTCAGAATTCAGATACAGAACCACCCATGCCTGGCATTCAGTCTGAAAAGTCACATTTGCATTTCAGTCCCAATCTCACAGCCATAACTTTAGGTAAACGTTATATTTTTTTTATATTTTTTTCTCCATAGAGATAAAGTCCATTAACTAATTTACTTCGGTAATTAGGGGATAAGTTATTTGACAATTCTGGGGTGGGATGAAATTGAAGTATTCCCTCCACATTCCATCATATGTTTGTCATTTAAACAGCATCACTTCCAAACCAGAGTCAGGATACATTTGGCCTGGGCTATATTTTCAGTCTGCTTAAATTTCTATCTGTGTGTCAAATCGTCTTATTTATGGTGTGTGTATGAATGTTATGAATAAGTGTGTATGTGGTGCATAATGCCAATCCAGCACTCTGCCAGAGAACATAGAAAGTTCACCCGGGCTCTAATTGTTCCTGAGTTGAGTGAAAGTTGCACTTCTAATGAGAAGTTGCGACTGCATCGTCCGTCTTGCCTGTCAGGCCCGTGTTCCTAGTGCGTCTGGCCACCCCCCGTGCGACTACAAGCCAAGTTAGCCTCCTTCTTAATTGCTTTGATCAAGTGCTCACTGGAGACCAGGTATGGAGGAGGGATAGAGGAGGAATGGATCAGGGATAGAGGAGGGATGGATCAGCGATAGAGGAGGGATGGATCAGGGATAGAGGAGGGCTGGATCAGGGATAGAGGAGGGATGGATCAGAGATGGATAAGGGATAGAGGGGGGATGGATCAGGGATGGATCAGGGATAGAGGAGGGATGGATCAGGGGTGGATCAGAGATTGAGGAGGGATGGATCAGGGATAGAGGAGGGATGGATCAGGGATAGAGGAGGGATGGATCAGAGATTGAGGAGGGATGGATCAGGAATAGAGGAGGGATGGATCAGGGATAGAGGGGGGATGGATCAGGGATGGATCAGGGATAGAGGAGGGATGGATCAGGGATAGTGGGGGGATGGATCAGGGATAGAGGAGTGATGGATCAGAGATTGAGGAGGGATGGATCAGGGATAGAGGAGGGATGGATCAGAGATTAAGAAGGGATGATCAGGGATAAAGGAGGGATGGATCAGAGATGGAGGGGGGATGGATCAGGGATAGAGGAGGGATGGATCAGAGATTGAGGAGGGATGGATCAGGGATAAAGGAGGGATGGATCAGAGATGGAGGGGGGATGGATCAGGGATGGATCAGGGATGGATCAGGGATAGAGGAGGGATGGATCAGGGGTGGATCAGAGATTGAGGAGGGATGGATCAGGGATAGAGGAGGGATGGATCAGGGATAGAGGAGGGATGGATCAGAGATTGAGGAGGGATGGATCAGGAATAGAGGAGGGATGGATCAGGGATAGAGGGGGGATGGATCAGGGATGGATCAGGGATAGAGGAGGGATGGATCAGGGATAGTGTGGGGATGGATCAGGGATGAATCAGGGATAGAGGAGGGATGGATCAGAGATTGAGGAGGGATGGATCAGGGATAGAGGAGGGATGGATCAGAGATTAAGAAGGGATGGATCAGGAATAAAGGAGGGATGGATCAGAGATGGATCAGGGATAGAGGGGGGATGGATCAGGGATAGAGGAAGGATGGATCAGGGATAGAGGAAGGATGGATCAGGGATAGAGGAAGGATGGATCAGGAATAGAGGAGGGATGGATCAGATATGATTTAGGGATGGATCAGAGATGGATCAGGGATAGAGGAGGGATGGATCAGGGATAGAGGAAGGATGGATCAGGGATAGAGGAAGGATGGATCAGGGATAGAGGAAGGATGGATCAGGGAGGGAGCAGGGGTAGAGGAGGCATTGGGCCAGATTACAAAAAGAACACTGAGGACAGCTGCTTAAATAGAGAAACCCTGGTGGACTCAGAGAGCCAATGACAGATCCACAGCCAAAACACCCAGGGACTGGCTGCCAACAACACTTCAAGAGCCGATTCAGATTCAGCACAGATAGAGCTTTGAGGGGAGAAAACCGGGCTTTGGTTTGAGGGACAGCCTGGAATCCAAACTAAATTAAACAGTGATATTTGGTTTGGATTCCAGTCTATATGAGGCAGAGACATGGGGCCAAGTCATCCTCTCACTCTCCACTTAAATTGAGGGCTGGGGGATGCTATCAGTGTCGATGGCTGTCAAGGCAGCAGAAGAGATGGCCGTTGGACAAATATTAGCATAACTGTCTGGAAGTTTTACGCCAAACAACTTTTGGATGGCTTACGACCCCTTTTGCCAGAGAGCTGCTAATTTTAATGGGTAGCAGGCGTTACCTAATTGTCGTTATTATAATTGTGTTAATTAGGGTGATCTGTGCTCGCTGCCTACGCTACTCATTTCAGATTGAACATTGGTTGAGTAACACAAGAAAGCACAGCGATGCGGCGAGACCATCGGGCCAGCAGAGGTTGGCACAATAGAGCCAATCACATGCCACCGCAATTTGTAAGAGGAAGAATAATTACAGCCCAGATCATGAAATAGCCTATGGCTAAGACAAATGCACTTAAATATTTTGTCTTGCCCATTCACCCTCTGAATGGCACACATACACAATCCATGTCTCAGTTGTCTCAAGGCTTAACAATCCTTCTTTAACCTGTCTCCCCCCCTTCATCTACACTGATTGAAGTGGATTTAACAAGTGACATCAATAAGGGATCTTTCACCTGGATTCACCTGGTCAGTGTGTCATGGAAAGCGCAGGTGTTCTTAATGTTTTGTACACTCAGTGTAGCTCATGTTCTATTATAGTTATAGCTGAAAACACTATGTATAATGTATAAGTACCATCTATCCAGATGTAATGTATATCAAAATATCTAATTACTTTATTGTTGCTATGTAATTTCTCATTTCAATTACCTTGCCGTCCACCAAGCCTGTTAAATATATTCACGTTAGACAAATTCAAGAATGCCATCTGTGGAGAATGATACAGTGCCTTGCGAAAGTATTCGGCCCCCTTGAACTTTGCGACCTTTTGCCACATTTCAGGCTTCAAACATAAAGATATAAAACTGTATTTTTTTGTGAAGAATCAACAACAAGTGGGACACAATCATGAAGTGGAACGACATTTATTGGATATTTCAAACTTTTTTAACAAATCAAAAACTGAAACATTGGGCGTGCAAAATTATTCAGCCCCTTTACTTTCAGTGCATCAAACTCTCTCCAGAAGTTCAGTGAGGATCTCTGAATGATCCAATGTTGACCTAAATGACTAATGATGATAAATACAATCCACCTGTGTGTAATCAAGTCTCCGTATAAATGCACCTGCACTGTGATAGTCTCAGAGGTCCGTTAAAAGCGCAGAGAGCATCATGAAGAACAAGGAACACACCAGGCAGGTCCGAGATACTATTGTGAAGAAGTTTAAAGCCGGATTTGGATACAAAAAGATTTCCCAAGCTTTAAACATCCCAAGGAGCACTGTGCAAGCGATAATATTGAAATGGAAGGAGTATCAGACCACTGCAAATCTACCAAGTCCCTCTAAACTTTCAGCTCATACAAGGAGAAGACTGATCAGAGATGCAGCCAAGAGGCCCATGATCACTCTGGATGAACTGCAGAGATCTACAGCTGAGGTGGGAGACTCTGTCCATAGGACAACAATCAGTCGTATATTGCACAAATCTGGCCTTTATGGAAGAGTGGCAAGAAGAAAGCCATTTCTTAAAGATATCCATAAAAAGTGTTGTTTAAAGTTTGCCACAAGCCACCTGGGAGACACACCAAACATGTGGAAGAAGGTGCTCTGGTCAGATGAAACCAAAATGGAACTTTTTGGCAACAATACAAAACGTTATGTTTGGCGTAAAAGCAACACAGCTGAACACACCATCCCCACTGTCAAACATGGTGGTGGCAGCATCATGGTTTGGGCCTGCTTTTCTTCAGCAGGGACAGGGAAGATGGTTAAAATTGATGGGAAGATGGATGGAGACAAATACAGGACCATTCTGGAAGAAAACCTGATGGAGTCTGCAAAAGACCTGAGACTTGGACGGAGATTTGTCTTCCAACAAGACAATGATCCAAAACATAAAGCAAAATCTACAATGGAATGGTTCAAAAATAAACATATCCAGGTGTTAGAATGGCCAAGTCAAAGTCCAGACCTGAATCCAATCGAGAATCTGTGGAAAGAACTGAAAACTGCTGTTCACAAATGCTCTCCATCCAACCTCACTGAGCTCAAGCTGTTTTGCAAGGAGGAATGGGAAAAAATTTCAGTCTCTCGATGTGCAAAACTGATAGAGACATACCCCAAGCGACTTACAGCTGTAATCGCAGCAAAAGGTGGCGCTACAAAGTATTAACTTAAGGGGGCTGTATAATTTTGCACGCCCAATTTTTCAGTTTTTGATTTGTTAAAAAAGTTTGAAATATCCAATAAATGTCGTTCCACTTCATGAATGTGTCCCTCTTGTTGTTGATTCTTCACAAAAAAATACAGTTTTATATCTTTATGTTTGAAGCCTGAAATGTGGAAAAAGGTTGCAAAGTTCAAGGGGGCCGAATACTTTCACAAGGCACTGTATATAGTTTGACTTTCAGTGCCTGGAACTTTCGCTACATTTCTACATACTTCAAAACAAGGTTGAATTCAGTAATACAAACTCACTTACACTCAGGTAACGCACATACACAGGAGAACATATATCATGCAACAAGGTCTACTGTAGTCTCTCTGGCGACAGCTGAATGTTGAATATTCTAGTGATGTATGGATCAGTGGAGCAGCTGGGCACTACCGCACTACAGCACTTACCTCATGACCCTGTCTAAATACTAGATCAAAGTCCTCCCTATTAGCCTGCTTGAACTCACTACCTATCTCTCTCTGTCTCTCTGTGACTTTCTCTCACTCCCTCTCTGTCTCGGTCTCTCCCCCTCTCTGTCTGTATTAGCTACCAATCAAAGGTCGTTATGAATCTGCTTAGAAAGCCACTCTCCTGGGACTCCTCATTTTGCACGTCTCATGTGTGTGTGTCTGTGTGTGTGTGTACGTGTGCATGCGCATAGAGTGCCCTTAACATCAAAGAGGCCCTTGACTAACAGTCTCCCTCTGAACCCCCTGACATGGTCTGGCCAGTGTCTATAATCCCATTGGAGCACCTTCATCCCTGGGACGGACTCCAACACTGCCAGTGGGTTAACAGTAACACACACACCAGCCTAATGACATCCTCTTAGCCCGTGGCTGCAGCTTCAACCAGACAGACCCTGAGCAGCACATCACATGGGTCAAGAAGAGGTACCATAAACCAATCACTGCTCCTAAGTTTATGAAAGAGAGGGGATAGTTATTTTATTCATTAATTAATTTATTCAGTAGTCTGGAGACGGAGCCTGATTTAAAACCAGAGATATGAGGAAGGCAGAATAAGGCAGGACCACTTTTTTCCCCTTAATAGGTCAGGGGTCAGCCTTTATATGATTGTAAATGTCATTAGACAATTTTATGAGATATTGGTAGAGTTAAAAAAGGCTGGATGAGAGATGCTCAGGAGAGTCTTGGGTTGCGCTCCAAATGGGACCCTGTGGGCCCTGGTCAAAAGTAGTGCACTATATAGGTGATAAGGTGCCAAATGTGATGCATACTTAGTGTACACACAGCAGGCTGAGTATGTGGAGCTCCAGATCTGCTTGGCTCTGCCAACTCTAATATTGACTTGTGGTGAATGTGTGTAGGGTCTTGTGGGGAATACTAAAGGAATTGGATAACTACATCATCTTGATAGCACCGCCGAGAACCATCTACTTTGCAATTTAATTCCACTTGCCTAGACAGCATATAATTGCAAATACAGGCCAGGATGAGAAGGTGAATGACATCAGGAGCTAGTAAACAAAAAGCGTTGGGGTTATTTGAGCCAGCTAATATTTGCTACGGCGGTTTAGATGATTTTTGTCATGGCTGTTTTGTTTGACTAGAACCTGTGAAATGGGATTTTATTACTTTGAATCTTTTTGATATGTGAGGGAGTCGTTCAGTCACGGGCCAAGAGTGTACGAAGCTGTCATCAAGGCAAAGGGTGGCTACTTTGAGGTGTGTCCAAACCTTTGACTGGTACTGTATATGATGACCTAGACAAATACTGTTAAAGACAAATATTTTAGATCATGAGGCAATAGCGACTAGAGGGTTTGAGGGCATGGGCCCAGGATATTGGATGTAACCAGTTAACAGAGATGAAAAATACAATTGAGTGTGGAAACTGTGTGGCTTTTGCCCCATTGTACCATCTATGTGATAAGTGAGCCTGACATCTCATAATGCATTTCCAACAGCAAAAACCAGCTAGAACAACAGGAGTCCTTCATGGTGAAACCAATAAAACCAAAGGTGTCACCCTCATAGGACGTTACAATGAAAACAACAGGTCAGTGATGGTATCCATAATCATTAATGTCCATTAACCCCGGGGTGAACGGGTCCAATGAGTACAGAAGGAAGACACATACCAACTAAAACTGCCTATAACACATCAATTACCCCGGCACCCATTGTGATGGACTGGGGATGAAAGCTTGGACCAAAACAAATGCCTTGTGTCCACCATCCATGTAATCATCAACATTCTATCATGAGTCAGCAACATTTCCATTTGCACTTTACTTAGGCTCACTTCAAAAAGCAGCGTCTGCGTTTTTATCAAGAGACCCCCACTCCAATCAACATCAATAGATCCAATGCTTTATTGGCAATATCCGCTGCACCTGGAAACAGTGTTCCAACATCCATCTCGTTTAGCCTCCACAGAGCAGGGACAACAAAGCCAAGCGGGTTCTTGTATAGGTGCTGTGAGAGATGGAGATGGTGGAGTCAGACAGGCAGGGATCATCTCTAAGGTGTTTCCTCCTTCTTCACACAGTTAAATTAAAATGGCTGGCTTAGTTACAACAGCCATAGGAGACTTGGATCAATATCCACTGACACCATTCATGGATGCCAAGGGAAGCCAGGCTTCCCCCAAAGAAAAAAATATACAATAATAATTATTTATCGTCTCTGTGTTTCATAAATGTCCTTTAATCTGGAAGAGGCGGAATGTATCTCACTGGAGAAAGTATCCAAATGAACTAAACAGCGCCCCTCTGTCTCAGAATGTGTGGGATATCTACACGACTTTAAAAGTATGTGGACAAACATCTCATTTCGTCAAACATCTCATTCCAAAATCATGCACATTAATATGGAGTTGGTCTATAACAGCCTCCACTCTTCTGGGAAGTCATTCCACTAGATGGTGAAACATTGCTGCAGGGACTTGATTCATCACTCCAGAATACGTGTTTCCACTTCTCCAGAGTCCAATGGCGGCGAGCTTTACACCACTCCAGCTGATGCTTAGCATTGCTCATGGTGATCTTAGGCTTATGTGTGGCTGCTTGGTCATGGAAACCCAGTTATTGTGCTCACGTTGCTTCCAGATACAGTTTGGAACACGGTAGTGAGTGTTAGAGCCGAGGACAGACAATTTTTACGAGCCACGCGCTTCAGCACTAGGGGCGCACTTTCTCTTAGACGTTTCCACTTCACAATAACAGAACTTACAGTTGACTGGGGTGGCTCTAGCAGGGCAGAAATGTGATGAACTGTCTTGTTGGAAAGATTGCATCCTATGACGGTGTTACGTTGAAAGTCACTAAGGTTTTCAGTAACGCCATTCTACTGCCAATGTTTGTCTATGGAGGCTGCATGGCCCTGTTTTTATACATGCTCATTTTAAACACCTGTCACCAATGGGTGTGGCTGAAATAGCCAAATCCACTAATTTGAAGGGGTGTCCACATACACTATATATACAAAAGTATCTGATGCTGTCTGGTCAGAAAGACTATGACATTGTTGCCGCCTGTAGCATAGAACAAAAAAAATTAAAAAATAATTTATTTAACTATGCAAGTCAGTTAAGAACAAATTCTTATTTTCAATGACGGCCTAGGGACAGTAGGTTAACTGTCTTGTTCAGGGGCAGAACGAATGCAAGGGAATCTAGCAAGCATTTGACCTCCCTTGATAATTTTTTTAATAAAATAGCCAATCAGCGTTGAGTGAGCTCAGCTGTGAATGGTTCTGTCACAACAACAAAAAGGGTCAAGGGAAGCCAGTTTGGATTTAGCATCAGACCAATCACATCACTAGCCAAACGTCATTATTCACAGAAAAAAACTTGAATTGTTGCATCTCGTTGTGTGTCCTCCGGTGGCTAACTAGCTAGCTAAATTTCCTAAATTAGCCTTGGATGGAGATAGGGATTTGGACTTGTTGTTTTACTTAATTCTCTGCAATGGCCAATTATTATAACGGTGATTCTGATCCAACCATAAATTCATGCATGGTGCCATTGGCCTGAGAGGATGGAAGTTCAACATGTACAGTAGTATGCTAATGTTAACTAGCTGGACTGGCGTATAGTATCTCATGAAAGGAAGTTAAACTAGCAAGCAAGTATTTTAGCCAGGTAGCCTAGGACAACCAAACCTACAAGCGTGTACTGTATGACAGAGTCATAGACCATTTAAGCAACATGAAAGAGGAGGATGGCATTGGTGTTTCTCTACAAGTAGGGTGAGTCAACATGTTTTTTCTACTTGCACACACAAATCAGTACCATGGACCGCCACATCCTATTTAGCTTACGTTTATTGGACTAAAGACTTTTGGGTATCTTTGAGTTGTCACTGTATTAGACTAAGCATACAATAGGTGATTTGATAATGTTGAAATGTTGAAGATGAAATGGTGCTGGAATAGTGGAGGCAGCTCCTGTTTTCTTTGTGACTTGCAGTAACTCTGTGGCTCTAAATCAATAGTTGTTAAGTAGTCTGAAAAATTACCTTGCTTGACCATGCTGAAGGTCATGTAAATCTATAATTTTCCTTTAAGACAACAATACAATACACAGATAATACAAATTGCCGCACCCATAAGTGGGTGTTCTGGACAGTGGTTATTCTGGACAGTGGGTATTCTGGACAGTGGGTGTTCTGGACAGTGGGTGTTCTGGACAGTGGGTATTCTGGACAGTGGGTGTTCTGGACAGTGGGTGTTCTGGACAGTGGGTGTTCTGGACAGTGGTTATTCTGGACAGTGGGTATTCTGGACAGTGGGTGCTCACGCTCGATTTTAAACACCTGTCAGCAACGGGTGTGGCTGAAATGGCCTAATCCACAAATTTTGAAGGGGTGTCCAAATACGTCTGTTGCTGTCTGGTCAGAAAGAGTATGACATTGTTGAGCTCGCCCCCACCCACCCCAAGAAGGTAAGGCCTCGGCCCAAAGATATTTTCCAAGGGCGGGAAAAACCAAGTCCCGCCCGACGCTAGGGCGGGCATGGAAGTGAGCACACCCATAACCACCAGGACCAGCAAACACACCTCTCACAAGATAAAGAGTGAAACGCAAAACATACAATAATCTCATCCCCACCATCACCCCTGATTTGTGCACTTCAAACATTTATACTGCTCATTTGTGTTTATTTACTCCAACACTCATCAATTCCACCCTTTAGATAGTCACAGATCAACCCATCTTTCCCAGTAAATCATAATTCTTCCATTTCCTCTCGTAATACATCCCTCCATTCTCCCATGGTGTCTCACTAGGGACTTGAACCTCCCTATCTGCAACATTTCTGCAGAAATTGTCCCCAAAATAAAAAATGTACCCTAGAGCACAATGATATTTCCTATTGATTGACTGTGGTCCTTCAAATCCCCCAGCAATACAGTTTTCAGGTCCAACTGCACCCTGATATTATGGCATAATAACCATTCCTGGACCTGACTCCAAAAACAAGCCACAGATGGACAGTACCAGAAAATATGTTCTATTGATTTCCTCATGGCAGAGTCTGCACCGGTCTGACTGTTGAATACCACATATATGGAGAGTTAGTTTTGTATCGAGAACTTTATATAATAGCTTAAATTGAAAATAACAACTTGATGCGTCAATTGTTGTTTTGTATATCAATTCATAAACCCGGTGCCATGGTATTGGGACATCAAATCTGTTCCCAACTATCTTGAATTTTGTCAAACTTCTTGACCGTAAGTGAAACTGATACATTTTATCATTAGTCATTTGAAGTCATTTATGATTTTTAATTGGCGGCAGACAAACTAATTAATTCATTTCTCTTTTAAGTAATATCCTCTTCCATTTTTGTGGCAGAGCTGCAATGAGTTGGTCAGAATTTTGTATTGAGCAGACATCTCCATCCACCTGGATTCATTGGTTGCATGACATAATTCTACCGTCGTCATTTACAATGTCATTCATAAACAGGAAACCTTACTTAAACATTCTCTCCAAGAAAATGGGTAAATCCTTTATCAATGCATTTGAGTTTAGCCATATTATTTGCTGTAATATAGATTCTGCCTCTTCTGGAAGGATAACATTGGAATTGTAGCCAACTGTTTAGCTTCATTTAAAAAATAAGGATACATTAAACAGAGTTCCATTGTCAATACACCAGAAATAGACCATTTTAATCTGTAAAACAGCACAGAGCCCCCTTTTAAACATTGGATGTGCCTCTCTTGGTAGCCTACTGGAAAACCAGTTTGGGTTTAGATATAGTTCTGAGTATCTGAGGATTCTTTTTGGTGGCATTTATATGTTGAAGGTGTGTTTATTTCCTGAATAAATTCCTCAAACTCCTTTTGTTTGCATCTAAACTATTCAGAACTTCTGTAGAACATTTATCAACACCATTGATGTGTAATGTTACATGTTCTATTTCTGCTGTAAGTCTTTTCTCTACAGACCCAATCTGTTTTTGTTTTTGGGATGAAAATTGAATTGAATGATCTCTAAAGACACACTTAAAGGCACCCTGTACAATAAGTGGATCCGCTGAACCTGTATTATGTAAGAAAAAAATCTGTGAGAAACTCGTTAGTTTTCATTAAAAATGTACTGTCGGTCAACAAACTGATCTAATTTCCAATATTCCTGTCCTCATGGAAATTTTGTCATAGTTAAATGGTTCAGAGGACTATAAGCTGATGGTCTAATCGCATTCGGTCCTCAATACATACTTTTTTCACAATAGAAAATGATACCAGAAAGTAATTAATCTGACTAGCTTGATTTAGCCTCGTCCAAGTATATCTAACAAGGTCCGGGTTTTTAACCTTTGTGTTGTCTGAAAGGTAAAATATGACCCGCCTTTGTTTCACAGCAGAGAGAACTCACTTTTTTTTTTTTTTTCAACTTGAAATGTTATGACTTTTCCTAGAGTGACCCTAACATTAGAAAAAGTGAAACATCGGCTTTATTTATAATTCCATGGAAGCTGTACACCACCAGGGTACAAAGATTGTCTTAGGGTCATTTCTGACTCGGCAGTTATAAGATAATTTACACACAACAATAACCACAAAGACACACACGCACACACACGATGAGAAATTGAGATTGAGTGTGCTACTGATTGAACTCAGCCAGCAGCTCCTGAAGAGGAAGATTACCATGGTTGGCACAGTTGGAAATAACAAGCCTGAGCTTCCCCCTGCACTCCTCGCAACAAGGGGGAGAGAGGCCTTCTCATCAAAGTTTGCCTTCACCCCCACCCTAGTTTCTTACCTCCCAAAGAGGAACAAGAATGTGGTCCTTCTGAGCAAACTGCACAAAATGGCTGAGATCAGTGATCGTGAGGGCAGGAAGCCAGCCATCATCCTGGACTACAACCACAACAAAGGAGGTGTGGATAACCTGGACAAGGTGATTTGAACTTACAGCTGCAGGAGGATGACTGCCCGCTGGCCCCTGGTCATCTTCCATAACATTATTGATGTGCGATGCAATGCCTTCGTGATATGGAACTAGATCAACCCAACCTGGATGCCTGATAAGCTGAACAAGAGGAGGGTGTTCCTGGAGCAGCTGGGAAAGGCACTTGTAACCCCATATATTCAAAGAAGGGAGCGCCTCCCCCGCACAGCAGCCTCTGCAGCGCTTGTGAAAGCTGTTCAGGGGGCTGAATCTTGTCCTGATCCACCTGAGGCTGCAGCTGGGGCAGGCAAGAGGAGGAGATGCCAATTCTGACCCCAAAGAAGGACTGTAAAACAAATACAGTGTGCTGCACATGTGAGAAATACATCTGCAAAGTCCATGCACACACACTTGCATACTGTCCTACATGTGCTAATTAGAGTTGATTGATTTATGTTCTTCACATGTTTTGTTTTGTGTCTTATCTTTTTTCATTTGTGTTTATTGTTGTTTATACACCTTGTGGGTGGGGACAATGGTTAATGTTTTGGAGAAGACTAGTATTTTCTAGTTGAATTCCTCATTGTACAGTATATAAGAATATATCACTATGTTGCCAAAAAAGTTCAAGACTGTTATTGTTTCCCTTCAATAAAATTAATTCAAAACGACTTTCTGCACATTTCTGCTACTTTCTTAGGCTATACAAGTGCTCTCTCTTGCTAAATTTGTTTTATATTTACACCTATGCAGTACCTTTAGCAATAATAATAATAATTAGTAAAGAAAACAATTATGTCAGGTGTGTTGTAATAAAAACTAGTGGTGTCCACTGATTAAATGCAGTCTTTCTGCATTGTGAAGAGGGAAAACCCAGATATTCACAAAGTTTGTGATGAATGGTGCAAAATAGATTTTGGGTTTACAATTCAATTAAGCTGCTTTATCTTAGGGGTTTAGTGAAGGTGGGTCATTTTTTACCCTTAGGACAAGGAGATTATACAGAATGTTAAGACTACACATGGGTTAAGCCTCCATATATTGACCAGTTCCAACGTGTCCATAATATTCCTCATCTCTTTGAGTGCCAAAGGGGGATAGTTGGTAGTATGACAGCCTTTACGGTGTGTTGATGTACTTAATACTGTGTTGTAGTCCCCTATCATTATAATAGTTATTTCAATTTTGGTGAATAATTTGATTATTGTAAATATTTTCAAAAAAGTTTGAATCATCATTATTTGGTCCATTTCGATTTATGAGCCATAACAGTTTGTCATCAAGTAATATATTCAAGGCAATCCATCTTCGTTGAGGATCTATTTTAAACCAAAAAAATGGTTTAGTTGATCATAACACCATTTGAATTTCTTAACCCATGCTAAAATACATTTGACCATCCTTTTGTCCCAGACCACTTCATCAGAAGATATTGAATGAGTTTCCCGAAGACAATAAATATGGTAATCCTTCTCCTTTAGCCATGTAAAAACCGATCTTCTTATCTTATTATCAGCCAAACCATTGGAATTACATATGGCTATACTTAATTCCCAGATCACCATGATGGGTTACATTTTAAGATACTGATCCTTGTCCTTATCATAATTTGGATACACTTATCCATCATTTGTATACACCTATCCATACTAACTGTAAATCGTACCTTCAGTTGTCCTCCAATACCTCTACCACAAAAACAAAATACAATTACCACGAAAAAGTCTAATCCCTATCCTAACCTTTCTCCCTAGTGGAGCTTGGACCCCTAGTGTTGCTCCCAGCAAGAGTCCATGTTGCACTTGGCAATTACTACACAAAAACTAATCAAATAAATACAATATAACACTCTCATAATACAATTGTTTGTTATATGCAATATGTTTTCTGGACTTCACCTGACAGATGATGCTCTCCGGTTTTGTAATGAAACAAATGTGTGGTTGAAATTATTCTGTCACTGTGTCTTCTTATTGTCTCGGCCTTAGGCCTATATATCACTATATCACGGTGTCAAGGCATATGAACTAACAGGTTATAGAGCAAACAACGCAATTATCACAACACATACTGTAGGTTGTAATATTGCTTTTTTTCTGGATTGGCTTCCCAGGTAACTTTACTCCCTATTGTAATAATCAATATGAAGAGTTTTCTATCCAACTTTGATAGTATACTAAGCTATATCTTATTTTAAAAGTCGAGAACTGAGAGAGTATATCAGAATACTATACAAATGTTAAATATAGAGCGAGGATATTAATCATTTAATTAAATTATACAAGCTGGATTCAATAGTGCGACAGAAATCAAATCTCAGATTATTTATTTAATGAAGGGAATAACACAGACTATCTTCTCATGAAGACAGAGTATGTGGGAAGCATGCATGTGTAAGTAGGTAGGACTGGAGTCTGTTTGGATAGTTAGACCTGCTCTTTTCTGTCCATGTCATCTCATGGGATGAGAGGAGGAAGCAGGGATGTGTCCTAATATTATGGTCGCCGTCCAAGTGACTCTGTGGCAACGCACATCCCCAGAGGAATTCTAACTGCGGTCGCTTGATCACGCACACGTGCCTGCGGGTGACGCCTTTTCACCTCTTATTCAACACTTTACAAAACCCCATAAAGCTCACCCAGTATACTACTCCACCACATTGACTTCATAAATGCATAAGATACATACCAATGCAAGTGTAAAAACGATGTAACGCAACTTACAATAAAACGTATTATGGGTAGTATAACGTTGTGCAAACCGTGCCCGTGCGTGCGCACATAGGGTTGGTTCCTAATTACTCACCGAATATGTAACAAATAATATGCCAATTCTTTTTAAACCATGTGATATGCTAATTTTACAATCAAAACAATTCCTTTAGCACTACAAATTACAAGCAGCGCGCCCAAGCAATCAAGTTAGTCTAAACATAGCGAATGTCCTTTAGATAGAGCAATGGCCAGGCAATAAACATTTCATGTTCGTTTCGAGAAAAACGTAAACATCGACAATCAAACCTCATTTTGAACCAACGCCCATCACATGGTCGCATTCACTGACATGTCAACATTCGGAGGAATGGTAAAGGAACTTGCCTGGAATGTGTAGTATCTTGTCCCGTTCGGCGGGTGCACCTTCGGGGAGTTGGTCCCGGTGCTCATATCTGAGAAAATCATATTTCCTTCGAAGCAATCCAAAAGTGGTCAGAGATTTTAAAAACCGATGTAGCCTATTCAGAATATCAAAACATGTGCTTGCACACATCTGGGTGCTGCAAAGGATAACTTTAAACCTGTCCCGACCGAGGTCTCGTGGTGGCAGCACTCTCGGCACCGCACACCCACACCCGAGAGGGTCCAGGCAAGGCGACGCGCAACGGTTGCAATCTTCACACCCGATCAGACGCGCAGTGGACGCTGCTCTCTACAAAGCAGCATGCGTTATCGATTGCCCGGCTGAGAAAAAGTCGGTGTAATATAAGGGGGTCCATGATTGCCTTGCGCTCGTCGCACAGCACAATTCTGATAGTGCCTCGGACCAGTCCATCTGTTTGCCACGATAATCACCTCCCTCCTATCCGCCACTGCCTCCACGAGTAATTATTCTGAGCATCAGCAGGAGGCTAACCAATACTATATTGCCTCCAAAGAAGACGCAGAGTGCGTTTACAGGGGAGGGAACTTCTCTCTCTCTCTCCCTCTCTCTCTCTCTGTTACTGTGAGGGATGATTGCTTTCCTAAGGTATTCGTTTTCTCTCCAGAAAGGAGAGGAGCATCAGTGTCCAAGATGTGTGGGCTATTGATGTGCTAGATAGTGTGTGTACTCAGTCATTTCAGTTATTACCAGCTCTCGATTTGTACTAAATATGTAGTGTTTAGGCTACAGTAAATTACAGCTGTATTACATGTACTGTACAGTAGGATACAGCCTCCATATCCCATACCAAAAAAAGTGACATATACAAAATTGTCCAAATAATATATGTCCATACAAATGCATGTATTCCAAATACATTTACAAATGCGATAACATCTGCAAATCTGTGTACGGGACCAATAAACTTTGATTTGATTATACTGTAGGCAACGCCCTCATTCATTGTAAGGTGTGAGTGTGTGGATCTTGTCAGGCAGGAACTGTGTGCAGTAATGACTTCACTGGGGACCAGCTAGCAGCACAGAGCACATAGCACAGCACCTTTCAGCTCTGGCCTGAGTCAGGCAGATCTCCCTAAGAGAGATCCTTACAGTAGGAGAAATAGGAGGGAAAAAGAGAGAGTGAGAGGGTGAGAATGGGGTGGGTGGGGAGAGAAGAGAGAGAGGGGGAGAGTAAGATGTTCGAGGGACGTTATGTGGGACTAAAGATCCAACCGAGTAGTCACACATAGAAAGGTCTTTCCTCCACATCTTCTTTTCATTAGAGGACGTGTAATGAAAGGTTATAAAACCGCAGCTATGTAGTATTACACGTGGTCTGCCTTCAACCAATTCCAAACCCTCAATCAGACCACTTGCTCAAAGTCCATTTCCAGAAATCTTCAATATCTTCCATCCTCCATATTGATTTTTCCCCTGCTCCCTGAGTTCTCTATAAAAAGAGAACTGTTTCATTCATTTAAGATGAATGCGACATTGACCAAGAGAAGCTTTTTATCTAACATTTTATAAAGTGGAGGACATTTAGTTGCAGACTTCCTATGAGGGGGATGGCCTGGTGTGGCCTCATCCAATTTCCTCCCATCGACTGGCTCCTTTCTCTGGGAGAGTACAAACTGCCATTGTTGAATTATGTAATCCAATTCTATGGCCAAGGTACCAATAGTCCATTTACTGGACTTTATTGAATAAAACATTTAAGAGTTATTTGTTTCTTGTTTAAAGGGATACTATGGTATTTTTGCAATGAGGCCCTTTGTCTGCTTCCCCAGAGTCAGATGAACTAGTGGATACCATTTGCACTTCTCTGTGTTCAGTATGAAGGAAGTTAGCGGTAGCTCGCAAGCTAATGCTAACTTGCGTTAGCACAATGATTGGAAATCTATGGGAATCTGCTCGAATATAAAACCATCTCATTGCCAAAATCCCAAAGTATCCCTTTAAGCCCAATGCGAACATCCTATTAGAATGTCTTGGTAGGCTTATTAAAAGTGAATATTTATGCGTAACGCATTGCAACAATTTACTCTTAAAATAACACTTAAAATTCCAATGTACTTGCTCACTAACTCAGCTAATGTATTTGGCTCTTAATTGACTCGCTTGGATAAATAACGGTGAAAAACATAGCAGACTGTGGGTGACATTGATTCAGTTGAGCATAGACCCATGCTAGAGGGATATGGCATCGAGGGTATCAAAGCATATGCTCTTTATATTACAGCTTTTTCTTTAGTGCTACTAGCGCTACATTAGATCCTATGAACTACAGTTCAACAGTGTTAGGCCATCCATTTATGTTTCTGACCACATCACTAGAAGCACTCCAAACCATTCCTCAAATCATTCATAGTTTGCTAAACGGCAAGCCGGGGCCCAGATATATACTTTTGGTCTTGACCTAAATTGCATGATAACCCTCTTCAAAATGAGATTCTGTGTCAGTAGGCGGCTCAGACTGGGCGAATAATAATAGGATTCTGGTAATTACGGGAGCGTGTGGTAAGGCTCTGGTCCTCAGAGCCGTGAAATGCCTGTGGAAATGAGCCTTAATGGAGAGACTATCGCGTCTTAACGACCGTCTGATTCCCCAGGGCCTCTGCTCTAATAAGAACCGATGACATCCTGCTGAAGCTGCTGCAGCCATCAAGTTAAAGTCATGGAAATGGAAACAGGCAAAAGACAACGGTTTTAAACGTTCTCTAATTCTTATCTCTCCACGTTTTTTTCCATCCATGGGGACCTGAATGCTGGGAAGTGGAACTGATGCTCCACGTCCTCTACCCTCTACGCAGGGAGATGCCAGGGCAGAGCTGGGCACAGACAAGGCAGATGGGCCTAGTATCCAGAGCTCTGATTGGATAATGAGCCAGTGCCTGAGCATTTGCACACAGGGGTATAGCTCCCAGGGGCGATAGGGGAGGAGAGAGTCTGTCCGTCTGGGCTGTGTTCTCAAGCATGCCGAGCCTCTCACCACCACATAAACACAACCAGCCAGATGTCTGTCTGTCTGTCTGTCTGTCTGTCTGTCTGTCTGTCTGTCTGTCTGTCTGCCTGCCTGCTAATTTCCATCCATATAGTCTTGAACGACATCAGTCCTTTCTACAAGGCAAAAGCATCAGGAAGACAGACATATAAAGATGACACCCAAGGAAACTTTAAACATTAAAATGACTAGAATCTAGATTTGTTTTATGGGTGAAAACTACAGGAATGGATCAATTTGACTGTGTGCTCAGTTTCAGGGGGAATTACACTCTTACACTGGGTTAAAGACCAGTTAGTGTGACTTGAACTGCTTTGTCAGTTTGAGTCAAGAAAGGTGTTTTGATGGACAATTTCCTCGCTGGTCGAGTCTCCTAGTGTGGCCGTGATAGTAGCACTGTGCTCTGCTGTTAGTGTACTGTACAGTGCTATGCTGTACTGGGCTGAGCTGTGCTGTGCAAGAGTGAGGACATGCAGAAGGATCATGGGAGCCTGGGGATACTAAGCCTGGCCGATCAGCTGTCATGCAAACAGACCTGTATGCAGTGGCCAATGACATCATCATACAGATGTGCAGTGGGCCTGGCTTATGCCCCTGTGAGCTGATTGGCTGTTGAGGCAGACTGCTGAGCTCTCAATCCCCTGTGTGTCTGGCTGGCCTGCTCAGAACAGCATTGTTTAAGTCCTCATAGGAACACTGCAAATCTGACACACGATCGCAGAAACACACATTTAATTATATTTGATTGCCTTAGAACAGTTTTACTGTAAATCAAAATAGAAGATAACTACAGTATAGGCTAATGTCATGTAGTAAACAGTATTACTTGTTTAAATACTGCAAATATGTAGTAATAAAAGTGGTGTTGATTAAAAGTCAATATATACTGAAGACCCTTCATCTAGTCAGCTCCATTAAAGCAGAGCATGCCCAGAGAACAACCCTGCTCGTTAAGACGAACACCACACACACACACACACACACACAAGCCCTGCTCATTAAGACAAACACCTGAGTGTGTGTGCAGCGTGCCACACACACACACACACACACACACACACACACACACACACACACACACACACACACACACACACACACACACACACACACCTAACAACACATACACACAAGGCTGTTTCATCAATCAAAGAGCTCAAACCAATCAATTTTGCGTTGACAGCCCGTGTTTGATCATCCCAATGCTCTAATCTTCGAGGCCAGCTGACAAGACAGTAGCGTTGTTAGTGTGTGTATCAGACTAGAGGAGAGAGCTGTGTTTTCTAACCACGGAGCACGGCCAATATGTCATTAAGCAGGAATACGCGGTGTTGCTTTGAGAAGGCCTTGTTAGAGACACATAAGAATACCTCATTAAAGTCTAAGAAGGTAGAACGCATGATACACATTATGGTTAATGAGCTCCTATTCCCATAGAGATGGTAGAGGAGGAAATACAGAGGAAAATAGAATGTGGTGTCGTGTCTTTGGCTATGCCGGATTAAGTGATATGACATGCTATTCTATAAAATCCTTTCTCCGTAATTAATATTATCTGATTGAGCTAATCATGTAAATGTAATTAACTAGAGAGTTGGGGCACCACAAAATAATATTTATAGAGCTGTTATCTTCCGAAGAAACTCTTAAAGACCTAGTATTATTTTACATCAATAAATTCATCAATTCTAAATTACCGTCTATTTGGAAAATGAAAATGCAATAAATAATTACTCTGATCTACGCTTCGGTAGGTTGGTGGTAGATGGAAGGCCGTGTTGCCAAACCCAGTACTTTGTCCTTTGAAGAATGTCTCTGGTGGTCAATTGGATACGTTGTAGTAACGTCGTTGTGTGATAGACTGGATACTCTGTCTGTTCCTTCCTAACCTACTAAGCTGCTGTTGCTAACTCAACGGCTAGGCGGTATCACTTCTGTAGTGAATAAGAGTTCAAAGTTCATACCATTCGCAACCAAAGCTCACGCTGATGTTGGCTTCGTTCTGTAGTTATTATCTGAACCATTCTGACATCGGACCGTCGTCCTCACATCCTCGGAACAGGAGGTTATATTGTCGTCAAGGCTTTATATAGGAAGGGAGAAAAGGGGTTTGTTTCATAGTTTACAACCTATGTCTCTTCACGTGGGCGGGCCACTGAGTCGGGCCTAATTCACTCATGAAAACCCAATTCTCACATTTTAGAAGCTAAAATCACATTTCATCCCATCACGAATAATTTCATATTCAAACATTTAGATTGAACAACAATTCCATGTGAATCCGATAACTCTGATGTGTAGACTTTCCACTGTAGAGTTTATGTCATCTTATCATCGATGAGAATGTCTCAGATGACAACCGAACTGACATCATATTTATTAAGTACCACCGCAAATATGTTCAATTAGTCGGATTACCAGAATATAGTTAATTTCCCCCCCACCTCCTGATGTTCCCAGAATCTCTATGTTAACCAAGGGGTTTGCAAATGTAATATCAGTAGGGTAGAGAGAGGAAACAGGGGGGAAGAGGTATTTATGACTAGTCATAAACCTACCCCCAGGCCAACGTCATGACAGTGGTCTCTTTCAGGTCTAATACTACAGAATACCTTAGAACACCTGCACTATGTTCTGTAATGAATTATATTCTAAAATACACTTACAAATTCTTACCTGTCTCGTGGTTGGAGTAGCATTCACAGTGAGGAATAGGCTATTCACATTGATATTTTCGGAATCTAAAAACAGAATTAACATGAATAGATAGTTCCATAATTAATGAGGCATTGGACACCATTGATAAGACAACCATTATCTTTCAGATCGTATTGTCAAACCACTGTTCCAGGATTTGATAACCGACACAAGCTATCGACCAACAATATTGATATTTTGAGACGGAGATTGGTGTCTGATTATTCCTGTTATAATAAATCAATCAAATGTATTTATGAAGCCCTTTGTCCCTTTGTCAAAGTGCTGTACAGAAACCCAGCCTAAAACAACCAAACAGCAAACAATGCACCCAAGTCATCTCAAGGCAGCTCATGCTTTCCAAATGGATGACATGACACACCTGAGCTGAGGCCCCAGTGATACAATCCCTATGGAAACCATGACACTTGGCATGTAGAGAACACCGATATACGCAAACACATATGAGAATGTGGCAACACACAATATATAAAAAAATAAAAAAAAAGTGAGAGATGTGTGGTAGGTGTGTGCGGGTTTGTGTGTTGAGATGGTGTGTGTGTGTGTCTCTGCCTATGTGTTGGTGCATCTGTGCGTGACTGTGTGTGAGCATGCAAACATGTTGGCAAAATCATATTTTGCTGCAAGCTTCTTTGACCAAACAGCCACTTATACTTATGCAAATGTATCGAAATTGAGGCACAGTAGAGCAAGGAGAGGCTACAACACAAAGCAGTCATATAACTACTGGGGTATACTCCACTGAACTTCCAAGGCTATCCATCCAATATGGAACACTACCATTAAGCGATGGGGGGGGGGGGGGGGGGGGGGGGGGGAACAAAATTAAAATAAGTGAAGACTTTGAAATATAAGTTTGAATATTAAAAACACAATTGTGAATGTGGCACTTCAGCAGCACTCTGGTTTAACCATGGCATATGGAGCTGCTGAACGGCAACAGAGTACCCCAATTATGTGGTTACATAAACACTCCTACACCCTCTCCCCAGGGGGATTATTGAAATGACAGAAAACTATTCTGTGCAAAAACCACAAGCAATTGTGTAAGTCTGTCGGAGTTCATCTGCCCTCTCATGCGACGGAAAAATACACGTTTGAAACCCAAACTGTCGGAGAGGATGATGTTGTTGGAAGATGATATCTGCTGAGCTATAAGGAGCATTACTTCCAGCCAAATCACGGTAATCATCAGAATCTTATGTGAGACAAGCAATTCACCTTCAAAGGCATGTTTACCGGCTGTATGACTGCAACGGCTTGTCAGTTTCTGACTGTTTCTTCTCCTTCAGTTTTGTAAGTCATCCTCATATGCAGAGGCAGGAAGCTACTGCACCTTGCTACAGACTAGCTATCAAATCCTAATGATCTCCTGTTACATAAAATACATCGGAGATACTCTTTACAACCTCTCCTCACGACATAAATAAACATGTAGTGAATCAGTATTACAGCAACAAAAAGAGACTTGGTCCATAAATACATATTCATTAGGTTTACTGCGGAGGCATCTTTCCACGGATTGCAACATCTTGAGGAAAACCTCATCAAACATGTACATTAAATCATTGTGATTCAGGACAACATGCCAAGTTTTCCCCTTGCATTATTCAATGGTCGTACATATGTGACCACACATTTATTCCAAAGCCACCACCAGTGAGTCAAATGAAATCTCCTTGATCCTCCAACCTATCAGCAACCGCCAACATACAGTATGTCATGCATATACCAGAACTTGGCACAGTGTGGAATCAAATGGTAAGATTGGATGATCCCGTAATACGGAGCAGGAGGTAAACCTCCAATAGGCAGTAGGTCATGGGAACGGGTCGGCTGCATGCTTGATATGCAGCACATGATAGATCTCTCTGGGGAGAGAGACATGTTAGCGTTAGCATTTCTACTGTCACCATGCATAGAGACACACGGGAAAGAGACAAGAGACATGCTAGCATTAGCATTCATACTGTGACCATACTGAGCACACAGTGCCAAACATAGGCAGCCTTAACAAGCTGACTGGAGACAGAGCCAGGCTTCAAGAAGTCAGGCTGGGCTGTCGCACAGTACCAACAACAGCTCTCCAAAGGCCGGGCCTGTCAGTTAAGCTAGTACTAAGTCTGCACAGAGCCATCCACAGGATGTAGAGGAGAAGAGAGACAGATTACAGAGAAGGAACAGATCAAAATATGCCATGAACAAGCTCCCTCGGTGCTTCACTGTGAGGAAAGCCTAGTGCCGTTATGAAAGCCTAGTTCCTTTATATTTCATGATGGAGCAGATGTTGCAGTGCAAATTGACTTGATAATACATAATAATGTTATATCTAGCATAACCCCCTCCTACCGCTAGCTTCTCTTGTCTGTGTAATGTGTAACTTCCTGTGTAATGTGAAGCAGCCTTCATATTGGCCTGTCGAGAGGACCCCTCCAGGCGAATGTCACACCGCCACCCTCCCAAATCAGACGTGTCAGAGCCTAATTGGGCCGTTCCCCACTCTATCGCTGCACACCAAATCCTCTACTGGCTGTGCTGGGACGATCAACAACAAGTCACTTTCATGTTAGACTGTTTTTCTGCCAAATTAGCCCGCAGATACCTTTAATAGCCATTACTGTACCGTATGCTTCCTCTGTCTCCAAAAACCCTCGCAGCGTTTTTTGCAAAGTTCCACTGCCGTGAGAATTTTTCCCCCTAATGCACCAAGACAGACACCCAAACAATGAGTTACTTGACGGTCGGCCAAAACAAAATGTCTGTGTTTGTCTTGTCTGAGTGGGAGATTTTTAAGTCATGGCTATTGGCTTTTTCCTGACCATGTGACCTGACCAGGAAAATATCTGGGCCTTAACAATAGTTTGTATCTAACTACGGCCCACCATTTTATCTGGACATGGTCGAGGGTCAGGAAACAGGGTCCTAGTCAAAGCACCCCCCCCCCCCCCAATGAGCATTCTTCATATTGATGGTGTCAGAACAGGTACAGTGGCAAGAAAAGGTATGTGAACCCTTTGGAATTACCTGGATTTCTGCATAAATTGGTCATAAAATTTGATCTGGTCATCTAAGTCACAACAATAGACAAACACAGTCTGCTTAAACTAATATCACACAAACAATTATACTTATTCATGTCTTTATTGAACACACTGTATAAACATTCACTGTGCAGGTGGGAAAAGTATGTGAACCCTTGGATTTAATAACTGGTTGACCCTCCTTTGGCAGCAATAACCTCAACCAAACGTTTTCTGTAGTTGCGGATCAGATCTGCACAACGGTCAGGTGGAAATTTACAAAACTATTTCAGTTCAGCAATATTCTTGGGATGTCTGGTGTGAACCATTCTCTTGAAGTCATGCCACAGCATCTCAAATCGGGTTGAGGTCCGGACTCTGACTGAGCCACTCCAGAAGGCATATTTTCTTCTGTTGAAGCCATTTCTGTTGTTGATTGACTTCTGTGTTTTGGGTCGTTGTCCTGTTGCGTCACCCAACTTCTGTTGAGCTTCAATTGGCGGACAGATAGCCTTACATTCTCCTGCAAAATGTCTTGATAAACTTGGGTATTCATTGTCTGTTGATGATAGCAAGCTGTCCAGGCCCTGAGGTTTTGATGTTTGTGTGCTGTGCCTTTTTTTCTCCACACATATCGTTGTGTGTTCCTTCCAAACAACTCAACTTTAGTTTCATCTGTCCACAGAATATTTTGAACATCCAGGTGCTCTTTTGCGAACTTCAGACGTGCAGCAATATTTTTAGGGGACAGCAATGGATTCTTCTGTGGTGACCTCCCATAAAAAAACATTATTGTTTAGTGTTTTACGTATCTGTCACGCCCTGGTCAAAGAATTTTGTGTTTATCTTCATTTATTTGGTCAGGCCAGGGTGTGGCATGGGTTTTTGTATGTGGTGTGTTGGTATTGGGATTGTAGCTTAGTGGGGTGTTCTAGTTAAGTCTACGGCTGTCTGAAGTGGTTCTCAATCAGAGGCAGGTGTTTATCGTTGTCTCTGATTGGGAACCATATTTAGGCAGCCATATTCTTTGAGTGTTTCGTGGGTGATTGTCCTTAGTGTCCCTGTGTTTTGTTGTCACCAGATAGGCTGTTAGGTTTTCTCACGTTTATTGTTTTGTTTGTTCATGTTCAGTTTCTTCATTAAAAAACATGAATAACAACCACGCTGCATTTTGGTCCGACTCTCCTTCTACCGAAGAAAGCCGTTACAGTATCGTAGACTTGTCAACAGAGATGTTAGCATGTTCCAGAGATTTCCGTAAGTCTTTAGCTAACACTAGGATTCTTCTTTACCTCATTGAGCATTCTGCGCTGTGCTCTTGCAGTCATCTTTGCAGGACGGTCACTCCTAGGGAGAGTAGCAACAGTGCTGAACTTTCTCCATTTATATACAATTGGTCTTTGGACTGTGGACTGATGAACATCAAGGCTTTTAGAGATACTTTTGTAACCCTTTCCAGCTTTATGCAAGTCAACAATTCTTAATCTTAGCTCTTCTGAGAGCTCTTTTGTTCAAGGCATGGTTCACATCAGGCAATGCTTCTTGTAAATAGCAAACTCAAATTTTGTGAATTTTTATAGGGCAGAGCAGCTCTAACCAACATCTCCAATCTTGTCTCATTGATTGGACTCCAGAATTGCTGACCCCTGACTCCAATTAGCTTTTGGAGAAGTCATTAGCCTAGGGCTTCACATACTTTTCCAACCTACACTGTGAATGTTTAAATGATGTATTCAATATAGACAAATACAATAAGTTGTGTTATTAGTTTAAGCACACTGTTTCTCCATTGTTGGTGACTTCGATCAAGATCAGATCAAATTTTATGACAAATGTCTGAAGAAATCCAGGTCATTCCAAAGGATTCACATACTTTTTTTTGCCACTGTACGTACGTGGCCAGCCCTAACACACAGCCGGGGCCTGTCACTCACTCACCCTGCTGCACAGGTGTGACATCACCAGAGCCCTGGTGGCTGGGTGGGACCTCATTGTACTGATGGGATGTGACACGGTGAGCAAGTGAAAAGCAGGGGCTCCCACGCACCTTTTCAAGGGTAAAGCCACCGCTGTGACAGAGGATGTGACAGGCATTTAAATAGAACCCGCAGCTCCACAGGTGCCTCGGTCTCCTGCTACAAAGACAACTGTAGTCTACTCACATCAATACAGCTCAATGAAACAGAGGAGGACAACCACTTCTTTGACAATAGATTGAGAAGTGGTTTTGAAAAAGTACCACTTTTTTTTCTTGTTCACATCAATACAGATCTCTCACTCTCTCGCTCTCTCAACCCCGGTGAGCTGAGAGCGGGGAGTCTCCCGGGGGGACAGATTAGAACTGATGTCAAAGGGCCAGGGAAGCAGGGCACGGCTACAGCACACACAGAGGAAGGATAAACCCACTCTGCCTCCCTCCCTCTCACCGGCAGACATGTTTCATGTGTGAGTCCTTTGAGGTTCAGCTCCTGATGCCGACAAGAAAAACAGCAGCACGGTTGTTTTCAGGGTTGGCTGTGTCTTATGTGGTGGTTTTGATGAATCCATTAATTCAGCATTTGGCTTGTTTGTGTTGCTTTTTGGGTCAAAGGTGAATGCAATCAAAAGGATCCCGATCTCATTTAAACTGGACTCTTTCAAAGCAGGTTGTGCAAGACAAGTGTTCGTAGTTGGCGCTGAGCGAGAGGCCTAAGGGGATATTTTCAAGAACATACACTTAGTTGTTAATATGTAGTACTATGAATGAAGGCATTGGGAAATTCCCAAATACCTCTTGCTTTGGAACAACAAAGATACGACTGATTCTGCTTGGAAGCTCATTTGAAAGCCAGACATTTGGACATAGTGGTGTGATTTCAAAGATTACGACTATGTTATGTTTACATACTGTGGCTAAGTTAAAAAGTTCCAATGGAACACCCCAGAGAGGGTTGAGGAGACAGGAGATGGAGGAGATGGGTTTTAAAGATCCTTTACTGAGGCATGCAGTGGTGGGGGTTTCCCTCTGGGTAACTGAGCCCTCAACCCCAATACCTGATCCCTGACAGACAAGAGAAGCCTCCTGATGTCTCCCCCTCTCATCTCCCCTCTCTCTGACCCAGAAACCTCCGCTCCACACTGGGGGGAGTGGGGGAAAGCACACACACACACACACACACACACACACACACAGTATGTTACCGTCGAAACACATCGGGACTAGTGGAGGTCATGCAACTGGGGAAAATCACACCCTTTGCAGCCTTGTGATGAAAATGAAGGCAATGCACCACATCCCCAGAAACACACTTATTGCGAGTGGGAGGAAGGTCCTCTGCTATGCTAGACAATAGGTTATATTGTGGCCTTACCCAACCATCCACAAACACGCCCGGTGTGCTTTAATAACGGTTTGACATTCAGCACTTGTAACACACTGGCATTTGTTGTTGAAAATAACACTGACTGAGTTTCTCACCAGAAAATATTTACGCCGAGAGTTCAGCCAACACGCGGAGGTTACGGGAGAAATGAGAAACAGGAACTAAATCAAAACCATCTGAGGAGAAACGCCGGGAAAATTCCAGGTGGGAGTTTCAATCATATAACATTGCATTTCAAACACAAGAAGCAGGCCTCTCCAGAGTCACCATTTTGTTCCCCCAGTCAGCAGTTTCCTCATAACCCGCTGATGTAGGCATATAGGATGTCAATCAAGGTAGTCGGCACAGTCAATCATGTGTATGTGTGAGTGGGACCAGCCAGTGGTTAAGTACAGTACTGTGAACATCAACTTCACACAAGGGGTGGTGAGACATACAGGACGATTAGCACCTAAGTGGGGGAGTCTGCCACTAAAATAAGGGTTCAAACCAATGTAAGTACTAGAGGTTACAGAATGCTATGGCCTATGATGTGTGTGCGCTCGCCATGCATCTACGTGGGTTTAGATTAGCGACACACAGACGATATACAGCAACCACTGTACACCATGGAAAATCAAAGGTCAACGCTCACGCCAAACGTGCGCATTGTTCCAGCGTCTGAAACAGAAACCTGAATAAGCCCTGATGTGGGTTTCAAGGCCCAGTGCTGCAGACTCCCACCGTGTCGTGAGAAAGCAAAAAGGACAAGCAGCTGCTTTACAGCGCCGCTGATTACAATACAGGTCCATTGGTCATGTAAAGCTAACGACTGAGTCATACAGCATCGGACCGAACACCCCAGCACAGCCTCAAAGCCATAGCCACAATCGGCCATGTCAACAGCCTGAACCTTTCACTTTGCTGGGAGGGTTGGACTCGTAACCGAAAGGTTGCAAGATCAAATTGAATGGCGAAATGTAACCACGCTAAAATTCATAGAGGATGCAAGAGGATTGACAGTCTTATAAGATTGGCATGATAGTAATATTTACAAACCATCCAAGCCCACGCCAGGTGAATGTGTCAACAGGCCAGCGGTTTATGCATTTATTCTTTATTTAACTAGGCAAGTCAGTTAAGAACAAATTCTTATGTTCAATGATGGCCTAGGAACAGTGGGTTAACTGGTCTAGGAACAGTGGGTTAACTGGTCTAGGAACAGTGGGTTAACTGCCTTGTTCAGGGGCAGAAAGACAGATTTTCACCTTGTCAGCTCGGGGATTTGATCTTGCAACCTTTCAGGTACGTGTCCAACGCTCTAACCACTAGGCGAACAGCCCTGGCTCACTTATGGGGCCTCTGCCTGAGCTAAGGGACTGAAGGGAGTAATTTCAGTGGGCAGATGAGCAGCTATTTCCCCCTGCCTGTCCCTGTCAGGGTGGTGAGCAGCGTGAGGTGGAGTAATGGAGGTTTGATACAATAAAGGTTGACGTGTTTGTTTGTGGAATACCATTCATTACAAAACTGTCTGCCTCGAACATGGCGCCAATAGTCACAATAACACACACTCTCTCTTGCATAATTGCTCATGCCCTCTGATGCTCCTTCATTCCCAGTGGGACACATTACAAAGGATGCTTGGGAGGAATTGTACAGGGCTAAGCAGAATTGCCATCATTATACTGATGTTGATAAACAAGGATGGAGTAATCACATTCGACGTAACTTTAATTAAGATTGTCTCTTTGGTTACGACTCTTTTAATTACGGGTTCGACCCAATGGTGCGTTATTCTTCTAGGTCTTCTAGGGAAACAGAGACCAGGTGGATATCTGGGCTTAACCTTGAGCAGCAGAAACACAGTAGGAAATTGACGTGATCAATCTTCCCTGGTGCACTAACACGTCTTTTCATCCCGGGTGTTAAGCGTCTGTGGGCGTCTCTTCTTCTCCTTTGATTGTTTTTACTTTATTTGCAAGTTCAAGCTCATCAGTCTTCTGGCTGGATGTATGGGGGAGGAGGAACAATCTCATCACTTTCTAATTACAGCCCCCAGCACCGAGACAAATGCTGCAGCTCCCGGATACAACAGCCTGCTTTTGGGACACAAATATAATTTCTGCTACTTCTTCCTCTCGCTCTACCCCAGAAAGTCATTAAGAAATCAAATAAAGGGCAGAGGAAAGCTGGTTAGAGAGCGGCGTTGGTGGGGCGGATGGGGGCCCTAAAACGGAGCACAGCTGATACTTTGGGTGCTCCTGATATTTGGATGAGACATTTAAAGACCACATAACCATTACAAAACAAAAAGTGAACTAATTTTTCCATAACTTGAAGGAAAACGTGTCGCTGTATTTATGATGAATGCCTGAATAGCAAACGTCTTTGTTTTGGAAAAAGTTCATATGAACAAATCATGGCTAAGAGCCAGCCATCGATGCAAGAAAACAGTACAAAGTATTGAACATCTCAGTTAGTCAACAAGCAACAAACAGTTTTATCAACAGCCAAAAAACGTGTTTTCACTTCCCAGTCCCCATCCCCAAAAAGTCATTAAAAGGCAGCCTAATTCCCTAAAGGACAAGTCATCACGTCTGAACTTGAGTGATGGGAATGAAACACGTCCCCACTCAGTTTCCCAGACAGAACAAACAGTGTCCCCATACAGCCTATCCATTCTCCCCCATGTGGACTCACAACACTAAGTCTCCTGAGCTGTCAGGGGGAGGCTGGGAGCCAATGGACAACCCACTTGATCACATTCATTAATTGGCCACCTGACAGCCAGAAAAACACACAGAGACAGAAACACACACATGCATGCGTGGGCACATGCACAAACTCACATGCAGCCACAAACGCACACGCACACCCACGCATGCACACTCTAACACACACACACACACACACACACACTGATGATGACGACCTGCTTAGGCTATGACACATCATTTCCCAATGTCTTGAAAGGAGGTGGGCTAAATAGCTACATCACAGCCATTTCATTGCCCCATTATGCCCAATGGAATCAAACGCAACTGAACAAGCGGTGACATCCATCACTACTGCATGGGCCTCCAATTAGTCACCCTGGGCCTCCAATTAGTCACCCTGGGCCTCAAATTAGTCACCCTGGGCAAGGCAGACATATTTCCATGTAGCCTACAGTGTAACCATACAACAGCATGGTGAACCCATGGTGAAACAGAGAGTGCCATTACTGTGGTCACTAAATACTGTGTTGAGTTCCTCTGTGGAGATGAATGGAACAGGGAAATCATGCTTTGACACTGGATGGTCCGTTAGCCTGATAAAAAGAGCATTATGGAGTCTGAAGCACTGCACTGACAGTAATGACCGTTGATTTATGGCCCTGATTTGCCCTCCGCAGTGAAAGCCAATTCATATTCTACTGACAGAGCTAACCTGGAGGTATCAAGAGGAATGGCTGGGGGGAAATTATCATGGCTTCCAGTGGTGGATGGGTTGTCTCTCGAGATCAATGGATTCCCAATGAATCAAGGTGAAGATGCTGCTAGTTAAAAGAGATATAAGGCTTTGAACCGCCGTAGCATGGCAGTGTGATGTCATGACTGTGGTGTTAACAGTGAGAAGCAGGGAGCTAATTACATTAGCTTGCATAATGTAGGCTGAAATCCCAGTTAGTCACTGGTTCTTAGGGAACAGTACCCTCTGCTGGACATGTGTGTTTATCACCATCACTCACTGGCATAGCATCTCCCATATACATGCATGATCTCAATGTTCTAGCTACCAGGTAAGGATGGGCTTGTGCTTCATCCTTACATCAAATATCCATTTCTCTAGTTCAATTGATTCACTTTTCAGGTAAGGACAGATAAGCTGAATATTTTTAATACAGCAGAAAAGGAAACCTACCATTGAATACAGCAGAAAAGGAAACCTACCATTGAATACAGCAGAAAAGGAAACCTACCATTGAATACAGCAGAAAAGGAAAGCTACCATTGAATACAGCAGAAAAGGAAACCTACCATTGAATACAGCAGAAAAGGAAACCTACCATTGAACATAACATAACATATATCCTTAAAAAAACGAATTAGTCATGAAGTAATTTGCTCATTGAGACTAGACATTTATTACCTGCCAATAATATTATATATTATAGAAATCACATCTATGTGTATTACTCAATTCATACACTAGATGGAAGAATCACCTAACTATTGTAGGAGACTGCAGCGAGAGACATCTCCAGGAAGAGAAGAGTTACCCAGACTCCCTCGGGGCTTAGCGCCTTTCTATTCCAAGGCTTTATTGGTCAAAATACAGACAGACCCTCCGTCCATACAGCCTCTATGCACGCATATTTTGGCACATCAAGTGTCTCTGTTTCCAATACAAGCCCATTCTCAACAGGCACGAGGAGGAATAGCAAAATCACAACCTTACCACAATATAAACTGTATCAACCTGTAGGTAGAGGGGAATGGAGGAGGCACTACAACCTGTAGGTAGAGGGGAATGGAGGAGGCACTACAACCTGTAGGTAGAGGGGAATGGAGGAGGTACTACAACCTGTAGGTAGAGGGGAATGGAGGCTCCTGCTCCATGCAGGGCTGTGGATCTTGGGTTGTATGACCTAACAAGTGTGCGTACGTCAGTGGGGGGTACCATCTCTTATAGGGGAGGAGAGAATGAAAATCTCTCTCTCTCTCTCTCTAGCCTCCCTCTCTAGCCTCCCTCTCTAGCCTCCCTCTCTAGCCTCCCTCTCTGTGTGTATGTGAACGCTGAGAGGGACAGTAGTGTCTGAGGGGAGGGACAGTAGTGTCTGAGGGGAGGGACAGTAGTGTCTGAGGGGAGAGACAGCTGCCAATCAGCAGGCTACAGCCACCCCTTTGTAAGAGAGACTGACTGTACATCAGTGTGCACACCCATGCAGTGATGTGCAAGTGAGTGTCTACATCAAACTATTTTGTGTAAAATAGAGCAATACAATATTCTACAAGAAAAACACCACCATTTTGGCCAGAAATTGTGACTCATTGATTCATTCCAACATCCACTGTATACAAACCAAACGCTGCAGGATTCCCTGCTGTCAGCATCATCTGCTGCAGTGATGAAGTAACACTTAGCCTCCCTCTGGACAAATGGTGGACAAACATTTGGCCCTGCTCCCAGCCCCGGCATCGGCTCAAACAGAAATACGGTTGTCTCCGCTTTCGCCTGCGTGGAAATGAGGCAGCAAATGACCTTTAGCAATGTGACATTTCACAGCCCCGCACTACAACATGGGAACGCTACTGAGGGGACAAGAGTGTGTGTCGATTGTGTGTGTGTATGCCAGTGTGTGTCCAGTGTGTACTTCTAGTCTGAGTAGGACCCAGATGCCCTGGCATTAGGAGCCATCCAGAGCCTCTCTCTACCTCTCTCTTGCCTCTCTCCCTCTGCCTCTCTCTGCCTTTACCTCACACTACCTCTCTTGCTGCCTCTTTCTCTACCTATCTCTCTCCACCTCTGCCTCCCTCTACCTATATCTCTCTCTCTCTCTCTCTGCAATTACCTCTCTCTACCTATCTCTAGCCTCGATCTCTACCTCTCTCTCTCCACCTCCACCTCTCTCTCTAGGCTCTCTCTCTCTATAGGCTCTCTCTTTCTAGGCTCTCTCTCTCTATGCTCTCTATCCCTTTCTAGGCTCTCTCTCTCTAGGCTCTCTCTCTCTCTCTAGGCTTTCTCTCTCTTTCTAGGCTCTCTCTCTCTAGGCTCTCTCTCTCTCTTTCTAGGCTCTCTCTCTCTTTCTAGGCTCTCTCTCTCTAGGTGAAAGTGGAGACCACTGTATTTCTGTTTGAGCCGATACCTGGGGTGGGAGCAGGGCCAATGTTTGTCCAGACTCTCTCTCTCTCGGCTCTCTCTCTCTCTCTCTCTAGGCTCTCTCTCTCTCTCTAGTCTCTCTCTCTCTCTCTTGGCTCTCTCTCTCTAGGCTCTCTCTCTCGCTCTCTCTCTCTAGGCTCTCTCTCTCTAGGCTCTCTCTCTCTTGGCTCTCTCTCTCTCTCTCTACCTCTCTCTCTAGGCTCTCTCTCTAGTCTCTCTCTCTCTAGGCTCTCTCTCTCTAGTCTCTCTCTCTCGTCTCTCTCTCTACCTCTCTCTCTCTCTACCTCTCTCTAGTCTCTCTCTCTCTCTAGTCTCTCTCTCTCTCTACCTCTCTCTCTAGGCTCTCTCTCTCTCTACCTCTCTCTCAAGGCTCTTTCTCTCTACTCTTTACCTCCCTCTAGCCTCGCTTCCTACCTCTCTCTAGCCCCTCGCTCTAGCCTCTCATTCTACCTCGCTCTCTAGATGTCTCCCTCTACCTCTCGTTCCACCTCTCTCTCTAGATGTCTCCCTCTACCTCTCGCTCTACCTCTCTCTCTAGATGTCTCCTTCTAGCCTCTCGTTCTACCTCTCTCTCTAAATGTCTCCCTCTAGCCTCTCGTTCTACCTCTCTCTAGATGTCTCCTTCTAGCATCTCGTTCTACCTCTCTCTCTAGATGTCTCCCTCTACGTCTCCCTCTACCTCTCTCTCTACCTCTCTCTCTAGGCTCTCTCTCTCTACCTCTCTCTCAAGGCTCTTTCTCTCTAGACTCTTTACCTCCCTCTAGCCTCGCTTCCTACCTCTCTCTCTAGCCCCTCGCTCTAGCCTCTCATTCTACCTCGCTCTCTAGATGTCTCCCTCTACCTATCGTTCCACCTCTCTCTCTAGATGTCTCCCTCTAGCCTCTCGTTCTACCTCTCTCTCTAGATGTCTCCTTCTAGCCTCTCGTTCTACCTCTCTCTCTAGATGTCTCCCTCTACCTCTCTCTAGATGTCTCCCTCTACCTCTCGTTCTCTCTCTCTCTAGATGTCTCCTTCTAGCCTCTCGTTCTACCTCTCTCTCTAGATGTCTCCCTCTAGCCTCTCGTTCTACCTCTCTCTCTAGATGTCTCCTTCTAGCCTCTCGTTCTACTTCTCTCTCTAGATGTCTCCCTCTACCTCTCGTTCTACCTCTCTCTCTAGATGTCTCCCTCTAGCCTCTTGTTCTACCTCCCTCTCTAGATGTCTCCCTTTAGCCTCTCGTTCTACCTCTCTCTCTAGATGTCTCTCTTTACCTCTCGTTCTACCTCTCTCTCTAGATGTCTCCCTCTACCTCTCGTTCTACCTCTCTCTCTAGATGTCTCCCTCTAGCCTCTCGTTCTACCTCTCTCTCTAGATGTCTCCCTCTACCTCTTGCTGCCTCTATTTCTAGCATCTATCTTTCTCTAGCCTCGCTCGCTCTAGGCTCTCTCTTTCTATGTTTTCTCTCTCTAGGCTCTCTCGTTCTATGTTCTCTCTCTAGGCTCTCTCTTTCTATGTTTTCTCTTTCTAGGCTCTGTCTCTACCGCTCTCTCTACCGCTCTCACTGCAGCCTCTCACTGCAGCCTCTCACTGCAGCCTCTCAATCTCTACCTCTCTCTGTAGCCTCTTACTCCAGCCTCTCGTTCTACCTCTCTCTATATATGTTTCCCTCTACCTCTTGCTACCTCTCTCTGGCGCTCTCTCTGCCCCTCTCTCTACCTCTCTAACACTAAAATAACACATCCTAGATCTGAATGAATGAAATATACTTATTAAATACTTTTTTCTTTACATCGTTGAATGTGCTGACAACAAAATCACACAAAAATGATCAATGGAAATCAAATTTATCAACCCATGGAGGTCTGGATTTGGAGTCACACTCAAAATTAAAGTGGAAAACCACACTACAGGCTGATCCAACTTTGATGTAATGTCCTTAAAACAAGTCAAAATGAGGCTCAGTAGTGTCTGTGGCCTCCACGTGCCTGTATGACCTCCCTACAACGCCTAGGCATGCTCCTGATGAGGTGGCAGATGGTCTCCTGAGGGATCTCCTCCCAGACCTGGACTAAAGCATCCGCCAACTCCTGGACAGTCTGTGGTGCAACACAGTGGTGGATGGAGCGAGACATGATGTCCCAGATGTGCTCAATTGGATTCAGGTCTGGGGTCCGGGTGGGCCAGTCCATAGAATCAATGCCTTCCTCTTGCAGGAACTGCTGACACACTCCAGCCACATGAGGTCTAGCATTGTCTTGCATTAGGAGGAACCCAGGGCCAACCGCACCAGCATATGGTCTTACAAGGGGTCTGAGGATCTCATCTCGGTACCTAATGGCAGTCAGGCTACCTCTGGCGAGCACATGGAGGGCTGTGCGGCCCCCAAAAGAAATGCCACCCCACACCATGACTGACCCACCGCCAAACCGGTCATGCTGGAGGATGTTGCAGGCAGCAGAACGTTCTCCACGGCGTCTCCAGACTCTGTCACGTCTGTCACATGTGCTCAGTGTGAACCTGCTTTCATCTGTGAAGAGCACAGGGCGCCAGTGGCGAATTTGCCAATCTTGGTGTTCTCTGGCAAATGCCAAACGTCCTGCACGGTGTTGGGTTGTAAGCTCAACCCCCACCTGTGGACGTCGGGCCCTCATACCACCCTCATGGAGTCTGTTTCTGACCGTTTCAGCAGACACATGCACATTTGTGGCCTTTTGCAGGGCTCTGGCAGTGCTCCTCCTGCTCCTCCTTGCACAAATGCGGAGGTAGCGGTCCTGCTGCTGGGTTGTTGCCCTCCTACGGCCTCCTCCACGTCTCCTGATGTACCGGCCTGTCCCTTGGTAGCGACTCCATGCTCTGAACACTACGCTGACAGACACAGCAAACCTTCTTGCCACAGCTCGCATTGATGTGCCATCCTGGATGAGCTGCACTACCTGAGCTACTTGTGTGGGTTGTAAACTCCGTCTCATGCTACCACTAGAGTGTAAGCACCGCCAGCATTCAAAAGTGACCAAAACATCAGCCAGGAAGCAAGCATAGGAACTGAGAAGTGGTCTGTGGTCACCACCTGCAGAAGCACTCCTTTATTGGGGGTGTCTTGCTAACTGCCTATAATGTCCACCTGTTGTCTATTCCATTTGCACAACAGCATGTGAAATTTATTGTCAATCAGTGTTGCTTCCTAAGTGGACAGTTTGATTTCACAGAAGTGTGATTGACTTGGAGTTACATTGTGTTGTTTAAGTGTTCCCTTTATTTTTCTGAGCAGTGTATATATACACATTGCTGCCTTTACATCTCTCTACTTCTTTCTCTACCTACCTCTAGTGTCATGACGTTGGCCTGGGGGTAGGTTTATGACAGTCATAAATACCTCTTCCCCCCTTTTTCCTCTCTCTACCCTACTGATGTTACATTTGAAAACCCCTTGGTTAACATAGAGATTCTGGGAACATCAGAAGGTGGGGGGAAATGAACTATATTCTGGTAATCCAACCAATTGAACATATGCGGTGGTACTTAATGAATATGATGTCAGTTCGGTTGTCATCTGAGACATTCTCATCAATGATAGGATGACAAACTCTACAGTGGAAACTCTACACATCAGAGTTATCAGATTCACATGGAATTGTTGTTCAATTTAAATGTTTGAATATAAAATTATTGGTGAAAATATGAAATGTATTTTTAGCTTCCAAATGAGAGATTTGGGTTTTCATAAGGTTAGTGCTCTGCTCAATCAGTGGCCCGCCCCTGTGAAGAGACAAGGGTTATAACACTTTTCAGACACACCCTTCTCGCTCCACTATATAAATCCTTGACGAAAATGTAACCTCCTGTTCCAAGTACGTGAGGTCTGCAGCCTCTGCGTTAAAAGGACTAACATGTCAACTACAGAACTAAGCCAACCTCAGCGTGAGCTTTGGTTGCGAATGGTATGAACTTTGAACTCTTATTCACTACAGAAGTGATACCTCCTAGCCGTTGAGTTAGCAACAGCAGCTGCAAACGTGGTCTAGGAAAGAACAGACAGAGTATCCCGTCTACCACACAACGACGTTACTACAACGTATCCAATTGACCACCAGAGACATTCTTCAAAGGACAAAGGACTCGGTTTGGCAAATATATAGTAAATATAGTAAATATTTATTGCATTTTCCTTTTCCAAATGGGCGGTCATTTAGAATGCATAAGATACTGTATTTACGATAGCACAGCTTCGCCCTTTGTTCCTCAGTCTTCCCGCTCTTTCACTCAAACCCAGACCCTTTTCTTTGTGTAACAAGCTGTCATGTCTGTTCCGCCCGCTAGGGATGTTTCCTTTATGACGTAATTTGTAATCAAGGTATGAATCATTCTTTGTATATGTAATTCTGTGTGATTAGTTAGGTATTTAGTAAATAAATAATTAAACCCAATTTTGTATTGCTGATTCAACTTGTTAGCCAGGGCTGGTGAAGATAACCAAGAATTTACAACTTTCAGATGAGACTGAATTAAGGTGACGATTAATAGACTGCTATTGATGTAAAATATTACTAGGTCTTTAAGAGTTTATTCGGAAGATAGCATCTCTATAAATATTATTTTGTGGTGCCCAACTCGCTAGTTAATTACATTTACATGATTAGCTCAATCAGGTAATATTAATTACGGAGAAAGGATTTTATAGAATGGCATGTCATATCACTTAATCCGGCATAGCAAAAGACACAACACTAGTCTCTCTCTCTACCTCTGCCTCCCTCTACCTCTCTCTCTCCACCTTTCTCCCTCTGCCTCCCTCTACCTCCGCACCTCTCTCTCGACTCTATACCTCTCTCTAGCCTCACTCTACTTCTTGCTGCCACTCTCTCTAGCATCTGTCTCTTTTTAGCCTCTCCATCTCTCTCTCTATCTCTCTCTGTGTCTAGCCTCTCTCTCTACCTATCTGTCTACCTCTCTCTCTACCTCTCTCTGTAGCCTCTCACTTTAGCCTCTCGTTCTACCTCTCTCTATACCTCTCTCTCTCTCTAGCCTCACTCTCTACCTCTCTCTCTCTCTCTAACCTCTCACTCTACCTCTCTCTCTACCTCTCTCTGTAGCCTAACTCTACCTTTCTCTCTAGCCTCTCTCTCTAGTCTAACTCTACCTTTCTCTCTAGCATCTCTCTCTAGTCTATCTCTACCTCTCTCTCTAGCATCTCTCTCTAGTCTAACTCTACCACGCTCTCTAGCCTCTTTCTCTAGTCTAACTCTCTAGCCTAACTCTCTAGCCTCTCACTCTAGCCTCTCACTCTAGCCTCTCACTCTAGCCTCTCACTCTAGCCTCTCTCTCTATTCTTCCTCTACCTCTCTCTCTAGCCTAACTCTCTGGCCTAACGCTCTGGCCTAACGCTCTAGCCTAACTCTCTAGCCTCTCTCTCGCTCTAGCTTCTCTCTCTCTAGCCTCTCTCTTTAGACTAACCTATCTCTACCCTATCTAGACTAACCTACCTCTAACCTATCTCTACCTCTAACTCTAACCTATCTCTACCCTATCTCTACCTCTAACCTACCTCTAACCTATCTCTACCTCTCTGACTGCGCTATGGCAGTAATGAGATGCAGTACCCACTACACTCAGCTTCCCAAATTGAAGTGTCTCCACTGGGCTCCTGTTGGCCAGGCATCAGAGACAGAGCGCCACGGAGCCGCTTGAGCTGTAAGGCCCATAAACCACTGGGGCTGACTGACCACAGCTCAGACAGGGAGACAAAGATGGAGTAAGCGAGGTAGCCGCTTCTGAGAGAGTCATTCACTCTGCTCTCAGGTCGCAATGGATGTACGCAGGTACTCACATCTCTTTGAACAAGTAGTTCAAGGTACAATAGATTGTGTGTTCTGTGTGTTGTGGATTACAATAAGTACATGTTCTGTTTGGTGTCTGTCTATGCCAGACATAGCTCTTTGGTCACATACAGTAGGCCAAAGCATAGCCGTTATCTGAATGTACAGTATGATTTTCTGCTGTATCAGTGTCTCCCATTAATCATCAACAGAGAAAGAGTTGTTAACCTGCTCACATAGAGAGAGATGACCAGTCCATTTGGAGAGGAAGACAGCAAATTAAGGAAGTAAGAAGAGACAAAAAAATATTAGGAACGTCCCATACAGCTTCTACAAACAACAACATGAGGAACGTCCCATACAGCTTCTACACACAACAACATGAGGAACGTCCCATACAGCTTCTACACACAACATGAGGAACGTCCCATACCGCTTCTACACACAACATGAGGAACGTCCCATACAGCCTCTACACACACAACAGCATGAGGAATGTCCCATACAGCTTCTACACACACAACAACACGAGGAACGTCCCATACAGCTTCTACACACACAACAACACAAGGAACGTCCCATACAGCTTCTACACACACAACAACACGAAGAACGTCCCATACAGCTTTTACACACACAACAACACGAGGAACGTCCCATACAGCTTCTACACACACAACAGCATGAGGAACGTCCCATACAGCTTCTACACACACAACAACATGAGGAACGTCTCGTACAGCTTCTACACACAACAACATGAGGAACGTCCCATACAGCTTCTACACACAACATGAGGAACGTCCCATACCGCTTCTACACACAACATGAGGAACGTCCCATACAGCCTCTACACACACAACAGCATGAGGAATGTCCCATACAGCTTCTACACACACAACAACACGAGGAACGTCCCATACAGCTTCTACACACACAACAACACAAGGAACGTCCCATACAGCTTCTACACACACAACAACACGAAGAACGTCCCATACAGCTTTTACACACACAACAACACGAGGAACGTCCCATACAGCTTCTACACACACAACAGCATGAGGAACGTCCCATACAGCTTCTACACACACAACAACATGAGGAACGTCTCGTACAGCTTCTACACACACAACAACATGAGGAACGTCCCGTACAGCTTCTACACACACAACAACATGAGGAACGTCTCGTACAGCTTCTACACACACAACAACATGAGGAACGTCCCGTACAGCTTCTACACACACAACAACATGAGGAACGTCCCGTACAGCTTCTACACACACAACAACACGAGGAACGTCCCATACAGCTTCTACACACACAACAACACGAGGAACGTCCCGTACAGCTTCTACACACACAACAACATGAGGAACGTCCCGTACAGCTTCTACACACACAACAACATGAGGAACGTCTCGTACAGCTTCTACACACACAACATGAGGAACGTCCCATACAGCTTCTACACACACAACAACACGAGGAACGTCCCATACAGCTTCTACACACACAACAACACGAAGAACGTCCCATACAGCTTCTACACACACAACAACACGAGGAACGTCCCATACAGCTTCTACACACACAACAACACGAGGAACGTCCCATACAGCTTCTACACACACAACAACACGAGGAACGTCCCATACAGCTTCTACACACACAACAACACAAAGAACGTCCCATACAGCTTCTACACACACAACAACACGAGGAACGTCCCATACAGCTTCCACACACAGCAACATGAGGAACGTCCCATACAGCTTCTACACACACAACAACATGAGGAAGGTCCCATACAGCTTCTACACACAACAACATGAGGAACATCCCATACAGCTTCTACACACACAACAACATGAGGAACGTCCCATACAGCTTCTACACACACAACAACAACATGAGGACCATCCCATACAGCTTCTACACACACAACAACATGAGGAACGTCCCATACAGCTTCTACACACACAACAACATGAGGAACGTCCCATACAGCTTCTACACACACAACAACATGAGGAACGTCCCATACAGCTTCTACACACACAACAACAACACGAGGACCATCCCATACAGCTTCTACACACACAACAACATGAGGAACGTCCCATACAGCTTCTACACACACAACAACATGAGGAACGTCCCATACAGCTTCTACACACACAACAACATGAGGAACGTCCCATACAGCTTCTACACACACAACAACACGAAGAACGTCCCATACAGCTTCTACACACACAACAACACGAGGAACGTCCCATACAGCTTCTACACACACAACAACATGAGGAACGTCTCATACAGCTTCTACACACACAACAACATGAGGAACGTCCCGTACAGCTTCTACACACACAACAACATGAGGAACGTCTCGTACAGCTTCTACACACACAACAACATGAGGAACGTCCCGTACAGCTTCTACACACACAACAACATGAGGAACGTCCCGTACAGCTTCTACACACACAACAACACGAGGAACGTCCCATACAGCTTCTACACACACAACAACATGAGGAACGTCCCGTACAGCTTCTACACACACAACAACATGAGGAACGTCTCGTACAGCTTCTACACACACAACATGAGGAACGTCCCATACAGCTTCTACACACACAACAACACAAGGAACGTCCCATACAGCTTCTACACACACAACAACACGAAGAACGTCCCATACAGCTTCTACACACACAACAACACGAGGAACGTCCCATACAGCTTCTACACACACAACAACACGAGGAACGTCCCATACAGCTTCTACACACACAACAACACGAGGAACGTCCCATACAGCTTCTACACACACAACAACACGAAGAACGTCCCATACAGCTTCTACACACACAAGAACACGAGGAACGTCCCATACAGCTTCTACACACACAGCAACATGAGGAACGTCCCATACAGCTTCTACACACACAACAACATGAGGAAGGTCCCATACAGCTTCTACACACACAACAACATGAGGAACATCCCATACAGCTTCTACACACACAACAACATGAGGAACGTCCCATACAGCTTCTACACACACAACAACAACATGAGGACCATCCCATACAGCTTCTACACACACAACAACATGAGGAACGTCCCATACAGCTTCTACACACACAACAACATGAGGAACGTCCCATACAGCTTCTACACACACAACAACAACATGAGGACCATCCCATACAGCTTCTACACACACAACAACATGAGGAACGTCCCATACAGCTTCTACACACACAACAACATGAGGAACGTCCCATACAGCTTCTACACACAACAACAACATGAGGAACGTCCCATACAGCTTCTACACACACAACAACATGAGGAACGTCCCATACAGCTTCTACACACACAACAACAACATGAGGAACATCCCATACAGCTTCTACACACAACAACATGAGGAACGTCCCATACAGCTTCTACACACACAACAACATGAGGAACGTCCCATACAGCTTCTACACACACAACAACAACATGAGGAACATCCCATACAGCTTCTACACACAACAACATGAGGAACGTCCCATACAGCTTCTACACACACAACAACATGAGGAACGTCCCATACAGCTTCTACACACAACAACATGAGGAACATCCCATACAGCTTCTACACAAAACAACATGAGGAACGTCCCATACAGCTTCTACACACAACAACATGAGGAATGTCCCATACAGATTCTACACACAACAACATGAGGAACGTCCCATACAGCTTCTACACACACAACAACAACAACATGAGGAACATCCCATACAGCTTCTACACACAACAACATGAGGAACGTCTCATACAGCTTCTACACACAACAACATGAGGAACATCCCATACAGCTTCTAAACACACAACAACAACATGAGGAACAACATGAGGAACATCCCATACAGCTTCTACACACAACAACATGAGGAAGCTTCTACACACACACACACACAACAACAACAACATGAGGAACATCCCATACAGCTTCTAAACACACAACAACAACATGAGGAACAACATGAGGAACGTCTCATACAGCTTCTACACACAACAACATGAGGAACATCCCATACAGCTTCTAAACACACAACAACAACATGAGGAACGTCCCATACAGCTTCTACACACACAACAACATGAGGAACATCCCATACAGCTTCTAAACACACAACAACAACATGAGGAACAACATGAGGAACATCCCATACAGCTTCTACACACAACAACATGAGGAAGCTTCTACACACACACACACACAACAACAACAACATGAGGAACATCCCATACAGCTTCTAAACACACAACAACAACATGAGGAACAACATGAGGAACATCCCATACAGCTTCTAAACACACAACAACAACATGAGGAACGTCCCATACAGCTTCTACACACACAACAACATGAGGAACATCCCATACAGCTTCTAAACACACAACAACAACATGAGGAACAACATGAGGAACATCCCATACAGCTTCTACACACAACAACATGAGGAAGCTTCTACACACACACACACACAACAACAACAACATGAGGAACATCCCATACAGCTTCTAAACACACAACAACAACATGAGGAACAACATGAGGAACATCCCATACAGCTTCTAAACACACAACAACAACATGAGGAACGTCCCATACAGCTTCTACACACACAACAACATGAGGAACATCCTATACAGCTTCTACACACAACAACAACAACATGAGGAACAACATGAGGAACATCCCATACAGCTTCTATACACACAACAACATACACGGCTTCAGACACGGTGTAAACGGCCTGCTTACAAATGTGTAGGAAAGGTGTCCAAATGTCTTTAAACTCAGTGAGTCAGATCTGAGTAGGTGGGTGTCAGAACATGTCAAAGTGATACAAGATGGTCACTGCCCTCCGTAATTGTTGAGACAGTGAAGCATTTTCTCTTATTTTGGCTCTATACTGCAAAAGTTTGGATATGCAATCAAACAATGACTATGAGATTAAACTACAGAATGTCAGCTTTACTTTGAGGAATGTTCATCTATATCAGGTTGTAGCAGTGTCCCAATAATTAGAGGTCACTGTAGATACCATGTCTGTAGATGCCATGTCTGTAGATGCCATGTCTGTAGATGCCATGTCTGTATTTACCATGTCTGTATTTACCATGTCTGTAGATGCCATGTCTGTATTTACCATGTCGGTATTTACCATGTCTGTATTTACCATGTCTGTAGATGCCATGTCTGTAGATGCCATGTCTGTAGATGCCATGTCTGTAGATACCATGTATGTATTTACCATGTCTGTATTTGCCATGTCTGTAGTTGCCATGTCTGTATTTGCCATGTCTGTATTTGCCATGTCTGTAGATGCCATGTCTGTAGATGCCATGTCTGTATTTACCATGTCTGTATTTACCATGTCTGTATTTACCATGTCTGTATTTACCATGTCTGTATTTACCATGTCTGTAGATACCATGTCTGTAGATACCATGTCTGTAGATACCATGTCTGTAGATACCATGTCTGTAGATGCCATGTCTGTATTTACCATGTCTGTAGATGCCATGTCTGTATTTACCATGTCTGTAGATGCCATGTCTGTATTTACCATGTCTGTAGATGCCATGTCTGTATTTACCATGTCTGTAGATGCCATGTCTGTATTTACCATGTCCGTAGATACCATGTCTGTATTTACCATGTCTGTAGATACCATGTCTGTAGATACCATGTCTGTAGATACCATGTCTTTACTAAAACCATACATGAAGGATTCTTGTTGTGTTACATGTTCTGTGAACCTCTTTTTCTCGACACAACATCAACAAATAACACGGCTGTGCATGCCAGCTCTAACAGGCTTGTATGTTCTGTTCACCTCTTTTGCATGACAACACATCCAGTAATGAGAGCAGTCTGACAGAGCTGAGAGATGCATGCTGGGTAAACAGGCTTGCTCGTTAACGCACGCACACACTTTCCTCTGGATGAGCTCGCGTCCATTAGGCAACACACACATTCACAAAGACAAGTACACACACAGATACACACATGGATGCAGGCACACACGCTAGGGGAACACATGCTAGGGGCACACACGCTCGGCACACACACACACTCAACACAGAGCCGCCAGCAAACGTGAACTACAAACCACATATCAACACGAGCTGCAGAGACACAGCCAATCCTCTGGCAATAATTGAGGGATGCATCTCTCGCTCTCTTTACATTTTTCTCCCATTTTCTCTATTTCCCTGCATTTTGTTTTCTTTGAGATGGAATGAATCTTATGAAGATGTTTCGATGCTCCGATGCGCTCTGACATCACTGGAGACGTGTCTCTGACAGAGGCTGGATATTGTTGGTAGTCAGCGGCCTCGGCGGACTCCCAGAATGCCTCTGGAAGAGTCCTGTCAGCTCGGTGACATCACAGAGAGAGAGAGAGAGACGGTCTCAGCGTTCTGATCTGTCCTCATGACTCATCGTCATGGGGCAGGTTTACCAGCTGAACCTGACTAAAGATGAATCTCTGGTGGACAGACAACATAAACATAAATGGTACTATAAATCTGTCTTTATACTAGGAGCACCGACTGATAACGAGCAGCAATAGTTCTGATGCTTGGGTTTTTCCTCACTGGTTATTTGGTCAAATCAAGATTTGGCAGGTGTTAGCATCATTCGAATTTGGGAAGAAGGGAGAGATTTGGCCCGTACACTTGCCCGTAACTTGCAATGAGAGAGGATGAAGCTCCTCGTTCTAGCATCGCTTAATCTCTTCTCTTAACATGTATGGACCCAGAACTTAATCGGCATCTGACCAATAACGCAAGACTTCAGTTCTGGGTTAACGCACTCTGGTTTCAAAACAGCTTCTCTTTTTGCCCTGAGAGACTGTGTTAGTGACTGCTGGTTGGGTTGGTGGACAGGAACACGGAACAGAGTGTCCACCCAGTACAGAAGGGAAGGGATGGAGAGTACGGAATCAGCTGGCGTGAGGGAATGTGAGCTGATTTGACCTCTCAGACAAAGTCGCTGTGTGGCTTTAGGGACTGCTGGTTGTCACGCAGCCTCTCTCAATCACTCCTTCTCACTCTCTATCTGTCTCACTCTGTCTTTTTTCTGTCTCTCTCTGTCACTCCCTTTCTCCCCCTCTCTCTCTCTCTCTCTCTCTCTAGGTACTGCTTGTTGTCACGCAAGCCTCTCTCGCTCGCTCTCTCTGTATCCCTCTATCTCTGTCTCTCTCTCTGTCGGTCTTGTCTGTCACTTTTTTTCTGTCTTTCTATCTCTGGGATGGACAGCGGGGATGAGGAAGGAGGAGAGAGAACCATGAGAAGTTCCACAGACGGCCACTGGAGGGAGACACAGTGTTGAGTTTGAGCAAGTGCTCAGAGGGTTCTACTCATCCCTGTCTCTATCGCAGGTGTGATGATGATGTAATCATCCTCATGGAGGGTTCAGGTGTGTGTGTGTTGACGTCATGTTTGTGTGTGTGCGGTTTGAACGTGCATGCATGAGTGCATATCCACACATATGGCCATGTGTATGCAGTGAATCAGGTGTAAGAAGTAAAGGCATGTGGTATAGTAGGATGACTCTATAGTAACCCTGATGTTTCCACTGTGAGCCGCCAGCCTGTCACCCTGTCTGATCACGGTGGCAGACACAGAGGCTGAACATGCATGAGTCTCTCCCCTCAAGACCTATTGGTCCATCTCTCTCGCGGGACTGTCTACATAGGGACAGGCCATGGTACTCATCACACACAGACGCACAGTCCCACATCCCTCAGGGCCGTCGAGGCAGCCAGGAGGGCGTCGTTACTTCGTCGGTGCCAGCCGACGGAGACGACCGTTAGGAGAAAGGCGGCTCCTGCTGGCCCCACAACGGCTCCGCTCTCTCTGGCTGATGTCTCTTAACGATAGCCCCTGTGCTTCTGTACACTGACACGTTTGACATTTAAATATCAATAGCCTGTATGAGCATAAACCCGGCCTGGCTTCTGGCCATTTAGGATGTGAAGTTCATATGAATGATTCAGAGCCACTGTGTGTCTACAGAGTTGTATGTGGTGTTCATGCATAAACTACTACGCACAGAAGTCCATTACGATCTCAGATCATCCACTATTTAGTAGCCACAGCGCATCCTATATAGCATCATGGTAACCAATTAGTCTAAGGGAGAAAGCGGAGATGGATAGCATTAAATCACGTTTGGGATGTTGATGGACTGGATGCATGCATTTCCTTGACTGCTTGAGTTTGCACTACCACAGAACAAACACACACACACAGAGACGCTAGACTAGAGGATACACACACACACACACACACACACACACACACAGATGACTCCTAAGCCCAATCAGCCAATGTCTAAATGAGACAACGCCAGTACAGTACTGTATGTCTTTGTTGAGGAGAGATGTGCTGGCCTGGCTCCTATACTGAGATGACATCACTCCTTGGCATCCAGCTCCAGGGAGACTGTGGTGCCTGGGCCAGGGTGATGATCAACCAATCACAGAGAGAGACTGTGTGTGTTGTGGTTAGTGTGTGCGTGTGTGTGTGGGGGGGGGGGGGGGGACACAGAGAGAGACAGGCAAAGAGAGAGAGACAGAGAGAGAAAGAAAGTGAGAGAGGAGACAGAGAGAGACCATTGTAAATACAATCTATGTTTATTTATTTTCCCTTTTGTACATTAACTATTTGCACATCATTACAACACTGTATATAGACATAATATGTCATTTGAAATGAATATTTAGTGATGAGGAGTTATGGTAAAGACATGACAGATCAGGGTAGATCAGGGTAGAGTGAGGGCAGGGTTTGAGGAATAGAGAGTAAGGGCGAAGGGAAGCTGGGAAACAGGCATTATGTCATTTGCAGGTCACAGTTGTGCAATATGTTTGGGAAATATTGGAGTGAAGGTAGCAGAGCGTTTTGGCCCAGAATTCAGCTCATATTCAACTTGGTATCCATCTTTTTTTGTAATCCTTCCCTGATAAGGAGATATTTTTTTGTCCATGGTGACTTGCTAACTCTCTCGAAACTGCTGTAGTCTTACCTCATACTGCACGCACGCACATACACACACGTCTCATAGCATATAGCAGCAGGCAGCGTTCAGTAGAACACTTTACAAAGTCACAAGTCCCATTAGGCAGTAGCAGCAGCACTGTTGGGCAGGCAGCAGAGGTATGAAAGCACAGTGGATTACGTGAACTCATTACCCTCTGTGGATGACTCATCTTTTCCTCCACCTCATCTCCATACGCATTCTGACACGGTGTTTAGGGAAGCAGGGAACATAGTGGGCTGACTGGGGAACGAATGGGATGTGTTTTAATAGCATTAGAAAGAAGGCAGGTCAGAAGTCAATCTTAGAACAGATGAGAGATGCATGCCTGGTAATATGTTGTTGTAGTAGTGGTAGTGGTGGTGGTGGTAGTGATGGTAGTGGTGGTGGTGGTGGTAGTGATGGTGGTGGTAGTGGTGTTGGTAGTGGTGGTGGTGGTGGTGGTGGTGTTGGTAGTGGTGTTGGTAGTGGTGTTGGTAGTGGTGTTGGTGGTGGTAGTGGTGTTGGTAGTAGTGTTGGTAGTGGTGTTGGTGGTGGTAATGGTGGTGGTGGTAGTGGTGTTGGTAGTGGTGTTGGTAGTGGTGTTGGTAGTGGTGTTGGTAGTGGTGTTGGTGGTGGTAATGGTGGTGGTGGTAGTGGTGGTGGGTTGTGGTAGTGATAGTTTTGATTAAACAACAAAAGTATAACTTCGATCATGATCAGGAAAATTATCATTATGATTATGACAGATTGTATGTAACATAGACCAGTTGGTTGTGTGAGTGAGGGATCCGTGGGAATGGGGACGTGTTGACAAATCCACTCTCCTGCCTGCCACAGTCTCAGTGTCACAGCCTTTGAAGGTCAAGGACACCCGCTCTCAGTTGTCTGTGCCCGCAATTACCCACAAGCCATCTCTGTCCTCCCCTCTATCCCCGGTCCCTGCTAAAATCACACCGTGAAAGTATTTAGGAGGAGTGGAGCTGGTGTCTGCACTAGGAGAACACAGCCCCGTGAGAAAAGGACATTAAGAGAAAACGGAGGAAGATTGTCCCCGGTAGCTTGGATTCACAAGACGGGGAACATGAGGGGGCTGGAAACCTACAGAGCAGAACATGTCTTGGGATGTGTAGTATTGAACATTGCGGCGGGCGGCAGATCTTCTCTGGTCTAACGCTGAATCTTAAACATAGCCAGAGGCGGTGTCAGAGCTCCTGTACCGCTGTTCAAAGGGCAGTGAGAGACCGATGAAGTCAACCTGAAGCTGAAAAAAAGAGGAAGAAACCACCACTCCGGCTGACTGGCTGGCTCCTATCTTATCCAGCAATGCAGCTGGACTGAAAATGCTCTCCCCTCTGGGAGCAGTGTAGTAAAGGGCTGGACAGCCGTAGAACGATTCATTACATTCTACTGTAGATTTTAACAGCTTGACATTCATACACCAAGCAGGCGATAGAGCTTCAGTTGGGGAAGAAGAAGAGAGAGACAGGGATGAGTAGAAGTCACGTCTTCTCAACATCAATAACCAAATACTTTTCATACATTTTCTACACGCATGCCATGCATAAGTATTTGACCCCCTCTCATTCAGAAAGATTTCTGGCTCCCAGGTGTCTTTTATACAGGTAACGAGCTGAGATTAGGCGCGCACTCTTAAAGGGAGTGCTCATAATCTCAGTTTGTTACCTGTATAAAAGACACCTGTCCACAGAAGCAATCAATCAGATTCCAAACTCTCCATCATGGCCAAGACCAAAGAGCTCTCCAAGAATGTCAGGGACAAGATTGTAGACCTACACAAGGCTGGAATGGGCTACAAGACCATCGCCAAGCAGCTTGGTGAGAAGGTGAAAACAGTTGGTGCGATTATTCGCAAATGGAAGAAACACAAAAGAACTGTCAATCTCCCTCGGCCTGGGGCTCCATGCAAGATCTCACCTCGTGGAGTTGCAATGATCATGAGAACGGTGAGGAATCAGCCCAGAACTACACTGGGGGATCTTGTCAATGATCTCAAGGCAGCTGGGACAATAGTCACCAAGAAAACAATTGGTAACACACGCCGTGAAGGACTGAAATCCTGCAGCGCCTGCAAGGTCCCCCTGCTCAAGAAAGCACACATATGTCACGTTCTGACCTTAGTTCCTTTGTTTTGTCTTTTGCTTTAGTATGGTCAGGGCGTGAGTTGGGTGGGTTGTCTATGTTAGTTTGTCTATGATTTTCTATTTCTGTGTTTGGCCTGGTATGATTCTCAATCAGTCAATCGTTGTCCCTGATTGAGAACCATATTTAGGTAGCCTGTTTTCCATTGTGTTTTGTGGGTGGTTATTTTCTGTTTAGTGTTGTGTTGCACCTTACAGGACTGTTCGTTGGTTGTTTATGGTTTTGTTTTCAGTGTTCATTAAAATATTTAAAATATGAACACTTACCACGCTGCACATTGGTCCTTCTATCTCCAGACGACATCCGTTACAATATACATGCCCGTCTGAAGTTTGCCAATGAACATCTGAATGATTCAGATGAAAGTGTTGTGGTCAGATGAGACAAATGGAGCTTTTTGGCATCAACTCAACTCGCCGTGTTTGGAGGAGGAGGAATGCTGCCTATGACCCCAAGAACACCATCCCCACCGTCAAACATGGAGGTGGAAACATTATGCTTTGGGGGTTTTTCTGCTAAGGGGACAGGACACGATGGACGGGGCCATGTACCGTCAAATCTTGGGTGAGAACCTCCTTCCCTCAGCCAGGGCATTGAAAATGGGTCGTGGATGGTATTCCAGCATGACAATGACCCAAAACACACGACCAAGGCAACAAAGGAGTGGCTCAAGAAGAAGAATCATTAAGGTCCTGGAGTGGCCTAGCCAGTCTCCAGACCTTAATCCCATAGAAAATCTGTGGAGGGAGCTGAAGGTTCGAGTTGCCAAATGTCAGCCTCGAAACCTTAATGATTTGGAGAAGATCTGTGGGACAAAATCCCTCCTGAGATGTGTGCAAACCTGGTGGCCAACTACAAGAAACGTCTGACCTCTGTGATTGCCAACAAGGGTTTTGCCACCAAGTACTAAGTAATGCTTTGCAGAGGGGTCAAACACTTATTTCCCTCATTAAAATGCAAATCAATTTATAACATTTTTGACATGCGTTTTTCTGGATTTTTTTGTTGTTATTCTGTTCAAATAAACCTACCATTAAAATTATAGACTGATCATATCTTTGTCAGTGGGCAAACGTACAAAATCAGCAGGGGATCAAATAATTTTTTTCCTCACTGTATATCTCCTTGATTTTAATGATGTAAATTATGGAGGTAATGCGTTCACAAGAGAAGGTTCCCTCTCCCACCCATTTAAAACTGAACTGAAATCACTGTATTTGAGGGTCTTACAAAGGGGGCAAGGACCTGCCAAGCTGTGTCTAATTTGTAACTGATGACATCAGAGGCCTAAAAATAAGCAAATGTATGTGTTATAACGCCACCTCACACCAAAACTCTTAACGGCTTCACGCTTTTAAAACGTGTGAGACACTGTGAAACAGCACGCTCCTTCTGAATGAAGCTTCAAGCCTCAGCCTCCTCCTCACTCCGAGTTATAAATGAGTCATTGATGCGTCAGTATAGTGCTCATCCAATCAAAGAGGAGGAGGAACGCTACATGTCACACAAACAATTCTATATTTTAGGTTTGCTCTTAGAAAACAAGAAGTACGAAGTATGGAATACATAGATACTATATATACACATAGACATTATCCCCTGAAGTGGCTCAGCTTGACCCTGTAAAAGCTCCCATCATTTTGGTGTGAATAGCAGTGTGAGACAATCAGTGAAGACATGTTAGAGGAACTGGGCTAGGAGAACACTCTCTGTAGGTTATTATAACGCACTGTTGACATATATATATATATATATATACACAGTGCCTTGCGAAAGTATTCAGTATACATTTCAGGCTTTTAACATAAAGATATAAAACTGTATTTTTTTGTGAAGAATCAACAACAAGTGGGACACAATCATGAAGTGGAACATTTATTGGATATTTCTAACTTTTTTAACAAATCAACAACTGAAAAATTGGGCATGCAAAATTATTCAGCCCCCTTAAGTTAATACTTTGTAGCGCCACCTTTTGCTGCGATTACAGCTGTAAGTCGCTTGGGGTATGTCTCTATCAGTTTTGCACATCGAGAGACTGACATTTTTTCCCATTCCTCCTTGCAAAACAGCTTGAGCTCAGTGAGGTTGGATGGAGAGCATTTGTGAACAGCAGTTTTCAGTTCTTTCCACAGATTCTCGATTGGATTCAGGTCTGGACTTTGACTTGGCCATTCTAACACCTGGATATGTTTCTTTTTGAACCATTCCATTGTAGATTTTGCTTTATGTTTTGGATCATTGTCTTGTTGGAAGACAAATCTCCGTCCCAGTCTCAGGTCTTTTGCAGACTCCATCAGGTTTTCTTCCAGAATGGTCCTGTATTTGGCTCCATCCATCTTCCCATCAATTTTAACCATCTTCCCTGTCCCAGCTGAAGAAAAGCAGGCCCAAACCATGATGCTGCCACCACCATGTTTGACAGTGGGGATGGTATGTTCAGGGTGATGAGCTGTGTTGCTTTTACGCCAAACATAACGTTTTGCATTGTTGCCAAAAAGTTCAATTTTGGTTTCATCTGACCAGAGCACCTTCTTCCACATGTTTGGTGTGTCTCCCAGGTGGCTTGTGGCAAACTTTAAACAACACTTTTTATGGATATCTTTAAGAAATGGCTTTCTTCTTGCCACTCTTCCATAAAGGCCAGATTTGACTGATTGTTGTCCTATGGACAGAGTCTCCCACCTCAGCTGTAGATCTCTGCAGTTCATCCAGAGTGATCATGGGCCTCTTGGCTGCATCTCTGATCAGTATTCTCCTTGTATGAGCTGAAAGTTTAGAGGGACGGCCAGGTCTTGGTAGATTTGCAGTGGTCTGATACTCCTTCCATTTCAATATTATCGCTTGCACAGTGCTCCTTGGGATGTTTAACGCTTGGGAAATATTTTTGTATCCAAATCCGGCTTTAAACTTCTTCACAACAGTATCTCGGACCTGCCTGGTGTGTTCTTTGTTCTTCATGATGCTCTCTGCACTTTTAACGGACCTCTGAGACTATCACAGTGCAGGTGCATTTATACGGAGACTTGATTACACACAGGTGGATTGTATTTATCATCATTAGTCATTTAGGTCAACATTGGATCATTCAGAGATCCTCACTGAACTTCTGGAGAGAGTTTGCTGCACTGAAAGTAAAGGGGCTGAATAATTTTGCACGCCCAATTTTTCAGTTTTTGATTTGTTAAAAAAGTTTGAAATATCCAATAAATGTCGTTCCACTTCATGATTGTGTCCCACTTGTTGTTGATTCTTCACAACAATATACAGTTTTATATCTTTATGTTTGAAGCCTGAAATGTGGCAAAAGGTCGCAAAGTTCAAGGGGGCCGAATACTTTCGCAAGGCACTGTATATACATATATATATGTATACTAAACAAAAATATAAACGCAACATGTAAAGTGTTGGTCCCATGTTTCATGAGCTGAAATAAAAGATCCCAGAAATGTTCCATACGCACAAAAAGTTTATTTCTCTCAAATTTTGTGAACAAATGTGTTTACATCCCTGTTAGTGAACATTTCTCCTTTGCCAAGATAATCCATCCACCTGACAGGTGTGGCATATCAAGAAGCTGATTAAACAGCATGATCATTAAACAGGTGCATCTCGTGCTGGGGACAATAAAAGGCCACTCTAAAATGTGAAACTTTGTCACACAACACAATGCCACAGATGTCTCAAGTTTTGAGGGAGCGTGCCATTGGCATGCTGACTGCAGGAATGACCATCAGAGCTGTTGCCAGAGAAATTAATGTTCATTTATCTACCATAAGCCGCCTCGAAGGTCGTTTTAGAGAATTTGGCAGTGCGTCCAACCACCATCACAACCGCAGACCACGTTTAACCACACCAGCCTAGGAACTCCACATTCAGCTTCTTCACCTGCGGGATCGTCAGAGACCGGCCACCCAGACAGCTGATGCAGCTGTGGAGTATTTCTGTCTGTAATAAAGCTCTTTTGTGGGGAAAAATTCATTCTGAAATGCTGGGCCTGGCTCCCCAGTGGGTGGGCCCCCAAGTGGGTGGGCCTATGCCCTCCTAGGCTGCATACCTGCCCAGTCATGTGTAATCCATAGATTAGAACATTTTTTTTTCAATTGACTGATATCCTTATATGAACTGTAACTCAGTAAAATCTTTGAAATTATTGCATGTTGCGTTTATATTTTAATTCAGTATACAGTATAATCGCTCTCCCTCCCTCCCCTCTCAATTCAATTTCATTTCAATTTAAGGGCTTTATTGGCATGGAAAACATTTGTTAACATTTCCAAAGCAAGTGAACTAGATAATAAACAAAAGTCAAATAAACAATACAAATGAACAGTGAACATTACACTCACAAATGTTCCAGAAGAATAAAGACATTACAAATGTAATTTTATGTGCAAATAGTTCAAGTACAAAAGGGAAAATAAATAAACATAGGTTGTATTTACAATGGTGTTTGTTCTTCACTGGTTGCCCTTTTCTTGTGGCAACAGGTCACAAATCTTGCTGCTGTGATGGCACACTGTGGAATTTCAAATTCTTTGTGGATCTGTGTAGTCTGAGGGAAATATGTGTCTTTAATATGGTCATACATTTGGCAGGAGGTTCGTAAGTGCATCTCAGTTTCCACCTCATTTTGTGGGCAGTGTGCACGCACATAGCCTATCTTCAATAGCAAGGCGTTGCTCACTGAGTCTGTACAGTCAAAGCTTCCCCTAAGTTAGTCTCTCTAGAGAGAGTTAGTCTCTCTCTCGCTCTATACATACAACCATACATTCAACAATAACAATAAGCATACAGTAGAGGACATGTGCAGGTTGATTGGTCTGTCAGACACTGTCCCTCAACTTATGGCAGGCAGCAATGTAGTACGCTGCCAATACACAGCTCTCTGCGTCCTCCCCCAACAGGACGGGTAGCCTTTGAAACATTGAATAAGGGTTTCAAATTTTGGGAAATGACACTCTAATTGTTTTATATTTTTAACATTTTGTCAGGAAATGCAGCTCCGTCTCAGGTTCTACTGTTGTGCAGTGGTTGCACAGCCTTTCCTCTACAGGGAGCCTCTACCCTTCTACCTCTACCCTTCTCAATGGCAAGGCTGTGCTCACTGAGCCTGTACTTTGTCAAGGTTTTTCTAAGGTTTTGATCAGTAACCATGGTCAAATACTTAGCCATGGTGTACTGTCGATTTAGGGCCAGATAGCACTGCATTTTGCTTTGTGTTTGTGCTTGTGTTTCCCAACAAGCAATATAGTTTTGTTTTGACTGTGTTGTAATTTGGTTTATCCTGATTGATTGGATGTTCTGGCCCTGAGGCTTCAGTGTGTTAGTAGAACAGGTTTGTGAACTCAGCCCCAGGACCAGCTGGGTCTCTCTCTCTCTCGTGCGCTAACATACAGCTCCTCATCAGTATCCCCATGTTAAAGCCCACTCAGCCACTTTCCCATCTAAAGTAGCTTAATTAATCTGGTAAACAATGAGAAGGCGTTCAGTGACAGGATCATTAGTGGTAGTCCATGTTTGTCTACTGGATTTAAATGGGGTGTAGCCATTGTTGATACTTGCTATTTTAGGCTATTTGTCTTCTAGGCACAGTATGACTGATGGTAAGACTGAGTTGAGTCCCAAATGGCACCCTATTCCCTTTATAGTGCACTAATTTTGACCAGGGTAGTTAGGGTAGTACACTATTAGGAATAGTGAATTGGGTACCATTTGGGACGCGTCCAGAGAAATTAGCTCTATTTAAATCACATTAGGTTTCTACTATATAACTGTAGTTCACTCCACGCTTTGATCAAACACAGCCACAGACAGTTTATTTTGAGCGAATGATGAGTGGGAGCTATTTTGGAGCTCACGCAGAATGTAACACTAATATTTAATACATGTCTCTTTTCAGCGGTATGGGTCAAAATAGCAGTAGAGCGTCACGTTTGTTCATCCAAATAAGGCTCACATTTACACATCCTAAAGCTGAAGCTGATATGATGCCAAATAAATGAGAGGAAGATGCTGTTTATTCTAGATTTGACTTCTTAGCTTCTCTGCCCCTGTCTAGTCTGACTGCTACAGTCCAGGGCTCTGTAGTCAGACTTCTGAGTCCTCTCTCTTCACTTGGTGAGTTCTGTGATGAGCCAGAGGACACTTCCACCCCCCAACCCCAGCCCTCTCCCTCCCACCAGCTCGGATTCTCCTGGGCTTGTGGACCACTGGCAAAGTCAGGGAGGCAGAAACCAAAGGCTGGTACTTCACTCTCTCTCTCCATTTATCTCTCTCTCCATTTATCTCTATCCCTCCCTCTCTCTACCCCCTCTCTCTCTCTTTCCCTCTCTCTAGCCCTCTAACAGTCTCTCTCTAACCCCCTCTCTCAAACCCCCTCTCTCCCTCCCGCTATCTATTTCCCTCTGTCTCTCTAACCTTCTCATCTCTCTGTCCTTCCCTCTCTCTCTAGATTGGTGCACGGTCTACACTAGAGGGGCAGTTGGCTGTGACCTACTTCAACAGAACAGAACTGGACCTACCAGTCACACAGCTGTGTGTCACATTGTCTAGCTGGGTGCTGAAAGGGTGCCGTCCGCTTCACTCCAAAAACTAGAATCCTCCACACTAGAGATTTATTTTTGGGGCATTTCCGCTTCTCTTTCCTTTGGGACACTTAATGCAAATAATAGATGAACAGATAATGATGCACTCTGAATAACAGTTTGTGTTTCCTCAAATAAGACATTTCATAATATACAGGTAGGATTGGAATTGGATGGATGGACCGCCCGCTGTTTATCTGTTCAAGCATTAAAGTGTGTGTGTGTGTGTGTGTGTGTGTGTGTGTGTGTGTGTGTGTGTGTGTGTGTGTGTGTGTGTGTGTGTGTGTGTGTGTGTGTGTGCATGTCTGTGTGAGGGCCTGCTGTGTGAGTAAAATAAACTCGGCAACAAACAAAAAAATGTCCCTTTTTCAGGACCCTGTCTTTCAAAGATAATTTGTAAAAATTTAAATAACTTCACAGATCTTCATTGTAAAGGGTTTAAACACTGTTTCCCATTCTTGTTCAATGAACCATAAACAATTAATGAACATGCACCTGTGGAACGGTCGTTAAGACACTAACAGCTTACAGACGGTAGGCAATTAAGGTCACAGTTATGAAAACGTAGGACACTAAAGAGGCCTTTCTACTGACTCTGAAAAACACCAAAAGAAAGATGCCCAGGGTCCCTGCTCATCTGTGTGATGCAGCAAGGAGGCATGAGGACTGCAGATGTGGCCAAGTCAATAAATTGCAATGTCCATACTGTGAGACGCCTAAGATAGCGCTACAGGGAGGGAGACAGGATGGACAGCTGATAGTCCTCGCAGTGGCAGACCACGTGTAAAAACACCTGCACAGGATCGGTACATTCGAAAATCACACCTGCGGGACAGGTACAGGATGGCAACAACAACTGCCCGAGTTACGCCAGGAACGCACAATCCCTCCATCAGTGCTCAGACTGTCCGCAATAGGCTGAGAGAGGCTGGACTGAGGGCTTGTAGGCCTGTTGTAAGGCAGGTCCTCACCAGACATCACCGGCTACAACGTCACCTATGGGCACAAACCCACCTTCGCTGGACCAGACAGGACTGGCAAAAAGTGCTCTTCTCTGGCGAGTTGCAGTTTTGTCTCACCAGGGGTGATGGTTGGATTCGCGTTTATCATCAAAGGAATGAACATTACACCGAGGCCTGTACACTGGAGCGGGATCGATTTTGAGGTGGAGAGTTCATCATGGTCCGGGGCAGTGTGTCACAGCATCATCGGACGGAGCTTGTTGTCATTGCAGGCAATCTCAACGCTGTGCGTTACAGGGAAGACGTCCTCCTCCCTCATGTGGTACCCTTCCTGCAGGCTCATCCTGACATGACCCTCCAGCATGACAATGCCACCAGCCATACTGCTCGTTCTGTGCTTGATTTCCTGCAAAACAGGAATGTCAGTGTTCTGCCATGGCCAGCGAAAAGCCCAGATCTCAATCCCATTGAGCACGTCTGGGACCTGTTGGATCGGAGGGTGAGGGCTAGGGCCATTCTCCCCAGAAATGTGTGGGAACTTGCAGGTGCAGTGGTGGACGAGTGGGGTAACATCTCACAGCAAGACCTGGCAAATCTGGTGCAGTACATGAGGAGGAGATGCACTGCAGTACTTAATGCAGCTGGTGGCCACACCAGATACTGACTGTTACTTTGATTTTGACCCCCCCTTTGTTCAGGGATACATTATTCAATTTCTGTTAGTCACATGTCTGTGGAACTTGTTCAGTTTATGTCTCAGTTGTTGAATCTTGTTATGTTCATACAAATATTTACACATGTTAAGTTTGCTGAAAATAAACGCAGTTGACAGTGAGAGGACACTTGTTTTTTTGCTGAGTTTATGATTCATCCTCTTCCCGTGATCACATTGGATGACTCCATTAGCACAGGAAGGTGGCACAGGAATCCGTTAGTTCAGGGTAAATGGCGGCTGAGTGATCGAGTGTCAACTCACTGAATAACCAGCGACACATTTACAAAACAGAGTCTCGGCCTGGGCTCAGGATACAAACGGGAGCTAGTGTCAATTTACCTCTGCCTTGTCAGATACTGGAAGTGACTGGATCCTGGTCAATATCAACAGCTAATGTCATCGTGTAATTAATGTCATCACCAATCATGCACTATCAATTACATATTAGACATATCAAGACGTAAAGGATATATAGCTGCTACACAGTGATGTGATGAGGTTTGGTGAACAGCTGGGCAGGCAGCCATTGCCTAAAGCCACACAGACCCAGACACAAGCACCCATCCTTCCACCAATAGACGATAGCTAAAGCGTGGATGGCAATAACACTATGCATGGATGGGAAGTGAATGAGAGAGAAGAGAATGTGTGTATGTATGTATCTCTCTCTCTCTCTCTCTCTCTCTCTCCACCTGATAATTAATAATATCATTGCTCAGCAAACTGACGGAAATCATCAATTAACACAGTCACACTTTTATGGACCAATTATAGTCAAGCATCACAGCATTGGCTCTGTGTCATAACAAGGCATCATTCTCAGTGACAAATGGGCAATTAGTAGACTTTTATAGAGGATGAACACCCACCATTGTCTGTACTTTACAACGACGATGTTAAAACGACCTTACAACATCCGCACCGCGTCTCCTAGCAGAGATTATTTGCTACATCAGTTACCTCATGTACGTCACCGGCTTTCCAAACCTGCAAAGTATCTTGGTTCTTGAAAACCTCACAAAGGAGTAGAGGTACTTGTGTGCCTTTTATCCTGTCCTTTGCTGTGCCATTGTCTAGTTGAAGTGTTGATTTACATCTCAGAGATGAAACAGTGTGGATAAGAGGAGTCAGTCCACTACAAAAGACACATGTTGAACCTCTCCGATTACAGTAATAGACAGTAACAGCATGAAAGAGAGATGGAGGACAAACAAGGGGTGAGAACTACACTATAAGAGGTGCTATCTGGAACCTTAAAGGGCTATTCGGCTGTCCCCATAGGAGACCTTTGGAAAACCCTTTTTGGTTCCAGGTAGAATCCTTTTGGCTCCCGGTACAACCCTTTCGGTTCCATGTAGAATTATTTTAACAAAGGGTTCTACCTGGAACCCAAAAGGGTTTTCCAAAGGTATCCTATGGGGACAGCCAAATAACCCTTTTTTCTAAGAGTGTAAAGACCACCTCAACACAAAAGTCTAGTTTGACTGATAGATGTTGTTCAATAAACTTTCGAGTTAATCCTCAACTCCAAACTAGAGTAAAGCAGTTTAGAGTCATTGTTCATGTTCAGTTGAAAATAATACAATGTTCTCAAGAAATGACTCCAGAACAGAACAGTCCTCCTTTCTAACGAAGCATCATCACAAATGTATTTAATTAGCCTTAGGCCTAAACACTGCTCAACCACGCATTTACCTTTCAAATACAGACACACACACACACACACACATTGCATATTGTGTTGCCAATCTCCCAACATGGCTGCCTCCTACATCTGTCCGTCCCACTGCTTTCTGATGACCTTTAAATAAGAACACAGAGTTGCTAGAATCAATAGCGTATCCTCCAGCTCTGAAGGGGAAGTTCAGTCAAGTAAACAACAGCTCTTATAGGCAGCGCTTTGTGATCAAATCTAGAAACCGTGATGAACACACAGTACCTCTATATCGAGGGCTCATAGTGTATCTTACTATCTTGAATTCTCTATATTTAGAAGTTGATGAGAGGGAGAGATCTTCTCTGGGGGCCTTTTTAGTGCTGTCAGCTTCATGAAGAGACAAAGCACAGTGTTTCCATAAATCAGGCGGATGGTGGTTAACTACTTCCGACACGTCTGTTCAGAACATAGGGAACAATAGGACCGGATTGACAGGCGGCATCTGTCTGAGAGACTCCCACTGATTCAGTATGTTGTTAGCTCGGTCACACTGTTGGTTTGATGGAAACAACGCTATCCTTGGATTCAGACGCTGAAATAAACCCCCAGCGATATATAGCTGTGATACATGTAAGATCCGTCACAGAAAGGTGGTTTTTAAAACTCCTCGAAGGGACCCATATTTCAAGAGAAGGCTTATTTGTGAACATCGATGCTAGAACTAATATTGATTGACTTTGTGGCAGAACCACTCCATAGCTCAGCACTACAAACCAATCATCCTAGCGCTGATGACACCGGTTTGTGTGTAATAACTAATAAACAGGAATAAGACAATGGAGAATAAGAACCATGTCTAACATCCAGGGATACTGATTCTAGTTCACACTCCAGGGGGGCATGTTATCCCATCCCACATTACATGACTAAAGCCATCAGAGGCTGTGATGTACAGACACTGCCATTGTCCAATCAAGACGGTAATTAGCTGCATTAAGCTTTTCAGTGGCGGGGCGGAGCACAAACACCACAGATTCAAATTGAGTGTACCTGTCTAATCTATATTCTGTGTGCATTTAACATGGCATAGGAAACACACAGGAAGAAAACACAGACGACTCAAACGATTCAACATTACTCTGGGCCCACAGGCCACCAAACATTGGCAGACAAAGCATGAAACCTGTGGTTCTCACATCCCCCGGCAGGGGAACACTTCATATTCACAGGCTATCACATGCTGGCTGGGTAAAATGGGCCTTTGTTGAGAGCAAATTAAAAATGTTGCTGCATAGAAGAGGGATGAGGATTACGCTGAAACGAAACACTGAAACTACTGTCATCAAATGACTCACAGTGACACGTTGAAGGAACAGAACTTTGCCGAATGTATGCTCATGTTTACCAATGACAGCCTATCTTATATTAAAATACAGTTCCCCCAATTGATCATTTCACTGGTGGGTTATTTGATGATGGAGTTCAGAGGACATCAGGGTTGCATTCAATTCACCAAACAGGAGAAAACCTTTAGAAACTCAACTGCCTGCAACTGTCCAATAATGATGTGCATTTTCCTTTTCTGTTTCACAACATCTTCTCCCATTTATGCCTCATGAAAGCTATCTATGTGACAGCCATGTTTTTTTATAAATGTCCAAAGAAGGTTCTAGGAAAATCAAAACGGAAAACTAACTAAATTGATAGTGATGAGTTGCACATCCGTTCTACCATCTGAAGCATTAAAGAAAATACACCATATTTATAAAAGTATGTGGACACCCCCCTTCAAATTAGTGGATGTGGCTATTTCAGCCACACCCGTTGCTGTGTATGAAAACAAGCACACAAACATGCAATCTCCATAGACAGACATTGACAGTAGAATGGCCTTACTGAAGAGCTCAGTGACTTTCAAAGTGGTACCGTCATAGGATGCCACCTTTCCAACAAGACAGTTTATCCAATTTCTGCCCTGCTAGAGGGGCCCCGGTCAACTGTAAGTTCTGTTATTGTGAAGTGGAAACTTCTAGGAGCAACAACAGCTCAGCCGTGAAGTGGTAGACCACACAAGCTCACAGAACGGGACCGGCGGGTGCTCAAGCGTGCAAGGTTAAAATCATCTGTTCTCGGTTGCAACACTCACTACAGTTCCAAACTGCCTCTGGAAGCAACGTCAACACAAGAAGTGTTCGTCTGGAGCTTCATGAAATGGGTTTCCATGGCAGAGCAGCCGCACACCATGCGCACTGCCAAGCGTCGGCTGGAGTGGTGTAAAGCTTGCTGCTGGAGCAGTGGAAATGCAGTGTCTGGAGTGATGAATCACGCTTCACCATCTGGCGGTCCGACGGACGAATCTGGGTTTGGTGGATGCCAGGAGAATGCTACCTGCCCCAATGTTTTTCATGGTTTTGGCTAGGCCCCTTAGTTCCAGTGAAGGGAAATCTTAATGCTACAGCATACAATGACATTCTAGATGATTCCGTGCTTCCATGTTTGTGGCAACAGTTTGGGGAAGACCCTTTCCTTTTTCAGCATGACAATGCCCCTGTGTACAATGCAAGGTCCATACAGAAATGGTTTGTCGAGATCGGAACTTGACTGGCAAACACAGAGCTCTGACCTCAACCCCATTGAACACTTTTGGAATGGCCTAAATGCCTAAATGCCCAACATCCATGCCCGACCTCACTAATGCTCTTGTGGCTGAATAGAAGCAAGTCCCCGCAGCAATGTTCCAACATCTAGTGGAAAGCCTTCCCAGAAGAGTGAAGGCTGTTATTGCAGACCAACTCCATATTAATGCCCATGATTTTGAAATGAGATGTTCGACGAGCAGGTGTCCACATACCTTTGGTCACGTAGTACACTTTCAAACTGGATGGTATCTCTCCGCTACACTTGAGGACGTGTTTGATACCCAAATCTCCTCAACTATACTCAACCACAATCCTCCTCCATGTCATATCTGGATATCTGGATCCTGGTTACCTCAGGCTCGTCACACCAAATCAAGCACCTGCCAGGTCACTTTGCTAAGGTTACGTGCCCTGAACTGAAAGGGTAGGAACTAATGAATCTCTATAAAGCGGGTCTGGGACACCATCTGATCTGCCCTGTGGACTACCTGCAGAAAGACTTCCCTCCCAGGGTGGTGCAGCAGCTGGAGACTGCAGCAGCGGTCAGGGTTCTGGCACCAGATGACTGCACTCAACTCTGGGAACAAAACAAGCAGCTGGGGGAGCGGTGGGTGGGCTGGCCGTCTTTAAAGGCAGCCAGGCTGTAATTACCACAAATAACATAACCAGGCTAGCGCCAGGAAGTTGGCTCTAACTGGCGGCCAGTTACACTGCTATAAAATCCTGATCCATTCTGACTACAACAACCAGTCCAATAGCCTGAATAAATAGAGAATGTTGTTGGTTCCATAATTCCACCCTGGGCTGTTAACTCAAAACACTCTTTGTTCACTGGGTAATTGGGTTGTTTTGAATGAGCAATTCTGACCTTGAATTATCATTAGCACAACTGAAGTAATGAATTAAAGGTAATGTTCTCCGTCACCTTGAATAAAAGCAGAATGGTGCATAAAACAAAAGGTGGCGTGACCTTTACTAGCGTAACCTAGTCATTTAAACCCCAATCCCCTCGTAAGACCTCCCCAACCACTATACCCTCACAACAGTTCCTGATTTCACCACTGTTATTAGGAGTGACATTATAATATGCCGTGCTCTGATAAGCCCAGGGGAGGGCACACCTTAGTCACATCAATGGGTTGTATTGTGGACCCCTGTAGAGAGAGGAGGGTTTCTCTCCATCAACCAGAGCCACAGCATTACCAACCCTCTGAGTCCTCAAGGTCCCTTACCACACGAGGATAGATGCTCGGATGACTGAATCAGTCACGAGCAAAGGAGACAATGTTGTACCGTAAATCAATTCTATCCAGATTAGGTAATAAGGAAGGAGAAATGAAAAACCTGTATGAAAACGCTCCACATTTCCCACTACGTATCGCATTCATGTGATATGTATATAGAGTACTTAGTATCGAGGGTGAAGGAGAGGGGGCAATAATATAGACTTTTCTATGTTATAAAAAGCCATTTATAAAAAGCCCTGCTGTTTGGCCAAAGCTAATTTACAAGCATGTCGCTTCACAGCAATAAAACCTGCTAAAAATGTTTTGATTTGAGTGAATGCATATGTTGCCTTGAAGTTAGCCGGAGGGGCTGGAGGGACTTCTGCTCAGAAGGGCTAATACAATACCTCTCATTATTTGACACATGTTGGCTTAAATACATACAGTAGACTGGGGTTGAATGAAAGTGCTAACACGGTACAGTGTACAAAATGCTGTCACTTCTTAGTGAACCTTTGGGAGACTGCATGGCTATTTTCATTCCTTTGCAGTTGTACCATAGAAAGCCATCTTTGTTGAGATCCGCCCAGTTAGCAGAGACGGTTGCGGCTACAGTTATGGAAGCTAGCTAGGACACCCCTGTCTTGTGGATGCATGTGGATTTCTCAGCAGTCCTTGAACAAGCATCTTATCCAGTGCAGAGTGGCTATGACATCATGTTCTATTTCTGGCACTCAAGTGGAGCATTCGGAAGCTGAACGGTATCCATTAATGGGGGACCAGCTGTATGTTCTAAAATACCAGGCCTTCTTCCTCTCATTCATCTGGTAATTCACTGCTATTCAGAGCACACACTGTTCCCACTTGACATGGAGGGTTCAAGTTTTATTCCAATGAAATAACGCTCATAAAGTCATTCATTATCAGATGCTCATTTTGTTGTTTTAATTTGGTGTTGGTATTTTAATTATGAATCTCTTAATTCTAGTTCCCAGCGTATACTCCTCCTAAGAGAGGATATCATTCATACATACATACATACATACATACATACATACATACATACATACATACATACATACAGGGCTGATTTTAGCATGCACAGTGCCTTGCGAAAGTATTCGGCCCCCTTGAACTTTGCGACCTTTTGCCACATTTCAGGCTTCAAACATAAAGATATAAAACTGTATTTTTTTGTGAAGAATCAACAACAAGTGGGACACAATCATGAAGTGGAAAGACATTTATTGGATATTTCAAACTTTTTTAACAAATCAAAAACTGAAAAATTGGGCGTGCAAAATTATTCAGCCCCCTTAAGTTAATACTTTGTAGTGCCACCTTATGTGGTATGTCTCTATCAGTTTTGCACATCGAGAGACTGAAATTTATTCCCATTCCTCCTTGCAAAACAGCTCGAGCTCAGTGAGGTTGGATGGAGAGCATTTGTGAACAGCAGTTTTCAGTTCTTTCCACAGATTCTCGATTGGATTCAGGTCTGGACTTTGACTTGGCCATTCTAACACCTGGATATGTTTATTTTTGAACCATTCCATTGTAGATTTTGCTTTATGTTTTGGATCATTGTCTTGTTGGAAGACAAATCTCCGTCCCAGTCTCAGGTCTTTTGCAGACTCCATCAGGTTTTCTTCCAGAATGGTCCTGTATTTGACTCCATCCATCTTCCCATCAATTTTAACCATCTTCCCTGTCCCTGCTGAAGAAAAGCAGGCCCAAACCATGATGCTGCCACCACCATGTTTGACAGTGGGGATGGTGTGTTCAGCTGTGTTGCTTTTACGCCAAACATAACGTTTTGCATTGTTGCCAAAAAGTTCAATTTTGGTTTCATCTGACCAGAGCACCTTCTTCCACATGTTTGGTGTGTCTCCCAGGTGGCTTGTGGCAAACTTTAAACAACACTTTTTATGGATATCTTTAAGAAATGGCTTTCTTCTTGCCACTCTTCCATAAAGGCCAGATTTGTGCAATATACGACTGATTGTTGTCCTATGGACAGAGTCTCCCACCTCAGCTGTAGATCTCTGCAGTTCATCCAGAGTGATCATGGGCCTCTTGGCTGCATCTCTGATCAGTCTTCTCCTTGTATGAGCTGAAAGTTTAGAGGGACGGCAGGTCTTGGTAGATTTGCAGTGGTCTGATACTCCTTCCATTTCAATATTATCGCTTGCACAGTGCTCATTGGGATGTTTAAAGCTTGGGAAATCTTTTTGTATCCAAATCCGGCTTTAAACTTCTTCACAACAGTATCTCGGACCTGCCTGGTGTGTTCCTTGTTCTTCATGATGCTCTCTGCGCTTTTAATGGACCTCTGAGACTATCACAGTGCAGGTGCATTTATACGGAGACTTGATTACACACAGGTGGATTGTATTTATCATCATTAGTCATTTAGGTCAACATTGGATCATTCAGAGATCCTCACTGAACTTCTGGAGAGAGTTTGCTGCACTGAAAGTAAAGGGGCTGAATAATTTTGCACGCCGAATTTTTCAGTTGTTGATTTGTTAAAAAAGTTTGAAATATCCAATAAATGTCGTTCCACTTCATGATTGTGTCCCACTTGTTGTTGATTCTTCACAAAAAATACAGTTTTATATCTTTATGTTTGAAGCCTGAAATGTGGCAAAAGGTCGCAAAGTTCAAGGGGGCCGAATACCTTCGCAAGGCACTGTACATCTTGGTGGGGCCCAAAACAAATGTGGGATGCATGCCAAAAATGCCACTACACAACACTAAAAAATACATTAATTGGACCATAACGGTGACAAACCGTGCCCACAAACTGTTAGGGTCTACATAAAGCTGTCACAACAGCAGAGTCCCGACACCTTACCACTGCTACACCTGGCTTTCAGCGGAGCGTTGTCTGGCAGCAAAATAGTTCATTCAGCCTCCTTTACTGCCTTTTAAAAAAAACATAGCTGATATGGCTGAATTGCTTAAAAAAATGTGGTTTCAACTGACAATGGTGTACAAACTATGGCATAAGGGGACGACAAGCGGATAAGAGGCAATCTGTCATTTAAATTAACACATTAATGAGCGAGCGACGACGGACGGAGTCAATAGCACTATTTGTTCAGCACTTTTGAAATGTACAGCGACAGAAATCAGATCATGGGCTGTTCTTACAATGTACTCCCTGTACACTAAGTCAGAACCGTAGGATAAATAAAGGGGGCGTATAAGGGGGCATATGGGCTGCAATCGGAGGTGCAGTTTACTCGGGGACTTCATTTTCTGGGACTACGTTTTCTGTGGCCGTCCCCATGAGAGCCAGTTTCATCATAGGGCTTGATGGTTTTTGCGACTGCACTTGAAGAAACTTGACATTTTCTGAATTGACTGACCTCCGTGTCTTAAAGACGTTTCCCTTTGCTTATTTGAGCTGTTCTTGCATTAATATAGACTTGGTATTTTACCAAAAAGGGATATATTCTGTATACCCCCCCCCCACCTTGTCACAACACAACTGATTGGCTCAAATGCATGAGCTCTAATTGTTTCTATATGAGAGTCAAAATAAAAATACCCAGCTGCCCTCTGTGAAGGATGCCATTTTCGAGGTGCAACACTAAGTATTGGTTGTAACCTCATTTCACTCTCCTCACTTGAGGCCTCTCGACAGCACTGCTCTGCAATTGACTGGGGTGAAGACAGAGACAGAGTTTTGTGGCTGTGTTATAGTGAGACTGGAGCTGTGTTTCTAACCTCAAGGGGAGGCGTGTGTGGGTGTGTGAGTCACAGCCATATTACACCTAGACAGACACCTTCAGAACAGAACACAATGCTGGGAGAGATGACATCAAAGAGCTCTGCATGAGGCCAGCCTCCACACACTGAGGCCACTTCAACTTGTGCTATTCATCATGTCAACTTTTCTTCTTCTCATCCTATCCATCTTATCGTGTTTACTCTTAGCTTCATCTTGAAAACCCACAGTGAAAATGAACATGTGATAAAAATAATTGCATTATCAGAATCTGGCACTCCACCAATCTCATCGCAATTACATGTGTATTAATACCATTATATCAAGCTTGATTTGACCCAGTATTGCAGAGTACTACGTTGTAAAATCTTTAGTGCTTTCCTCAGCTTTGGTGCTAACCAGATATCTGCTGATGCCGATTGGGTCATATTTGCCAGGCCATTGCAGCAACAAACAGGACATGCAGAAATGCTCACAGGTGTGTGCCACACGAGCTCCCCCTCTACTCCATACCCACAATCCCCTTAAAGGGGTAACCGTACCCATCCGTAGTGGAAGTTGGCTGAAGCCCAGGAAAACGGTTCCCTCAGCTGAGCCCGACACCAACCTGCAGTCAGTAGCACACCAAGGCAGTCCATACCGGAGTCATAACTGGTACCACAGCGCCATGGAGCCTCCAGGCTTAGAGGGCTCTGCCTTGTGAACCTAACGGAGCAACGCGGAACCGGCAGCATGTACCTGGTGAATCTCAATGAGCTCTAGCTAAAGCCCATCCATTCTCCATCCCTGCACACCTTAGACCTAATGACCCAAGCTGGGGCTAGTAATAATAATACACCGGTAAATAATCAGAAGCTAATGAAGGGTTGAATGAAACAGTGACCAGAGAGGATTGTGGGGGTTATTCAAGCATCTCCATCCAACACTGCCACTGTTGTACTCTCTGCACTGTGACTGGACGGTGCGACGGTCACAGGATAGTCCCACACTGGGTTCTTCATCAGTGAGATAATGACATCTGCAGGGAGCCGTCTTTCCTGTCCGCAACAACAGCACTTTTCCCGAAACCAAACCTGTGTCTGATTGAAGCAGACCTGCATTAGCAACAAACTGAAACGTTGCATCATTGAGTCATCTGGGTGGTGGGGAGAGATATGTTGTCTGCCTAATCAGACCTATCAGAGGTAACCTTTCAAGGCTAGTGATCAAGTATCTCTGATAGAACCATTATGGATACTCGATGGGCAACGGCGTCTTCTGCCAAACCCGCCCCCAAGCCCCGCTTCCTCAATCTGGGGAAGATTAAAGGGGAGAGGGAGGAGAGCAAAGAAAAACAAGGCTTTGGGGTAAATTGAGCATAAAAAGAGGATGTGAGAGAGAGGGAGAGAGAGACGCTTTAGCTTGAAAATCACCACTTGTGGGCCCGGAAAAAACATGGACTCCACTGCGGATGTCTGTCTTGTAAAGTAAGGATATCAAGGACATATGAAGATCACTAGAAGGATACAAGGGCTCTGTGAGGACATAAACAGCCTAATAACTGCCAAGGTGACTGATCACCTGGCACCAGTTTATATGCCGAGACCTGCTTATAAACCTACCCAAACAACATTCACATTATTTCCAAGAATCCTACTGCAATATACAAAAAAAACAGGACTCAAAAACAAACATGGCATTTAGATCATCATACCCGGGCCTTAAAGGCTCTTTCACTGTGGAAGACAGCCCGCCATTACTAGTGCATGGCTCTGTCGTACCCCTCCTCTCATCCACACTCATCTTTGTAGAGTCCCTCTCTCTTTCTCTCTCTCTCTCTAACCGTTGATCTACCCTGTGGCGGAGTGAACTGGGGCACAAGCAATAACAGTAATCACGGCAAATCATGTGCTGCTCTGGCGGACCAGACCAGCTGACTGACTGCTTGCATTGTGCTGCCTGCCTCAGCCTAGAGGGAGAGGGCCGCTGTGCAACAGCAGTAGCACACTGCATCCAGAGAGAGAGAACGAAAGAGAGGGAGAGGAGGGGCAGAGGGGATTCGCCTCTCGTCGTCCTCATCAGCTTAGTCATCTTCCCTTCCTTCCACACTCTGCCCCTTGTGAGGCTTCCACTGACTCCCCCTTCCTCCCTCTCACTCCTACAACCCAGAAACCCCTTCAGAAATGAATGTAATGGTTCAGTCCATGACTACACATGGTTGTTTAGTATTATTGGCTGGATCTATCTATCAGCTATTTGCCTTGTGGCCAGAGTGTTGACGGATGGCCATACCATGTATGATTTATGGACGGGGGGGGGGTGTATCATTGACTTGTTTCGCCTCAGTAATGACACAGTCACTAATGAGTCTTATCAAGCCAAAAGACAGAGGTGTCACACTTAATGCTTACCCCTTCAGATCATTTCAATGGGGCCATAATAACTATAATCATTATAAGCTAATGCTCCACAATTACTATAATAATCATTCCCAAGTTGATTTTCAGGACTTTGTATTGAGAAGTTGTCTGGTATTATTTCAACTGCAGCCAGTCAGACAGACATGAATGGGCATGGTGAAGGGTGCCTATACAGTAATCAAGTGCAGTCTTAGACCTTCATTCTAACATCTGTGTGAGTGATCAATAGACTGGTTATCTCATTACTGTCTGGCCGGGTGTGGAAAGGAGAGGAGAGCTGGGATCGGTGTCTGGGTTGGGGGGGAGGCGGGAGAGTGTCCGATAACTAGGATTTACACGTCTGTACATCAACCGGGGGGGGTCAGTTTATACTGATGCAATCCTTTCAGATTTACTATGTGTAAGGGGATAGGGGCTAGGGGTCAGATTGGGATTGGACCTGCCTGAGCCTATGAGAGTGGTAGTGTATTTATTATGGATCCCCATTAGCTGCTGCCAACAGCTACTCTTCCTGGGGTCCAACAAAATGAAGCTGTTATACAATTTTGAAAACATTACAATACATTCACAACAGATTTCACAACACACTAAGTGTGTGCCTTTTAGGCCACTACTCTACTACCACACATCTACAATGACAAATCCATGTGTACGTGTGTGTATAGTGTGTATGCTATCGTGTATTTGTATGCATGTGTTTGTGCCTATGTTTGTGTGCATCACAGTCCCCGCTGTTCCATAAGGTGTATTCTTTATCTGTTATTTAAATCTAATGTACTGCTCGTTAGCACTTGGTGGGCTATAGCAGCTTCCCACCAGAATGGGCTTTAGGTGAGGCAGATGAACCTGTAGCCATATTACTTCAACAGTATTTAATATGAGATCCTCTCTAAGCTTTACAGGAATGTGGTTCTGAACATAAACGGCCAGACCTCAACCTTTGGCATTTCTGTAGATCTTATACCAATGTATTTCTACCACCGTATCATCAAAGGTATTATCTAAGTGAGTTTCAGAAATAGTCAGAGTGTGAATGCCATCTGTTACTAGCAAATTATTGATTTCATGAACTGTGTTACTTAAGCTACATAAAGTTGAAGTCGGAAGTTTACATACACCTTAGCCAAATACATTTAAACTCAGTTTTTCACAATTTCTGACATTTGATCCTAGTAAAAATTCCCTGTCTTAAGTCAGCTAGGATCACCACTTTATTTTAAGAATGTGAAATGTCAGAATGTCAGAATAACATTCCCAGTGGGTCAGAAGTTTACATGCTACCAAATACTAATTGAGTGTATTGCCTTTAAATTGTTTAATTTGGATCAAATGTTTCGGATAGCGTTCCACAAGTTTCCAACAATAAGTTGGGTGAATTTTGGCCCATTCCTCCTGACAGAGCTGGTGTAACTGAGTTAGGTTTGTAGGTCTCCTTGCTCGCACAGGCTTTTTCAGTTCTGCCCACAAATTTTCTATAGGATTGAGGTCAGGGCTTTGTGATCGCCACTCCAATACCTTGACTTTGTTGTCCTTAATCCATTTTGCCACAACTTTGGAAGTATGCTTGGGGTCATTGTCCACTTGGAAGACCCATTGGCGACCAAGCTTTATCTTCCTGACTGATGTCTTGAGATGTTGCTTCAATATATCCACATAATTTTCCTGCCTCATGATGCCATCTATTTTGTGAAGTGCACCAGTCCCTCCTACAGCAAAGCACCCCCACAGCATGATGCTGCCACCCCCGTGCTTCACAGTTGGAATGGTGTTCTTCGGCTTGCAAGCCTCCCCCTTTTTCCTCGAAACATAACGATGGTCATTATGGCCAAACAGTTCTATTTTTGTTTCATCAGACCAGAGGACATTTCACAGTCAACTTAGTGTATGTAAACTTCTGACCCACTGGAATTGTGATACAGTGCAGATTATAAGTGAAATGATCTGTCTGTAAACAATTGTTGGAAAAAATACTTGTGTCATGCACAAAGTAGATGTCCTAACCGACATTCCAAAACTATAGTTTGTTAACAAGAAATTTGTGGAGTGGTTGAAAAACAAGTTTTAATGACTCCAACCTAAGTGTATGTAAACTTCCGACTTCTATATGTTAATGTGGGCTATTTTTATCACTTTTCTGGGATGCTTTATTGTTTTTATCGCTTACTGGGAAGCTTAGCAGGAGTAGATATGCTCAGGTTATTTATGTTAGTGCAGGGTGAGATGCACACAGTGGACTTCCTGCCAGCGCACACCGCCTCCATGCTAACAGTATAACTGGTTCATGGGCACATGATTACTGCATACAATAGCTGTAGGATCAGCAGTGGCATTCAGGGCAGTAAGAGGGACATACATTAGGTTACTTACATTGTGTCTTCCAGCACCCCTGGGAAAATGTTCATTTGCTGAAGCATTATGACAACTCAGCGACACAATGGTAGGGATTAAATGAGCTGGACTTGGGTCATTGATAAGTCTTTGTCTAAGCACAGCCTTATAATGCTGTGAAATGATCCAGGAACACAAATGATTTGGGTGGATCCCATCCTCCTTATAAAATGAGCTTTGTTTCCAGAAAGTATCAAAATTGTCAATAAATGTTACACCCACAGAGCTGCGATCGTCTCGTAGCCAGTTATGAAGGGCTAAAAGTCTGCTGAACCATTCAATGCCATGATTTAGGGAGGGCAGAGGGACAGATATTATGGGGCGTTTGTTGGTATCAAGTAGTGACCCAATCAGTTATTTAATATCCCTCTTCAGCTGTTCTGAGCTGAGTTTTCCCAGTGGACCAGTAGCAGTAGAAATGAACAGCCGGAGCAGCCTATAGACGAGGCGGCCATGTTTTGGTAACTAAACAGTGTAGGGAGTGGGAGACACACAAAGGGCCTGGGGCTCTCTGACTACAGTATAGTAACACAGCTGAGTGCACCAGAGGAGGAAGCCTGTTTCAGGGGGAAAGTACACACAGGCAGGTCACATGGTCCCAACACCACGCTGCAGGCCCTGTGGCCTCCCTCCCTCTCTCTCTCTCACTCACTCACTGACTGACCCACAAGTAAGGTGTTGTTGTGAGGACTCCTTCAGCTGGTGAAGGAGTCCCCCGAAGCGGATCCTCTGTTTGGACCACCACCCAGGCAATCAAACAAGCGAGATGCCGGTACAGGGACATGGTGGAGTGGCAATTAAATGGCTCAGACACGAGACGTATGTAGCAGGGTCTACAGACAATCACAGAAAACCAGCCACGTCACGCTCACACTTACATCACGCTTCCAGACAAACTAAACACCTTCTTTGCCCGCTTTGAGGATAATACAGTGCCACCGTCGCGGCCAGCTAACAAGGACTGCGCCCCCTCCCCCTCTCCGTGGCCAACGTGAGTAAAACATTTAAACGCTTTAACCCTCGCAAGGCTGCTCGCCCAGACGGCATCCCTAGCCGCGTCCTAAGGGCATGCGCAGACCAGCTGGCTGGTGTGTTTACATACATATTCAATCGCTCCCTATCCTAATCTGTTGTCCCCACATGCTTCAAGATGGCTACCATTGTTCCTGTAGACAAGAAGTCAAAGATAACTAAACTAAATGACTACTGCCCCGTAGCACTCACTTCTCTCATCATGAAGTGCTTTGAGACACTAGTCAAGGATCATATCACCTCCACCTTACCAGCCACCCTAGACCCACTTCAGTTTGCATACCGCCTCAACAGGTCCACAGACGACGCACCACAAGGGTGCATGCACAGCCCCCTCCTGTACTCCCTGTTCACCCACGACTGCGTCGCCATGCACGCCTCCAACTCAATCATCAAGTTGGCAGATGACACAACAGTGGTAGGCTTGATTACCAACAACAACCTCTCACTCAATGTCAACAAAACAAAGGAAATTATCGTGGACTTCAGGAAACAGCAGAGGGAGCACCCCCCTATCCACATCAAAGGGACATAAGTAGAGAAGGTGTAGAGAAAGTTAAGTTCCTCGGAGTACACATCACTGACAAACTGAAATGGTCCACCCACACAGATAGTGTGGTGAAGAAGGTGCAACGCCTCCTCAACCTCAGGGGGCTGAAGACATTTGGTTTGACACCCAAAACTCTGACAAACTTCTACAGATGCACAATCGAGAGCATCCTGTCGGGCTTTATCACAGCCTGGTACGGCAACTGCACCGCCCTCAACCACACGGCTCTCTAGAGGGTAGTGAGGTCTGCACAACGCATCACCGGGGACTTACTACCTGCCTTTCAGGACACCTACAGCCCCCGATGTCGCAGGAACGCCAAAAAGATCATCAAGGACAACAACCACCCGAGCCACTGCCTGTTCACCCCGCTATCATCCAGAAGGCGAGGTCAGTACAGGTGCATCAAAGCAGGGACCGAGAGACTGAAAAACAGCTTCTATCTCAAGGCCCCCATAGGGGGGGGTGTAAAAGTTTCTCTCAAAGCACTGAGTTAGTGATTACTGTTAAACAGTAATCACTAACTCAGAGAGGCGGCTGCCTACATTGAGACCCAATCACTGGCCACTTTAGTAAATGGATCACTAGTCACTTTAAATAATACCACTTTAATAATGTTTACAGATCTTACATTACTCATATCACATGTATATACTCTATTTTATACCATCAATTGCACCTTGCCTATGCTGCTCGGCCATCGCTCATCCATATACTTATATGTACATATTCTCATTCGCCCCTTTAGATTTGTGTGTATAAGGTAGTCGTTGTGAATTTGTTAGATTACTTGCTAGATATTACTGCACTGTCGGAACTAGAAGCACAAGCATTTCGCTACACGCGCATTAACATCTGCTAACCATGTGTATGTGACCAATAAAATGTGATTTTGATTTGATTTGAAGAGAGCAGTGGTCCGCTGTTGCAGAGGTTTGGAAAAAAAATATCACATCGATGAATGAATAAAAGAAGATGTGCTTTTGCATCGGGAGTTGAAATACTGCTTTTAAAGAGCACAGCAGAGGAATATCTACAGTCTGTTTTATAAGTCTAAGCTAACTAACCAATGACCCGAAGCTCATATGGGCATGATCAACCTTAGCATACTGAGTAAGGCAGGACTCCTACAGGTGCAGGAGTGCTGTCAAAGTCAGACAGTGTGGAGAGAGCAGAACACAGAACCATGGCCGTCTCTGCTCTGGGCAGCCAGTCAGTCCATGTTGTTTGGACGGCCATGACAGAGACACCACAGAAAGAGAGCCTCCAGCAGGACCTGAGCCCACTGCCAGCTGGGTTTGTTGTGCTACCAGCTTTGCGGCCGTCCAAAGGCCCTCTCCCTCTCTCACTAGTCACTAGTCTCGGGTGAGCGTGCCCGCCACGTGCTGCCGTACAAAGGCAGCGGCGGCTTAACCATGCCGTTAAAGTCAGTGGCTTCTTGGCAGCCGGCGCTGCCTTGCATGGGTTCCAAGCGGGCATGAGCTGCCGACACAAAGTGAGCTAATGGCTGCCCACTGCCCGCTACCGCTCCATGCCCCCCCCCCCCCCCCCCCCCACCCCACCCCCACCCCACACACCTCTGTTCTGGACCACAACACAACGGACGGCGGGATGGATGGAAAGAGGGATGTTGTTGCATTGTTATGCACAACGCGGATAGGATATGACCTCAAGACGTGGAGGATGTCACTCCGATCAGCCAGACGTGACGTGACAAGGAACAGAGGAGCCGTGACCCTGACATAGAAATGGAGAGAGAGAAAGAGAGAGAGAGGGGGGGGGGGGGCGACTATAGGGAGGAGGGTTGGGAGGGGCCTAACTGAAGCCTGCTGCTACAGACCTCTCTGTTAGTAGAGAGAGAGATACCGGTGTGGCTCCACCACAAGCTACTGAATGAGGCCACTTCCAAAAGTCTCTGCATCTCTCCTCATCTCACCACCCTCTCTACGCACATGCACACACACTCACAAACACAAACTCACTCACCCGGCAGCTATCTCTCGGCCTCTTTAAGATCTACCCTAAATAATTATGTCTGCCAGCTTACTTAATTCCCTGCACTGCCTTGTAGTACTGAAAAAATCAATGGTTCAAAGTGCTTTGAAAGATACTACAAACATAACCAAGCACTGTCAAAATGATTTAACATATGACAGTCTACTACAGATATACACTGAGTGGACAAAACATTAGGAACACCTCCCTAATATTGAGTTGCACCCCCTTTGCCCTCAGAACAGCCTCAATTCGTCGGGGCATGGACTCTACAAGGTGTCGAAAGCGTTCCACAGTTGTCAGGTTGGCTGGATGTCCTTTGAATGGTGGACCATTCTCGATACACATGGGAAACTGTTGAGCGTGAAAAACTCAGCAGTGTTGCAGTTCTTGACAGAAACCCGTGTGCCTGGCACCAACTACCATACCCAGTTCAAAAGCACTTCAATCTTTTGTCTTGCCCATTTACGCACTGAATGGCACACTTACACAATCCATGTCTCAAGGCTTAAAAATCCTTTAACCTGTCTCCTCCCCTTCATCTACACTGATTAAAGTGGATCTTTCTCCTGGGTAAGAACCTCCCCACAATTACAGAGGTCCAAGTCCAACGAACTGCCTCATGAAGCATTAGTGTGATATTGATATCGTACAGGCTTATAAAAATGCTGCCACCACATTCATTAATGGAAGCATTTGTGCATGATGGGGGTAACATCAGGGGAGGGATCCAGATTGCCTGGTGACATCTCATTTAATATGGTGCCTAGGAGCGCCACAGACTAGTGCGTCAACATCGCTGTCAGACAGTGACAAGCCGTACATCATTATCTGAGTTTTATCTGTGTTTTACTAGCAGAGGAAACGTCTGTCAGAAAACGTGGGATAATGGCAGAGTTATTTCATTTTGTCGCCATTTCATTTTCCGTCCCCAGACGTTTTCATCCGGGAACGAAGCGGCATAAATTGACTGACATGACGGGAAAGATACTACTACCACTGCTGCAGTAAGCAGCGAGTTGGAGTTTGAAGTAGAGGTTGTAGCTGTAAAAACATGTCCTGTGGAGCGCTGTGGCTATTTTAATATTTACCTGACTTTTCTTCTCATCAATCAGGGCAATGCATACTGACAACTGAACGGTGTTCCCAAACAGAGCACTACAAACCCTCAGTCTTTCATAAGGAACTGCGTGTTTTAGTCCAGGATCACCCTCTTTCACTTCCCCCAGCCAGGCTCTCTACTGTACGGTATGCCGGTGTTATAATAGCATCTGAAGAGGGTGAGAGACTCCCTAAGGCTAAATATACAGTTGGAGCAAGAATCCAAATAACCCCGAGTTCAAACACAGTCACATGAATGAATAAATCACTACACATACAGTCGTGGTCAAAAGTTTTGAGAATGACACAAATATTCATTTTCACAAAGTCTGCTGCCCCAGTGTCTTTAGATATTCTTGTCAGATGTTACTATGTAATACTGAAGTATAATTACAAGCATTTTATACGTGTCAAAGGCTTTTATTGACAATTACATGAAGTTGATGCAAAGAGTCAACTTCTGGGCCACATCCTGATTGATGGCAGCCCATTCTTGCATAATCAATGCTTGGAGTTTGTCAGAATTTATGGGTTTTTGTTTGTCCACCCGCCTCTTGAGGATTGACCACAAAATGGGATTAAGATCTGGGGAGTTCTGGCCACGGACGCAAAATATTGATGTTTTGTTCCCCGAGCCACTTAGTTATCACGTTTGCCTTATGGCAAGGTGCTCCGTCATGCTTGAAAAGGCATTGTTCATCACCAAACTGTTCCTGGATGGTTGGGAGAAGTTGCTCTCGGAGGATGTCTTGGTACCATTCTTTATTCATGGCTGTGTTCTTAGGCAAAATTGTGAGTGAGCCCACTCCCTTGGCTGAGAAGCAACCCCACACATGAATGGTCTCAGGATGCTTTACTGTTGGCATGACACAGGACTGATGCTAGCGCTCACCTTGTCTTCTCCGGATAAGCTTTTTTCCGGATATCCCAAACAATCGGAAAGGGGATTCATCAGAGAAAATGACTTTACCCCAGTCCACAGCAGTCCAATCCCTGTACCTTTTGCAGAATATCAGCCTGTCCCTGATGTTGGAGAGAAGTGTCTGCTTTGCTGCCCTTCTTGACACCAAGCCATCCTCCAAAAGTCTTTGCACTGTGCGTGCAGATACACTCACACCTGCCTGCTGCCATTCCTGAGCAAGCTCTGTACTGGTGGTGCCCTGATCCCGCAGCTGAATCAACTTTAGGAGATGGTCCTGGCGCTTGCTGGACTTTCTTGGGCGCCCTGAAGCCTTCTTCACAACAATTGAACCGCTCTCCTTGAAGTTCTTTATGATCCGATAAATGGTTGATTTAAGTGCAATCTTACCGTGAAGCCATTTTTGTGCAAAGCAATGATGACTGCACGTGTTTCCTTGCAGGTAACCACTGATGACAGAGGAAGAACAATGATTCCAAGCACCACCCTCCTTTTGAAGCTTACAGTCTGTTATTCGAACTCAATTAGCATGACAGAGTGATCTCCAGCCTTTTCCTCGTCAACACTCACACACTGTTAATTAGAGAATCACTGACATGATGTCAGCTGGTCCTTTTGTGGCAGGACTGAAATGCAGTCGAACTGTCTTTGCATGGCAAAGAGGGACTTTGCAATTAATTGCAATTCATCTGGTCACTTTTCATAACATTCTGAAGTATATGCAAATTGCCATCATACAAACTGAGGCAGCAGACTTTGTGAAAATGTATATTTGTGTCATTCTCAAAACTTTTGGCCATGACTGTACAGTGACTGAGGCTAAAGACGGAACATAGAAGCCACAGACTCACAGGGGATATACTGAACATACATCTACTGTGTAACTCTATGGCCGGTTCTGTAACCCTATGCCCTGGTCTGTAACCCTATGGCCTGGCCTGTAACCCTATGAACTGGTCTGTAACCCTATGACCTGGCCTGTAACCCTATGAACTGGTCTGTAACCCTATGACCTGGTCTGTAACCCTATGACCTGGCCTGTAACCCTATGAACTGGTATGTAACCCTATGACCTGGCCTGTAACCCTATGACCTGGTATGTAACCCTATGAACTGGTCTGTAACCCTATGAACTGGTCTGTAACCCTATGACCTGGCCTGTAACCGTATGAACTGGCCTGTAACCCTATGAGCTGGTCTGTAACCCTATGAGCTGGTCTGTAACCCTATGACCTGGCCTGTAACCGTATGAACTGGCCTGTAACCCTATGACCTGGCCTGTAACCCTATGAACTGGCCTGTAACACTATGACCTGGCCTGTAACCCTATGACCTGGCCTGTAACCCTATGACCGGGTCTGTAACCCTATGACCTGGCCTGTAACCCTATGACCTGGCCTGTAACCCTATGACCGGGTCTGTAACCCTATGACCGGGTCTGTAACCCTATGACCGGGTCTGTAACCCTATGACCGGGTCTGTAACCCTATGACCGGGTCTGTAACCCTATGACCGGGTCTATAACCCTATGAACTGGTCTGTAACCCTATGAACTGGTCTGTAACCCTATGAACTGGTCTGTAACCCTATGACCCGGCCTGTAACCCTATGACCTGGCCTGTAACCCTATGACCTGGTCAGTAACCCTATGACCTGGCCTGTAACCCTATGAACTGGTCTGTAACCCTATGAACTGGTCTGTAACCCTATGGCCTGGTCTGTAACCCTATGGCCTGGTCTGTAACCCTATGGCCTGGTCTGTAACCCTATGAACTGGTCTGTAACCCTATGAACTGGTCTATAACCCTATGACCTGGCCTGTAACCCTATGACCTGGCCTGTAACTCTATGAACTGGTCTGTAACCCTATGAACTGGTCTGTAACCCTATGAACTGGTCTGTAACCCTATGAACTGGTCTGTAACCCTATGAACTGGCCTGTAACCCTATGACCTGGCCTGTAACCCTATGAACTGGTCTGTAACCCTATGAACTGGTCTGTAACCCTATGACCTGGTCTGTAACCCTATGACCTGGCCTGTAACCCTATGACCAGGTCTATAACCCTATGAACTGGTCTGTAACCCTATGAACTGGTCTGTAACCCTATGACCTGGTCTGTAACCCTATGACCTGGCCTGTAACCCTATGACCGGGTCTGTAACCCTATGACCTGGCCTGTAACCCTATGACCAGGTCTATAACCCTATGAACTGGTCTGTAACCCTATGAACTGGTCTGTAACCCTATGAACTGGTCTGTAACCCTATGACCTGGCCTGTAACTCTATGACTGGGTCACCTATAAAGGTTAATGGTTCATATCTAGGTTATATCAATTCTAAGAAAATACATTTAATATGTTCCAGAGGTAAGACCCGATTATTATGGTATTATAAGACCCGACAACCCCTTTTAAATTACTGTTTGCCTGGTGATCAAATCACAGCCAATACAGTCTGTGTGCTTTGTTTGTCTCTAAAACCATGTGGATTTACAGTCGGTATCGGCCAGCACCGCCTGTGAACAAAGTCCTCTTTTCTTCCAGTGAAACCTCAAGAGAAGCAGGGGGAACTTGTGACTACAATTATTGACACACTTTCTGCCAGCGAGATAATCTCTACTTTAATAGGAATTATTAGGCAAGCCCTTATTTGCCCATGTCGCTGGCAAACGAACAACCAATGAACACACTAGACCCAAAATGTCAGCGCAATTCCTTTCCATTTCACTGCTCCTCACTGTATTGCAAGTGTTGTTTTTATAGCCATGGGACGACTATGGATGAATGCATATACATTACAGTTCTTTAGCAGACGCTCTTATCCAGAGCAACTTACAGGAGCAATTAGGGTTAAGTGCCTTGCTCAAGGGCACAGACAGATTTTTCACCTAGTCAGCTCGGGAATTCGAACCAGCGACCTTTCAGTTACTGGCCCAACGCTCTTAGCAGCTTGGATACCTGCCGCCCTTGAAACTAATATTGTGTAGCAGCTCACTTTCAATGACATGACTATTGCAAGAGATCCTAAGAACAGCCCTTAGCCGTGGTATATTGGCCATGTACCACACCCCCTCAGTCTTCATTGCTTAAATATAGAAATTGGACCATACTGTATGGTATGTGCAATGAATATTCAACCCTTCTCATCTCTGAAGTGGAAGGAATAACCTTGATGGACCACCCAACTCCTAGTTGTAACCTAGCTGTATCACATGGTCCAGAACATAGTGCTCAACACACATGGAAGGAATTGACTCCTATGCTGTACAATACCTGTGGCAGAGCGGAGCTAAGAAAATGTGCACAGTTGTGTTCTATCAATTTCTATGCGTTTTACCTCAGAATAGAATTGGACCAAACAGTATGGGTATTGTACACACAACCACTGTCATCTCCAATAGCCATGAAGGACCTTCATGTTACTGTATGCTTAACATACATTAAGAAGGAAGAGGCTCCTGGGTGGAACGGTATGTTACCTGTGGCAGGGCGGAGCTGAGCTGGCGCTGCAGTGAGTCCCGGTCGTAGATAACGTCCTCCAGGTGCTGCTGGGACATCCCCAGGCTCTCCTGGGTCTCCCTCAGAGTGTCCAACAGGCGGTCTCTCTCATCCAGCATGTTGACCATCAGCTGCTCAAAGTGGGAGTCTGGGTCCGAGGTACTGCTCTGGGAGCCCCGCTGGCTCAGCGCCGTGTCCTCGCTGATGGTGGGCATCACCTCGCACATCATCTCACCCTGGGTGGGGGGAAGGGGTCAAAGGTTAGCCAGGTCAGAGGGTGATGCTCAGTGGTTGTTCTATGTGAGGTAGGGCTAGGGAGTTTTATTGTGATGTTGTTCCAGGAAAACATCTTGGATCTTACAACAGTCTAATGATCAAGTCATAAACCTGTACATAAAACTGATGTTTTAAGTGATGATTAGGTGATTCATTCTGTGTTTCAGTCATAAAAAATACAAAGATCTCGACTAGAAATAGAGATGATGTAGTCCTACACTTTCAGAGCTGCAGCACTGTGAGCCTCCATCTCATCTAGAGACAGCATGAACCCTGTGTTTCCTGTGTTTACAAAGCCTTGATTGGTGTCACCTTCCCTCAGACTCAAAGACACCAGAGACATGACGCGAGGGATGACAGAGGACAGGGTCTCCACTGTAGGGGGCCAGACGGCTTAGAGACCTCTGGGCCTCAGTGACCTCCTGCTTAGGGCAGGGAGATTCTCTTGGCAAGAACGTGTGTGTGTGTGTGTATGAGAGAGAGAGAGAGAGAGAGAGAGAGAGAGAGAGAGAGAGAGAGAGAGAGAGAGAGAGAGAGAGAGAGAGAGAGAGAGAGAGAGAGAGAGAGAGAGAGGACAGACAGGCAGACAGCCACATCTCTCCAGTGTTTCAAGGCTGTGTCAACGTCTTGGGTTGCTGGCCATTCGTCCTGCCCTAGTTTTAACACTCATACTATTTTATGGGCCAGCCTGTGTCTGGTTGCATAATGCAGCAGATCTATACTATTGTGAATATCTGAAGCTATAGCATTCCTAGGAGGTTTTGGCTGATCTTTGCCTTCCACCTCCACCAGTCTGTACCTTGTCAGCTGTGTCCACAACTTCACAGAAGCAGATGTTGACCTATGACAACGCAGCTCTTTAACCATCCCCATTACTCACCACATTAATGCACGCATGGAACAACCCTACATACAGTATCTTAAACCCGCATTCACACTGTCCTCTTGTCCAACATTCCATCACTTCACCAGAGACGTGAACCACAGACACTACAAATGTGATGTCACAGAGACACAGACCGATAGACAGACCTATGGTCAGTCCCCTCGCCATCGATGGGTAGCCTATACAATGGCAAGTCTGTCTCTCAGCAGCCTCTCCTAGCAGGAGTCTGGGGTCTCAGCGCAGGCCCCGGCACACAGCCAGCCTCCCACCGCCTCCCGTTCAGACACCATCCGTTACCATTTAAACCTGAGAGACCAGACTAGACTAGAGAGCTGGAGTCCGTGATGATCATGCGGTCCAGCTGTATAGTAAAACCTTACTGTTCCAAACACAGGTTGTGTACAGCGGAGGACCTAACTACAGATGCTTATAGGGTTCATGTCTTTAAACAGGAAGAGAAGAACCAATTGAGTGTCGCACACTGTTATCACACAATAATAACTCATCATTTAATGACACCAATTAGACTTGGTTACAGCTCATTCAACTTAGTGTCTCAGCAACACAGAAGCAGGCGATCAGTCCCCATCTCATCCTCAAAGAAAACACAAAAATTCCACCAATGGATTTTCCCATTTCTACAACTACGTTAAAGTAGATTTCGGTTGGCTACTTGGACAAACGATTTTCTCCCATAACGCCAGGATGTCACTGTATGTTGTCGCTACGCAGCGGCACGCCTATATAAGCTGTGAATTCTACCAAGTACAGTGGCAGGCGGGCGGGAGGGGGGCAGGTGAGCAGGGGGGCAGGGAGGCAGGCGGGCGGGAGGGAGGGGGGGGGCAGGTGAGCAGGAGGGCAGGGAGGCAGGCGGGCGGCAGGTGAGCAGGGGGGCAGGGGGGCAGGCGGGCGGGCAGGGGGGCAGGAAGAGAGGTTTGAGTTAGTGTGTGTTGGCTTATGAACCCCATGGCTTCTTAAACGAACATAGAACACACAGTGAACATTGTTTAGTGTCTCTGACAGTGTTTGTAGTGGACTGCTTCTTATTGCCATGCACTGTAGTGTGAACGTGATGCAGTGGTTTAAGATACACCCAGGACAGAGCTAACAGCTTTCATGTCACCGTCTAAGGGGTATAGTCACATGAAACAGACAGAAATGTGTGTACTGCTGTGTGTAGCATAGTGATACTCTCACAGAGGCCTACAACCTAGTCTGACCATATCTGTATATTACACTATCATGGGCCAGATATGAGGCTGTTATCAACATCTCGTCAATAAAAAACAACTCAATTCAATCCTTTATTTTGACCTTTATGTCAGAATAACCGCACGCAATAACGAGACAAACCAGAACAAATGGATGTGGAGTCTATAAATGCAGTACAGAAAGCGAGGCAGGTTAAGTCGATAGAAAGTATATCAAACAAAATAAGACCAGCGCGACCGCTTCAGCGCCCATTTCTAACTACCCCATAAAACCACTAAAACGCAAGGACAAGGATGAAATGGAATGATATCAAATCAGAGAGAGGGGATGAGACGCTCAATAGAACACATTCTGCACCACAGAGGCGGCGGGGAGGTGGGAGGAACGTGCACTGGCAGGATCAATGGGTCTTGCTCCCTGTGCCATATGCCAATTAATTAATTATTCAGAGGGATTGGAGGGCTGGGTTACCTTCCCAATCAGTGCAGAGCCCCCCCCGTCCCGTCCCCCCCGCCTTACAACCCCCACCACTACCGATTCCATCCAACCCCACTGCATCCCTCTAGAGTGGTGTATAGGGGGCAGACTGACACCTTCTGTGGTGCATCCACGGAGAATGATAGAGGCCTCAAGTGAACAAAAGTCAGTTAAAGCGTGGGCAGCGCCATTGAGGGCTTTCACCATTTTAAAGAGGTCAAAGTAGCCAACTGGGTGTGGATTCCTATGGGTTGTAGCCTCAACGTCACAGCCCATGCTGTCACAGACGCTATAATGCCTCCAGATATAAAGAGGAGTCCTCTATCTATCTCTATGGGCGCCTCACACCCAATACAGTCAAAGCCTTCCTGAACCCTTGTGGTGACAACTGTAGGATTCTACATTCTCTTTATGAAGGTGTAAGATTGGAACCGTCATTGGGAGTATCACTGTACTGTATATGAATTGCCATCATGCATCTTCGAGGAATTATCTTAGATATTTCATTGAATATTTACTGACTATGGAGGTCAGAAAGCACATAGAAAATCGTCACAACAGAAAAGTCATGAGAAATATTACAGCACAGCAGGTGGCTAAACATCCACATTGGAACTGGGACCGAGGCACTTACAAATGTTCGACCCAATGCTCCTACACTAACCACTCCACAAATCAGCAAGTTCCCTCTAACTTCCTGAATGGCCTGACTTTAATCTAATTAATGGGGACAATTTAATGTGTAGATGTTAGATAAGGAGCTCCACAACAGCAACACAAGGGCCTGGTTCAGAGTGATACAGCCAAGTGTGGCTACTCAGCACTGTTCTCAACACCCAGGAACATGGGAAGATGTGTAGAGAGGGATGAAAGAAATCAAATGAAGCCTATACATCAGGGTGAAATCCCATCAGAGACACACTATGGCCTTATTATCAGTAATATTAGAATGCTCTAATTTGAACGATTTGGTTCTGACACTCATCAGAAATGACACACAGGTAGGTCTTATTAACAGGTTATGACATATCAAGTTTTTTTTTTTTTTAAATATGTCAAACATTTAACTGTGTCAGTAATTTCCTGTGTACCAAACAGTCCTCTGTACCTACGTTATAGAGGGCTTGCTAAAGAAAAACACATGTTGATGAGTCACATTCAACTAGACACCTAGTAAAACTGAAACACATTTCTACGGTGTGAAATATTAGCTGAGTCAAGATTAATTGTTTCCATTCTTCACCATGTGAATGACAAGGAGGTGGAGAGCGGTTGTGTGAGGAACAACGCCAAGACTTACATCAGCACAACATGCACTCGACCAGGGGTTCCCATTTTGATGTGACCGCATTTTGATATCAAAGCATTTGTAGAAGAAGAAGTTATGTACTGTAATCCAACGTTTACTTTTTTAACTGAGGCTATGACAGTCTATTACAAATCAGTCTGGCAGTACTTTTCACAGTATTTCAATCTGAAGGAAGTCTGGTTTGAAGTGACTGAAATGCATCAGAAAGGCTGTTGTGTATTTGATGAGCTTGTACCTTTCCTCTGTATAGTATATTTTATGTATTTTATGTGGCATTGTGTACAAATGTTCCCTCCAATTGTTTAGGCCACTGAGCAAATTTGAGGTATTCTAAAACTCCAACGTTATGAGAATTTTGTGCAACTTTCAGCGCGCGTTTACAGTGAACACTGATGCTGTATCCATACTGGTTTAGACATTAGCCAAAAGGCTATTGTGGCTATTTGAGCATAATGTAGGTCTACCAACAAAACTAATGGAGCAAATCCAGTAACATTTTCACATGGAAATAGCTTTTGATTTCTATGATATAGCCTACAGAAGCCTATATGTGGTGTTCAATGCAGGCCTACATTGCATGGGACTTTAAAAAAACGTTTTTACATTAAGAAGGTCTTGAAATTAATTAATATTTGCTTTACTTAGTCTGTAACACCATGGGCCTGTAAATTGCATTGTGTTGTATGATGCAAGAAACCACTTTACAAAATCAAATGTATTATTATTACCATACAGATAATTAGATAATGTAGTTCTCCCTCTGCCTATTGGCTTATTTACATATTCAAGCCTGTGTCAAAATACAACACTGCCCCTTTATTTTGTTTTTTATTTAACCTTTATTTAACTAGGCAAGTCAGTTAAGAACACATTCTTATTGCCAACGACTACCCGGCCAAATGGGGCCAATTGTGCGCTGCCCTATGGGACTCCCAATCACAGCCAGTTGTGATACAGCCTGGAATCAAACCAGGATCTGTAGTGATGCCTCTAGCACTAGATGCAGTAAATTAAGTAATAAGGCCCGAGGAGGTGTGGTATATGGCTAATATACCACAGCTAAGGGCTGTTCTTATGTACGACGCAACACAGAGTGCCTGGACACAGTCCTAAGCTGTGGTATATTGCCAATATATCACAAACACCCGAGGTGTCTTATTACTATTATAAAACTGGCTACCAATGTAATTAGAACAGTAAAACTAAATGTTTTGTCACACCCGTGTTATACGGTCTGATATACCAGGGCTGTCAGCCAATCAGCATTCAGGGCTCGAACCACCCAGTTTATAATGTTGATTCGACCACAGAAAAAACGTTGATGTATATGGGGCAAACTCAGTGAAGTTCAATCTCTTGTGTCTCTCCACGGTCAGGCATTTCTTCTGCGCAGCAGTCCTGGAGGTAGTGTGCGCAGCTTAGAGGTTACATTGGTGCTGACTAAAGGCAAATCTACTTTTAAATAATGTCCATGTTTGATTTCTTGGCATGTGCCTAGGCCTAATGTGCAGCAGTGGAATGCTTTGGTGATCTTAAGTGTATCGGAAAACTATTAAGTCACACTCACTCACTCTCACTTTGGCACCTGTAGCACTTGGACAGGTGGAAACAGATGACACAGCAGTTTTGTGAATGAGGGAGAAGATAGAGAATTCCCATTCATACGACAGCCTATACCCGCAAATACACTTCAGACAACAATACTGTTGGCTGCCAAAAAGACAGCTATTCAACCCCTTCCAACGCAATCACTGCAACAGAACCCTAGTCTCTTGAGAAGCAGGTTCACAGAATATTAGCATGGTTGATGATGGAAGATCCCTCACATTTAAACAATACTCAATCCACTGCAAGTCTAGGACCACTCCATATGTTTAATGAGTCAGAAATTCACAAGGCAAGGAAGGAGTGCCTGGTTTCCTGACATGAAATCAATTTCATCTGACCATGCCACTGAGCTCACTACACTGTGGGTGTAATATAACCCAACGTAGACACAAATGTAGGGCAAAGGACCTGTGAGTGGCTGATTCATTGAGTAAAGCCTCACGTCTCCCCCCCACCCCACTGACTCTCACAACTAGTGAATGGGCTGCCGACTGGGATGGGGATGAGAAGGGGGGTTGAGTGTAGAGTTTCACCCAGCACGCTGTCATTAAGGAGCAGGAGAGAATGGGCAGAGGAGGGTTTACATGTGTATGTATGTGTATGTGTGTGTATGTAAACCAGCGTTGCCTGAGCACGGCCTCACCTATACCCCAACCCCCTACAGCAAGGTCATGCAAACAATCAATCGATGGAGATGAATAAGAACACAGATAGAACTGGGCCAAAAAGACAATGAAGGCCAGATCTGATTTGCAGCCGGTCGCCTGGGTCAGTCTGACATCATTTCAATGGCAAAGCTGGGCATTTTATGCTACCTTTACTTTGGCGTCTGGCAATTATGCAAATTGGGCCATAAATTAAATGAAATTATAATTTTATAGACATAAAGGCCGCTCTTTCTCTCTGCCTGTTACTACCGGTCGCCCTCTGCATGATCCCATGTAGCAATAAGCGCTGTTCTCTCACCAGACATATTAAGCACAGTGTATTTGCATGAAGGAGGTACATTAGAGGGAAATCAACTCAGTTGTATACTCATTAAGGTGACAAGATTATCTTACTATAATCACTGGTCTATGTTAGACGTGCACATGGATCCAGCAGGACGGGCACCCAAAGGAGCATCAGACAACATGAGCAGAGCATATGTAATAATGGTATGGCTTGTACATGTGGTTTCACCTGTCATTTTCTACATGGACATCGCAGTGACAAAGAGCATGACGACAGAATTGGCATAATTGAATGAGATGTTAATGTGTTATAATTACTGAGGCAAGGGCATATATGTGATTTAATTAGCTATTCATCCATCTATTAGTGTGTGTGTGTGTGTGTGTGTGTGTAGCAGAAGGAGCCTGAATGCTCAATCTTCACTCATTCCTCAGATGTGAATAGTATTCACTGCTAATATAGAGGAGGGGCACATATTCTACTCATGACAGCCCTCTCAGTGTTCTATTCCTCAGAAACACATGACATGCGCGGAATAGTGAGCTAATCTCATTTTTGCACAGTAACATTGTTTTCCATGCTCTTTAATGATAATTGGGGAGAATCCTTGGCCATTTTTAAGTGCATTACATCATGCATGCATCTCCATCCCGCCCCCTTTAACTATCTCTTTCGCTACACTCTGACAGTGTCCGGATTTTCTGTAGCTCTCCACTATACTATAGGCATTGGTTACATACTAACGCAAAATGTAGGCTAAGGGCACGTCCGTTTATATTTAATAGGCTACTCCAACATCTTTCACATCATTAACGAAGTTGAGGGTGAGAGGTTGCCTATTTCTAAATCACCTTGGGCGCGCTCTCTGTGCAAAACAGCAGGTCGTGGGGTGCAATCATTATCTCGACAGACAATTGGTAAAACAATCAATGACATTCTATTCGCCCACAACAGTTTCCATACTTACGTTTTTTTCCTTTAGGCTAACGTTACTGTATGTAGGCTCCTTCAATGGATCAATGACAACTGCGGTCTCCGCGAGCTAACGAAATCGCACAGCTGGGACCATTAGCGGCCAATCCAGTCCTAGGATGAAGCTCCAATGGCAAAACGCAGCGACAAGAAAGCTCCGATGAAATGTGCGGAGGCATAAACCGCTGGCATTTTCAAAAACTTGAAATTGCCCTGTTCCGTGGTGACATTTGGTTCTCCAGATATACCCATTGGTAAAAATATGGAATGTTACAAATTCCTGATGCGAGAAGAAGAGTCGGTAAAGACCATTGTTTCAGCTGGCGGAGGGGAGGTGTGCTGTATCTTAAAGTTGCAGTTGTTCAATTCTCTGCTCACCAGAATATGTTCACGATACATAGAATTTGTGTATCAATGATATATTTTTTCTTGGATGAAAAATACAAGTTGTATTTAAAAGTAGAATAGCCTAATGCGTAATGGCCAGCCTAATGCTATGCATTCTGATGCTAAATTACATTTGGAAGTGTCAGGAATTTGCAACATGACTGTATGATATGGAATCCATATTGTGTTAACATTACATATATAAATATCCCTTTTAAAAATACAGTCATCATATTGTCACAACCTAATGTTATGTAATTTAACATGTATTTTTATTAGTCCAGTTAGCCTATTGAAAACACACATCACAGTTTTACAATCGGATCGATGCATTCACAAAAAAATATTCCCTCCACTTCCCTGCGATCTCACCTTTCCCTTTCACAGAGATGGTTTCTGCCAGGCTCGGAATAAATTGTGTAGTAATCGAGCCTGTGCTTCCAATTATGTTTACATCTCCCCAGACGACTGCAACGTTGACCATATCTTTAGTTGTTGCTCTTTAAACCTACAACATTTTGCCCGAGATATTAGGCTCTGTGGAGCATTTATTGGGCACGCAGTAAAACATTTTTTTTTAATGAAGACACCCCTGAGGACGTTCCTACAGGTAGATGTGCCAGTCTGCCACTGACAGATGTTAGACCGGACAGACATGGTAATGTAAGATGAGGAGGGAAATTATGTGCAAAAGACGCAAATTCCACTTTTCCTCTGCTCTCCTAAAAAAACGAGGGGTTCCAAAAATGTCTTACCTTCATGGATGTTACAAACATTGTCATGCAAACTGTGACTGTGAGTCTATGATTTGAGATTCTTCCATAATTTATCTCATCATCTGATTAAACACACACGGTTGTATTTAGCAATTGGTGAAAAGCCTTAGGTTACCTTATAAGGATGTCTAGTAAGCACTATAGGCCTACAGTGCTCTCGAGCAGCATTACCCTCTTGAATGCCTCTATCTTTCTGCTCTATGGCGCGGGTAAACACTGACTGACATCTGGAAAGAATGTGGGACCAGTAGCCTGCAGTAGGTCGATTGTGGCTTTCAAAATAGCAGTTTCATTTGATTATATATGTAATATTCATATGTGTAAACATACTGAATTGTAATTGGATGCATTTTACTGCCATATCATACTGTGCTATGATTGGTTAAGACCACCCAAATGGTTAGGTCATGGGCAGTTTGATCCTGGTTGGCAATAAGTGAACATGCCAGTTATAGCTAGCTAATAAAGAGCTACGTTATTAAGAAATATCCTGTAGTACTGCATTTTATTATTTTGTACAAAGTGTGCAAAACAAGACAATATAGTTATAAGATTAACTTAAAACCATATTGCTAGAGCATACCAAGACTATACTGCAATCTGTGCACATTAGTAGTCTTTAAATATGTATTAATTAGCTATGAATTTATATGTTATGCTTATTAATGTGTTATGAATGAAGCCCCCTAACAGAATATAAAATCATCTAAGAAGGTGTCCTTCACTACAATATGGCCACAGAGCAATATCAGTAGTTTTCCAGTTTCCTTTTCTCAAATAGTGAGTGTATGTTTGCAATAACACTGAATGCAATGTCAAGTTCATTCATTTGAAAATGTCACCCAGAGACAAGGCCATACTTCATCTTGCGCTTGAAAATCAATTTTCCCTCTGAAGTTTGTTGAGCAATCTTGTGATTGAAAATATACAATCAAAATTGAGGGTCTGAATTTATAACAGGGCCTGTTTAGCGATAGCTAGAAACATCAATATGGCCAAATAGGAAACAAATGTAGCTACGAATGCAAACTCCCCTGGACTGGCCTTACCTTTTCTATATATCTTTATATTCTCTGTTTTAAGCTACTTTGACTTATATTTGCTGACAGTCAACTTGATGAATCCATAGAGCTGTCAAGCGAGCATCTAACAGTATTTGCTTTACAGGTGATCAGGTACCATTTTATTTCTGTGAGTTCCATCTAAACAATTAAATCATATAATGTCCAGAGCAATCCAAAACACTTCACAAAAAGAAGTCAAAAGCAGGCTTCAACAATCGCTCAAACAGACTAGCTTTGAAAATGCAATGAAAGCCACTCTCTTATGTAGCTACGTTGGAGCCACACACAGGTCATCGCTTACCTGATCTCTATGGGGGCTATAGTGAGCAGTAACAGTAACACAATGTTCCAGCTTATCAAATATTAAAGTAGTTTAGGAGAGGTTGATGAACCAAGTATAATTTTGCTTTGTAAAACAAGCATTCTCACAGAGCAAGTTATAAATGTTTTAACACAGTCCGGCTGCTTTGTGTTTTATGGGTATTCAATTACTAGTGGTGAGAGATCATTAAAGAAGCCTATTATGTTCATAAAGTATGGCTGCAGGGTTTCCCACAGACCTTAAAGGGACATTAAAGGTACTTCTTTATGATTTCACATTGCACTGAGTTGTGTGTATATAAATAAACAAATACACATGAATTTGAAAAAGGTCTGGTGTTCATGCAACAAGTGATGTTCGAACAGTAGTGATGTCAACTTACCCACAAGATCTGATCCAGGACCTGCCTTTGTTTTCAATGGCCTATCCACAACCTTCATTAGCTTGATTAACAAAGCTGTTTCTGGACCAGTGCCTCAGGGCACTTCCCCGTCTCCACCGCTGGTAATGTAGGAGACAGAGTCTGGAGTCACCAAACAGGCTGAGTGTGGTGTCGCTGTCCATGGTGCTGAATCTGGCATGGATTCAGGCAGCTCTTTCAGCTTGTCTGGTACACTGTCCTGAGGGTGGTGTCCCTGTCAGTGGTGCTGAATCTGGCATGGATTCAGGCAGCTCTTTCAGTTTGTCTGGTACAGTGTCCTGAGTGTGGTGTCGCTGTCCATGGTTCTGAATCTGGCATGGACTCAGGCAGCTCTTTCGGTTTACAGCTTGTGTGGTACACTGTACTGCAGCTCATGGGGGCATCGTGGTGGTCAAAGTTGACCCATTTTGCATACCCCACCACACGATGAGACATACTGTATATGTCAATTCAGATTTTTTTTAAACGCAAATGATCTAAAAACTTGTAAACTCTTTTTTTCATATTCCCATATGTTGTAGCTTAGAGCCTATGTTACGTCATCTGAGGTTTTTGGGTTGTGCCTGCCATCGGTTGAGACAACATGCTCTTGAATACAGAGTGGGTGTCATGTTTTGGCTGATAATGTACTAAAATGGCACTGAGCATTTCTACAATGGGCAAGTATGAAAGGTTTTGTTCAAATCAAAAGGGGTGTTGACAAAAAGTGATTGAATTCAAATGGACCCCATACCCATCATGTGTTATGTCCCCAGTCTAAGTCCCTGCTCCATTCCAGTCATGAGATAGCTGTGAGTGTTGTTATGTGCTGTGAGAGAAGCACCAGTGGGCATGTGACCAGCAGGTCAGATGTGGAGTAGCTCTCCATTGGCCTCCAGCTCTCTGGCTGCTGAGATTGAGACCGCCTTTACCTCCTGCTGAGAGACACTGGATTCTGAGGAAACTGTGAGGAGGAGAACCAAGATGAGAGAGAACACCTTCCATTTCTCTGAACACTATGAGAGCCACTGACAGGGTTGTTATATACATTTTACATTTGAGTCATTTAGCAAACGCTATTATCCAGAGTGATTTACAGGAACAATTAGGGTTGTTCAAGGGCACAGGCACATTTTTCTACTAATCAACTAGGGGTTCAAACCAGGAACCTTTCGTTTACTGGCCCAACGCTCTTAACCGCTAGGCTACCTGCCACCCATACAGTGGAGGGATTATCTGTGTCCGCTATGAGACTGCAAAAGGGGCCTATTTTATCACATTCATGTCACTGCTAGCATTGCTGTATTGTGTCAGAAACAGGGTTTAACACTACTGAAGTCCATAGTAGCACCAGACTCAACATACTGTACATTAGAAGAACTGTGGCTTTATCCTCACTGTTCATCCATCTCTTGTAGTGAAAGGTAAACGTCATGTGTCGAAGTCACATATTGGGTGACTGACACAATAAGGAACTGAGCTTACATTTCTATTCCCACCTTGAACATAGAAATCAACTGGAGAGCACGGCTAAGGCTGAGCATACGCCTCCTTGCAGAGATACTGGGTTTAGGCCATGCTCACAAGTGCACATGGACTGTAAGAGGAGAACTAAGACATATGGAGAGGTTAACCATGGATGAACGCTGAGCTCTCATTGGTCCTTGCATAATAGTGGTTACATCACATCGCTTTATCACATAGCACTATTCGCAGTAAGGTGGTTGTATTTTAAGTCAGATGTCTGCTCTTTTGGGTTCTCTTCTAGTTTATTGATCCATTGTAGTGGGTGGGTGGGTGGGTGTGTGTGTGTGTGTGTGTGTGTGTGTGTGTGTGTGTGTGTGTGTGTGTGTGTGTGTGTGTGTGTGTGTGTGTGTGTGTGTGTGTGTGTGTGTGTGTGTGTGTGTGTGTGTGTGTGTGTGTGTGTGTGTGTGTGTGTGTGTGTGTGTGTGTGTGTGTGTGACAAGCATGACATCATGGGAAAGTTGCACATTAAGTAAAGCATGTCTGTAGCTCAGAGCCCAGGATGCAGCTAGGTGTACATGGATGATCCTGACATTGTTTGGATGATTCAAATCTGCCAATGAAGCCAAAGAGTGTCATGAAGGACCTTTATTTCCTATAGTAATGCTGTATGTCTCTCGTGGTTCCCCGTTGGACACTGAAACTGTAAGAACAAAACAATGAAAGAGACAGATCGTACCATTAATTTAAGTCTGTGGAAATAGACCTCTGCCTACATACAGTGGAAATAGACCTCTGCCTAGATACAGTGCATTTGAAACTATTTCGATCCCTTGACTTTTTCCATATTTTGTTACGTTACAGCCTTATTCTAAAATAGTTTTTTCCCTCATCAATCTACACACAATACCCCATAATGACAAAGCAAAAACAGTTTAGATTTTTTTTTACAAATGTATTAAAAATAAAAAATAAATAATGATGTTTTACAACATCCTCACAGTAATGACACACCAAGTGTCACGACTTCCGCCGAAGTCGGTCCCTTCCCTTGTTCGGGCGGCGTTCGGCAGTCGACGTCACCGGTCTTTTAGCCATTGCCGATCCACTTTTCATTTGTTTTGTCTTTGTTTTCTACACACCTGGTTTCTGTTCCCCAATTACATGTTCATTATTTAACCCTCTGTTTCCCACATGTTAGTGTGTGTGTTTATTGATTGTTCATGGTGGTACTTGTCGGCTGGTTATGTTTGCCGGGTTATGTATTTACGCCGTTATTTTCGAGTGACCGGTATTTCTCCGCACTTTGAGTATTGTGTAACGACGTTCGTCTGTACGAGAGGCGGACCAAAGCGCAGCGTGGTTGTTTTGATTCATGTTTTAATAAATAACTTCACATGAACAAACTAACAAAAACAAGAAATGTGAAAACGCAAAACAGTCCTATCCTGTGACAACAAACACAGTGACAGGAACAATCACCCACCAACACACAGTGAAACCCAGGCTACCTAAGTATGATTCTCAATCAGAGACAACTAATGACACCTGCCTCTGATTGAGAACCATACTAGGCCGAAAACATAGAAATGCCCCAAAACATAGAAAAACAAACATAGACTGCCCACCCAACTCACGCCCTGACCATACTAAATAAATACAAAACAACGGAAATAGAGGTCAGAACGTGACATATTGTCTGTATACTGGTGCTGTCGTGGAATTAAATACCTTGTACACTCATTTCTGCTCTCCTGCGCCTGATTCACAGCACCAGTTAACCACCGCCTGACACCAAGTGATAAATAAAAAATATAAAGTACAATAAAGAGACAACCTGTTGGGCCAATCAAATTTGATCCTCCTCTTCTTCACATAAAGCGCAAACATCATCATACTTCCCAGCGTCTCCCATTGGTCATGCAAATTAACCCGATTCATATGCAGCGTTTGCAAATGCTAATCGTCACATGACAATCTCAATGATCCTGCTTCTTGCTACTGGAAAGACAGCCAGTTGAGCTATTCCAAGATAATAAAAAACGTTTACCTTTTCCAGTGATGAAGTCAAATATGTCTCATGTTTTGGTATTTAAGTCCAAAAAGTCTGTTTCTGACCACTTCTTCCTTGGCCAACCATGTCTGGAAAGTTTTGTTTAAATCAAAACGGATGCTGTCAAAGAGCATCGTTATCCTAGTAGTCACATGGGTCGCTCAGCAGCAGAAGCCCTGAAGTTGGCAAATGTTTACTCAGGATGGAGGATTCTTGGTGCCACTATTCATATTTCTGACTAAGCATAAATACAAACACATACATATGAAGACGCCACATACATATGAAGGAGTTACCCTGGGCATGGAACAGCAGGGTGTTTACACTTCCTGCTTTTCAAGAATCTTTTACGAGATCAAAGAAAATGTGTTTTATCAAACTTGACATTTTCCCCAGCTGTTACAGAACTCTCTCATTGGCAGCCTTATTGCCTGTCTCATCCCCGTACTCCTGCTGTAGCCTGACAAATCCTCCAATGATTCAGCCTGGCGATCAGGGTTAATAAAACACTAATCCTCCAATGATTCAGCCTGGCGATGAGGGTTAATAAAACACTAATCCTCCAATGATTCAGCCTGACGATCAGGTTTAATAAAACACTAATCCTCCAATGATTCAGCCTGGCGATCAGGTTTAATAAAACACTAATCCTCCAATGATTCAGCCTGGCGATCAGGGTTAATAAAACACAGATGAAACAAAATAAACAAACCTAGGTTTGAAACAAACATAGGGCAAGCCAGCCTGTAGCGTAACACTCTACACGAAGAACAATTCCACACACAGACATGGGGGAAACAGAGGGTAATATACATTTAGTCTGATGAGGGAATGTGAACCAGATGTGCGGGAAAACAAGACAAAACAAATGGAAAATGAAAGGTGGAGGGGCGATGACTAGAAGACCGGTGACGTCGACCACAGAACGCTGCCCGAAAAATCCCAGTCAGCGACAGACGGGACTGAAAAGGGATTACAAGTGTCTGAAGTCCGATAAATCCTTTTATCTCGCCATACCACCCCTCCAGGGAAGCAATATTATTACACCTTAATGCACATTGCCTGCCACACTGGACGGCTGTGAGCAAAGACACCATAAACCTACAATAAACAGCTTTATTGCCCAGCCAAACACTGAAAGGCTGCACAGATTGAGAAACACAGATGTTGAATGAGGAAAGGCCTGGTATTACAGATCCACCCTAGATAGCTGCTTGTCTGTGAACACATGCTGATAAAGGTAAACCAACATACTGGATGTTGTGTTTGTTGGAAATTAAGTGTAAATGCAGTACTGTCATAGGCTGGTCAAACCAGACTGAATGCTGTGTTCACCAGACAGGGTTAACCAGGCTAGTGCTGTCATTATTAACCCATAAAATGATATGTGGGCGTGTAAAGATTAGATGCAGGTCTTAAATCCATTCATTAAGAGGAAACGGGAGTGGTTCAGTTTATCCCTGGTCTTAAGTCTCAGTGAGTGAGCTTAATAAACTCCTACAGAGGAGGTTGGCCAATCATATTTCATCGTTGTATACATTAACATATACCATCCCACCCTCTAATAATCCAATGTGTTCAGCATTCAGGGAACATTGATTTGAAAAGATATAATAGCTATATTACCCCTACTGGGAGGTAAGAGTTATGTCAAAACACATTCATCTGTGGAATAAGGGCAGCCCCATTTGTGAACATGGCCATGTGAAAGGATAGCCCTAATGCTACTGTAAATGATTTGTATGGTGCTGTTCAGATTAGACCTAGGTTACAGGGTGTGACCCTAAATCATTATTAAGTTATTACATCATGGCAAAATAAATTGTGACATTTTCGGACAACCTCATTAATTCTACTTCTACGGCTAGCTGCGAAACCGTAGAGGCCCCGGAATAAAACAATAGCCATGTTTAAGTTCTAAAATGTAGCCCTCTAACAAAACGAGTGGGGTCATCTTTACAGCAAACCATGTCAGCACAGTTAAAGTAGCGCAGTAAAAAGTCCAATTCATCTTTTATCTGTGTCTTGCTGTGACGGTTAATTGTTTGAATAAACAGCAGGCAGGCAAGCTCTCACTCTCCTACGGCCTCATTAGAATGTAACCATGCATAAAATGCCCTTCTCACTCACTCAGGGAGCAAAGACTTTCAGCGTCACTAAAATGATTATAATCTGTAGAATAATAACATGATCTCTCTTCCTGGTGTCTGATTATCACCATGCTCCAAGCTGAAGTGTGCATGTGTGTACACTACCGTTGAAAAGTTTGGGGTCACTTAGAAATGTCCTTGATTTTGAAAAGAAAAGCACATTTTTTTGTTCATTAAAATAACATAAAATGTATCAGAAATAGTAGCCAGAAACGGCTGATTTTTAATGGAATATCTACATATGAGTACATTATCAGCAACCATCACTCCTGTGTTCCAATGGCACATTGAGTTAGCTAATCCAAGTTTATCATTTTAAAAGGCTAATTGATCATTACAAAACCCTTTTGCAATTATGTTAGCACAGCTGAAAACAGTTGAGCTGATTAAAGAAGCAATAAAACTGGCCTTCTTTAGACTAGTTGAGAATCTGGAGCATCAGCATTTGTGGGTTCGATTACAAGCTGAAAATGGCCAGAAACAAATACCTTTCTTCTGAAACTAGTCAGTCTATTCTTCTTCTGAGAATTGAAGGCTATACCATGCGAGAAATTGCCAAGAAACTGAAGATCTCGTACAACGCTGTGCACTTACTCCCTTCACAGAACAGTGCAAACTGGCCCTAACCAGAATAGAAAGAAGAGTTCCTCTGTCCAGTGTGTGTTCTTTTGTCCATCTTAATCTTTTATTTTTATTGGCCAGTCAGAGATATGGCTTTTTCTTTGCAACTCCACCTAGAAGGCCAGGATCCCGAAGTCGCCTCTTCACTGTTGACATTGAGACTGGTGTTATGTGGGGACTTTTTAATGAAGCTGCCAGTTGAGGTCTTGTGAGGCGTTTTCTCAAACTAGACACTCTTTCCAGAAGAAAGGTCTTTGTTTCGGTTGAGGTCTTGTGAGGCGTTTTCTCAAACTAGACACTCTTTCCAGAAGAAAGGTCTTTGTTTCGGTTGAGGTCTTGTGAGGCGTTTTCTCAAACTAGACACTCTTTCCAGAAGAAAGGTCTTTGTTTCTAGCCATTTTGAGCCTGTAATCAAACCCACAAATGCTGATGCTCTGTAACGGCAGTTGGTGGAAGAAGGTGAGGACCAAGGTGCAGCGTGGTACGTGTTCATGTTTGTTTATTGACACTGAACACTAAATACGAAAATAACAAAAGGGAATAACCGAAACAGTCCTGAACAGTGAAAAACACTAAACAGAAATCAACTACCCACAAAACCCATGTGGGAAAAAACAACCTAAGTATGGTTTTCAATCAGAGGCAACGATAGACAGCTGCCTCTGATTGAGAACCACACCCTGCCAAACAACAAAGAAATCCAAAACATAGAAAATGAACATAGAATGCCCACCCTAGTTACACCCTGGCCTAACCAAAATAGAGAATAAAAGCCTCTCTATGGCCAGGGCGTGACATGCTCCAGATACTCAACTAGTCTAAAGAAGGCCAGTTTTATTGCTTCTTTAATCAGCTCAACTGTTTACAACATTAACAATGTCTACACTGTATTTCTAATCATTTTTGATGTACAAAAGATGAGCTTTTCTTTCAAAAACAAGGACATTTCTAAGTGACCCCAAACTTTTGAACGGTAGTGTATATGTATGTGTGTGTGTGAGAAGCGTTCTCCTGCTGTACGTGGTGCAGCAGAGTAATGAAACGGAACTGTCTTACAGCTGACTGTGACATGCCAAGCACCACACCTTCCCCTTCTCTGCAGAGGAAGAGCGGCAGAAACCAGGGATGAAGAAGACAAAGAGCTGGCAGGCTAAATTAGATTGGTGCTGTCGACTGTCGACAAGGAGTTAATTGGAAAGAGACACCTGTGTCAGGCCAGTGTCGATGGAAACACACACAGGTTTACACAGGGGGAAAAGACAGTACCACGGGAAACGCTTTCTCCACACTTGACCTTCTACTAGTGAGACCTCAAGGCAACAAAGCACCTCTGGATGAAGCTTCTCAGACCCTGTACTGTATGGGTCAGGGGGAAATGGAGGACGGGACACACAAATGGGTCCACATAAACGGTTCAGGGATGTGTTTAGAGAGCTGATCAATAGTATAACAATAGAGGTGAGGTATACCATAGAGCAGGGCTCTCCAACCCTGTTCCTGGAGAGCTACCCTCCTGCAGGGTTGGAGAGCTACCCTCCTGTCGGTTTTTACTCCAACCCCAGTTGGAACTAACCTAATCTGTTTATCACCCAGCTAATTATTAGAATCAGGTGTGCTAGATGAGGGTTGGAGCGAAAACCTACTCCTGGAGAGCTACTCCTGGACGGCTACTCCTGGATGGTTACTCCTGGACAGCTACTCCTGGACAGCTACTCCTGGAGAGCTACTCCTGGAGAGCTACTCCTGGAGAGCTACTCCTGGACAGCTACTACTGGACAGCTACTACTGGACAGCTACTCCTGGACAGCTACTCCTGGACGGCTACTCCTGGACAGCTACTCCTGGAGAGCTACCCCTGGACGGCTACTCCTGGAGGGCTACTCCTGGACGGCTACTCCTGGACAGCTACTAGCTACTCCTGGACAGCTACTCCTGGAGGGCTACTCCTGGAGAGCTACTCCTGGACGGCTACTCCTGGACGGCTACTCCTGGACGGCTACTCCTGGATGGTTACTCCTGGACAGCTACTCCTGGACAGCTACTCCTGGAGAGCTACTCCTGGAGAGATACTCCTGGAGAGCTACTCCTGGACAGCTACTCCTGGACAGCTACTCCTGGACAGCTACTCCTGGACGGCTACTCCTGGACAGCTACTCCTGGAGAGCTACCCCTGGACGGCTACTCCTGGAGGGCTACTCCTGGACGGCTACTCCTGGACAGCTACTAGCTACTCCTGGACAGCTACTCCTGGAGGGCTACTCCTGGACGGCTACTCCTGGAGAGCTACTCCTGGACAGCTACTCCTGGAGAGCTACTCCTGGATGGCTACTCCTAGACAGATACTCCTGGACAGCTACTCCTGGAGAGCTACTCCTGGACAGCTACTCTCCAAGAACAGGGTTGGAGAGCCCTGCCATAGAGTCAACAACATGCTCAAAGGTTAGATTGCAGGAGAATGGAGAGAAGCTAAGAATAAAATATTTTGTTTCATGATCTTATGTTGCAAAATGGAACAGTGGAAATGGAGTAGATCTGTGTTACAAAAGGCCATGGCAATTCCTAGATACGAACATATTTCAAAAGCCTTGTCCCTACAAACACTGAATTTGTAAATGCCAATAATTCAACATTATTTTCATCCAAATCTTTTCCAACGAATGCCAAATCTAGGGAGCACAGTCTCTCGTATTTCAATTTCCTTGTACTGAACATCGAGAGAGAATCTACTACGACGTTTAAACTAATTTGATAGAAAGAAGAGACATTTTCTTCCAGTGAGACAGCTTGAAAAAGATAACGGCCAACATGTTTTCCCTACTTGGGCTGGGTGGAGTGAAGCATTGTGGGTCTGTGCTGGGGTCCAGACCCAGGTGCCACCGTGCTATTCATCACAAGCGCCACCGCTGTTAAATATTAACCGGGTGTGCCTTGGCGCTATTGGATAACCAATTGACTTTTTTGTGGCAGAGCAAGGGAAGGAGGGAGAGAGAGACAAAGGGAGGGAGCTGTGGGGATAGGAGAGCACAGATCAGGGTTAGCCTGTAAACACAGAGACAGCACCCCCAGGCATGGTCCAGTGTCCGCCTCCAGCATATATTGCAGATCAAGTCGTACATACTGGTGTTCTGATTGTTACATCGTCACAACCAGTAAGTAAACTATTTCAAACAGCTATATGTTCATTTCAGGGGGGGAAGACCAGGCAATGTAGGCCTGTTATGCATTCAGACGGGGTTACAGTACCAGGAAACACTGACACATGAACAGATCTACAGTATATATAGGAGAAATAACACATTTAGGAAAAGGCTCTTTTTCTTCATTTCACCCCTCAGTTGAGTAAAACCTGGCAGGGTTTTGTTGTCTCGTCATCCTTTGTTGTCTCGTCATCAGTCGGATGATTGCAATCTCACCAGACGCATTTGGAGATGTGAGCTGGAGGTAAAGATTTCTCTCAGAAGCACCAAAGAGCTGATCAAACTGCAGCGCGGCCACCTTCCTGTCTGCTTGAGTCGGACAACAACACACAACACAAACATCCTCAGAAACACACAAGCAGCCGAGAGAATAAACTTATATCTCGGATAAAAGCTAGGAGGCTTTCATCTCATGGCTCAGTCCAGTTTCTACCGGCTTGTTGTGATGCAGCACAGCACAGTGTGGGATAGACAGAGTGTGTATGATAAACTTGTGTGAAGGAAGCAGCACCTTAACACTGATCTAGGAAAAACTGCTGGAGACAGAGTGGTAGATATGCTGGACATGGTATCTCACTTCTGATTATACACACTGCGCTGCTACCATCAGCAGAACTAGTTAACGTACAAAAACGCAGCTAGAGAATTCATTCACTTGACTGGGAGTGACGTTGGAGATAAGAAACATTCATTCAAATTTCAAACTGAAAGCCCATTCTTATACAAGTGCGTGGTGTAAAGTGTCCTCTCTAACTAGCTGAACAAGACCAGGTGTCTGTAGCAGCTTCGTGTAAGCAACACTTCATTTATCTGCACAGCATGAGAGAGAAAGGGAGGGAGAGAGAGACAGCAGAGAGAGATAGAAAGACACAGGGGGAGTGAGAGGGGAGGAGAGAGAGATGTATATGATGTATTGGCCTTGTTCCTCCTCCCTAATGATTTGGGCGGTGGCCATGTTTGGAAATGACTCAGAGGACGGCTCTAATGGACGTCTCTTTACTGTCCTATCTTCGCTGGCCCAATCTTATGCAAATGGCCGCCGTCATTGATTTATTACTATAAGTCTCCGGTGAATGTAAACGACAGGGATAGCGTAAAGACAAACTTGACTCAGCAATTCCTTGTTTTGCCGTTCCATACAGCAGGCATGTCTCACATATTTGCCCCCAGAGAGGAGAGGAGGAGTGGGATTTGTCTTTTCATCCCCCTTGAACCCGTCTGGTCTGTTCACTGCCGATTTGTTTGTCGAGGCCGAGTGAGCGCTTGTGACCACAGCAATGTGTGAGAATCCCTTCAAACAGCTGAATTAACATGAGTTTGTTCCTCAAATGGTGCTGTCGCCTCTGCCACTGCTCTGCTGCTGCTCTGCCTGGCCCGCTGCCCTGGGAGTGAGTGACAGAGAGGCTAAATCTATTGAAATTAGAGGAGATTTCATTCCTCTTGCATGTGTCTAGTGAGAACAACTCCTGTTGCATCCATCCGCCCTCTCATTGGTCGCGGAGGGTCTCAGTTGCCAGGCAACCGATCCAGCGGTGCCAATGCCTTACTGAGGAGCAGCTGTTAATGAAGCCTGGGCAGCGGGTAGGCAGCATGCCTCGTACGTCTGTCCACCACACACACACACACACACACACACACACACACACACACACACACACACACACACACAAACACACAAACACACCACACACAAGTGGCTCTCTCACTGATGTGAGGGCAGCAACTGAAGGCATACTTACCCAGCATGCTTTCTAGGCTCCGCCCGCCTCCCTGTCTGCATACCCACTGCCCCAACGGGGCTAACCAACCTTTAGAGGGAAATTGACATTTTCATGAAAAGGGAGTTATTTGCTGCTGGACCAGTTATTGAGCAGGATGTGCATTATTTAAGGACAGGTGTGATATTTGAAATGATCTATAATAATCAACGGCACACCGGAGGGAGGTGTGTCTGGAAACAACCACAGATGCTACTGCTAAGTGGTGATGAAGTACAGGATACACATGAGTAAGTATCAATCACAAGCAAAGAACAGCATAGTTCCACTAAACTGAAACTGACCGTTTAAGAGCCCAGTGAGTAAGAGGGTGAATCAACACTATTTAGACACAGATGGTACTGAGGAAAACATCACAAACAGAGAGGGAGTTAAAGCCAGTGTTGATTACTGGTGTGTGAATGAATCACAGGTCACACATACAGTGAGCTCTGGTTGGGGCTGTCGTCGCCATGCTGTTGTCGTGCAAACCATCCCTGAGCTCTGAGTCAGGTTCTTACGACATCACAGGTGCACCCGCACACCTCACATGCTGACCAGAACGGACACGTCGCGTGTGCGAGCGTCGCAAAATACATTTTGAAATCCATGTTATTCAATTACGGCACCCACAGTGCTCGCGCGCGCCAACGAGCGTCTGCGATGCCAAGGGCTAAAATAGAACTCCTTTCTATTTCTGACGCAGATCGCGCTGCAAGTCCTGCCTCTCCCATCTCCTCATTGGTTATACCCACGTGGGTGATTGAAAGACAAACTGTTTTGCCGGTTGTCGTGGTAATACTATGAAAGTTTAGATGCCGATCACCATATAAGTTTAAATATGAAAAAGCCCGGAAGGAGGAGAGATGACCAGAAACGATTCGGTTGGCCGTTTTATGTGTGGATTAATTGTCGGAATAGAGGACCTTGTGCATTTCAGGTCAAATAACAACTCAATGTTTATATCCCAGGACAAATTAGCTAACAAAAGCAAGCAGCTAAACAGTACTAATTAGCTAATGTTTTTCGACCTGTCCCCAAATTAATGTCATTGGTTCAGAGTTTGTTTTGATATTTTAACCTGCATGTCGTGATCGCGTTTGGTGTTGGGGGACAAAATAAATGTATGCACGGTAGCGCACGATGGCGCACACGCGCAGCCGGTTTGGGTTCCGGCAAAATAAGTATTTGTTCACCTACAAACAAGCAAGATTTCTGGCTCTCACAGACCTGTAACTTCTTCTTTAAGAGGCTCCTCTGTCCTCCACTCGTTACCTGTATTAATGGCACCTGTTTGAACTTGTTATCAGTATAAAAGACACCTGTCCACAACCTCAAACAGTCACACTGCAAATTCCACTATGGCCAAGACCAAAGAGCTGTCAAAGGGCTGTTTTTCTGCAAAGCGACCAGGACGACTGATCCGTGTAAAGGAAAGAATGAATGGGGCCATGTATCGTGAGATTTTGAGTGAAAACCTCCTTCCACCAGCAAGGGCATTGAAGATGAAACGTGGCTGGGTCTTTCAGCATGACAATGATCCCAAACACACCGCCCGGGCAATGAAGGAGTGGCTTCGTAACAAGCATTTCAAGGTCCTGGAGTGGCCTAGCCAGTCTCCAGATCTCAACCCCATAGACAATCTTTGAAGGGAGTTGAAAGTCCGTGTTGCCCAGCAACAGCCCCAAAACATCACTGCTCTAGAGGAGATCTGCATGGAGGAATGGGCCAAAATACCAGCAACAGTGTGTGAAAACCTTGTGAAGACTTACAGAAAACGTTTGACCTCTGTCATTGCCAACAAAGGGTATATAACAAAGTATTGAGATAAACTTTTGTTATTGACCAAATACTTATTTTCCACCATAATTTGCAAATAAATTCATTAAAAATCCTACAATGTGATTTTCTGGATTTGTTTTTCTCATTTTGTCTGTCATAGTTGAAGTGTACCTATGATGAAAATTACTCTTTTTAAGTGAGAGAACTTGCACAATTGGTGGCTGACTAAATGTTTTTTTGCCCCACTGTATATATGTGCGTGTGTAGTCCTATGTGTGTCACAGCACCATGTTAATCACAGAAAACTGTGCCTGTGTTTGTTTCTGTGTTTCATGTGGACATGCAGCCAGCCTCTGTATTGTCCTGATGAAGAAGAAGGAACCATTCCCACGGACTACTCCCAGACAACATTGGCCTGTCAAGCTTTCCAGGCACGCCTGACAAAATGGCCCATTCACGTGCACTTAACGTGGCCCCACACTGTTCCCCTTATGGACCACTTTAAGTGTCTCTCTCTGCTCTGTCACTGTAACAGGCAGACTGAGTCCGCCGGCCTCCATTCACCCCCTCATGGCTCCTGTTCCCTGTCCGCAGGCCAAATGGACCAGAACTCAGCTTGGGGCCTGCGATAGCAGACAGATCTTCTCCTCTCCCCCCTGGTTCGGCTGGGGGATTCACCATTAGAATCTCAGCTGAACACAGCGAAATAAAGAGAGGACATTGGAGTTCCAAGGACTGGCTCCTGGCCAATCCTTCCTATCCCTGTCTAGACAGGTGAGACGCATCCTCTAGACTCCTGTCTGTCTGTCTGTCTGTCTGTCTGTCTGTCTGCTCTAAAAGGAGAATGCGGTCATGTGAATTCCCAGAAGCATTTCTGAGGTGAGAAAGTGCCAGAACAAAGAGAGGAGAAACAGATAGCCCTCCCTCCTCCTCTGAATCTAGCCACATGGTCCGTCACTAAGACTAAGACAGGGGCAAGAAACATCCTACATTCAACGTTTCCAATATGTAGTGAATCTTGCTAGCTACGTCTATTGGATGTAAGCTTCCTCTCGAGGTTCCTTATCATTCTGTACAGATGACAGCTGATTGACGAGTCTGCAGGTGAGTCAGGAGAGCTTTACGGGGGCAATGTCAAAAGGGTTTCCTTTCACCTGCATTTCTCCTGAACTATAAAGGAGGGATCTCCTATACATCCACCCGTCTCTCTATCACGAGGAAGCGTTCTTGAATAGTTGGTGTTATCCATATCTACACAAGAGACATTTGCTGCAGTCACGGGTTGTTTTGTGTGTGTGTATGCGTGTGTGTGTGTGTGTGTGTGTGTGTGCGTGTGTGTGTGTGTGTGTGCGTGTGTGTGTGTGTGTGTGCCTTTGTGCATGCACGTGTCTGTGTGCTTGCTTGTATGCATGTGTTCACCCATTTACGCTATGTGTGTACAAGTGTGTATCTGTTGATGTGTGTGTGCTCTTTAAGCACACACCCAAGAGCCTACTTAATCCATCATTATATGGAATTGATGAGTGCATTACACTGCTGAATAAAATGACCCCTGTGAATCTCCATTAGAACACGGTGGCTTAATTAAACAAACGTATCACCATATGTCATCTAGTTAAGGGCTGCACAGCTACACATTACATTTCCCTGCAATGAAAATGACACTGACTTTAAGCCACAGACTAATTGGAGATCTACTATGAAATCACCAACCAACCCCCTCATGGTTTCTCAACCAAGCCCATAGATACAATTCTCCCATCTTCTCCTTTCTCCTCCTTGCTCTCCATTTCAAATGGAACGTGTTGGTGTGCAGTGGCTTGGACCTGCGGAGAATTCAGATAGGAAAGGATCAATAATTCAGGGACCAAGCAAAGCAGGATACACAGAGGGTCATGGGAGATTGGAGTGGGAACCAGCAAGTCACACCACTACTGAGCTGGGGCAATTTGAGCTAGGTTGAACTAAGAAGTGCAGGCATTGGGGCTGGACGCTGCATTCAGACTAGGAGGATGGACTGGGCTAGTCTGGGCTTGGCTGGGCTGAGATGGCCCTTGTATAGAATATAGAATGTGGTGGGGTGGGCTTTCAAAGGCTTTCTCAGTGGGAGTGCAGAGGACGTGTAGCAGAGAGGAGATGAGGAGGGAGGAATCTGGCCGCTGGGCTGCCGGCAGGTCTGTGGAAGGAGGGCATCTTGCAGGAGTAGGAGGAGGAATAAGTCTGTCCAGAGGGAACAGACAGGTCCGTCTCAAGGTGGATCAGGTGATTCGGGTGGAGGAATGAACAGTATCTTCAGGTAACTCAGAGGATGGGAGAAAGAAATCAAAGAAATTAATAAATAAATGAATAAATTAACAAATTAATGAATAAATGAACAAGCTAACGAACAAACAAACAAAGGAATGAAGAAGGAACTACAAATATGCGTAAACTGATGTGTTTTCAGCATCATCAAGGCCTGGAACTTTCATTCCCCTCCAGTGGAACTAAAATCACATCCCCTTTCCTTCGCAGCATCAGCATGTCTACATGTAGACCTCTCAGCAGGAGTCCAAATAACACACAGGCTGATTAAGTCTTCTGAAGATTGGTGAAGTTTATAGCATTAACTGAAAGGCTAGTCAGTAAGACCCCTCAGGTATATGACCCCTGCTGAGACTGTGACTCAGTAGTACGTAGATGCAAAACAGACCAACAATACATCAGGAAGAAAACAATCCGTTGTCGAAATACATTGAGATTATATTGAGATACACAAATACATGGAGAACAAATACATGAAGAACAGTAGATAGTACAAAATGGAAGCAGCTACAGCTCCAAAAAGACCCCCTACCCTGGTCCCAGATCTATTTGTGCTATCTTTGTCATTGTCAATGCCAATGACCATAAGAGCACAACGAGGCTTGGAACCAGGCTATCTAGTCATCTCCAGGCCATCCAATCAGAGGTCAGGTCCAATCCAGAGCCCCAGGCCAGTAGTAGTACTTCAGCCAGTGGGATGAGAGCTATAGTCTTATCCATAATGTAAGGTAGTGATGCTGGTGAGCTAGTGATACATGGCTTATCTCAACAGGTCATGAGTAATTGGACTGCCCTGGCTCTAGAGGGGAAAGGGTTGACCTGATTACCACACACACACACACACTCATGTGCGCACACGCATACATACATACATACAGTGCCTTGCGAAAGTATTCGGCCCCCTTGAACTTTGCGACCTTTTGCCACATTTCAGGCTTCAAACATAAAGATATAAAACTGTATTTTTTTGTGAAGAATCAACAACAAGTGGGACACAATCATGAAGTGGAACGACATTTATTGGATATTTCAAACTTTTTTAACAAATCAAAAACTGAAAAATTGGGCGTGCAAAATTATTCAGCCCCCTTAAGTTAATACTTTGTAGCGCCACCTTTTGCTGCGATTACTGTTATGGTGAGTGAATGAGGACCCAAAAGCGAACTAACTTAAACAGAGCTTCTTTAATAACCAAACATAGGTAGGCTCAGATAGACCGGCAGATTCCGACAGGACAGGACAAGGTTACAGCAAACATGACGATAGTCTGGCTCAGGCATGAAACACAACAAACAAGAATCCGACAAGGACAGGAGCAGAAACAGAGAGAGATATAGGGACCTAATCAGAGGGAAAAAGGGAACAGGTGGGAAACGGGGTGAATGGGTAGTTAGAGGAGACAAGGAACAGCTGGGGGGAAAGCGGGGGAGAAAAGGTAACCTAACAACGACCAGCAGAGGGAGACAGGGTGAAGGGAAAGGACAGAGACAAGACACAACATGACAGTACATGACAATTACAGCTGTAAGTCGCTTGGGGTATGTCTCTATCAGTTTTGCACATCGAGAGACTGAATTTTTTTCCCATTCCTCCTTGAAAAACAGCTCGAGCTCAGTGAGGTTGGATGGAGAGCATTTGTGAACAGCAGTTTTCAGTTCTTTCCACAGATTCTCGATTGGATTCAGGTCTGGACTTTGACTTGGCCTTTCTAACACCTGGATATGTTTATTTTTGAACCATTCCATTGTAGATTTTGCTTTATGTTTTGGATCATTGTCTTCTTGGAAGACAAATCTCCGTCCCAGTCTCAGATCTTTTGCAGACTCCATCAGGTTTTCTTCCAGAATGGTCCTGTATTTGGCTCCATCCATCTTCCCATCAATTTTAACCATCTTCCCTGTCCCTGCTGAAGAAAAGCAGGACCAAACCATGATGCTGCCACCACCATGTTTGACAGTGGGGATGGTGTTTGACAGCTGTGTTGCTTTTACGCCAAACATAACGTTTTGCATTGTTGCCAAAAAGTTCAATTTTGGTTTCATCTGACTAGAGCACCTTCTTCCACATGTTTGGTGTGTCTCCCAGGTGTCTTGTGGCAAACTTTAAACGACACTTTTTATGGATATCTTTAAGAAATGGCTTTCTTCTTGCCACTCTTCCATAAAGGCCAGATTTGTGCAATATACGACTGATTGTTGTCCTATGGACAGAGTCTCCCACCTCAGCTGTAGATCTCTGCAGTTCATCCAGAGTGATCATGGGCCTCTTGGCTGCATCTCTGATCAGTCTTCTCCTTGTATGAGCTGAAAGTTTAGAGGGACGGCCAGGTCTTGGTAGATTTGCAGTGGTCTGATACTCCTTCCATTTCAATATTATCGCTTGCACAGTGCTCCTTGGGATGTTTAAAGCTTGGGAAATCTTTTTGTATCCAAATCCGGCTTTAAACTTCTTCACAACAGTATCTCGGACCTGCCTGGTGTGTTCCTTGTTCTTCATGATGCTCTCTGTGCTTTTAACGGACCTCTGAGACTATCACAGTGCAGGTGCATTTATACGGAGACTTGATTACACACAGGTGGATTGTATTTATCATCATTAGTCATTTAGGTCAACATTGGATCATTCAGAGATCCTCACTGAACTTCTGGAGAGAGTTTGCTGCACTGAAAGTAAAGGGGCTGAATAATTTTGCACGCCCAATTTTTCAGTTTTTGATTTGTTAAAAAAGTTTGAAATGACCAATAAATGTCGTTCCACTTCATGATTGTGTCCCACTTGCTGTTGATTCTTCACAAAAAATACAGTTTTATATCTTTATGTTTGAAGCCTGAAATGTGGCAAAAGGTCGCAAAGTTCAAGGGGGCCGAATACTTTCGCAAGGCACTGTACATACATACACACAGACTCACAGACAGACAGACAGAAAGACAGACACACACGCACACACACACACACACTGAAACACACAATGACTAGACAGTGCTATCCTGGTGGTAGAGTGGATTATTGTGGTACAACAATGACGTTTCTGTTGCGTAGATTAAGCAGCATTGCTGAAGATAACCCTTTCTCACTCTCATAAGAAAAACAGAAACTAGTCGGATTCGTTTGTCTCAGCATTATTTTACCCACCATGCAGTGTGTGTGTGTCCCTCCTCCCTGTACTCAGAGTTCTCATAGTAGGTCGTGCCAAGGATCTGACAGCCACTCAGCCTCCAGATTATTGTCTAGGAGTAAGTACTGTAGTGCCTCATCCACTCCATCACTACCCAGCTCAAACCCCAGCCTCCCCATTCACTGCCTGCCTCTGCAAAAAAATGGACCTGAGTTTGACAAATGAGGGAAATTAACCACTGGTTTGTCATGCTCTCCAGACCTGGCAACCCAGCAGGGTTTGTGGTTGGAGCAGAGCGACCCAAGAAAATATTATTTTTAGGGCTTTGTTTTTGTGTCTTGATCTAGGCTATTAACTATGCCACCTCAGCTATGCTTCAGCGTGTGTACACCCCATCGAGATAAACATATTCAGTGAAAAAGCACATCGCAAATCATAAACTCCCAATGGGCATGGTAATACAATGAGGAGGAGGATGACAGCGGTGGCGTGCAGCGTGCGAGCTGGAGCCAGCGCTGTCGAAGCGGTTTGATGTGTGCATGCAACATTAGCACCGCGTTACAGTCCACAGCCAGCCAAACCAAGTGTACAGAGAGGAGCCGTCTACCCCTCTGTCAAACGATGTAGCGACTGAACATCTGTGAGTAGGGTCTCTGAATGGTGATGAGAATCCCTGTCTGTCTGTCTGTCTGTCTGTCTGTCTGTCTGTCTGTCTGTCTGTCTGTCTGTCTGTCTGTCTGTCTGTCTGTCTGTCTGTCTGTCTGTCTGTCTGTCTGTCTGTCTGTCTGTCTGTCTGTCTGTCTGTCTGTCTGTCTGTCTGTCTGTCTGTCTGTCTGTCTGTCTGTCTGTCTGTCTGTCTGTCTGTCTGTCTGTCTGTCTGTCTGTCTGTCTGTCTGTCTGTCTGTCTGTCTGTCTGTCTGTCTGTCTGTCTGTCTGTCTGTCTGTCTGTCTGTCTGTCTGTCTGTCTGTCTGTCTGTCTGTCTGTCTGTCTGTCTGTCTGTCTGTCTGTCTGTCTGTCTGTCTGTCTGTCTGTCTGTCTGTCTGTCTGTCTGTCTGTCTGTCTGTCTGTCTGTCTGTCTGTCTGTCTGTCTGTCTGTCTGTCTGTCTGTCTGTCTGCCTGCCTGCCTGCCTGCCTGCCTGCCTGCCTGCCTGCCTGCCTGCCTGCCTGCCTGCCTGCCTGCCTGCCTGCCTGCCTGCCTGTCTGCCTGTCTGTCCATTGAGACCAGGGCCAGTAATGAGGGCAGGTTGAAATAACTCCTTCTTTGTCATCATGCCCCCCAACTGCTGCAATCTCACCATCCGTCCATCGACCCATTCATCCCGCAACACTTTAATCTAGCCCCCCCCCCCTTCCCCACACACACACACACACACACACACACACACACACACAGAAAGGAGGCTTTTCATTTGGTCCTTCCTTCTTCCATGAGACACTTCCATCCCATTCGCTCTGCCTCCCCTTCTCCCCCTCATGGGTTTTCTCACCTGTGTGATTAGAAGGGATAGGGGAGGACGTGGGAGGGAGGGGAGGGGAGGGAAGAGACTATTTAACTGTTAATAGGAATCAAACCGGGCCATGGGAGACAGTTACAGAAACATCCCTCAGGTGGATCCTGCTGGGTCAAGATAACCCATTAGTCTTCAAGCCGCCTGTGTACTGAAGAGGCACGCTGTACAAAAACATGACATAAATAGTGTTGTACTACCACTATCTAAGGCAATTACATCAACACATGCTTTCTACAACAACAATTAGCAGTCTGTTTGAAGTAAATGCCAAGTTTATTCTAATGCCAAGTAAATGCCAAGAACCGATAGATTGCTAGAGAACAGGATGGATAGTGTGATAAGCCTTGTAGGAGAATGAAAGCAACTAACATCAGTCTAAAAAGAACGTTAATGTGTTGATGTTCTCCGTATCTATAGCCAGAATGATTTTGCAGTGCATGGTGATTGAACAGGTTTCCTGTTATATTTCTGAGGTGTAGAGAAGGTGAAGTATATGAATCCAAAACATAGCAGTTATACAGAAGATTAACAAAACATGCACACAACAGTATTCATACCTTGGTTTTTGTGGTAAAAGTGAATGAAAAAAAGCTGTTTTGATAATGGTTTTCATACACATACCTTGTCCATAATGTAAAGGCCTATGGAATATTCATTGAAGAGGTAAGGGAGGAGGATGGTACATGTGATCTGCATAATAACATACCAATTGGCATACCTTTGTATGCCTCCTCGTCTGTATACAGTGGGGCAAAAACGTATTTAGTCAGCCACCAATTGTGCAAGTTCTCCCACTTAAAAAGATGAGAGGCCTGTAATTTTCATCATAGGTACACTTCAACTATGACAGACAAAATGAGAAAAAATATCCAGAAAATCACATTGTAGGATTTTTAATGAATTTATTTACAAATTATGGTGGAAAATAAGTATTTGGTCACCTACAAACAAGCAAGATTTCTGGCTCTCACAGACCTGTAACTTCTTCTTTAAGAGGCTCCTCTGTCCTCCACTCGTTACCTGTATTACAGTTTTTCTCAGTCGCTTTGGTGCATTTCTTAGATCAAAGTGCAATTCTTGATACTACTTGTACAAATTCCAAATCGTCTAGTCACTTGTGCACATAATTAAAGCAATTTCTTATTCCTTTGAACAAATTGCAATTGATAATGTACAAGTGTTTTTTCCACATTATCAATTGCTCATGTCATGTTCATTAAAATATCGTAGATGGTTCTCTGTTGAATAGTCTTACCCCTCAAAACATCTAGGCATTACTTCCTTGCATAAGCCATTACATGCAAAATTGTTGAACTATTTGTCATAAACTGTCAAGCATAGTTTTACACATTTCTATTAGACCTTTTGTACAAAAACGTTAATTGATGAATCGTGCAGGTGAAATTGACCCTCACTCATGAAGGAATGTAAAGTGTTAGTTCAACCAACAATCAACCAGTTGTCTAAATTGCTCAAAGGTGCATCTCATGAAGAATCAATTGGCAAGCATATATAGACAGACCACAACACAGAGTTGCAATTTTCCAATAATGGATGGACCAGGAAACGAACAGGGTCAACAGCCAAGAGGAGGAAGAAGAGGAGCAAGGATGCGTGGTGGAAGGCAAAACAGAGGAAGAGGCAGAAGAGGACATAGGCGCATATCTGATGACATAAGGGCCACTATTGTAGACCATGTTGTCAATCATGGCCTTACAATGGCTGAGGCGGGTCGAAGGGTGTAGCCGAATATTGGGAGATCAACCGTGTCCTCAATAGTTCAAACGTTTCGAAGAGAGAACAGGTATGTCCACCAATGTACAGTGCACTGTTACTGTATATAAGCAGTATACTGTATACTTCCTACAATGCTTCATATTACAGTAGTCCACTTGTATTTCACAGCATACAGAAATATACTCTATACAGATACATACTGCACCTTACATGCACCCACCTGTATGTTTCACAGTAAAATGTGTGTTCGCATAGTTTTTGTCTATGTGAAAGTGTGCGATGCATCACTGCATTTTTCCCCACATAGGACTGCAAGATTACCTCAAACCGGTGGCAGAGGACGCCTTTTCACACCTCAACAGGAGGAGGATATTTGCACCATGGTCCGAGCAAACAATGCCATGAGACTCAGGGAAATACAAAGGACCATTACAGAAGACAACGATGTCTTTGAAAACATCCATACGGTTAGCATCTCAACCATCGACAGGGTGCTGCATAGAAACCAGATGAGTATGAAACAGCTGTACCGTGTACCATTCCAAAGGAATGAGGACAGAGTTAAGGAGCTACGGTACCAGTATGTACAGGAAAAACATATATCTATGTAACTATTTTACAGCAACATTTCATAGTGATACATAGTAGAGTAAGCATAAACTGCACACATTTCCATTGCTGTGGAAGGAACATGCAATATATGTACATTTTATGTCACTCTTCCTTACCAAAACAAATTCAACTGTGTGTTCTGGGATATAGCGTATAAGGGAGTTGGAATCAAGTGAACCCTCTCACAACTTTGTATACGTGGATGAGGCTGGCTTCAACCTGACCAAATGCAGAAGGCGGGGTCGGAATATCATCGGTCACAGAGCTACTGTGGATTTGCCAGGCCAACGGGGAGGAAATATCACCATGTGTGCTGCTATTTCGGAGCATGGTGTCCTAACCCATATCTCCCTTATAGGGCCATACAACACCCAGCATCTACTCAACTTTTTAGAGACTCTCTACAGGGCTCTCATCCCTGATGATGAGAGGGGTCTGTTTAGAGAGGATTTGCCAAAGTATGTGGTCATTTGTGATAATGTGAGTTTCCATTGATCAAACATCACAAGGCAATGGTTTGTGACCCACCCGAGGATGCTCATAGAATTCCTCCCACCTTATTCACCATTCCTTAACCCAATTGAGGAGTACTTTTCAGCATGGAGGTGGAAGATGTACGATCGTCAGCCACACACACAGATTACCCTGATGGCTGCAATGGATGCAGCATGTGAGGACATCACAGTAGACGCCTGCAGAGGATGGATAAGGCATTCCAAAAGATTCTTTCCACGTTGCATTGGAAGGGAAAATATCCGGTGTGATGTGGATGAGAATATGTTGGCCGACAGACAGGAAGGTCTGGATGTGCAGAGACAGCACAACAGTGCTGCGGGCAAAGTTGTGCCTTAGGGGTGGTTTCCTGTGTTTCTTTCTAATTTAGTTTTTTTCCTTTGTGCCCCTTGGGTTGTCCAGTCTCTTTCAATCAATAACCCACATACAGTAATATGTAAATAGTACTGTTGAATTGATAAATGCCATGGAAGTGCAGCCTTGTGCATTTTCAACACAGTAACTGTCATCAAAACTGTAGCCTAAGTTTACATCAGGTAATACTGTCAAAGTACACAGTTACATTGACAACATGCCTAAACATTTTCACGACCTTGTTCGTGAACAATGCCTCAATGACTTATCATTCTGATGACACAATGACATGATCATTGGCATGAATATTTACTTTTGAGAGATGTACTAAGGATTTTTAGTGACTGACTAGCTTTAGAAACATATCTATTGTATATTGCAGTTTGTACAAATTGTTCTGAGAAATGCGCTTATTATTTTGCACATGTTAGGGATGGTGTGAAAAATGCACCAAAGCGACTGAGAAACTGTAATGGCACCTGTTTGAACTTGTTATCAGTATAAAAGACACCTGTCCACAACCTCAAACAGTCACACTCCAAACTCCACTATGGCCAAGACCAAAGAGCTGTCAAAGGACACCAGAAACAAAATTGTAGACCTGCACCAGGCTGGGAAGACTGAATCTACAATAGGTAAGCAGCTTGGTTTGAAGAAATCAACTGTGGGAGCAATTATTAGGAAATGGAAGACATACAAGACCACTGATAATCTCCCTCGATCTGGGGCTCCACGCAAGATCTCACCCCGTGGGGTCAAAATGATTACAAGAACGGTTAGCAAAAATCCCAGAACCACACGGGGGGGACCTAGTGAATGACCTGCAGAGAGCTGGGACAAAAGTAACAAAGCCTACCATCAGTAACACACTACGCCGCCAGGGACTCAAATCCTGCAGTGCCAGACATGTCCCCCTGCTTAAGCCAGTACATGTCCAGGCCCATCTGAAGTTTGCTAGAGAGCATTTGGATGATCCAGAAGAAGATTGGGAGAATGTCATATGGTCAGATGAAACCAAAATAGAACTTTTTGGTAAAAACTCAACTCGTCGTGTTTGGAGGACAAAGAATGCTGAGTTGCATCCAATGAACACCATACCTACTGTGAAACATGGGGGTGGAAACATCATGCTTTGGGGCTGTTTTTCTGCAAAGGGACCAGGACGACTGATCCGTGTAAAGGAAAGAATGAATGGGGCCATGTATCGTGAGATTTTGAGTGAAAACCTCCTTCCATCAGCAAGGGCATTGAAGATGAAATGTGTCTGGGTCTTTCAGCATGACAATGATCCCAAACACACCACCTGGGCAACGAAGGCGTGGCTTCGTAAGAAGCATTTCAAGGTCCTGGAGTGGCCTAGCCAGTCTCCAGATCTCAACCCCATAGAAAATCTTTGGAGGGAGTTGAAAGTCCGTGTTGCCCAGCAACAGCCCCAAAACATCACTGCTCTAGAAGAGAACTGCATGGAGGAATGGGCCAAAATACTAGCAACAGTGTGTGAAAACCTTGTGAAGACTTACAGAAAACGTTTGACCTCTGTCATTGCCAACAAAGGGTATATAACAAAGTATTGAGAAACTTTTGTTATTGACCAAATACTTATTTTCCACCATAATTTGCAAATAAATTCATAAAAAATCCTACAATGTGATTTTCTGGATTTTCTTTTCTCATTTTGTCTGTCAATGTTGAAGTGACGAAATGATGAAAATTACAGGCCTCTCTCATCTTTTTAAGTGGGAGAACTTGCACAATTGGTGGCTGACTAAATACTTTTTTGCCCCACTGTACCTACAGACACAGACACAAAAGAGAGCCGTTTCGTCATCTGCATCCAATACAGCTCTCCTTCAAAATATTCTTATAACTTACAATACATAGTCTTACCTCTTTGTTGATATCCATTGAATTGTGTCCATTTTCTGTTTTAGCCAGATTTGCACCAAAATGAATATGGTATCATCGTAAAACAATATGAATTTAGATCATTCAAGGGACACACCTTACCTTAAATTGAGATCTTTAAATGTTTTCAGTTAAGTTTCTGCACCTGCTGTCCTTTAAAATTCAAATCCAAATGTTTCAGTGCCAAGTACCCTAAGGTTCTTCAAATACCTTTTCCCATTCATTCTCTTTACAGAGCTGGTACCACATGGTGCCTCCAGAGTTGTGAGTGGCCTGGTGCTGCTGTCCCCAGGTCTGGTGACACAGACGAAAGGGACAATGAGACGCTGATCAATTCCCTCTTAATCACGCTGGTACCCAAATACCCACAATGGAATTTGTCCAGGGACAGGTCAGCCTCATTCATTGATGGACCAATGTTCCATCAAATTATTTTGGGCACTGAGCACATTTTTTATCTTGTGAGCGGTATGAGGATTCTGTGTTATGCACTATAGCCCGTTACCATATATGTGATTCCGTTACCATATATGTGATTGAATATTATCTGCTGTTGGCTTGTGTGGATGTATGTATGTGTTATGCAACATAACTGAATTGAAGCATTGTTAACAGTTTCAGGGCCATGGGCCTTTCTCATGGTGGAAAAATACAGAATAACATGAAGACAGGAACTGTGCAATGAGTTGGGGGGGCACATTCAGAACGGACTGTTGCGAGAACAAACGGTATTTTGTTAGATAACAGGAGCCAGGTGCGAGATAACGGTATCGAGCATGAGCGCATAGATATTCTTCACAGCAACAGTTACATCTATCAACTGAAGCGCTTAGGGGGCTGGGACCAGCCTCTGCGCCAACAATCAACGATAGGCTGGGTGAGTTTAAACCACGCCCAGTCTCTACTCTGACAGGCCGGCTCGGAAGCAGGAACTATTTCTGTCAGGGTATATTTATAATATCTTTGTCAAGAACAAGTCAGTTCTCTGTTTGCCCTGCAGGTGGGACAAAGAGCCCATATATACTAAAATTGCATTTACCACTTATTACTTAGCTAATAAAAAATACATAGTATACAATCGGTGACTCATTGTCATATATATCCTGATACCAGATTCGAATTGACGCAACTCTAACAGCGGACACTTGAACATTGTGAGAATGTTGTGAGAACTTCCAGTGTGTGTTTACAGTGAACACTGATGCTGTATCCATACCGTTTTAGACATTAGCCAAAAGGCTATTGTGGCTATTTGAGCATAATGTAGGTCTACCAACAAAACCAATGGTGCAAATCCCACAACATTTTCACATGGAAATAGCTTTGGATTTCTATGATATAGCCTACAGTAGCCTATATGTGGTGTTCAATGCAGGCCTACATTGCATGGCAAGGCTTTTTACTTGGTCTGTAACACTATGGGCCAAATAGCTACCTGTAAATTGTAATGTATTGTGTTCTATGATGCAAGAAACCACTTCACAAAATAAAATGTATTATTATTACCATACAGAGAATTAGATAATGTAGTTCTCCCTCTGCCTATTGGCTTATTTACAAGCTTTTTACCTGACTGGCTTTTCAAAGATAGCTTGAAATGTAGTCTATACGTTTTGTGCTCTTGTAGGAAGCAGTACCTCCCCATTGCTGACCTATACTTATCTATAACTGGGCTAAAAGCTCGCTAACTATATCAAGAAATGTGTGGCTCTGCGCACCGATTTAAACTGATCTGAAAAGCACATTCACTAACGGGTAATTAATTGAAAGACAGCTCATGGGCCACCCCGCCAATAGAATTATACACCTTTGCACTCTGGCTCTGCCTACAACAAAATCACAGACTTAATCTTGCAAAGTTAGACTTGTTTTGTTTTGTTGCGTTGCAAAGGGGGTGATGTTGTGTTGATTCGATCACAGAAAAAACGTTGATCTATTAGTGCAAACTAATGGGGCGACCTCAGTGATGTTCAACTTGCGTCTCTGCGAGGCATGGCATTTCTTAGAGGGAACATTGCCACTGACCCCCTGTAACCCTGACTCCCACCCACCCCCAGTCTTTGTTTACCACATTAACAGAACATCCCATGCTGGAATACTCAAGTCCATATACTCATCAGTCACTAAAACGGTTAATTGGTAATGAGCATCAACTGCACTGGTTAAGGGTCAGTTGTCACCATTATCAAGCAATCCAGCAGTGTCTGTTAGGAAGGGGCTCGGAAATAGAAAAGGAGCTGTAATTGCTGAGAATTCTATAACTATGGACCCATGTAAACCAAGCCAAATTCGCAAATGTACACTACATGACAAAAAGTATGTGGACACCTGCTAGTCGAACATCTCATTCCAAAATCATGGGCATTAATATGGAGTTGGTCCCCCCTTCGCTGCTATAACAGCCTCCACTCTTCTGGGAAGGTTTTCCACTAGATGTTGGAACATTGTTGCGGGGACTTGCTTCCATTCAGCCACGAGCATTAGTGAGGTCGGGCACTGATGTTGGGCGATTAGGCCTGGTTCGCAGTTGGCATTCCAAATTGTCCCAAAGGTGTTCAATGGGGTTGAGGTCAGGGCTCTGTGCAGGCCAGTCAAGTTCTTCCACACCGATCTCGACAAACCATTTCTGTATGGACCTTGCTTTGTGCACAGGGGCATTGTTATGCTGAAACAGGAAGGAGCCTTCCACAAACTGTTGAAACAAAGTTGGAAGCACAAAATCGTATAGAATGTATTTGCTGTAGCGTTAAGATTTCCCTTCACTGGAACTATGGGGCCTAGCCCAAACCATGAAAAATAGCCCCAGATCATTATTCCCCCTCCACCAAACTTTACAGTTGGCACTATGCATTGGGCTGGGTAGCATTCTCCTGGGATCCGCCAAACACAGATTTGTCCGTCAGACTGCCAAATGGTGAAGCGTGATTCATCACTCCAGAGAACATGTTTCCACTGCTCCAGAGTCCAATGACGACAAGCTTTACACCACTCCAGCCGACACTTGACATTGCACATTATGATCTTAGGCTTGTTTGCAGCTGCTCGGCCATGGAAACCCATTTCATGAAGCTCCAGATGAACAGTTCTTGTGCTGACATTGCTCCCAGAAGCAGTTTGGAACTCGGTAGTGAGTGTTGTAACCGAGGACAGACGATTTTTACGCGCTACGCACTTCAGGACTCGGTGGTCCCATTTTGTGAACTTGTGTGGCGTACCACTTTGCTACTGAACCGTTGTTGCTCCAAGAAGTGTCCACTTCACAGTAACAGCACTTACTTTGACCGGGGTAGCTCTAGCAGGGCAGAGATTTGGCGGACTGACTTGTTGGAAAGGTTACATCCTATGACGGTGCCATGTTGAAAGTCACTGAGCTCTTCAGTAATGCCATTCTACTGCCAATGTTTGTCTATGAAGATTGCATGGTTGGGGCCTCCCGGGTGGCGCAGTGGTCTAAGGCATTGCATCGCAGTGCTAGCTGTGGTCCCAGAGACAGTCGAACGGTGTGGAGGGGAATAGAGCATAGTAACACGGTGGTCTGGTTCAGTCAGGAGCATAGGAAATACAGGTGTTCATAAATAGAGCATAGTAACACGGAGCATAGTAACACGGTGTTAGTAACACTATGCTCTGTCGCAGCCGGCCGCGACCAGGAGGCCCATGGGGCGATGCACAATTGGCCCATCGCGCACTCGCGACTCCTGTGGCAGGCCGGGCGCAGACCACGCTGACCAGGTCGCCAGGTGTATGGTGTTTCCTCTGACACATGGGTGCGGCTGGCTTCCGGGTTGGATGTGCGTTGTGTCAAGAAGCAGTGTGGCTAGGTTGGGTTGTGTTTCAGAGGACGCATCGCCTCTCCCGAGTCCGTACGGGAGTTGCAGCGATGAGACAAGACTGTAACTATTACCAATCGGGGAGAAAAAAGGGGGTACATTTTTTTTAAAGAGATTGCATGGCTGTGTGCTCAATTTTCTACACCTGTCAGCAATGAGTGTGGCTGAAATAGCCGAATCCACTCATTTGAATAGGTGTCCAAATACTTTTGTATATGCTATATATAATGTATGTCTGACTTGACATACATGGCAATAAATGAGATAGAAAGGAATGTGAGTAGATGTGGTGAAGCACAACAGTATAGAGATGCCACTGTTCATTTTCACATTGAGCAGCTAGCGCCTCGTACCATGGGGTCATAGTAGGGGCACATCTTTACTCAATTACTCCTTCACACAACAAGCCCCCCATTAGCAAACAGCCTGGAATATATATCTATTCTATCAGATAGAACACGTGGCTTTATCATACTGACATCACATCAGAGAGGATAGGGGAAGACGAGAGAGAGAGAGACTGATATCCTTCACGTCCTGTTTGTCAAGATACCCCTCGCTGTACATTAGCTTTGCCACTAGCATTCAGCATCAGTGTTTAGATAACACTCATGAGCTGTGGCCGCCTTCCCTTCCTTCCTGATTATCAACCATCCCACTGGGCACACGCAGGTTGAATCAACGTTGTTTCCACGTCCTTTCATTGAAATGACATTGAACCAACATGGAACAGACACCTGTGCCCAGTGGGATGCCGTCACTTACTTAAGACGAACATGAACAGGGATGTTACAATGCTACAGTGCCCAAAGGGAAACAGTCGAACGGTGTGGAGGGGAAAGGGACAGCTGGTCAGTGATATACACAACAATCACAACGCGTTGCTATGCTGTGTTTTTGACCACCTGTATTTCCTATACTCCTGACTGAACCAGACCAACGTGTTACTATGCTCTATTTATGAACACCTGTATTTCCTATGCTCCTGACTGAACCAGACCACCGTGTTACTATGCTCTATTTATGAACACCTGTATTTCCTATGCTCCTGACTGAACCAGACCACCGTGTTACTATGCTCTATTTATGAACACCTGTATTTCCTATGCTCCTGACTGAACCAGACCACCGTGTTACTATGCTCTATTTATGAACACCTGTATTTCCTATGCTCCTGACTGAACCAGACCACCGTGTTACTATGCTCTATTTATGAACACCTGTATTTCCTATGCTCCTGACTGAACCAGACCACCGTGTTACTATGCTCTATTTATGAACACCTGTATTTCCTATGCTCCTGACTGAACCAGACCACCGTGTTACTATGCTCTATTTATGAACACCTGTATTTCCTATGCTCCTGACTGAACCAGACCACCGTGTTACTATGCTCTATTTATGAACACCTGTATTTCCTATGCTCCTGACTGAACCAGACCAAACCCAAAAGCCAGGGCATTTGGCTGCAGTCCAGGTTTTGCAGCCAGCCTTGCCTAAGGGCTGTCTTTATGAAAATACTAAGCCTTAGGGACTAAGAGAGATTGACTCTTTCCCTATCAGTTGTAGAATAACCGTTTGTGAGGGCAAAGGTCAGCTCCAGTAGCCAAACTAAATGTCAATGATAACTCAAGAGGAGAGGCTGTAGTGTACAATAGTTCAGCTCAGCGGTTCACATAATGGTACACGAACACTACAGAGCCTGTTGAGGCAATTGGTAGGTCTACAGTAGAGTAAACCTGATGGAATTATATCTCAAGTCCTCATTCCTCCAATGGAGTGTCGAGTGGAGAGTTCATTTATTTGACCTGGCAACCTGGCATAATGAACACGTCAAAGCAACCAACCACACCTGACAAGCTTAACAATCAAATCCTGCTATGTGTCTCCCATGCTATCCACCAACAACAGCACCCATACGTCAACATCAAGAGAACACTGAGGAAACCACTGTAGCCACTGTCAGCAGTGGCTACAAAAATAAAGATGCTATCTAGAACCAAAAAGACGTTTCCTCTTTTATTTGGAAAAAGAGTTCCTCATTTCCATTTCTTCTCCACGCTTTGCTGCTCCATGAATCATTCAGAGGTACGAGCCTGCCTGGCCTGGGTGAAGCATCCTCACAGGGAGGCCTGGAAGAATCAATATAGGTGGTGAGAGGGGGAGTCGAAAGCCTGTCTCTTCAAGGCCCCCCTCTGTTGTAAGACTGAATGACTTATGCTATCACTATTATACTACACTGGCTATCAGGACTAAAGCCCCAGTCTCATCCATTTAACATAACGGTGGGAGAATGAGCAATTGAGCCAAATGCCTGATAACCTCCGTGTCAAGCGCATCAAGTGTCAAACATTAGAAGACCGTCGTGGCTGGGCTATAATAGGGGGATTAGGAGATTATGAGTTCTGAAATGACTGTAGTTCATCTGAGGTCAAGCTGTAATACGAGACATCCTGGGTGGCTAGAGGGTCAGCACGTCTCCAAATGATCACCGTAGAAGGAACGATTAAAATGTCTGTGATGTCATCATTTCTGAATTTGATAATCCCATCACAGCAATGTGGTGTGCTCTTTTAAACAGATGGGGTGAAAGTGGGAGGTTATTGCGGAGAATAAACACTATTGCATGTCCAACACAATAAGAGATCCTTCTTTCACATCCCCAAACGGGATTTGTCTGAAAGTGTCAGTTCCCTCTATGTGTTGGCATTCAGTGCACACGGCCATGCGTTGAATAACTGTCAATGTGTATTGACAACAATGATCGGAGGCTTAAAGCTTCATCTGGTCTTTCAAGGAAACCTTGAGGAGAGCCAGTAAAGAGCAGCGTTGAATGTATAACAGACTGAAGGAATATCAGTGGGGACACCAGTCCAACATACTGATATCTTGGCTCCCTACTTCCACTACCAAATATACACAAAGCCCTTTCTTTGTGACCAGGAAGAAAAAGAGGAGAGACTGAATAGTGTCTGCTATTCCAGGGATGTCTGTACCATTTTAGAGGTCATTCTACGTATTCACTTTGGGTCCAATTCAGACTTGAGATAAGTAGACTTAACATGGATTTATGTCAAAAATGGTTGATTTAAGTCCTTTAAGTCCTTGTTTTATTGACTTAAATCCATGTTATATCTCCCTCACTAACTGCCAGAGCAGCTTACCGATCGCTGCAGCTGTACACAGCCCATCTGTAAATAGCCCATCCTACCATCTACCTACCTCATCCCCATATTTGTTTCTCTGCTCTTTTGCACACCAGTATTTCTACTTGCACATCCTCATCTGCACATATATCATTCCAGTGTAAATAGCTAAATTGTAATTACTTCGCCACCATTGGCCTATTTATTGCCTTACCTCCTTACGTCATTTGCACACACTGTATACAGATTTTTCTATTGTGTTATTGACTGTACATTTGTTTATTCCATGTGTAACTCTGTGTTGTTGTTTTTGTCGCACTGCTTTGCTTGATCTTGGCCAGGTTGCAGTTGTAAATGAGAACTTGTTCTCAACTGGCCTACCTGTTTAAATAAAGGTTAAATAAATAAATAAAAAAATTAATAAGTATATTTACATGTATCTCAAGTCTGAATCGGGCCCAACATGAATAGCCTACAAGAGGGTGAGGCACTGACTGTACCTCTGCCATAACCCCCTGTCTCGCACACTAAATATTGATTATGATGCTCATTAGCCACCCTGTGTGCATCCCTCCACATTACAGAGGTGGACAGGTGGAGATAGAGTCCGTCAAACACGGATGGAGAAGGAGTCACACAGCTGCGGTATTGATCCAGGACCTGCTGGCCACATGAGCTCTGTGATGACTCTGAGACAGGGGGCTGCGTTAGTGTCAGAGACTGCTGTGGTGGCTTTTTCAGAAGAAGACGAGACATAATGATAGGTTGGTTCTCCCTCTATAAAGCTGTCACAGTGGCGCTATTCACCCCCCAACCCCTGTCATTCTACTCACTCAAGGATCAACACACAGACACACACACACATACCAATTCATCATAGAGACATGTCTGTACATATAGCTAGGTCCCTTTAGGTAGTTTTGTCGCTTTAGTGTTTGTATACAATATTTCAGAGATTAATCTTAATAATGAAAAGATATATAGACTCATTTGTCCTCTTCATCGTTGTAGGTTTTTCAAATCAAAGCAAATTTTATCGGTCACATACACGTGTTTAGCAGATGTTATTGCGGGTGTAGTGAAACGCTTGTGCTTCTAGTTCCGACAGCACAGCAATATCTAACAAGTAATATCTAACAGTTTCACATAAATACCTAATACACACAAATCTATGTAAAGGAATGGAATGAAGACCATATAAATATATGGATGAGCAATTTCAGAGCAGCATAGACTCAGATACAGTAGATAGTATAGAATACAGTATTTTTGCTCACCTGACACTGCCACCTGATATACTCATCCATTATATCTCCCCAGGATCATAGGTAATTGTGAAACAGACACAAATTGCTTATTGTAAATTCTGTGTATAAAGTGAGTTTCAGACACAGATGAAGACAATAGGTTACTTTATCCACTATGTCTCTCGAAGCAACATGTTCACAGAATCCACTTCTGATCTGTAAATAGGGGTAGTTTGTGCTACAAAAGCTCTACTTGAAATTGTAAATGGAAAACGGCGCGTCGGGTCAGAAGTGAGGAAGTGAGGTTTACTCCGTTCAGGCCGAAGGGCAGCCGAAAAGGAGAGGAAGGAAAACACATAAACATGGAATGAACAATGAACTCTCACTGGAGGGCTTCATTTGCTAAGATCAGATGTAATTTTACAGAATTTCAGAGGACCTCAACAATATTAGAAATGTTTTAAACTCCAGTGCTGGGTAAGTATGAAAAAACTATTTTCACAGGTCTATTAAAACCAAGAGGCATTACAGCTGAACACACACTTCTGCTGTCATGGTAAAACAACCTGCATCTGATTGAAAATCCTATAATTGAATAGAGAATAGCGGAGAGGATGTAGGCTGACTCAAGAGGCACGCACGCACACACTTTTATCATTGAGACATCTATACTCCCACTCAGACTCCCACACAAGCACACACTCTGCTTCAGATGGAAATTACATACATTGCTACATCCTTGACTAACTGATTGACCTTCAAGAGAGACTTCAACACAAGATGGCATCGACAAAATCCAGCATTTCACACTAGTTAGTCAGGCTTAAACCTACAAGACAGATCTGAATATATCACCTTCACCGATTTGCAAACAGCAGATTTTTTTTTTAAATTTCATAATGTCTGTGAAATGAAAAGGTATGGTCTTAAACAGTGTCTCTGAAATGAAAAGGTATGGTCTTAAACAGTGTCTCTGAAATGAAAAGGTATGGTCTTAAACAGTGTCTCTGAAATGAAAAGGTATGGTCTTAAACAGTGTCTCTGAAATGAAAAGGTATGGTCTTAAACAGTGTCTCTGAAATGAAAAGGTATGGTCTTAAACAGTGTCTCTGAAATAAAAAGGTATGGTCTTAAACAGTGTCTCTGAAATAAAAAGGTATGGTCTTAAACAGTGTCTCTGAAATGAAAAGGTATGGTCTTAAACAGTGTCTCTGAAATGAAAAGGTATGGTCTTAAACAGTGTCTCTGAAATGAAAAGGTATGGTCTTAAACAGTGTCTCTGAAATGAAAAGGTATGGTCTTAAACAGTGTCTCTGAAATGAAAAGGTATGGTCTTAAACAGTGTCTCTGAAATGAAAAGGTATGGTCTTAAACAGTGTCTCTGAAATGAAAAGGTATGGTCTTAAACAGTGTCTCTGAAATTAAAAGGTATGGTCTTAAACAGTGTCTCTGAAATGAAAAGGTATGGTCTTAAACAGTGTCTCTGAAATTAAAAGGTATGGTCTTAAACAGTGTCTCTGAAATGAAAAGGTATGGTCTTAAACAATGTCTGTGAAATGAAAAGGTATGGTCTTAAACAGTGTCTCTGAAATTAAAAGGTATGGTCTTAAACAGTGTCACTGAAATGTTTCACATAATCATTGAACTTCACAGAGATGAGAATCAGCTTCAGATATGATAACTACATAACCTTTCACTCACACACACTTCTCTTCATATTATGATTCTGCATCTGTGGACATCTGGAGATTCATTAACTTCACAGCATATAGATCTATGTATATTAAATGTCTAACCAAATTTGTCTGGACATTGTGCATTGATGCGATTCCAACACACACACACACACACACACACACACACGGTTGCCTCCCACAATGTATCCAATGCTGTTGCCCAGGGTCCGGTTTACAAGACTAACACACACTTTTCTCATCTTTCTCTCTCTGATACCACCCCCGTGACCAGCGTGAGTCGATGGAATTAAGATACGCGGGTTGGATCGTGGAGGCTGTGTATGAAGAATGATCCTGCACCCTTACAGAATCTAGAACAGAACAAATGCATCTGGGATTGTTACAACCTTGTATAAGTGATAGAGGAGCCATGCAGTAGTTCAATACCACGTGTTTTACAGAGACATGACTGCAGCTTGGGTTGTGCGGTCCGTCATACAGTGAGGGTGTTTCTGCTGAAGACATTGGTAAAAGAGTAAGATACAGGGGTTGTCAATGCTCCCAATGATAGCTTGGATCCTGAGGTTTTAAGCTGAAATTCTTGCGAAGAATTAACTTCCCAGATGTACATTCATTTACATGGTGTTATCAAGAGAACTAAAACACACTGTGTTGAGACGTGGGGCGGGAGGAAACAGATGTGAAGGTCACTATGATATGTCTGAGTGGTTCAGAGGACCCTTCCAGGAAGATCCCATATGCTGGGGACTAAGCACTCATTCTCCTCCCACCGTCCATCTGCAAGAAGAGTGCTGTCTATAGTTATCAAAACTAACAGAACTATTCAGCACATTCCAATCTTATTCGTCAGCCTAGTAAAAAGGTACCATCTATGCAATGACCAATCCTAGTCAGTTATGGAGAAATACCTTTACTGACGGACTCACTTTTCTCTGGGAATGAGACGCGTAGCTTTCCTGCATCACTCTAGCATTTCAGATTAACAGGCACGTGCGCGCTCACACAATGTGTGTCGCAGAGGAACTGTTGGAGGAACAGGGCCCAACCTGACGGGGCAACTCACAGGGATGGAGTGGAAGGTGGGCGTGGGAGAGAGGACGGTGTGCACAACGTAGCAGAGAACACCAGGCAGCAACTTCAGAAATAATGGGCCAACACCCTCACATCAGATTAGACAAGCAACCACACACCAACGCTGAATCAGAAGGGAAGGAGAATTCCTTGTTCCAGACACTTCTTCTGTAAGTGGAATAGCTGTCAAATTGACACGATTTCTTTGACGTTGAGAAATGGTAAGCAACATTAGGAACATCTCTAGAGAAATGGCAGCTATAGTACCGCTCCATTGAACAGCAGTATACTAACTAGTACTGCCATTGTACTTTCTTTCCCAGACAATAACCCTCCCTGAGACTGAAATGTATATATAGGGCCACGTGTCATTCAACAACTAAAGTGAAACACACGCACCTCACCTCCTTCCATATAGGCTCCCTAAAGATTGACTGGGCAGGGAGAAGGCGTTTCCTAGCAACTGCTCAGCCGTATCAGTCAGCTGTTTGACAGGGAAGAAGAGAACGCTGGCATAACACTGTGGTGGGTCTGATAAATGGACATGTATAAAGGGATGTGTAGAAGAAACCAGAGGTCAACAAGGACACTGTGAAACGAGCTCTGTGTACTACAGAGACACAGGTTATGCAGAATAAAGATCGCAGATAGCACTATGATTGAAAGGCATATTGATCCATATCAATAAGTACTTGATGTGCATTGGGTTTTGAGATGATGATTTTACAGTCTTTTACATACATCACATTGCGCTACATCACAATAAACACAAAGCACCACTGCAAAGCGCACTCTAAATCTCCAAGACACAAATTCCTGGGCTTGACACATTTACACTGACATTGAGCACATTGAGATGGGCTAAATACGCCCCTTTAAGTAATAAAGTGCCATGATCAATCACGCATCAGGGCCCTGTCACACCCCTCCTCTCTTCCTCATTCATCACCCAGACTAACTGTACTGTACAAGGCAAGCCTGTATCTGGGATAGCGTTCTAGCCGCCCCGAGAGGGAGACAGCTGGGTCAACCTACTCTACCTGTGGCCCTCCACAAAGAGTTCAGCTGGGAAGCTGCCATAATCTCTCTCTCTCTCTCACACACACACACACACACACACACACACACACACACACACACACACACAAACTGGAAGAGGCAGAGCATGCATCCTTGCTGAACCCCAGTGTGTCAGGGACATAGTAAAATGGGTCAAGGTTTCCGGAATCTGTCTGTTCAACTCTCCTCAACTCATCTTCTATCTGTCCCTCTCAGGACCGTCACCATGTCCATCCAATGTGAGGGTTGATGCTATACAACTACAGCTCATGGGTATCAATGCTGCTCAAGAGGAGTCTGCATGGAGAAAAGACAAACGAGTAGAATTAGATAAGAAGGCGCTTATAAAATGCCAATTCACAGGATGGATTCTCTAGAGGCGGTTGGTTTCTAAGAAAAAGGTACTGTAGAGAGAGGAAAGGATCGGGGACCACCCCGGCGGGTCAGTGTGGATTCTGGGCAGAGTCTAGTGTGGCATCAGCTGGAGTTTTTGGGATGTGATCCAGGTCTGAAATAACAGGCCCTGTCCTCCACAGGCCCATTAAGGGCAGGACTTCTTCTCAGCAGTGGTTTGGACTGTGAAGAGGCGCAACAGAGGCTGAAGAAATTTGGCTTGTCACCGAAAACACTCAAACTTTTACAGATGACCAATCGAGAGCATCCTGTCGGGTTGTATCACCGCCTGGTACAGCAACTGCTCCGCCCACCAACCTCTCCAGAGGGTGGTGCGGTCTGCACAACGCATCACCGGGGACAAACTACCTGCGCTCCAGGACACCTACAGCCCCCGATGTCACAGGAAGGTCAAAAAGATCATCAAGGACAACAACCACCCAACAGCCACTGCCTGTTCACCCCGCTATCATCCAGAAGGCGAGGTCAGTACAGGTGCATCAAAGCTGGGACCGAGAGACTGAAAAACAGCTTCTATCTCAAGGCCATCAGACTGTTAAATCAAATCAAATGTATTTGTCACATACACATGGTTAGCAGATGTTAATGTGAGTGTAGCAAAATGCTTGTGCTTCTAGTTCCGACCATGCAGTAATATCTAACAAGTAATATAATCTAACAATTTCACAACAACTACCTTATACACACGTGTCAAAAAATGAATGAGAATATGTACATAAAAATATTGTAAATGAGCGATGGCCGAACGGCATAGGCAAGATGCAGTAGATGGTATAGAGTCCAGTATATACATATGAGATGAGTAATGTAGGGTATGAAAACATTATATGAAGTGGCATTGTTTAAAGTGGCTAGTGCTACATTACATCAAGAGGCAAGATGCAGTAGATGGTATAGCGTACAGTATATGCATATGAGATGAGTAATGTAGGGTAGAAGAACGTTATATAAAGTGGCATTAAATTGTTTAAACAGCCATCACTAACATTGAGTGGCTGCTGCCAACATACTGACTCAATCTCTATCTACTTTAATAATAAAAAATTGGATGTAATAAATGTATCACTAGTCACTTTAAACAATGCTACTTTACATAATGTTTACATACCCTACATTACTAATCTCATATGAATATACTGTACTCTATACCATCTACTACATCTTGCCTATGCCGTTCGGCCATCGCTCATCCATATATTTATACATACATATTCTTATTCATTCCTTTACACTTGTTTGTATAAGGTAGTTGTTGTGAAATTGTTAGATTACATTACTTGTTAGATATTACTGCACGGTCGGAACTAGAAGTACAAACAGTTCACTACACTTGCATTAACATCTGCTAACCAGGTGTATGTGACCAATACAATTTGATTTGATTTGATTGGATTTACCGGTGAAGAACCCGGGCCTCAGCATGAGAGAGGCAGACAGCTTCAGCCACGGTCGGAGATTCACTTCTCCAGCGCTGGAAAACAGCCCAGTCGGCTGAGGGCTCTGAAGGGGGTGAAGAGAGGCGAGGGAGGGTGGAGACGAGCAGCGATTGCCATCCATCACGGGCATCCCGCTGGGTCAGCAGCAGTACAAATGAAGAGAATAAGAGCACGCATGTAACCAACCGTCTGCTCAGGGACACTTCAATAAAGACGGCAGATTAAACATTCTACTGTGTTTCCAGTTGTGTGGAAGATCTGACTCTCAGAAACTCCTCAAAACGATCCGTCCTCCACAGCAGACCTGCCCCAAAATATCAGGGAGACTGGACAAAAAATGACATGTCAAGAGGGCCACAAATGTCCCAAAGAGGGTCTTGATGGGAAATACAGGGTAAAGAGTATTGAAGACACCCAAATTACAACTGACAATCACCTTTGTGCAAATATTATAAGGATGTTCTTCACAGAGAGAAATCTCAAGTAGGTATCCTTCAGTTTTGAGGAGAAAGGCCTTCTGTCAGATTTGACTAAATTACTTTCAGTGCAAAGATATTGACTCTTTATAATCTTGGCCATTCCAGTCTGGATGTGTTCTAAACAGCTGTGAACAACAGACTCTCCAGTGACAAGGCATTTTATTATGGCATTAGAGAGATCTGAACCCCCAGCTTTATACCATAGTGAAGGATCTGAACACCCAGCTTTATACCATAGTGAATGATCTGAACTCCCAGCTTTATACCATAGTGAAGGATCTGAACACCCAGCTTTATACCATAGTGAAGGATCTGAACTCCCAGCTTTATACCATAGTGATGGATCTGAACACCCAGCTTTATACCATAGTGAAGGATCTGAACTCCCAGCTTCATACCGTAGTGAAGGATCTGAACTCCCAGCTTCATACCATAGTGAAGGATCTGAACACCCAGCTTTATACCATAGTGAACAATCTGAACACCCAGCTTTATACCATAGTGAAGGATCTGAACGCCCAGCTTCATACCATAGTGGAGGATCTAAACACCCAGCTTCATACCATAGTGAAGGATCTGAACACCCAGCTTCATACCATAGTGAAGGATCTGAACTGCCAGCTTTTTACCATAGTGAAGAATCTGAACTCCCAGCAACATACCATAGTGAAGGATCTGAACACCCAGCTTTATACTATAGTGAAGGATCTGAACACCCAGCTTTATACCATAGTGAAGGATCTGAACACCCAGCTTTATACCATGGTGAAGGATCTGAACACCCAGCATTATACCATAGTGAAGGATCTGAACATCCAGCTTTATACCATAGTGAAGGATCTGAACACCCAGCTGAAAACCATAGTGAAGGATCAATAACATTGCCAGAGGGGGTTTATGTTGCCGCTCTAAGCTAAAGTAGCTTCAGTCATATAGGATATCTGACATCCACACTGCACTACTGATATACTAACAGTAGAACTGTATATCATATCATGTAGGCTTTGGGGTGCAGGGAAAACCCCTCCCTCAATAAGGGATTCCCACTATTGTAAGAATAGCTACAGAATAAATAACATACAAACGATCTTCTAAAACAAATGAAATAAAAACTCATACAGCACAATGAAAATCCTAAACCATCTTTCATTGTGCCTGTGAAACATGCTGTGAGGAGATCTTCTCCCATGTTGGCTGCCATTGGCCCCAGCTGGGTGGGTGTGGGCAAGAAAAAGCTCCTGGCTTTCCCTCTCTGCCCCCTTTGCCTTCAGCCCCTCCCCTCGTCATGCCCCTCCCCCTGCACAGAGAATCCCACTCAGGATGGCTATCCAGCTGTTGACTTGGCAACTGCACCATGCCCCTCTCCACTGAGGGCATGGGATGATTGCTCACCATGCCTGGCAAAGACAGACCTGCGTGTGTGGTGGTGGTGGTGTGTGTGCATGCAGTCGCTCTGGGGGACAGGCTGATCACACCATGCACCCAGACCTCTCCGTCTTGCTCTTATATAAGTGTCTGTGTGTAACCAGAGTATCATTAGTAAGGTACAGAACAGGAGACACCTCAAGGGGACAGCAAGGCTTGTCATGTGCTGACAGAGATTATAATGGACAGAGTGGTAACAGCCAATGTTAAATGACTGGGCTATACTGAGCTGCACTGGGTTTGAAGTATCAAGCAGGAAGCCTACTGAGCAGTGGGCCCATTTCTCTCCTGGTAAATTGGCTCCTATTTTAGCATTCCCCCTCCGTCGTTGCCTCTCTCTGAGCACCTGAAATCAATTAGACGAACAAAAACAACACTTAACGCTGCACTGAACCCACCACACCACCAGCACACTGAGACACTAACATACCAAAATGGAAAATGCCAACGGGAAAGAGAGAGATCTTAGTACAGAACAAACATGGTCTAATTCAACGTTAAGGCTGTAAAAAAAAAATGTTTCCTAAAATACTAGGAGTTATGACTAAGTGGGTTTTGGTATATATTTTGGGGAATTCATGAAATCTTAGCAGCTGGGAACTAGGAATACACGTTGTCAAATATATACATTTTGTAATTACAGTTTTACTTCCTCAATTAGCATTGAATGAAAATGTGTTTTTTTTTAATGAGCAACATAATGTGTTGAAATAAAGAGTGCTGCCAAGTGTTTAATGCACGCATACAATCCTAGAAAGAGCCCACTGAGGAACATGACACAGCACGAATAATAAAAGATAAGACTATAATTTTCCTGAAGCGGTTTCTGACCCTATTCCAGGCCTGGGCTAATACATCCCTTAGACATATGGAGGTCTCCCAAAGGGGAATTAGGAATAAAGACTATATCTCAAGGAGGATTCACAAAGGTCAAACTAATGGCAAGCAAACAGAACAACAGCACGTCTCGAGATCATTTCAATTTGTCAAGAGAAAAACAGTGAATAAAAAACTCCATTGTAAAGAGTTCAGTTGAGTGGTAGCCTATTGTAGGGCTCAGGGACAGCTGTATACAATTTGAGCTATTGATGTAGGATCTTCATTTGACCAATAGTGTCTTGGCAAAATAATCCTGCAGCAACAGGATTTGAACTTTTAGTCCATAATATTGCTTGATCGTTGCTTTGGCTATTAGCCGGACAAAAGTAGGCTACATGAAAAGTCAAATACTGTTAATATAACCAGATGTTAGTGCGCGTTTTCAGTGATTTTTTGTAAATCACAAAGCTCATCTGCGTTTCTTGTGGTGTAGGAAAATTCTCAGAAACAAATGAGTGATCAAATTAAGATCTACATCTGTACTTTGTTCCTTAAGTGGAAGCTTTTATTCTGTGACAGTGGCGTGTATTCATGGATGCCAAGGGAAGCCAGGCTTCCCCCAAAAATGTAAAAAAATAATAATTTTAAAACATAAAATAATTTATAACTCTGTGTCTCATAATTTTCCTTCAATTCGCAAGAGGCTGAGAATGTATCTCACAGGAGAAATCCTCAGAGGGATGCCCCTCTGTCTCTTGTAGACCATCTATCTGATACTGTCTCGTTCAAACAAGTATGACATTGTTGCTGCCCGTAACATTGAATGCAAGGGAAGCCAGTGGGCAATTGGCCTCCCTTGACAAAAAAAAGTATACAAAATTTGCCAATCATCATTGAGCTAAACTGAGCGAGCTCAACTGTGAATGGTCCTGGAAAAAAAAATAAAAGTGTCAAGGGAAGCCAGCTTTGATTTGGCATCTCTCCTATCAAATCGCTTTGAGAGCATTAACGTAGGACCATGCCCCAGGAATACCTGACATGAATACCTGACATGATGACTCCTTGCTGTCCCCAGTCCACCTGACTGTGCTGCTGCTCCAGTTTAAACTGTTCTGCCTTATTATTATTCGACCATGCTGGTCATTTATGAACATTTGAACATCTTGACCATGTTCTGTTATAATCTCCACCCGATACAGCCAGAAGAGGACTGGCCACCCCACATAGCCTGGTTCCTCTCTAGGTTTCTTCCTAGGTTTTGGCCTTTCTAGAGAGTTTTTCCTAGCCACCGTGCTTCTACACCTGCATTGCTTGCTGTTTGGGGTTTTAGGCTGGGTTTCTGTACAGCACTTTGAGATATCAGCTGATGTACGAAGGGCTATATAAATAAATTTGATTTGAAATTTGATTTGATTAACAGAAACAACTAGAATTATTCAATCTCATTGTGTTGTTCTCAGGTGTCTACCTAGCTAGCTAGCTAGGTACAATTGGCCCTTTCCTAAATTAGCCATGGATGGAGATACGGATTTGGGCTTTTACTTAATTCTCCATACTGGCCAATGATTATAACGGCGATTCTGATCCAACCATTCATTCATACATTGTGGCCCTAGCCTGAGAGGTTGGAAGTTCAATATAAACAGTAGCGAAATGTAGAAGGCTAATGGTAACTAGCTAACGTTGCCCATGAATGGAAGTTAGGCTAGCGAGCAAGCATTTTAGACAGGTAGCCTGGGACAACAAAAAATAAAAGTGTGTACTGTATGACAGAGTGATAGACTGTTTCGTCAACATGAAAGAGGAGAGGATGGCATTGCCATTTCTCTACAAGTAAGGTGAGTCAACATGTTTTTCTACTTGCACGAACGCGCACGCAGATAGAAATCAGAACCATGGACCGCCACATCATATTTAGCTTACGTTTATTGGACTAAAGACTTTTGGGTATCTTTGAGTTGTCACTGTATTAGACTAAGCATACAGTAGGTGATGAGATGGTGTTGAAATGTTGAAGATGAAATGTTTTCTTTGTGACTTGCAGTAACTGTGGTTCTAAATCAATAGTTGTTTAGTAGTATGAAAATGTAAGAAACATTAACTTGTAGGTCATGTAACTGTCTGTTACATGCAGTATGCACTGGGGGGGTCTTGGCTTCTGCAGTGATTTTACCCAAGCACCACTACTGTTCTGTGGAGATTAAATTGATGAGAGGAAACTCATGGACAGGCTGCAGATGAACAACCATTATGAGAAATGAAAACAAGCTAACAATTCAAATGAATGCTATTTGAATGAACTCAATCAGTCTGTTGGACTCTTGGGAAATACTGTATGTAGATTATACATTAACATGTTGACATGTTTAGCATATCTGCAACTGCTGCAGTTGGGACACTGTTCGAATGTCTAATGGGACCGACATACAGATGTAGGAACTTAATTTAACCTATATTGTCACAGCAAAATATTCCTGCAGCAAAAATATTTTAATGTTTAGTCCATAGTGTTGCTTGATCGGTGGTTAGGCTATTAGCTGGCCAAAAGTAGGCTACATGAAAAGTGCAATACTGTTAATATAACCGTGTGTTTGTGTGGGTTTTCAGGGAATTATTGTAAATCACAAAGCACATCTGCAGGAAAATTCTCAGCAACAAAAGAGTGATCAAATTAAGATCCTACATCTGAAGGCAGATAAATGATAGAAATCAGTGCAAGTGTACAAACTGTGACGTAAATGAGAAGACAGACAATTACACTGGACAAAAATATGAAAGATTTTACTGAGTTACAGTTCTTATAAAGGAAATCAGTCAATTGAAATAAATTAATTAGGCCCTAATCTATGGATTTCACGACTGGGTATACAGATTTGGATCTGTTGGTCACAGATACCTTAAAATAAAGATATGGGCGTGGATCAGAAAACCAGTCCGTATCTGGGGTGACCACCATTTGCCTCATGCAGCGTGACACATCTCCTTCACATATAGTTGATAAGGCTGTTGATTATGGCCTGTGTTATGTTGTCCCACTCCTCTTCAATGGCTGTGTGAAGTTGCTGGATATTGTCGAGAACTGCAGCACGCTGTTGTACACGACAATCCAGGGCATCCCAAACATGTTCAATGGGTGACATGTCTTGTGAGTCTGTAGGCAATGGAAGAACTAAGACATTTTCAGCTTCCAGTAATTGTTTACAGATCCTTGAGACATGGGGCCGCGCATTATCATGCTGAAACATGAGGTGATGGCGGCGGATGAATGGCGTGACAATTGGCCTCAGGATCTCCTCATCATATCTCTGTATATTCAAATTGCCATCGATAAAATGCAATTGTGTTAGTTGTCCGTTGTTTGTGTCTGCCCATACCAAAACCCCACCACCACTATAGAGCACTCTGTTCACAACGTTGACATCAACAAACCACACGCCCTCACAACACGCCATACATGCTGTTTGCCATCTGCCCGGTACAGTTGAAACCGAGATTCATCCGTGAAGAGCACATGTCTCTAGCGTGCCATTGGCCATTGAAGGTGAGCAGTTTCCCACTGAGGTCGGTTACGACGCTGAACTGCAGTCAGGTCAGGACCCTGGTGAGGACAACTAGCACGCAGATGAGCTTCTCTGAGATGGTTTCTGACAGTTTGTGCTGAAATTCTTTGGTTGTGCAAACCCACAGTTTATCAGCTGTCCGGGTCTCTGGTCTCAGACAATCCCGCAGGTGAAGAAGCCGGATGTAGAGGTCCTGGGTTGGCGTGGTTACACATGGTCTGTAGATGTGAGGCCAGTTGGACGTACTTCTAAATTCTCTAAAACGATGTTGGAGGCAGCTTAGTTTAGAGAAATTAACATTCAAACCTCTGGCAACAGCTTTGGTCAACATTCCTGCAGTCAAGCATTCCAATTCCACACTCCCTAAAAACGTGAGACATCTGTGGCATTATGTTGTGAACAAAACTGCACATTTTAGAATGGCCTTTTAATGTTCCCAGAATAAGGAACACCTGTGTAATGATCATGCTGTTTAATCAGATTCTCGATATGCCACACCTGTCAGGTGGATGGATTATCTTGGTAAAGGAGAAATGCTCACTAACAGGGATGTAAACAAACGTGTGGACACAATTTGAGAGAAAAGCTTTTTGTGCGAATGCAACATTTATGGGATCTTTTATTTCAGCTCATGAAACATGGGACCAACACTTCACATCTTGCGTTTATATTTTTGTTCAGTATACATTCATAATGCATTATGAGTCTAAATCTTCATGATTTCTTCCATGTCGATTATGACAGCAATGTATATTTAAAATAAATGATTGCGGGCAACGCAATCAGAAGCATAATGAAAATGATGAATTATTGATGTGTTCATTACTCATAATATGCATGCAAGGCGCTCCAATGAAGTCCATTTTCCTTGGGATGAGCATTTTTCTATTGTTTCTTGTCCAGAATTTGATTGATTTATTAATGAGTCTATTTATTGTTTGGCGAGATACAGTAAACCAATTGTATTGTTGCGGGCTTGGAATGTTCAGCTGTACCTGCCACGGTTGGCTTGGCCCATCTGTCTGTGAGCTGAACTGATTTAATTATAGTTTGGCTGTGTGGTCCGTTATCTACTCCTACTAATTTGAGGGAATAAATACACTACCATTTAAAAGTTTGGGGTCACTTAGAGATGTCCTTGTTTTTGAAAGAGAAGCACATTTTTTCTCCATTAAAATAACATCAAATTGATCAGAAATAAAGTGTAGACATTGTTAATGTGGTAAATGACTACTGTAGCTGGAAACGGCTGATTTTTAATGGAATATCTACATAGGCGTACAGAGGCCCATTATCAGCAACCATCACTCCTGTGTTCCAGTCGCCTCTTCACTGTTGGCATTGAGACTGGTGTTTTGAGGGTACTATTTCATGAAGCTGCCAGTTGAGGACTTGTGAGGCATCTGCTTCTCAAACTAGACACTCTAATGTACAGTGCCTTGCGAAAGTATTCGGCCCCCTTGAACTTTGCGACCTTTTGCCACATTTCAGGCTTCAAACATAAAGATATAAAACTGTATTTTTTTGTGAAGAATCAACAACAAGTGGGACACAATCATGAAGTGGAACGACATTTATTGGATATTTCAAACTTTTTTAACAAATCAAAAACTGAAAAATTGGGCGTGCAAAATTATTCAGCCCCTTTACTTTCAGTGCAGCAAACTCTCTCCAGAAGTTCAGTGAGGATCTCTGAATGATCCAATGTTGACCTAAATGACTAATGATGATAAATACAATCCACCTGTGTGTAATCAAGTCTCTGTATAAATGCACCTGCACTGTGATAGTCTTAGAGGTCCGTTAAAAGCGCAGAGAGCATCTTGAAGAACAAGGAACACACCAGGCAGGTCCGAGATACTGTTGTGAAGAAGTTTAAAGCCGGATTTGGATACAAAAAGATTTCCCAAGCTTTAAACATCCCAAGGAGCACTGTGCAAGCGATACTATTGAAATGGAAGGAGTATCAGACCACTGCAAATCTACCAAGACCTGGCCGTCCCTCTAAACTTTCAGCTCATACAAGGAGAAGACTGATCAGAGATGCAGCCAAGAGGCCCATGATCACTCTGGATGAACTGCAGAGATCTACAGCTGAGGTGGGAGACTCTGACCATAGGACAACAATCAGTCGTATATTGCACAAATCTGGCCTTTATGGAAGAGTGGCAAGAAGAAAGACATTTCTTAAAGATATCCATAAAAAGTGTTGTTTAAAGTTTGCCACAGGCCACCTGGCAGACACACCAAACATGTGGAAGAAGGTGCTCTGGTCAGATGAAACCAAAATTGAACTTTTTGGCAACAATGCAAAACGTTATGTTTGGCGTAAAAGCAACACAGCTGAACACACCATCCCCACTGTCAAACATGGTGGTGGCAGCATCATGGTTTGGGCCTGCTTTTCTTCAGCAGGGACAGGGAAGATGGTTAAAATTGATGGGAAGATGGATGGAGCCAAATACAGGACCATTCTGGAAGAAAACCTGATGGAGTCTGCAAAAGACCTGAGACTGGGACGGAGATTTGTCTTCCAACAAGACAATGATCCAAAACATAAAGCAAAATCTACAATGGAATGGTTCAAAAATAAACATATCCAGGTGTTAGAATGGCCAAGTCAAAGTCCAGACCTGAATACAATCGAGAATCTGTGGAAAGAACTGAAAACTGCTGTTCACAAATGCTCTCCATCCAAACTCACTGAGCTCTAGCTGTTTTGCAAGGAGGAATGGGAAAAAAATGTCAGTCTCTCGATGTGCAAAACTGATAGAGACATACCCCAAGCGACTTACAGCTGTAATCGCAGCAAAAGGTGGCGCTACAAAGTATTAACTTAAGGGGGCTGAATAATTTTGCACGCCCAATTTTTCAGTTTTTGATTTGTTAAAAAAGTTTGAAATATCCAATAAATGTCGTTCCACTTCATGATTGTGTCCCACTTGTTGTTGATTCTTCACAAAAAAATACAGTTTTATATCTTTATGTTTGAAGCCTGAAATGTGGCAAAAGGTCGCAAAGTTCAAGGGGGCCGAATACTTTCGCAAGGCACTGTACTTGTCTTCTTGCTCAGTTGTGCACCAGGGCCTCCCACTCATCTTTCTATTCTGGTTAGAGCCCGTTTGCGCTGTTCTGTGAAGGAAGTAGTATACAGCGTTGTACGAGATCTTCAGTTTCTTGGCAATTTCTCGCATTGGAATAGCCTTCGTTTCTCAGAGCAAGAATAGACGGACTAGTTTCAGAAGAAAGTTCTTTGTTTCTGGCCATTTTTAGCCGGTAATTGAACCCACAAATGCTGATGCTCCAGATACTCAGCTAGTCTAAAGGCCAGTTTTATTTCTTCTTTAATCAGAACAACAGTTTTCAGCTGTGCTAACATAATTGCAAAAGGGTTTTCTAATGATCAATTAGCCTTTTAAAATAAAAAAACTTGGATTAGCTAACACAACGTGCCATTGGAAAGCAGGAGTGATGGTTGCTGATAATGGGCCTCTGTACACCTATGTAAATATTCCTTTAAAAATCAGCCGTTTCCAGCTACAATATTCATTTACAACACGAACAATGTCTAAACTGTATTTCTGATTAATTTGATGTTATTTTAATGGACAAAAATGTGATTTTCTTTCAAAAACAAATTTCTAAGTGACCCCAAACTTTTGAACAGTAGTGTACATTTGAGTGACTCTCAACTAACGTCCAATGAATTAGATATCTTTACGATAGAATCATATGTAACTAAGGCATACCCAATGACCAGAGTGACCCATTTATTATGCAAAAGGTTCAAGAATTATAGGATGAAAGGGGTGTGTGATTCCAGACCTTCAAGATTTGCTCCATTAGTCATTCATTATAATGCTGGTATACATGTACTAGATATGGCACTGAACAACCCAAGCTCTCCCTAACAGTGTCAACGAAACAAGTAGAGTAACAGCCAGCCAGCCTGTTATATGTGAAGTGAGACCTACAAGAACAACAAGGCCACGTGCAAAAGATCCAGGGGAGCAGGAGGACAAGACAGCGAATCACAGCCAATCTCCTTCCAAGTGTGGCTGGGTAATATGTGCTCAGCTCCACAGCAAGGCTCTCTGGGAGCTGCAGCTCAGCTGGCTCTGTAGCAGCCGCAGGCATAGGAACACACAGTCAACACAGTCCAGTGGATATACACTACCCCGGCAGGGGGAAAGGACAGGCCCCAAGACTGCTGCTCCGCTACGCTCCGTCTCCCCAGACACCCTGCCTGCAGACCTGACGGTGTGTTTGTGTGTGTCAGGAGTGTGGCTGTGTGTGTGTCAGGAGTGTGGCTGTGTGTGTGTGTGTGTGTGTGTGTGTGTGTGTGTGTGTGTGTGTGTGTGTGTCTGCCCCTTGGGGGTCTCTGATTCAAACAGTGGCTCTTATTTTAGTTTCTTCTTGTTTCTCAGTGGGAGTTGTTTCATTGAGCTGTATCTTATGGACTAAGGGAATCAATATCATTATGCTACAGTACAGAGCTACTGATGTAGATACAGTTCAGATGCTGGAGGGGCCTCTTAGTCACACACAGGGCTTTAAATGTCATTATTTAGTGCAAAGTATATAGGCTCCTTATCGAAAGGGACCCATAAAATCAGATTAGTAATGATGTCAACAGCAAATTGTTGGAATACAAACCTCAAAAAACGTTTTTAAAACGTTCAGAATGTGACTAATTTCATTTTGTAAATCATCAAAGACGATTTTCTTAATCCCTTATGGAAATATAAAGCAATTCCACCTAAATGTTACATGAAAACTGAGAACTGACTGTGAAAAGAGCCTCAACAATGGAAGAATACAGTGCTGTAAAGTACTTAAGTAAAAATACTTTGGTTTAAAGTACTGCTTAAGTCGTTTTTTGAGGTGTCTGTACTTTACTATTTATATTTTTGACTACTTTTACTTCACTACGTTCCTTAAGAAAATATTGTACTTTTTACTCCATATATTTTCCTTGACACCCAAAAGTACTTGTTACATTTTGAATACTTAGCAGGACAGGAAATAGTCAAATTCACACACTTATCAACCAAACATCCCTGGTCATCTCTACTGCATCTGATCTGGCGGACTCACTAAATACAAATGCTTTGTTTGTAAATGATGTCTGAGTGCTGGAGTGTTCCCCTGGCTTTCCGTAAATAAAAAACCAAGAGAATGGTGCCATCTGGTTTGCTTAATATAAGGAATTTGAAATTATTTTTACTTTTACTTTTGATACTTAAGTATATTTTAAACCAAATACTTATCGACTTTTACTCAGTAGAATTTTACTGGGTGACTTTTGCTTTAACTTGAGTCATTTTCTATTAAGGTATCTTTACTTTTACTCAAGTATGACAGTTGGGTACTTTTTCTACCACTGGAAGGATTTAACACATATAGCTAAACAGCAAATAAGGAGGTATTTCTTCCCTGTACAGGTCAAATACCTGTCTGCTCATGTGGGCTTGCTCCTTGTCTCTTTGTCGCTCTCATTCTGCACAATCCGTCGCCCTGGGAGATGAGGTAGTCTAGGTAAACGCTCACCTCCCTCCCTCCAATTCCACAGTGCCTGGTTCAACAGGTTCACGTTGCACATCAAAAGCGGCAGGTAGCCTAGCTGTTAAGAGCGTTGGGCAAGTAACTGAAATGTTGCTGGTTCCTATCCCTGAGCTGACTAGGTGAAAAATCTGTCTGTGCCTTTGAGCAAGGCACTTAACCCTAATTGCTCCTGTAAGTCCCTCTGGATAAGAGCATCTGCTAAAACAAAACATCACAATAATTAATTCTACGGCTACACCAAATGCTCCCTTAGATCATTCTGGTCATATTCATGATGCACTACAATCATTATTTGTATTGAATACTTTATAGTACAAATGTTTCTTACCACTGCAATATAACTTCATGTGAAAATCTGGAATACTTTGAAATGTCAAAGCCCTGCATAAACATTCTATTTCTAATATTGTTGAGTCATTTCACATCGTATAACCTTGTCAGTGTAATACATCTGTCTTTGCAAGTGATGATCCGTATAAACGGTTATATAAGAAACCAAATGCAAAGTAGCCTATTCAACAACATCTGAATCCAGCAGAGTGAGGCTTTGAGGTGTGCTGCACAGCAACCGAACTGTTCTCAGAAAACAGAAACAGATGGCCTGTCAGTCCTGACCTGAATGCTAAAGGCAGCCCCCAGTGCCTGGCCACTGATTGCCAATTCATATCTCTCACTATGGATTTGGGAATCGCTCCATCAACGCGTTTTAACTTATGGGAGCCTGTTTTTTGGATGGGTAACTACTGCGTATTGGGATCCACAAGCATATTTGGAAGAAGAGGCCAGTCTGTCAAATGTCCTGGGCTATCGCTCATGCTCACAAGAATTTGCCAAGTAAGATTTTATCTGCTTTTTAAAGAGGCAAATGGCTTTATAACAATGTTTAGGACTTTATAACTATGTTTAAGACATTATAACTATGTTTAGGACATTAAAACTATGTTTAGGACATTAAAACTATGTTTAGGACTTTATAACAATGTTTAGGACATTATAACAATGTTTAGGACGTTATAACTATGTTTAGGACGTTATAACTATGTTTAGGACTTTATAACTATGTTTAGGACTTTATAACAATGTTTAGGACATTATAACTATGTTTAGGACTTTATAACTATGTTTAGGACTATATAACTATGTTTAGGACTTTATAACAATGTTTAGGACGTTATAACTATGTTTAGGACATTATAACAATGTTTAGGACGTTATAACTATGTTTAGGACGTTATAACTATGTTTAGGACTTTATAACTATGTTTAGGACATTATAACTATGTTTAGGACATTATAACTATGTTTAGGACGTTATAACTATGTTTAGGACTTTATAACTATGTTTAGGACATTATAACAATGTTTAGGACTTTATAACAATGTTTAGGACGTTATAACTATGTTTAGGACTTTATAACTATGTTTAGGACATTATAACTATGTTTAGGACGTTATAACTATGTTTAGGACTATATAACTATGTTTAGGACTTTATAACTATGTTTAGGACTTTATAACTATGTTTAGGACATTATAACTATGTTTAGGACATTATAACTATGTTTGGGACATTATAACAATGTTTAGGACATTATAACTATGTTTAGGACATATTAGTATTCATATTATATTAGTATGTACACCATAGGCTATTTCATTTAAACTTGTAAGGAATACAACTCTGCTTTTGGGTATCAAATGCAGAATACTTCTATTAACTTGGCAGAAGAGAGTCTATTAGCCTTTTACATTCAGTCACAGACGAGGCTTTCCTTTTTGTCTTCCTTGAAAGGACAGCCCTCTTGTTTACTCTGCCCTCTTAAGACGGTGTCACCTGCTCTCCTGTGTGTGTGTGTGTGTGTGTGTGTGTGTTGTTTAGACCCTGCCTCTTTCTGAACATGATGCCCTGGGACTTAATTACTCTTCACAGACACAGACCCATTCTCCGCAGTAATAGGGTCCTAATTGGGGGAGTCAAAACACTAATACCACCATCGGTACGGGGACCTCAGCTGGTTGTCAAGGGCGATGTCACCTGGGCCCAGATTCACAAAACCTTCTTAAGAAGAAATGTCTTATTAACTGACCTTTTAAACTTAACTATAGACTAAAGAAGAACGTTAAATATTAGTTGCTATTCCTCAAAAATGTTATTGGAAATGTTCTTGCGCTATTTCTTATGTTTTTCCTAAAGCAAAAAGTTAAGAAGAGATTCTTGAAAATAAAGCTTTTGGAAATGTTCTTAATTCCAAGATAGCTTGTCTTAAACTCAGGGCTGTGAGAGAATAAACTCATGAAAGCAATTGAACATGTTTAATTCACTCACAAACTTCATCTGAAAGTTTAAGTATTGATTATTTTAAACCCAAGAACATGTTTTAGAACAGTAATCTCTGTACGAAATATGCTAACATGATTGCCATTGCTAGCTAGATAGCAAGCTAAATCAGTTGCCTGGCAACAAACATCTTAAGAAGATTTGTAAGAAGATATTTGAGAAGTTAGTATGAAAAGCATTGCAGTGTTGCAGCGTCACTACAAAAAAAAGATCCAGGCTGTGTCACAACCGTCCGTGACCAGGAATCCCATAGGACAGCGCACAATTGGCCCAGTGTCGTCTGGGTTAGGGGAGGGTTTGGCCAGGGGGGCTTTACTTGGCTCATTGCGCTATAGCGACTCTTTGTGGCGGGCTGGGCGCCTGCAGGTTGACTTCAGTCATCAGTTGAATGGTGTTTCCTCTGACACATTGGTGCAGCTGGCTTCTGGGTTAAGCGGTCAGGTGTTAAGAAGCGTGGTTGGCGGGTCATATTTCGGAGGACGCATGACTCGAACTTTGCCTCATTGGGGAGTTGCAGCGATGAGACAAGACAGCAATTGGAGCGCAGTTGGATATCACAGAATTGGGGAGAAAAGGGGGTCAAATTAAAACAACAAAAAAGTTGATGTTTTTGCGTAAGAAGTGTTTTGTGAATCTGGGCCCAGGTCAGTATGAGGGATTTCTGTTTTCCCATTTCTTTCCATCTCACAAAAAAATGGGGTGTAGGCTAGGGTCAGTGCCTGAGTTTGTATTCTCCCCACCAACTGTTTACTTTGAAGGTGAATCAGGAACCCTAATTTGACCCAAAGCTCCAAATAGGTTTTTGTCCATCCTGGATCTTTTTTTATGGGGATGACAGGACCTTCTCGCCGGGCATGGCTCCTGCTGTGCCAAGCTGCTATTTTAGCTCAGAGAAGATGAGGGGTCAGGCTGAGGAGGGGCTGCACTGAATAGAATGTTCCTCTGGGATGTGAAGAGGAAAGAGGGAGCAGTTGGGGCTGGTTGGCCTCCACTTGAGTGAGCAGGGAGTCGAGGAGGTCAGCTGGAAAAGTGCGGGGCTCAACTCACATCTCCTGGGGAAGAGTGGAGGCCTACTGTATGTAGGGCCATGCCCCGAGTGGGGCTAAAATAGGACCTGCCCTTGGATTTTACACCCCAATCGGTCTTATGGGTTTAGCTTGATGACGTGCAGTCCCAGAAGAAACATCAGTCTTGCAAATTCTCCATTCAAAATAGTACAAAGACATTTCAACCATGCCATACCAACAATAATGTATTTATCCTGAATGGTTGTAGTTCATTCAATTGTTGTGATGGTATAACATATAATTTCTACTTTACTGTACTCACATACTTTGCTTTTCGTTTGCCCTTTGTTTTTGCAGACAGAGGTTAAAGTGGTTCAACACATTTGTTCTGGAGCAGATGTGAATTTGTGGATAATTGGATGATCATTAATGAGACTTAGGTCGCTTTGGCTTGCAGTATAGAATGAGCTCGCCATCTCCTGGAAGAACTGCGAACTGCACCAGAATAGCTGACAATACGTATCGATAAATTGAGAATAAAGTGCATCAGGAAGACAGTTCGTCAGTTATCCACCACTGATAATGTTTCACTCTAAATATGTAGGTTATAGGTTTTCGATTAAATAAATACTAGTTCACAGTATGATAGTAAATTAAGAGGACGTAAATTGTCGCAAATGTGTCCAACATAACGACTGTCTGACCTGCTTTACGGTTGTCGAAAATACTAACACGTGTGCTGCCTGCTTATCAACTGTACGGAAGATACATCTGCGTCTATGTATGTTGACAGTCTTTTATTAATTACAATACCATCAATAGGAGTAAATTGAGTATACCGAATAGTAGTTATTGAAGTACAAAAACATTGAATGGAATAGGCCGATCGATTGTTCTAAAACAATACATTTTCTTTAGCAGTGTAGCTAGCTATTAGCCAAAAGCTAGCAAACTTGCCTGTTTATGTTGAGTCTTGCACATTTAAAGACAGTAAAATCATGGACAGTTTAACGGCAGTTCATCGTGGTTAACTATACAAGAACCTCGATTTATGATTGAGGGGCATTTGGACTATACGTATGTCTTTGCTGGCTTGATGGGAGTTGATGGCATGAGTTGTTTATATGATCCAAGAACTCAGTCATATGTATGGCTAGGCTCTGCAGAGACTGTCACTGAGTCTTATGCAAGTGGATCTGTGTTTCCATTACGTAACCCTGTCTTTCAGAAAACCTAAAAATGGCCAAAAGTCTGCGAAGCAAATGGAAGCGGAAGATGCGTGCAGTGAAGAGAGCGAAGAACGCCCCTAAGGAACTGGCTCGGTTGAAGCAAGCCTTGGCCCACGGTGGCACAGGAGAGATCTCCATGAATGACATTCAGGACATAGCTACAGTGGTGCCAGCTGGGAAGATAAAGGAGAAGAAAGTGGATGTAGACATGGAGGCAGAGGAAGTCGATGGTGAGATCACACACAGATCAAGCATTTTGTATCGTTTCCTATGTCTCGAGTTTTGACACCTTTTTGTTTTTGCATTGCAGATGGAAAGATGGACATGGACAGCAAGCGCAGTAAGACAACCCAATTGGACGAGCACGGACAGTACCCAACATGGATGAGCCAACGACAGGCCAAGAAACTGAAAGGCAAACGCATAACAAAAAAATCAGGAGGAAAGGCCAACAAAAAAAAGAAGGGCATTGCCTGGTAGCCTGGAGAAAACCAAAGGACTTCTGACTTAGAACCTGTGACACACACATGAGCATTGAATACATGATCTTTCTGGAGTTGCCTGCCTTGTGTTCAAGTTAAATGGTGATATGAGGCAAAGGATCTATATTGTGCAACCCATTGTCTGTAAGCTCATTTTAATGTATGAAAGGAAACAACAGAGTTGTGTGTTGGGCACAATGGTATAATACTGCATTGGCATACTTCACTTGAATGAAAGCCATGTTTTGTTATTGCTGTGGTATACAGAAGATGGTAGATTCTTTACATTTTACCTTAATAATGCTACTACTTACTACCTGTTGTTGGTAGCTCCATTCTTGTTTGATTTGCTCCTCTTTCTGTAGCCTAGCCCGTAGTTAAAGGCATTCATTATACATGCAACAAACTGTCCATATCATATTCTGGCTGTCACACAGAGTAAATAAGTGTGTTTCTGTACATGAATACAGTTTATTGATTACATGCAGTTGATTCTAGAAATGACCTTTAACCTGGTGTTTGATATTATGCTTTTCAATGTAATTCAAGTTAAGGATTCCATCAATAGCCAAAATACAATTCTCTGTAGTTAATCATTATTGTTTTTAAACAAAACATTCCATAGCTAAATGACTTACATAATCCTTTGAAATGCAAGTGTTGCAATGCAATCAGCGTTTATAAGGGGAACGGCTGCATCCCACCCTGAGCAGTAATGAAGCACAATGACTATCCATTATATATCATGACTACTGACCAATTCAATTAAATCAATTGACTAGAAAACACATGGGGAGAATCTGAATTGTATACTCCTTGCATCCTCACCTCAAAACCCATTGGATGAGAAAGCCAGAGGTCCCTCCCCTCTGACCTCCAATGGGTATTAAGAAAGTGAGGATAGAGGAGTATGCAATTGAGATGCTCCCATGGTACAATCAAACTATACCTGTCCGATAGGATCAATATGCTGATGTCCCCCCTGTGAAAAGAAATACAGGTCCTATGGGCTCAGGTATATGTCTGTGTTGGAGACTGTATAGGCACGCTCACTACATCATTTTCACGAATGTAGCAGGGAAAAGTCCAATGCGTCCGTGACAGTGTCCCTTCCACCAGCCTTCATCCACCATCTCTATGTTGGTGATGACATCATCCGGGTTGAAGGAGATCTCATCATCTGCCTCTTCATGTGTGAGAATAACATTATTTTAGGATTTTGTCTCCGAAAGGGTTTATAGACTTCTGTGTTGAGCAATGTTTAGCATTGATTTCTGTATTCATCCAGAATGGAAGAAACAACATCACAGTATGACACAACGATATGATATCACAACGCAGTCATTGATACAGTAGACTACCTACCTCCCTGGTAGTCATAAATGGCCACTGCGGTCTGACCGCATGTCAGGTCCTCATAGTCATTATCCACAGCTGTAGAGGGAACACATGGAAGGGTCAGTCTTTGATATGACACAGTAATGGGTTACCCATCCCCTCTACCCCACTGGGTGTGGCACACTGACCTGGAACAGGTTCTGGGAAGAAAGGTATTGGTGAGATATCCTCATACTCTCCCTCATCCTCCTGCTCTGGTTCTGATGGGGTCTGCTCCTGAGGTGGCTCCGCCTCCAGCAGGTCACTTGACCGTGGGGGCAGGCACGGGGGCTGGTCATAGTCTGGCTCCTCCTCTTCCTCCTGAGACCACAGAAAAGGAGTAGGTGTGAATTTCACCTATTCATTTTATAACGTTGCAGTGAAGAAGAAATGGCCGTTTTTACGTCATCAGTGAGTTGCATTGAATTAAATCAGATATTTACCACTAGCTCAGGTTCATCTCTTGGTATCTGAGGCACTGCCCTGGCAGTGGGCAGCTGTGGTGGTTGGGGCTTCCTGTTGGTCTCTGGAACAGGTGGAGGTCTCTGCTCTTCAACAGGTGGAGGCTGATGTTCTTCAACAGGTGGAGGCTGATGCTGCTCTGCTTCCTCCTCCCTGCTGTTCTGTTCCTACAAGAGATACATACCGCTGTGTCAGTGTGCATGTTTATTGGAGTAACATGTTTATTGGAGTAACATGTTTATTGGAGTAACATGTTTATTGGAGTAACATGTTTATTGCAGTACCTGTTGTATGCGTTGTGCCTCCTCCTGCTCTCTCTTCTCTCTAGCCTGTCTCCTGGCTCTCTCCTCCTCCGCTCGCTTTCTGTTCTCCTCGTCTGATGACCGAGCCAGGTTCTCAAAGCGAGCCTTCAGGTTGCCTGCCCCTGCACTTGCTGCAGACAGACCGGAAAATAAAAAATGGTATTTTCCTCTTTGAACTTGAGAACTAAATGTTTAGCAAGCAGAACAACTTCAGCCCTTCTATGAGGAACTATAAAGCGCATACTTACATGCCTCCAATGGTATTGTCTTCTCATAGGCAGAGGTAGGGGATTCCATGTCTGTGAAGGCCACTGCACTCTATAGAGCGAATGGGGAACCATAATTCCAATCAATGAGAAAACATCATAGTCTGAGTGTGTTTGTACAGGTCAATATAAAATGCATCAAGAATTACTGTCATCCTGAGTCGAGGGTCACGCAAGACTCACTTTATCCATGCGGTCTGTCTGGACGCCATGGCGTCCCCCAAAGCCCTTGGCATAGTCTGAACGTGGAGATCAAAGGTCAGTTTAATGTGGACATGGTCCTTGACTTTTACAAACACAACTGTGGTTACAACTGTGAGTAACTAACCTTTCTGTGACTCATGCTTCTCTGTCTCTCCCTTGTAGTCATAACCTAAAGCAGCCTTGTCCACTTTCTCCTTCTCCACCCCAAACTTCCCCCCAAAACCCTTGGAATAGTCTGGTGAGGGAAAGTGAGGGATGAGGTTGTTTCAAATATGAATTAGAAATCTAATATTAATAATTGACCATGAAACGTTTCTAACTACAAACAGCCCACGGTACAGTTCCCCTCTAACCTTTCTGAGACTGGTGCTTCTCGGTCTCTCCCTTGTAGTCGTATCCCAAGGCAGCCTTGTCCACTTTCTCCTTCTCCACCCCAAACTTCCCTCCAAAACCCTTTGAATAGTCTGAAAGATAAAAGCAGGGTGAGAGGTATGCCAGGAGTAGCTGGGTAGGATAACAACATGCAGTCGACTTATTGGAAATCAGAACGTATGTGTATTAGACGTCCTGAAGGCTGTACCTTTCTGAGATGTATGCTGCTCCACCTCACCCTTGTATTCAAAACCCATGGCAGACTACAGGGAGAGAGAAGGAATGTTCATCACCAGGACGATCCATCATCCTGTTCATCAAATCCTGTGATATCTTTGTATTTGTCAGTAAGAGGATAGTTTCCTCACCTTATCCACACGGTCTTTCTGCACTCCAAATTTCCCCCCGAATCCTCTCTTTGCATCGGTCTGGGATGAGTGCTGCTCCACCTGCGCCACGTAGCCATGCCCCACTGCCCCCTGGGTAATTACACACACATAATACATCAACACAGGAAACGATCTTTGATAAACTGTTGAAGTCCATAAAAATTGCAATAGGTCAGCACACAGAACTGTACTGTCTGACAGCATATGTTTTGGTGAGCAGCATTGCACTAGAGCAGGGGTGTCAAAGTCAAATGGACGGAGGGCCAAATAAAAAAATCAGCTACAAGACGAGGGCCGGACTGTTCGAATGTTCATTGAAAAATTTTTAAATGACGCATATAGTCTAGTGAACCTAATTGAACCTACTGAAAACCTAACAAATATATTACAATATGATCAGATAAATAAAGCAATATTTTCTTATGGCTCTGTCAGTAATCTTTAATTTTCAACAGACACAAAAGACAAATTTCCTTTATATAAATATCCCCATAACATGAACATTAAATGAAAGAAACCGGTATTCAAGGCACCATCAGTAGACTATATTTTCTATTTTAGCAAAAGTGGGCTAAATTTACTTCAAAGAAAAAACAATAATAGCAATTTTCTATCATCCACTCAACTGAAATATTTTTAAAATATAATTCGATTGAAATACAAAAAAATAAAGTGCAAAAATCTATTAATCAAAAACAACACTTTGTTTAAGGAGAAGTAACATGCAGTGAAAACAAATATTAAATTTTAACTTTTAAACTTGAACTGAGTAAAAACTCTAAATATGTGATTGCACAGTAATGTTCACTTGTTTGAGGTTGAGGGTGATACTTGGTGGTGTCCCATCTTTTCCACAAGTTCATCAATGTTCGGGGTAAGGCTCTGAGCTGAAGAAATCCTCAGAATTGAGTGGAGGTGTTCAGCAGTAAGTCGACTTCTGTGTGATGTTTTGTTCAGGTTCATCAAAGAAAACAGTTGTTCACACAGGTATGTGCTGCCAAACATAGACAACGTTTGAGCAGCCTGGATGCGCAGCTGGGGCATTGTGCCGGGGAGGAAACGGGCGAACTCCGCAGCACCCACTGCCGCATATTTTGCCCTCAGTGCATCATTGCATTGGAGGTCAATCAACTCCATTTGGAGGTTTGGTGGTGAGCTTTCCACGTCAACAGCAAATGGGTTACCGAGCAGTTCCAACCTGCTTTTTTGTGCTTCAAAGTCAGCAAATCGGCGTCGAAAGTCAGCGGCAAGCATACCTATTTTATCAGCCAACTGTGTGCTCGGGAACGCACTGGTAGAGAGCTTCTCTTTCATGGTCTGGCAGCTGGGAAAGTGGCTCAAATTTTCTTTCCGCATCTGCGTCTCCCACAGAGTCAGTTTGGTTTTAAATGCCTTCACTGTACTGTACATATCAGAGATGACACGATCCCGACCCTGCAGCTGCAAGTTTATTGCATTCAGATGACTCGTAATGTCACACAGAAAAGCCATTTCACACAGAAACATTTCGTCTCGGAGTTGTGTTGTGTCTTTCCCTTTGCTGTCCAAGAACAGACAAATCTCCTCACGAAGCTCGAAACATCTTTGAAGCACCTTTCCCTGGCTTAGCCATCGCACCTCTGTGTGATAAGGCAAATCACCATGCTCCGTTTCTAACTCCGTCAGAAATGCCTTGAACTGGCGGTGATTCAAACCTTTGGCTCTGATAAAGTTAACTGTGCGCGTGATGATGCTCATTACATGCTCCATTTTCAAGGCTTTACCGCACAACGCTTCCTGGTGTATGATACAATGATAAGCTGTCAGCTCACCTGTCGCGTTTTCCTCTTGCATCTTTTCCCGTATCTTCGCCACCAGTCCGCTCCTGTGTCCACACATCGCAGGTGCTCCGTCGGTTGTCAAACCCACGAGTTTTTCCCAAGGCAGCTCCATCTCATTTACACATCTTGACACCTCTTCATACAAATCATGCCCCGTAGTTGTGCCATGCATAGGACGTAAAGCCAAAAACTCCTCTGTCACGCTTAGGCTGGAGTCCACTCCGCGGATGAAAATTGACAACTGGGCAATGTCAGAAATGTCGGTGCTCTCATCCACAGCCAAGGAATATGCAATAAAATCTTTTCCCTTTTTCACAAGCTGCTCTTTTAGATTGATGGACAACTGGTCTACTCTCTCGGCAATGGTGTTTCTGCTCAGACTCACATTTAAAAAGAGTTGCCTTTTTTCTGGGCAAACTTCGTCACAAACTTTAATCATGCAGTTTTTGATGAAATCCCCCTCCGTAAATGGCCGGGCTGATTTAGCGATCTCTTCTGCCAAAATAAAACTGGCCTTGACAGCAGCCTGGCCTTGTGATTTGGCTTTTTTGAACAGAGCCTGTCGAGATTTGAGGCCTCGTTTTAATTCCTCTGCCTTTTGTAGCCTTTGTTCCATGTCCATATTCTTGTTTTTGTCCGCGTGTTTCGTTTCATAATGTCGTCTCAGATTATACTCTTTCAGTACCGCCACACTTTCTCCACACAGAAGACACACAGGTTTTCCAGCTACCTTCGTGAACATATACTCCGACTCCCACCTTGTTTGAAACCCCCGGTTCTCAGTATCCACCTTCCGTTTTGCCATTTTTGATGGGTATCTGAAAGTTAATTTTACTGTGATGCTGACGACTGCTGTGCCAATAAATATTGAAATGAAGCAGCCTACTGCTCGGTGCGTCACCTTTGCATTGTGGGAAATGTAGTATTGGTGCGTGTAAAAGATCTGCGGGCTGCCGGCTTGCTGCGGGCCGGTTCTAATAATAAATCAAGATCATCCCAGGGGCCGTAAAAAACCTTCTTGCGGGCCGGATGTGGCCCGCGGGCCTTGACTCTGACATATGTGCACTAGAGGAAGCCTTGTGCTTGGTGTGTTATTTGCATTAGACTGAAGACCTTATGAGCGAAATACACTATATATACAAAAGTATGTGGACACCCCTTCAAATTTGTGGATTTGGCTATTTCAGCCACACCCGTTGCTGCAAGGTGTATAAAATCAAGCACACAACCATGCAATCTCCATAGACAAACATTGGCAGTAGAATGGCCTTACTGAAGAGCTCAGTGACTTTCAACGTGGCCCCGTCATAGGATGCCACCTTTGCAACAAGTCAGTCCGTCAAATTTCTGCCCTGCCAGAGCTGCCCCAGTCAACTGTAAGTGCTGTTAAAGTGAGTGTGGAAACTTCTAGGCGCAACAAGTCTCTGCTGCAAAGTGGTAGGCCACAAAAGCTCACAGAACAGGACCGCAGAGTTCCAAACCGCCTATGGAAGCAACATTAGCACAATAACTGTTCATCCGGAGCTTCATGAAATGGGTTTCCATGGCCGAGCAGCCGCACACAAGCCTAAGATCCCCATGCGCAATGCCAAGCGTTGGCTGGAGGGGTGTGAAGCTCTCCGCCATTGGACTCTGGAGCAGTGGAAACGCGTTCTCTGGAGTGATGAATCACGCTTCACCATCTGGCAGTCTGATGGACTGGGCTTGGTAGATGCCAGGAGAACGCTACCTTCCCCAATGCATAGTGCCAACTGTAAAGTTTGGTGGAGATGGAATAATGGTCTGGGGCTGTTTTCCCTCTAGCGCCAGTAGAGGGAAACCTTAACACTACAGCATATGACATTCTAGACAATTTTGTGCTTCCAACTTTGTGGCAACAGTTTGGGGAAGGCCCTTTCCTGTTTCAGCATGACAATGCCCCCGTGCACAAAGCGAGGTCCATACAGAAATGGTTTGTTGAGATTGGTGTGGAAGAACTTGACTGGCCTGCACAGAGTCCTGACTTCAACCCCACATTTGGGATGAATTGAAACACAGATGTTCGACGAGCAGGTGTCCACATACCTTTGGTCATGTAGTGCATGTTATAACCTAACCTTGTCCATGCGGTCTTTCTCCACTCCAAACTTCCCCCCGTAACCATAAGAGGCCTTGGGAGCCTCCGCTCGCTCCTTCTGCTTTCCCACCTCATGCTCCTGGGACACCTTCTGTCTCAGCTCTGATACACTGGGAAGAAGCAGGGATGACACACACACACACACACACAGGGAAATACACATATGCAAGCATACACACACACCAGAACTTTGTTGCATCAATTTATTTTCATTTTACATTATCTGCTGACACCGGGACTACATAGTTACACTCGTCTGTGGCTAACCCTTAGATTTACTCAGTCACCAACCCATATTTGGTAAGACTCACTGCTTGACAGCCTACACACTGTTTTCACTTCCTTTTCCTGTTTCTACAGAGCTAAAGCAGCAATACACAGCTGAGCTAACCATCCCCCATAGCTCTCCAACAGCATAAAACACCAATCATACTGTAATCGGTCTTTGTTGTGTAACTTCTGGTCTGGCCACCTCAGGCTGACCACCCACCCCCAGTTAATGTTCAATGGTTACCTGATGTGTTCTTTTCGACCAGACCCCTCAATGGTCTTGGCCCCCCATCTCTGTTCCTGTTCTGACACATCATTCTGAAACACAGAACCCAAGTCCTTCTCATCACCTAACTGTAGTCTGAAGACCAAGGTGTCGTTGAAAACAGGACTGAAGCGGTTACGCATCAAGCATAAACAAAACAGTAATTCCACTGGGAGAAAATATTGATTAGAGTGCTTTAGTAAATACACTAGCTCCATAAGGACCCTCGCTCCCTCCACCCCAGTAGCTAACCTCAAAGTCAGGGTCGGTCTCCCAGTCGTCCCCCTCTGCAACCTTTAAGCTCACGTTGTGTCCCACCACTGACTTCCACATCTAGGAAGAGAAACAAAACTGTGTAAACACAAGAGGGACCACAGCTTGTTGGTCCCTGGTGTAAAAACAAGTTGAGAAACACTGCTTTAGTGAACACTGTATGTACCTTGTGAACAATCACCTGTTCCTGCAAATACAAATAAGCTTCAAGGCATTCAACATTTCCTCTTTGTCAGTGGAAAAACTGACAGCTGACCACAAGTATATAGCCTCATTCTGCTGAGGTCACAAAATAGGAAGTTGAGTTATTTATACAGCACTGAGCTGCAGTGCTCTCATCATAAAATAACACACTATCATCATTCATGAATAGTTTAACAAAACACAAAGTAACCTGATGGAAGTGGTGGGTATCTTACAGCTGGGCACAGCTGTCCAGACTGATGTCAATTTAATGTAGGGCAGCTACCTGATTGTACCACACAGATTGCAGTCAGTTACACATTCAAAGTCTGGTAATTGCGGATATATCTAAAGGTTGTACATTTGAGGGACATGCTTTTGGCATTTTAAATAAGTTGAAAAGTAATACAAAATATTTAATTACAAAAAGAACGGTGATCAAAGGAACCATCTGGCTTATATTAACTCACCTGTTTGATGCGTGCATTGTCTGAAAGTGCACTTACCCAATATACTAGTAAAACTAAACATACGTTGGCTATAATTTACACAGTAACTATTTATATCTTCTAAGTAGGCTAGACCTTCCGTTGATTCAACTTTGAAACAATATAACGTAACGTTAGCCAATGATGAGATCAGTACAGAACTCATCTGCAACTTCCTGAAAGGCACGTTTAAAATGTCTAATATCACGGTGATAAATACTTCATTCAAATAAAGAAACATTATTTCATGGTAATTACACGTACCTTTGCGTTGCCAGACAACTTTCCTTGATGTAATAATGCCACAAATGTATATTTTCACAAGTCTCAACCAGAACGAGGATAGAGTCGCGCAAACAGTTGATGTAGGAAATAATGCGCGTGGCCGATGACATGCAAGTAGCTACGGGCTTGCTACTGTATCAAAGCTGGACACAACTGTACTCAAAACGATAATGTTTGTTAATTAGTAAAAACACACACTCTCATTCCGTAATAAACTGCAATAAACATCCATTTGTTTCCCCAATATATTTCAATTCAAAAATAGCCCAAGAGTAACCAACACTGATCATACAGAGATCTGACACTTAAAGGACTAGATTTTCTTTGCACCAGTTATTTTCATCAGGTCATAAATCACGTGTCATTCCCAATATTTGTCTGATCTTTTCACCAGTTATGTTCTAACTAGTCCCCTTTGAAATTGACTGGTACACATCTAGTCCTATACTTCTCAGTGGGCTGTGCTGAAAAACACTTATCGTTATCATCCTCAATCATCATCAATCATCATGACAATTCACTCTATACAGCACAGTACAAGGTCATTTACAATAGAAGTTAACAGAGGACAAGTGAGTCACAAGATGTGTAGTGGGACAACAGACAACAAGAATACGTTTTTGAGTAGTCATTTTTCCCAGCAGTATTGTGTTCACCATACATTGTAGTAGATTATGCGGTTTGAATGCGTAAGCAATAAATAATGCTAAATTATAGGAATCATAGATTGGATGGACATTATTTGTAGTGTCACAGAAAAAACACCAACACGATTTCATCTGGAATGGACAACATTACACCAGAATGGCAAATGAATCTGACATAAAATCAATAGAATAAAACCCTCATCTGTGCACCAATGGCAGAAATTGGGGAATTGATTGGATAACCCACATCCAGTACATACATCCAGTACATACATCCAGTACATACATCCTGTACATACGACATACAAATACTACAGGAGTCAAATATGCCAATGACGGTGCTCTCTCTTTAATTACAGAGAAAACGAAGAGGAAGAAGAAAACAAACATATGGTTGTGGGAATGTATTCATAGCAGGTTGTACACGTTTCAGTTGGTGTCCATTGTACATGAGAACATAGGAGAGAGAGAGAGAGAGATCTGAACAGATCCACAGATCCTAACCCTCACTCCATCCAGACATGAAGTGATCCTTTATTCTCCTCATTTAAAGGCACCTAAACCACCACTAATATAAAACTGTCTGAAAAACGAAACACCGTGTAAATCCACTGTATAGTGTCATTTCATGTTAGTTCCCCCAGGTACATTTAAAGATGCATAATATCCACGTCCCTTTATAGAAGTCTAACAAACAACAGTTCTGAGGTAGTGCAATACTGCTTCTCATTTCCTCTACAATAACATTTGACTGATCATGTACGCTAACGGTAACATATTAAATATTGATTGCTAACGGTAACATATTAAATATTGATTGCTAACGGTAACATATTAAATATTGATTGCTAACGGTAACATATTAAATATTGAATCAAATCAATGATGGCAGAGGGTGTTTTTGAGTCCCAGTATATAAAAAAACTATTCACTTTGGTTAACAGGCTAAGACACATTATCATATTTTTTTTGTTGTATCAAAAGTGCATGGTCTGTGTGTCTGTGTGTGTGTGTGTGTGACGAGCCTTCTCCTATTCTACAGTATTGAATGTAACAATAATATGATATCGGTCTTGGAGAGGGGGTGGGTGGGTCTGTGTCACATGTCCGTTATCTCTCCATCTCTCTCAGTCTCTAAGGGGTGGAGGGGGCCCTAAACGTAACCCCCCAGGCAGAGCAGTAGCAGCACGTGCACGGTGAGCAGGTAGAGGGACACCAGCAGGGGTGTGCGCTGGCGAGAGCAGAAGGACACGCGCAGCATTCTCATCAGGCCTGGTCCGTTGCTGCTCCGAATCTGA